>NC_064931.1:625381502-626012338 GCF_023897955.1 Schistocerca gregaria | reverse complement strand
GCCGTAGGGGACCGCACCGCCACTTCCCAGCAAATTAGGGACACTGTTGCTCCTGGGGTATCGGCGAGGACCATTCGCAACCGTCTCTATGAAGCTGGGCTATGGTCCCGCACACCGTTAGGCTGTCTTCCGCTCACGCCCCAACATCGTGCACCCCGCCTCCAGTGGTGTCGCGACAGGCGTGAATCGGGGGACGAATGGAGACGTGTCGTCTTCAGCGATGAGAGTCGCTTCTGCCTTGGTGCCAATGATGGTCGTATGCGTGTTTGGCGCCGTGCAGGTGAGCGCCACAATCAGGACTGCACACGACCGAGGCACACAGGGCCAACACCCGGCATCATGGTGTGGGGAGCGATCTCCTACACTGGCCGTACACCTCTGGTGATCGTCGAGGGGACACTGAATAGTGCACGGTACATCCAAACCGTCATCGAACCCATCGTTCTACCATTCCTAGACCGGCAAGGGAACTTGCTGTTCCAACAGGACAATGCACGTCCGCATGTATCCCGTGCCACCCAACGTGCTCTAGAAGGTGTAAGTCAACTACCCTGGCCAGCAAGATCTCCGGATCTGTCCCCCATTGAGCATGTTTGGGACTGGATGAAGCGTCGTCTCACGCGGTCTGCACGTCCAGCACGAACGCTGGTCCAACTGAGGCGCCAGGTGGAAATGGCATGGCAAGTCGTTCCACAGGACTACATCCAGCATCTCTACGATCGTCTCCATGGGAGAATAGCAGCCTGCATTGCTGCGAAAGGTGGATATACACTGTACTAGTGCCGACATTGTGCATGCTCTGTTGCCTGTGTCTATGTGCCTGTGGTTCTGTCAGTGTGATCATGTGATGTATCTGACCCCAGGAATGTGTCAATAAAGTTTTCCCTTCCTGGGACAATGAATTCACGGTGTTCTTATTTCAATTTCCAGGAGTGTATTTATTTTAAAAAAAATCTTGAACTTTTTACTTTAGATTTTTTGTTTTTGTATCTTACAGAGGTACCATAGTCACCACTAGCACCACAACAGCTAGCTGCAGCGTGGGTGCCTAGAGCGGTGGTTGTGGGGGCAGGAATGAAACACATGGATGAGCGCATGAACTGCCATGCAAAGCACCACTCACGACTGTGTAAGAGGTAGTGGAATCAGATGCAGCTGCTGCAGCATTGGCCCTCACGCCATCACATTCCCTCTGGTGTCTGCGGGTTCCTCAGTCAGAGGAAGAAGAACGACAATGATCTCTCATTCCCCAAGCTGGGGGTGGTGAAGGCTTCAGCATGCATTAGCAGCATCACTGGACACTGTCACTGCAACCTGTGTTCCCCCACTGGATCTGACCACTGCCACCTCCTCCTACTCTGGCTCCAACTGTTCACCCTTGGGGGCAATGAAAGGCACCTCCTCCCCAACACCATCATCCACCAGGTGGACACAGTCATCTCCTAGTTGCAGTGTTAATGATAATGAACCTATGGTTATTGGTCGTGCTCTCTCCCAACCTGGTAGTGCAGGACATCAGATTACCATCGTCATGACCCCTCTAGAATACTTGCTGTTGCTAGGGCCTCTGAGGGGCATATCACTTTCTCTAGAAGTGAGAATCCGGCTGGAGGGTATTATGACCCAGTCAGATTTCTAGAAGTGTGTCTCCTGGTGGTGGAGGCAGAGCCCTAGATGAACCGAGATTTAATGTTCTTAAATGCAATGCAAAATTCTGCTGTGAGTTGACTCACCATCCCAAGCATCAGAGCGCTGCTGAAGAGAAATGCCTGCACTACATCTTGGGTGATAATGACATTATATCTCAGAGCACATCAATCGCTGAGTGGTATCGTGAATCCAACTTGGGTGCTACACTCGCCTGGTTTTCCGAGATGGAAGTTAGAGGATCAGATCCCAAATACCACACCTCGATATCTACTTTCATGACTATGTTCCTCTGAAAGGATGGTCCACTTATATCAAACTCCCTGAGGATATTAAGAACAAGCATACATGTATTATCGTTCAAAATAGAGAGGACAATACTTGTTTTGCATGGTGAGTCCTGGCTTGCCAGAAAAAGTAGAAGAAACATGCACAGCCCTCATCTCGATATGGAACAGGTCTTAATATTTGTGGATTTTATAACTTTGATAGTATTGAGAATCCTGTAAAGATTCAGGACATACCAAAATTTGTGACACAAAGTCCCAGAATATCAGTTCATGTTCATGGCCTCAAGAAGCGGAAAAGCAAATCAGATAAAGCTGATGGTGATGATGATGATGACAATCAGCAGCAGAAACAGGACAACTCCATTTTTAGGAATATACAGGTGAATGTGGTCTTCATGTAAACATACTGTTCATGGTAAATGGCGTATTTGCTTCAGGTGCGTAAATGCCTTTTGGAGAGGAAAAGTCTTCAAAAAGGCATCTGAATGACTGTGAAGCCAAGGAACCAGTACGTGTAGTTATGCCTTCAGAAGATAACAAGTTCATTAAATTCAAGAACTCTCATCACCAGAGTGATGTCTGTCTGTTGTATACGCTGACTTCGAATGTCTCTGTGCCTATATCACGCGCTGTGAAGGGAACCCCTAAGCCTAACGTACTACACTCATACAAAAAACATGTACTGTACGTACATGTACCAATGTACCAACTTGTATGTCCGTATGGTTCAAGTATTAACTGCTATGAATGTTATGTCCATGATAATCCTGCAGTTTGGCTGCTCACCATGCTTGAGAAAGTGTCATGGAATAGTGACAGACTTTACAGCACTAACATCCCTATGACCAAATTGGAGGAGAATATAAAATTATACAATGATGCAGTTACCTGTGTTATTTGTGGGCTACCATGAGATAGAACAGCTGAAACTCGCTATAGAGATCATTGTCATCTTATGGGGAGTTCCATGGTGCAGCTCACAATGCATGCAATTTGAAGTATAAGTTAGCACAACACGTACCCATTTTTTTCTCATTTTCTGGTGGAGCAGTTGGCTAATTTCGGTATGGAGAAAGATTAGGTCAGTGTTCCACCTGAGAATGTAGAGAAGTATATTTCTTTCTCGAAACGAATGATACCAAAAATTACACTCAACTTCATTGACTCTTTACGCCTCATGAAGACTTTACACTAGAAACTTGTTGACACTGTACCTCAGCAGGATATGCATACACCAATGAGGAAAAGTTTCATCTTGTGACTAGGAAAGGAATTTTCTCTTATGAGTATTTGGATAGTAAGTAAAATTCGACAAAACCAGGCTACATGACATGTCTGCATTTACCAGTACTATCACAGGTGATGCCACAACTAGTGAAGATTATGAGCGTGCTGTGAATGTCTGATGTGAGTTCAACATTCCCAGTTTGGGTGAATATCCAAGACTATACATGGACATAGACGTGTATTTGCTATCAGATATTTTTAAAAAGCTCTGGAGCGTGTGCATGGCCAAGTACTCAATGGACTTCAACTTCCGTTACATGGCACCTGGGTTGTCTTGGGATGCAATGCTCAAGAAAACGTGGTGGAGCATCAAACTTTTGACCAATGCTGATATGCTTCTTTTCTTAAAGCATGAGATTCATGTGGGACTTTGCCAGTGTGTCCATAGTAGCACAAAGGAAACTAAGCCAGATGTGGGTGCAGGGTTCAACACATCCCTTGATACAAGTTATATTCTACACTCCTGGAAATTGAAATAAGAACACCGTGAATTCATTGTCCCAGGAAGGGGGAACTTTATTGACACATTCCTGGGGTCAGATACATCACATGATCACACTGACAGAACCACAGGCACATAGACACAGGCAATAGAGCATGCACAATGTCGGCACTAGTACAGTGTATATCCACCTTTCGCAGCAATGCAGGCTGCTATTCTCCCATGGAGACGATCGTAGAGATGCTGGATGTAGTACTGTGGAACGGCTTGCCATGCCATTTCCACCTGGCGCCTCAGTTGGACCAGCGTTCGTGCTGGACGTGCAGACCGCGTGAGACGATGCTTCATCCAGTCCTAAACATGCTCAATGGGGGACAGATCCGGAGATCTTGCTGGCCAGGGTAGTTGACTTACACCTTCTAGAGCACGTTGGGTGGCACGGGATACATGCGGAAGTGCATTGTCCAGTTGGAACAGCAAGTTCCCTTGCCGGTCTAGGAATGGTAGAACGATGGGTTCGATGACGGTTTGGATGTACCGTGCACTATTCAGTGTCGCCTCGACGATCACCAGAGGTGTACGGCCAGTATAGGAGATCGCTCCCCACACCATGATGCCGGGTGTTGGCCCTGTGTGTATCAGTCGTATGCAGTCCTGATTGTGGCGCTCACCTGAACGCCGCCAAACACGCATACGACCATCATTGGCACCAAGGCAGAAGCGACTCTCATCGCTGAAGACGACACGTCTCCATTCGTCCCTCCATTCACGACTGTCGCGACACCACTGGAGGCGGGCTGCACGATGTTGGGGCGTGAGCGGAAGACGGCCTAACGGTGTGCGGGACCGTAGCCCAGCTTCATGGAGACGGTTGCGAATGGTCCTCGCCGATACCCCAGGAGCAACAGTGTCCCTAATTTGCTGGGAAGTGGCGGTGCGGTCCCCTATGGCACTGCGTAGGATCCTACGGTCTTGGCGTGCATCCGTGCGTCGCTGCGGTCCGGTCCCAGGTCGACGGGCACGTGCACCTTCCGCCGACCACGGGCGACAACATCGATGTACTGTGGAGACCTCACGCCCCACGTGTTGAGCAATTCGGCGGTACGTCCACCCGCATGCCCACTATACGCCCTCGCTCAAAGTCCGTCAACTGCACATACGGTCCACGTCCACGCTGTCGCGGCATGCTACCAGTGTTAAAGACTGCGATGGAGCTCCGTATGCCACGGCAAACTGGCTGACACTGACGGCGGCGGTGCACAAATGCTGCGCAGCTAGCACCATTCGACGGCCAACACCGCGGTTCCTGGTATGTCCGCTGTGCGGTGCGTGTGATCATTGCTTGTACAGCCCTCTCGCAGTGTCCGGAGCAAGTATGGTGGGTCTGACACACCGGTGTCAATGTGTTCTTTTTTCCATTTCCAGGAGTGTATATTTGGATGTGAATAATTTATACAGGCACGCCATGGTCCAGCCACTACCGGTTGGTGGGTTTTAATGGATGCCGAAAAACGAGTTAGAGGGATTAGGTGGCAAAATATTGTGTCTGTCCACTGATTCTGATGTAGGGTAGGTATGTGGTGGAGGCAGACCTCATATACCTGTTAGTATGCATGAAATGACAAGCAGCGTATGTTATGTCCACAGCAACATGTTCTGCAAGGAAACACTGTTCCTAAACTGATGACTACTGTTGGGCATAAGCAGAGTTATATAATTCATTATCATAATCTCTAGCAGTGTCTCAGCTTAGGGATGGATCTAGCTAGAATCATCTGGGCTATTATCTTCGAGCAACCCCATGGTTGAAGAAGCATGTTCAATTTAACACCGAAAAGAGGGCCGGCGTGACTAATGATTCCATAAAAAGTTTTTATAAGTTGATGAATAATTCCATTTTCAGTAAAACCACGCAAAAAGTAAGAAATGAACGCGATATTTTCATTAGGACCAAATGGGGGGAAGGGGCATTGTGACATAAGAAACTGCAGTACCAGACCAAATTTTAGGTGGGTCACTATTTTGAATGAGAACTTTGTTTCTGTAGAGATGTCCAAGGTTTCAGTAGAGTTTTTGAGACCTATATCTAATTGGGGATGTGTATATTGGACAGCTTCAAACTCCACAAGTACCAGTTCCACAATGAGTTTGCTAAGACTTATTTCTTGGAACCTAAGTTACTCTATATGGATATGGATACAGATATGTTCATCTATTGGGTCAAGAACTGGGATCCATATGAAGTAATGAGGTGTCATGGTAATGAATTCTACACATGTGGATATGCATCCAATAATCCTTATGGTATTTTTCCTCAGAACAAGAACGCTATCGGCTTAATGAAAGATGAGGCAAATCGATTGCTGATTATGGAGATTGTGTGTCTAAGATCCAAAATGTATGCATATCATACAATAGATGGGGCCACCCAGAGGCGAGCTAAGGGTGTGTGCCATGTAGCATAACATGTCCTCACAGTTGAAGACTACGTGCATTGCCTAGACATTTGCGTTTGTGGTACTTCACCGCAGCCACTGCATATGGTATGACAAACTAGTATTTGATCAAGAGATCACAACGTGTATGCTGTGCTGCAGTTTAAAGTTGGGTTGTCCCCTCATGACGATGGTGTGAGTGAGTGAGAGAGAGATTGAGAGAGAGAGAGAGAGAGATAGACAGACAGACAGACAGAGACAGAGACAGAGTGACAGAGAGAGAGAGAGAGAGTGACTGGCCAGCTGTTGTGGCTGAGCAGTTCTAGGAGTTTCAGTCTGGAACCGTGCGACCACTATGGTCCCAGGTTCGAGTCCTGCCTCGGGCATGGATGTGTATGATGTCCTTAGGTTTAAGGACTTCTAAGTCTAGGCGACTGATGACCTCAGATGTTAAGTCCCTTAGTGCTCACAGCCATTTGAACCATTTAGAGAGTGTCTGGCTGAGTGAGAGCTCATGCCAAATAATACTGATTTTTTATTGTAGTGTAAATATTGTATGTGTTTGATCTATGGTACGCTTGCATGTGTGATTGCTTATGTGTCTGTGTGTATGCATATGTGTGTGTTTAAGTGTAGATGCCTGTGTAAATACGTATGCCTGTGTGTAAATACATTTAAATTATATTTTTAATGAGTAGCATCAATATACATAACCACCACGTACTGAAAAAGTTTAAAAAATTACAAGAGAAGTCAAAAAATAGTGCAAAGTTTGTAGAAAAAGTTTAGAAATTGTAGAAAAATCGTTAAAGAAGTTAAAAAAATAGTAACTGGAGTAAAAATTTAGTTTTACAGTATCTCTCTTTTTTGCACTTCACGTTCGTGTGTGATTGTGAGAATGCATGTGTAAATAGAATAATTTTTAAGTTTCACGTACTACTAGCTGTCCAAGTAATACTAGTTTTAATTTTGAGTTCAACCAAGCTCATGTTAGTGCAGATATTTGGGATGAACATTTTAGAGCCACACAGTTTATTGTACTATTAAATTATTTCAGCTGCTTGAGATGGAAAATGTTTTGAACCAAAACTTGAATGTGTAAATTAAGTCTTCTGTTTGGGTGGAATTTCACAAGTAATAGTAACAGTGTTACTGTAAGCAAAACTGTACCTCTGTGATAGTTGTAGACAATACTGTAATGTAATGTAGAAATTTGCATCCAGTAGTGTTAGTGATATAGGGATATTCAATCAGTACTGCAATGTAAAGTAAGAATTTTTTTCAACCAGTAGTATTATTTTCAAAACCAAGAATTGTGTATACATGTGTGTAAAAATTTCACATAGTAACAAGAACTGTGATTTTTAAAAGCAGTATTAATCCGTATATTGTAAAAACAAGAAGATTTATGAATGTAAAGTAGAATTACTACTATGAATTTTTATGTCTGAATAAAAAAAGTTGTTATTTTCTACCATATGTCTCTGTTGTTATTTCACACATCCCTACTCTCACAAATGGATATAAAGTGTTTCAAGCGTATTATTTTCAAGCGTGAGGGAGGTGACGTTTAAGATGGAGAAAAACAAAATAAATGAAATTGTGGCATGGGACTTTGCCTATCGTGCTGCCTGTCTTTGGTTATCGGAGCAGATAGCACGTGCCTGTGTATGCTTCAAAAACATATAGCACACAGGCCTAAAATTATATTGACAGTGCATGAGGAAAATCACAGTCACAGTATTTGGGCTAAACTACATGGATTGGGTTGAAATCAGAAAACATATTATGACGTAAAAATTCATTTATTTCGTATTCAACTAAAAATAATTTTATATTTTTACCAGCTGACACAGCAACACTATTTTCACACATCTTCTTCTAGAGTTGATGGGGAGCAGGATACCCACAGAACTCTGGGTCTTGAATAGCATAAAACTTGAAGCTTCGACGAATCCGTGAGATTTTATCCTTCCCCTTCAAGTAGATGATGGCGTCCATGTGGTCGAATAATCAAAGCAACGTCATTATATCTTTATGGGGTATCCAAAAGTCATCCCAGTGAATTCCATTGTAGAAATGTGTTAACCACTTTGTGCTCTTCTGTGTTTTAGCAAACTTCACATTGAAAGATCTCGGTGATGCAGTGTTTGCTGAGAATGTCTCTATTATTCTGTAATCTTCTGTGTACTCTATGAAGAGTATCTTTAAATGTGAACTGTTTACACTCATCACCGTAGAAACCCTGACTATCTGCAATGATGTTCACACTTTGAGATACTACTGTGGAATGCTCTGGATATGGCACGGCATCTGTTCATTTACACAGCTCTTTGCACAACACTGGTGAGCAGGCTGTAGTTAATGACACGATTATGTAGAACTAGAGATTGTGCTGCAATGTATTCCGGGAAATTTTCCAGAGATTCAAATTCAATTCATACATCTATCATCTATATATCCAGATTTAATTATCTCGTTCTGTTTTGAGCAGTCTATTAGGATGGGCTTCGTGATAGCTCCTTGAATTTTCGTAGACAGAGTAGACATCTTCCTCTTCTTCTTCAGCACTTTCGTAGTAGGAGGCACAGAATCTCGCATGCATGTCAAATGCTAGGCTGCATATATTTTCATCCCATTGCAGAAGTAAACTGTCATTTAAGTAGAATTCTGCCCCTTCTATCAGTATGAAATGCAAATATGATGGATATTGGAGTTTCCGGCTGAGAGGAGGTTTTAACAGCCCATGTTTGCCTGCTTGCAGTCGGTAGCGCTGGGTACTCAAAAACATCCCAAGAGCAGAACGTTAGTGACAGATATGTACTGGTCTTCAGAACATTTGAAATCTTGAAACGCTCCCTCTCTGATACACTGATGTCAGGCATTTTCTGTATTATCTTGTATTGTGATCATGTTCTCCCCTTGATCTCCAGGAATGTGTGAGTTATTATCCGTCACACTCTGTACCAGAATGAGTTCTTGTTTAGGATGCAGAACAATCTGCTTCATTTCTTCAGAGTAGCCCACAAGCATTTTTAGAGGTATGCGTGCAGTAAATCGTTTGTACTCTGCAACTGGTCTATCCACCGGATCATCTATGAAGCATCCTGCATTTTCTAAACATTCAAATCTGTTGTTGACCTATGTTTTAAGGGTTGATGTTATGCCGACACTGCGTGTATGGTCAATCTCTGACCTACTGAGTTAACAGGGTATCTTTTGAAACTGGAATGCTAAAGCATTATATGTGTAAGCTTGAATTCTACTGTAGTGCTGGCTGCCATCAGCTATCTTGACTGATTCCTCTAAATGTCTGAAACTCTTGCAAGGAATGACAATCCTAATTTCATCATACTTGTTAAATGCGGTTGAAGCAAAAAATTTATGCGGGAAGTAGTCCTGACATATAATTCGCCCAAATGCGACAGTTTCGCTTACTGGCGAACACGTACAAATGAAAGTGGGCTTCGTCGCTTTCTGAAACTTTGTTCCAGGTCCACAATAGTTATATCCCGGAATGTGTAATTCCACTGGCAGTTTGTCCAGACTACCACCACCTCCTCTGGTGCGTCTCCTAGCACGCATGTTACGTTACTTGCCGTGATTGTGGACTGTGCACTCCATTATACAGCAAATCGTTAGCATCGGTCCAACTGTTTTGTGCTACAGGAAAACCAAGACATTTGGCTAGCGCTCTATTTTCCCTACGTCTTATCACTCTCTCCACGAGCAACACATCCAGTTCTGAGCTTTTCGCGATCTAGAAGTCTCTTTATCCTCCACTGGGCTGTTAAAACCTCCTCTCAGCCGGAAACTCCAATATCCATCATATTTGCATTTCATACTGATAGAAGGGGCAGAATTCTACTTAAATGACAGTTTACTTCTGCAATGGGATGAAAATATATGTAGCCTAGCATTTGACATGCTGCACTGCGTTGACCTATACCAATATCCTTTCTTGTGTATATTGCCTTAGTCTTATCAGCTAAAGCCCGGTCTGCAATGGGACGAGTTGGGAGACCTTTACTTGCAGCGTGTGCAATGTCGAGTTCCATGCATGCTTCGTCGTGCAGATAAGTTTCCTTATCATCTTGTGCAAAGCGTCGCTAAACGAAACCATTTGAGCATACTAATTCCCATCATGTCCCGCGGCCAACCGTGCAGTTTGAACGTCAATATTGTATGGACCAGGTTCTCTTTCCACAACATATTTTTTCTGGATGCAGTTTGTTGTTAGTTTGGTGATATGTGGGATGCTGTTGTACGTCTCCAGTCCAATTAATGCCATACTCTATTCACCAATGCTCAAATTTCATATAGTTCAATAATTGTCACTATGTACTTGTCTGAGGCTTACTGAATTTTTTACGTTTGTGCTTCACATCTTCGTCCTTATCCGTATGTATTTGATGCTGACTACTCAGATGCTGTGCAGTTTATATCCTGTCACTCTTGCTAAGCAAAAATATTTTCCTAACTTTCTTAACATTCCTCGTAATAGCCGTAGACATAGTGAATATCGCAGCCTTATTATCACTGATACCTTCTGTGAGACCTATGACGTTACCTTAACGAGATGATTCTCTCATTATCTGCTTGAAGTAGTTTTCGGATGAGATATTCAGAATAATATCACAGTGCTTTACATTGTCTCTGGAAGCGGTTGTGTTCACATGACTCTCCCAATCTATACCTGGCAAGCTGAAGTCATCCCCTGTTACAACGGTATCATCAAGAAAGTTATTGACGATATTCTGTAGGTTGTGTTTGAAGCGCTGTATCACCACAGCTCTTGACTAAGGCGGTCTATAGTGTAAAGGCATCCGATTATCATTTTTCAGCGATCTTTGATCGTTAGCTTCACCCAGATTAATCCACATTCGGAATCCGTGATAACCTCACTAGATACTATAAACATTTACTGCAATAACTAAGCTGCCACCTGTTCTTATAATAAATATTCCAATCTGAATTTGGGATTTCGTTTGTGTTCACTTCTAGTTTCGTCCAGCTTTCTGTTCCTAATACTATCTGTGCATTATAATCTCCAATAAACAATACTAATTCTGGGACCTTTCCCCTGATACTCCTGCAGTTTACTAATATCATATTAACCTTATCTATTTCCGATCTGCGAGGACGAGCATTCCCTGAGAAGAATGTGGCTGATGTATCTTCGATTTTGACAGGCAATTCGTCTGATCCCTTGTGGGGGTCAGGGGTGGGGGGAGTGGATGGTTCCTCTCTAACCCAGGCGTGGCAAAGAGTGGCTCTCGTGTCATTTCTCTCCCTCTCTCTCCCCCTCCTCCCCCCCTCCCCTCCGGCGACAGGATCCATTATTTCCTCTTCCCACCCTACCTGCACGATGAAGTCACGATCTCGGTCTCGCCGCAGCTTATGGTTCGTTTGTTTGTCAGCTGTCTAGTGGGACAACCTGACTGATCCCTGACAGCATTGGCTCTCGCATGTTCACTTGCTATCCGACTTCGAAGAGAAATCACTGTTCCGTTAGTCCTCTTGCTCTCGTTGTTTTGTTTAGATTTACTCTCAATAATATTATGCCATCGTTCAAGTTGTCGGTTTGGTTATTCCTTTTGCTATTATTCTGGGTTGGATTGTGATTATTACCGTGGCTCTTTTTATGTTATAGTTCTCAAGAATGTCGAATTGAAAGAATGCTGAAAACCGTCTTTTAAATTAAAATAGGGAGACTATGCACTTTTTTGTACACAGTTCCAATGAGAAACCCCAGTGTTTAATATGTAAAAAATGTTTAAGTCAAAGAAAATGTAGTAATCTTGTTCTTGCTTCAAAAAAATGGTTCAAATGGCTCTGAGCACTATGGGACTTAACATCTGTGGTCATCAGTCCCCTAGAACTTAGAACTACTTAAACCTAACTAACCTAAGGACATCACACACATCCATGCCCGAGGCAGGATTCGAACCTGCGACCGTAGCGGTCACGCGGTTCCGGACTGAGCGCCTTAACCGCGAGACCACCGCGACCGGCATTCTTGCTTCATTCCATGAAGCAACATACGGGCGCTACTCTCATGACGAATGATGTGCTTTAGTAAATATGTTAAAGAAGGAGGTGCACGAGTTACCTGAATGATCAAATCTCAAGGAAAAGAGTTTAACATCGTCGTATGTGGTATGTTTAAAATCGGCAAAACTTCAAGGCCGCTTCAGCGATGGCATACTTCTGAAAGGATGTGGAACAGAAATGGCAAAAGCATTTGGTTACGATGATGCTGCTGATTACTTTAAAAAGTCGCGTGCTTGATGTGGAACATAGCATAAAAAAGAAACTAAACAATTTAGTTAAGATCGTCGGTATCATTCTTAGAGTGTGGACGAGAGTACTTTTCGAACAGTTCTTAGTCAACCACTTATTTTTATTTGTCTAATACCGGACGACTTTCTTGTACATTAAGAGTTATTCCGTTACTCAGAATAACAGGTTTGGATATTTTTAACGCGTTTCAAAATCGTGTTAACAAAATTGGTGGTTTTAAAAAGTTCTCAGCAGTTTGCACCGATGATGCACCTGCTACGGTCGGAAGCAAAAATAGCTTCGTCGGTCAATAAAGAAAAAACGGAATAAATTCTTTAACATTTCATTGCATTATATATCAGGAAGCAGTATATGAGGAAGTGTGAGAATGCTGTCCGCAATGAAAGACGTAGCGAAAATTACTGATATAATACGAGGAATAACTCAACCACCATCTCACCAAAAATTGACACAAGTTTTGGAAGAAGCTGAGGAGGAATACGGAGATATACTCCTTCGTTACGAAATTCGTTGGTTGAGCTCAGGAAAAGGCGTAGCTCGCTTTTTTGGGCTCAGAAAAGTTTTTGAGTGGAGAAGTAACATCGGATACTACAGAATTTGAAAATAAGCTGAAGGATTCATTTTTTATTTCTGTTATTGATGAAGTCTAGATGGAGTTTCAGAGTTGTTTTCAAGATTTTAAATCTCTAGAGACGGATATCATTTTCTTTTCAATCCAGTAAAAATTAGTCTTGAAAGTGTTAGAAGTGATTTTTAAGCAAAAATCTGCATTTTGCAAAATGATCAGTTCATACTATCCAGAGCGGAAAGAAATGCACCAGTTCTGGAGTCATGCCACTCAAAACTATCTTAAAATAAAATTTTTCGGATCAACATACATTTGTGAAAGTACGTTTTCTTCCACGAAGAACGTTAAATCTACTCAGCGTAATGATAAACTAATCTAAATACTTAAATATCTCATTAATGTAAGCACAAGAATGCGAAACAAATAAGTAAAAATGGAAGTTTTAGTATATTACGTCTTATAAGGTTTACGTGTGAGACTAGGTAGATCTCACGACGCACAACGTCTGTCAATCGTTCCTACAATCGACCGGCGTGAATGTGACGGCACCGGACAAGTCTGGTTGGAGGGGGGAAGCACTCGCTGGAAGGGAATCTGTCACGAGCCACGCCTCGCCAGGTCTGCTCTAACTAAGAAATTCCAGTGTGCACGCCACACGTACTTCGTTACCGTAGCAGCCGCTTCTTGTGTGTAGTGCACGCCTGACCTATTAAGAGGAACACTAAAATTCTCCTCGCGATAGCGGAAGTCAAGGAATTCGCATCCGATGTCAATGCAGTGAAGTTCGGTGGCAGGAGGAACAAGACTTTTGGTCAGGTGAATACAGGGTTATAAATACAAAATCAAATAGGGGTAATGCAGGAGTAGGTTTAATAATGAATAAAAAAATAGAAGTGTGGGTAAGCTACTACAAACAGCGTAGTGAACGCTTTATTGTGGCCAAGATAGACACGAAACCCACGCCTTCTACAGTAGTACAATTTTATATGCCAACTAGCTCTGCAGATGATGAAGAAATTGAAGAAATGTATGATGAGATAAAAGAAATTATTCAGGTAATCAAGGGAGACGAAAACTTAACAGTCATGGGTGACTGGAATTCGAGAGTAGGGAAAGGGAGAGAAAGAAACATAGTAGGTGAATATGGATTGGGGCTGAGAAATGAAAGAGGAAGCCGTCTGTTAGAATTTTGCACAGAGTATAACTTAATCATACCTAACACTTGGTTCAAAAATCATAAAAGAAGGTTATATACATGGAAGAATCCCGGAGATACTAAAAGGTATCAGATAGATTATATAATGGTAAGACAGAGATTTAGGAACCAGGTTTTAAATTGTAAGACATTTCCAGGGGCAGATGTGGACTCTGACCACAATCTATTGGTTATGAACTGTAGATTATAACTGAAGAAACTGCAAAAAGGTGGGAATTTAAGGAGATGGGACCTGGATAAACTGAAAGAACCAGAGGTTGTACAGAGTTTCAGGAAGAGCATAAGGGAACAATTGACAGCAGTGGGGGAAAGAATTACAGTAGAAGAAGAATGGGTAGCTCTGAGGGATGAAGTAGTGAAGGCAGCAGAGAATCAAGTAGGTAAAAAGATGAGGGCTAGTAGAAATCCTTGGGTAGCACAGGAAATATTGAATTTAATTGATGAAAGGAGGAAACATAAAAACGCAGTAAATGAAGCAGGCAAAAACGAATACAAACGTCTCAAAAATGAGATCGACAGGAAGTGCAAAATGGCTAAGCAGGGATGGCTAGAGGACAAATGTAAGGATGTAGAGGCTTATCTCACTAGGGGTAAGATAGATAGTGCCTGCAGGAAAATTAAAGAGACCTTTGGGGAAAAGAGAACCACTTGTATGAATATCAAGAGCTCAGATGGAAACCCAGTCCAACCAAAGAAGGGAATGAAGAAAGGTGGAAGGAGTATATAGAGGGTCTATACAAGGGCGATGTACTTGAGGAAAATATTATAGAAAGCTACTACAAACAGCATAGTGAACGCATTATTGTGGCCAAAATAGACACGAAGCCCACGCCTACTACACTAGTACAAGTTTATATGCCAACTAGCTCTGCAGATGATGAAGAAGTCGATATTGCAGAACGTGCGTAGATGACATAACTAACGAGAAGGTATTGAATAGAATTGGGGAGAAGAGGAGTTTGTGGCACAACTTGACGAGAAGAAGGGACCGGTTGGTAGGACATGTTCTGAGGCATCAAGGGAGATGGGAGATACGATACTGCGAGAAGAGTTTGACAGAGCACTGAAAGACCTGAGCCGAAACAAGGCCCCGGGAGGAGACAACATTCCATTAGAACTACTGACGGCCTTGGGAGAGCCAGTCCTGACAAAACTGTACCATCTGGTGAGCATGATGTATGAAACAGGCGAAACACCCTCAGACTTCAAGAAGAATATAATAATTCCAATCCCAAAGAAAGCAGGTGTTGACAGATGTGAAAATTACCGTACTATCAGTTTCATAAGTCACAGCTGCACAATACTAACGTGAATTCCTTACAGACGAATGGAAAAACTGGTAGAAGCCGACCTCGGGGAAGATCAGATTGGATTCCGTAGAAATATTGGAACACGTGAGGCAATACTGACCTTACGACTTATCTTAGACGAAAGATTAAGGAAACGCAAACCTACGTTTCTAGCATTTGCAGACTTAGAGAAAGCTTTTGTCAATGTTGACTAGAATACTCTCTTTCAAATTCTAAAGGTGGCAGGGGTAAAATACAGGGAGCGAAAGGCTATTTACTATTTGTACAGAAACCAGATGGCAGTCATAAGAGTCGAGGGGCATGAAAGGGAAGCAGTGGTTGGGAAGGGAGTGAGACAGGGTTGTAGCCTCTCCCCAATGTTATTCAATCTGTATATTGAGCAAGCAGTAAAGGAAACAAAAGAAAAATTCGGAGTAGGTATTAAAATCCATGGAGAAGAAATAAAAGCTTTGAGGTTCGCCAATGACATTGTAATTCTGTCAGAGACAGCAAAGGACTTGGAAGAGCAGTTGAACGGAATGGATAGTGTCTTGAAAGGAGGATATAAGATGAACATCAACAAAAGCAAAACAAGGATAATGGAATGTAGACGAATTAAGTTGGGTGATGCTGAGGAAATTAGACTAGGAAATGAGACACTTAAAGTAGTAAAGCAGTTTTGCTATTTGTGGAGCAAAATAACTGATGAAGGTCGAAGTAGAGAGGATATAAAATGTAGGCTGGCAATGGCAAGGAAAGCGTTTCTGAAGAAGAGAAATTTGTTAACATCGAGTGTGGATTTAAGTGTCAGGCAGTCGTTTCTGAAAGTATTTGTATGGTGTGTAGCCATGTATGGAAGTGAAACATGGTTGATAAATAGCTTGGACAGGAAGAGAATAGAAGCTTTCGAAATGTGGTGCTACAGAAGAATGCTGAAGACTAGATGGGTAGATCACATAACTAATAAGAAGGTATTGAATAGAATTGGGGAGAAGAGGAGTTTGTGGCACAACTTGACGATAAGAAGGGATCGGTTGGTAAGACATGTTCTGAGGCATCAAGGGATCACAAATTTTGCATTGGAGGGCAGCGTGGAATGTAAAAATCGTAGAGGGAGACCAAGAGATGAATACACTAAGCAGATTCAGAAGGATGTAGGTTGCAGTAGGTACTGGGAGATGAAGAAACTTGCACAGGATAGGGTAGCATGGAGAGCTGCATCAAACCAGTCTCAGGACTGAAGACCACAACAACAACACATGAATGCAGAATTGTCTGGGCCTCTGACCGCGATCGACACTGGGTACAGTGCTACAAATAGTGAGCTTAGCCGGTGCCACACGATCAGTGCTAGTTGCCACGCGAGGACTGTCGTTCGTGGCAAGATGTGCTTCTATTTGTAGCCGGTTGCACCTAGTGCGCCCGATAGCCGCCAGCAGAGCCTCCACCATGCCTCATACGAGATTCCTTGGCAAACATGGCCAGCGCACACTGCAGTTCATTCCCTCAGTACCTGCTATTTCCTTGACGGCCTCCATCAACAGCCTGACGTCAGAGCTCCCAATGACTAGTATGCCTGCCCTCTCCACTTTTTTGGATTGGGCAGGAAAATTGCTCACTGGCCCAACAGGAGAGCCTAGATGAGAAGCATTATCACCACTTCGTAGCACCACATACCTGTTGCTATGGCATAACGAGCCAACAGTTCGGCGCCATTCCCTCTTTCACTTTCTGGCTAGTGACACATGTACCTACCATTGTCTGTCACTCATTTTCATTCTCCTCTGATCCTCCACCTTCAATATGTCTTTCATGATGATATAATTGGATCAGTCTAAAAGGACGACATCACGCAAAGACAAGCCACAACAATGGTACCTTGTTGAAGTCCATGGTGCCCCAGAAGACATTGCATTGTCTGTCTAGCCACCTGCCTTGCTGCAGACAAGCCCATTTACTGACTATAGGTACTTGACGTGTCTGTATGATCCTTCACAGCCAAACAAACAATATGTTGTATTGGGCTCTGGCTAAGTGCAACCATTTATATCCTGCATGGTGTTGAGTGTGTCCCTGTGCAATGATTCAATTACGTAAGTAGTAGAATAACCTCTGTACCACCCCACACTCCATTGTTGCCAAAATTATTCAAGATGGCGGGTCCAAGATAACGGCAATAGAAAGGCTACATTGCAATGATGTCATAGCAGGAAGTTCAAATTTTGGCTGGAAAAAAGGTCCATTCGGCTAACGACACTAACCTACTCCCATCCCCCACACCCGCCCCTCTCCACTACCCCAGAAAATGGCAGGAAGTTCAAATTCCAGCAGGACAATGCAACACACCCTAGCTACTTCCACTAACCTAAGAAAATGGTGGGAAAATAGGTTACTTGGGCGACCTAAGTCATCAGACCGCCACCTATTCCTAGGAATTGGCAGGAAAAGGACTCAGCCTGTGCTGGGCTGCTGGATAGGATGGACATAAATCTTTATTTTGCAGGCAGTCTTTATTTCAACAATCTGAGGCAGTAGTTCCATCCACTGTGTTCACCATGAGGTCTGCAGTCCAACTGACCCAGTACATAGTACTCCCACCAGAGGGCATCGTTATCCCTCCTGTGATGTAATCCAAGATGGCGGTCTGAGGAGAAGATGGCGGGAAAATGACTCAGCCTTGCTGGGCTGCTGGAGAGAGGAAGGAGTGTACTTTATTTACTTGGAACAATTTATTTAGGGATGGATTTCATGTAGCTTATTTATTACAATGATACAAAATACTCACTCTGAAGTGCTTGGGGGTGGCATTGCACACCCTACAGAGCTGAAAATTACTCGTAGATCACCGAAATAATGCATGTATGATGCTCTGCAGACACAATCACTAATTATAAACTGTTGAAATAATGCATTGCACAACCTACAGAACTGCAAACTGCTTGTAAATCACCAAAATAATGCAGTACACTGATGTGCAGACATGCAAACAACTCGTAAATTGTCAAAATCATGCACGTAAAATGCTCTGCAGACATGCTCACTAATTATAAACGGTTTAAATAATGCAGTACACTGATGTACAGACACGCAAACATCTTGTAAATTTCTGAAATAATGCGTAGCACAGACTACAGACCTGCTCGGTTCAAAAATGGCTCTGGGCACTATGCGACTCAACTTCTGAGGTCATCAGTGGCCCAGAACTTAGAACTAATTAAACCTAACTAACCTAAGGACATCACACACATCCATGCCCGAGGCAGGATTCGAACCTGTGACCGTAGCGGTCGCTCGGTTCCAGACTGTAGCGCCTAGAACCGCACGGCCACTCCGGCTGGCACCTGCACGGAGAATAATGCAATTAACACGCAAACAAATCATGAATTGTCAAAATAATGCAAGTAAAAGGCTCTGGAAAGAACCGAAAATAATGCTGCGCACACTCAGTCCACATAAAAACGCTTTCGAACTAGGACCATCTGCAACGTATTAGCAAATTGTTCCAACGTGCACACATGTCGAAGCAGCCAACACTGCAGAGGCGCTTTGCAGCCTGCAGCCAGCAGGTGGAAGTCACATCTATGTTTGGTATACAGTTAGAGTTCCTTGAGTGTTTTACCACCATCAATGTCTATGTAAATAAGAGCCAAGTCACCTTCTGGAAGCACACACTGGGCGGCACGTTCATGCAGCTCCCAAATGCAAGGCCGTGTTCATGTAATTAACATTGCTGGCGCGATACCTCTCTATCTATGGATAGTGATGTCAAAGATCGCACAATAAAAATCCATTTCAATACTTCCCAGAATATCACAGGATGCGTTGTTCCGTTAGGATGTGAGCTCTGTCTAGCTGTGCCCAACCCCCACCCACAGTTTCGCTGACGCATCGTCGGCGCAAAATGTTCGTGTGGCACACGAAAATAGCCCCGAATATTGCATTCTTCTTGATAGTCCTAATGAAAGCCCAGTCCATCATGTGTTACTCTACCTAGAAATCCTTAAGTCCTGCTTCCAACAAACATCTCCGAAAGACAAACGTTCTCACTGCTATTTAGAGGCTCCTATGACGCAGCACAAAGGATATCTTGTGAATGACCGGAGCATTCTGATTGGCTCTTACTGAATTTAACCGCTAAATTACTGATGCTGCTGGTGTGGAAGCACTGTCTACCTTTTTTTCTGCAGATGAGACTTAAAGTGGCCTATAAATTATTTTGTACAGATCGGCGTATTGCACTGACAGTTACACCCTGCAAAGGTGATCTACTGATTGTCAGATACATCCCACGTATTCACCGCGCTGCTGTGCAGCGCTGACGGAGGAAACTACTGTCGTAAATGCAGCCCATGACTGCAGCCCCAGAAGATTGTGTCAACCAGAGAGAGAGGCGAACCGGCTGAGGATGACACCACATCCAAGGTGAATCAATATTCTCAGCGCAAACAGTCATCATATTGAATCTTCTCAAATTTCTGCAGAGTATACACGTGACACACGTGGTCCCAAAGGCAACTCAATGTAAACTGGGAATTAGTTCACTGTTCAGCTGTCCAGGGGGAGCCACAAGCTAAATCGTCATGAGCCATGAGCTTTCTCGGACTCTCTGAACTGATGTACAAAGGATGGGCAAGACCCATCTTAGAACAAAGGGGCTACCGTTTCTGACCGCAACCTGCTACCTTACTGCTACGCTTTCTACAGCCATCTCCAGACTCAAAAGAATATTGGGAACCAGACACGTATTTATCAGTGTAACTAAAATTAAATACTAGGACTGCTGCCATAGTCTGACACCGAGAAATGTACTGGATATGTCTCCTCTTTACGACCGCACGTAATTTTCCACATAAAAAATCTTTCATTCTGCTTATGCCTATTGATGAGCTGAATCTATCCCTACCTCACGGTAGGACACGCAGTAACGACCACCAGATACTCGTACATATACCACGAAGACTTGAGTACAAAGGCTGGGTCGGTTCCCCTCGGCAGAAAGACGTCACTGCTTCTGGCCCCAGCCTATTTGCTTGCTTGCTTGATTTCTACACACATCTCCAGACTCTGGGATTACAAGAACACATGTGTTTTCACAGGGTTGCCAGAATATTATACAATTTACGTGATACTTCTCGATATCGAACACATATTTCTCTACAGATCCGAAACTTTAGCGAGGTGGAGCGTGCTGTAAACCATTGAGTAACTAAGAACTTATCCCATCTGTGAAGATCTTCATGTGAAAATTAAAAAAAAAACTAGAGGAAACTGATATTTCCACTTGCGAATACCGATATCGGTGATGTAACAGATTCCAAATTATCCCTATAATTTACAA
The DNA here is from genome assembly GCF_023897955.1 of Schistocerca gregaria. Lineage (NCBI taxonomy): Eukaryota > Metazoa > Arthropoda > Insecta > Orthoptera > Acrididae > Schistocerca > Schistocerca gregaria. The sequence continues at coordinate 625,991,523 of NC_064931.1, read as the reverse complement.
AGTCAACTAAGGAGTTTCTCACGTCTAGAGAACACGCAAACTTCTCTTTCACCTGCTATATGCACACACCACAATCGATGTTCCCTCAACCAAATAAAGATGGGAAATGTGAAGAGGCTTTCAGTTGGACAATTTACATGGGAGGAAATAACGGCCTGCGCAAACACATGCCCACATTAAATCTTCTCAAATTTCCACGCTATCACGAAAGCTGTCCAACACATACTAAGGATTAGTTAGCTATTCGGACATCTAGAGGACGAAAAGGTTGTCAGCTAAAGTCCTCCATCTCAACAGGCCTCTCCACTTGTATGGCTCCTGCCATTAACGGGAAACGTGAATCATTCCCACCACTGGCCACTAACAGCGCGCCATACACCCCTAGACAGAATCGTCCTAGGAAATCAGTCACATATATATTTGCTCGCTGTACTTACAATTAAATGTTACGATTGTGGTCTCAGTTGAATGACATTCGACAATGAGTGAAGTATCGGAAATACACCCTGCTGACGGCTGTGGCTCTGGAAATAGAACTATCTGTACCATTCTTATGACTTGACATACTCTTCCCTTTGCTATCACAGTATTCCATGTCAAATTCATACCTTCCTTACAACTGGACATAGTCATTTCCTTAGCACATCTCGGAACACAAACACGTACTTTATGAGCCTGATGCTCAAGGTGAACCTATCACACATCTCCTACTACTAAGTATAATACTTGGTCTATAACTGATTGCTGGCGATACGAAATAATGCTGACCGGAAATCAACGATGGGTGGACATGTCTCACAAGTTTTACTTGCGAGTGGTACCACTGTGTCTTAGAAAGAGAGACGTAAACCGCCAGATGTTAAAAAACCCAATTGCAACAACTACTGTATGTTACTGTCACAAGCGATCTTGTTTCTACAGGTGCATACAAGTATCCGATTCTGCACTTAAAACAAGCTATAATGTAAGATCGCTTCAGTTTCCAACCTATCAGTCGTGTGGAATGCAGCGCTGTTAATATTACAATGTAAGAAATATATTTCCAGAGCATGACATACGTCCTTCTTGCTGGTTTATCTACGATAAATAATGGTAACAAACTGTAAAACGAAAAAAACTTCATCATTAAAACAGTGGCTGTGTGTGATATGTGCACAATATAGCTTTGCAGAGATGTATAGCATCCACTGTTCACATTCGATCATGGTTCAGAAATTATACTATGCCCACATGAGTCCTATATAAAATAATCGTTAGTAACGGAGAATACCTCTTATAAGAAAACAGATAAACCATAGCAGCAGCATCCGACATGTGAAATCACAAGTCATGCCACCACTAACTCTGTAAACAGCACATCTGTCAAGTAGATGTATACATGAGGAGTGCAGTGTCTCACAAACATCTATTGCTAACTTATGAAAATGAAGTATAGATTTTACACCCAAGATATTACAGTGGAATGGAGTACATCGCAAAAATCTTCATTTGTTTAGAGGAAAGTGTCACGTTTCATCACATGTGAGATGTAACTCTTCTGATGTCCGAGAGGTTTACTATTAATGATCGCAAGTAGACACAGCTCTAAGACCTACACAGAACACGTGTTTGTATATGATATGTCACACATCACACAACTGATGCATCCTGACAGAACATTAGGAAAAAAATTGTCAAATGAACCTACCTGTATGCCCAGAGATAGATGTGATTCTCAACTGCTGGCTGGAGGCTGCAAAGCATCTGTTCAGTGTTGGCGGCGTCGACATTTGCGACCGTTGGAACAGTCACGGTTGATGCTAATTCTAAAGCCTTTCTTATGTGCACTGAGTGTTTTTGCACAGCATTATTTCCGGTTTTATAAGTGTTGTGAACGTGTTTGCAAAGCCTTTTACCTGTACTATTTCGATAATTCACGAGTTGTTTGCGTGTCTGTTGCATTATTTTGGCGAGCAGGTCTGTAGTCTGTGCTATGCATTATTTCAGTAATTTACAAGATGTTTGCATGTCTGTACATCATCGTACTGCATTATTTAAAAAGTTTATAATTAGTGAGCATGTCTGCAGAGCGTTTTACATGCATTATTTTGACAATTTACGAATTGTTTGCATGTCTGCACATCAGTGTGCTGCATTATTTTGTTGATTTGCGAGCAGTTTGCAGGTCTGTAGGTGGTGTAATGCATTATTTCGACAGTTTATAATTAGTGATCATGTCTGCAGAGCATTATACATGCATTAGTTCGGTAATCTACGAGGAGTTTGCAGCTGTGTAGGGTGTGCAATCAATTATTTCGGTAACTTAGGAGTTGTTTGCGTGTCTGCACATCGGTGTAGTGCATTATTTCGGTGATTCACAAGTAGTTTTCAGCTCTGTAGGGTGTGCAATGCGACCCCAAGCACTTCACAGTGAGTGTTTTGTATCATTGTAATAAATAAGCTATGTGAAATCCATCCCTAAATAAATTGTTCCAAAATAAATAAAGTACACTCCTTCCTCTCTCCAGCAGCAGCCCAGCACTGGCTGAGTCATTTTCCCGCCATTTTCCCCTCAGACTGCCATATTGGATTATGTTACAGGAGGGACAACGAGGACCTCTGGTGGGAGTACTGTGTACTAGGTCAGTTGGACTCCAGACCTCATGGTGAGCACAGCGAATGGAGCTACTGCCTCAAATTTTTTAAATAAAGACTGCCTGCAAAATAAAGACTTACGTCCATCCTATCGAGCAGCCTAGCACAGGCTGAGTCCTTTTCCTACCAGTTACTAGGGAGAGGTGACAGTTGGATGAGTTAGGTTAATGGAGTTAGCCGAAGTGACCTATTTTCCGCCATTTTCTTAGGTTAGTGGAGATAGCTGTGGTGTGTCTCATTGTAATGCTGGAATTTGAACTTCCTACCATTTTCTGGGGGAGGGGAGAGGAGATGGGGATGTGGGGAGGGGAGGGAGTTAGGTTAGTGGAGGTAGCTGAATTGACCTATTTTCCCGCCAAAATTTGAACCTGCCGCTATGATGTGATTGCAATGTTGCCATATCTATCGCTGCCATCTCATATCCACTATCTTGAATAAGTTTGGTAACAATGGAGAGTCAGGTGGTACGAAGGTTGTTCTGCTACTTACATATTTATATGATAGTCATGGTATTGTGAGCAATGTTGCAAGACTACAATGGTCTTTTTGCTTGATTTGGAAGGCTACAGGCCACTATAAGTCAGCACCCTGACAGAACTCACTTTAATTGTAACCTTTCCACTTGTCTACATACCCATGCAGCTGCTAAATTGATTGTGTCCTTTAACAGTGGTTGTTGTGGCCTGCAGTGGAGGTTGTCACTTTTATCGGAATATAAATAAAACTTAAATCCTGAAATAATTTAATGAAGTGGTCGCCCTGTCATTATTGTAGTCAGCTATTGATGGATGATTAATATTTCAATGTGGGATTAATCTTTTGTAAAAAATTATAGCAACAATTTATTTATCATAAAATAGGACAAACAACAAAAGATAAGCGAGGTGACAAATCATGAACTGTTGGCAACACAGATAGACGCAACAAATTGTTAACACTCCACTAAGGTTTATCTGATTAATCTATTTACTCTGGCTCAAAACATGGATAACACAGTCTAAATTATATAACGCGGAATAGTCTTTGACATATTTATTCTACACAGATGTTATGCTATGTTGGTGCCTCTGAGAACAAGTGGCAAGACTGTGATTCTGTTTGCTTTAAGAATACGGAGCAGGAGTACTATACCCATATCCAGCGTGTGACACTCTCGTCTGCCGTTCATACAATGAATGAGTATAACTCACCTTTATGGCAATACGCACAAGAATATCAAATGTCAAGGCAGCATACCTGATACAAATAAAACTGCCCTCGGCACAGCAAGCTGTCTAAGGTGACAGGTCTAAACTGTTGGTACAGCCAAGACTTCACCACAAGCCCCTCAATCGAAACCAACGCCATTTTGCGAAGACACGCTCAGGACGAGTGTCCCAAGTGCAACCCACTCATATCAAGAGTATAGACCAGAATCTCCTTTCCAACCAGAGTCTGAATCGGAGGACCAAGTTCCTCTACCCCTCCCTTTCCATGAAACCTCAATAAACTTGCCATAAGTGCTCACGCAACCACACCCACAAGTGTTTTATGCCACTTACAAGACTCCACGAGCTCCATGTCCCTCGCCTAACTCATATGTTCTACCCACTGGCCAATCCTAATTAAAGTTGATAATATTCTTTTCCTTTCTGGAGAAGCAGCTAATCCCTAACTCGTAAACTCCTGCCCAGAGAGGAGAAAACGTTATGGTCCTGCCTTGTTTTACCCATGGTCACTCTAAGCAGCGTGTTTTGAGTTTCTGTTTAGGCCTAAAGTGAACAACACATTTATCACAGAGATCATTATCTGGATGGGCCGTATGTCGCAGCATTTCTCACCAGGGGCCTCAACTAAACTAAGAGAAGTGCTTTCATGTCCCAAAATAGAGCATTTCAGAGCCACCATAAATGTTGTGTTCCATTCTAAATTTCTTTCAAAGGCCTGGGGTTTACCAAAAAAACTTAGCAAGCAGAGGGACGACACCATCTGACAGATCCCCCTATAGCATCCAGTCCTAGGTGGACATGGAAACTTGCGAAATTTTAGGGTTGCCATCCCTTTACGTAATGTCCGTTTACGACACTGTAGAAACACCTTCGCTGGGCAACCTGCTTCTCTTTTGCATCCCTGATCCTGCCATGGCCAGAGGCATCTAACAGATAGATCCAGGCAGGCAATTTTATCTCTTCTTCAGCCAAAAGCATTCTCTGCACAACGGTTCAAGATATTCATGGGGCCGGCGTTCTTTCCAGAGTAATGGCTTTGAGAGTCCCTCTCGCTAATAACTGCACGTTGCTTTCAAGTCCCCAATGTCCACTGCAAGATTTCCTGTTAAATAATGTAACTGCCTGCTTGTTTTCAAATCCAGAAAATACTATTCGAAGGAGAGCCATCAAAATGATCTCGCATGCATTAACAATGTACATACTCCCATCAATGCCTGCTCATCTTGGTAACTTCCTGTCATCTAAAAAAATGATGTCTAGGTGTAATAACAACATGAAAGAGTAGCCTTGATTACGAAAGTAAGTTATAGAACTGCTCGTCCTCCTTCAATGTGACCAGCAAAATCTTGGAACTACACATATCAAAAAAGTTTTGCATCACGTCGGTTCCGAGAGTTCTGGAACTTGTACAGAAAATTGGAATAAGGATCAACATAAACATCATTTCCACACTTTTTATTGCTCGTGAAAACCACACATTGCATGTTGTACCACCATACAGCGAGACCTTCAGAGGTGGTGGTCTATATTGTTATACACACCGGTGCCTCTGATACGCAGTAGCATTGTTGGATGCCTGTATTTGTCGTGGCATACAATCCACAAGTTCATCAAGGCACTGTTGGTCCAGATTGTCCTACTCCTCAACAGCGATTTGGCATAGATCCCTCAGAGTGGTTGGTAGGTCACGTCGCCCATAAACAGCCCTTTCCAATCTACCCCAGGCATATTCGATATGGTTCATGTCTGGAGAACATGCTGGCCACTCTAGTCGAGTGATGTCGTTATCCTGAAGGAAGTCATTCTCAACATGTGCACGATAGGGTCGTGAACTGTCGTCCTTGAAGACGAATGCCCCGACAGTATGCTGCCGATATGGTTGCACTATCGGTAGGACGATGGCATTCACGTATCATACAGCCGTTACCACCGGCGACGTACGTCGGCCCCACATAATGCCACCCCAAAACAACAGGGAACCTCCGCCTTGCTCAGTTCGCTGGACGGTGTGTTTAAGGCGTTAAGCATGACCGGGTTGCCTCCAAACACGTCTCCGACGATTGTCTGGTTGAAGGCATATGCGACACTCATTGACATGTCCATTTGGCATGTTGTTGGGGCCATAAGTACCGCGCTGCATGGTATCGTGGTTGCAAAGAAGAACCTCGTCATGGACGTCGCGAGTGAAGTTGCGCATCATGCAGCCTATTGCCCACAGTTTCAGTCGTAACACAACGTCCTGTGGCTGCACGAAAAGCATTATTAAACACGGTGGCGTTTCTGTCAGGGTTCCTCCGAGCGATAATACGTAGGTAGCGGTCATCCACTGCAGTAGTAGCCTTGGGCTGCCTGAGCAAGGCATGTCATAGCCTGTTCCTGTCTCTCTGTATCTCCTCCATGTTTGAACAACATCGCTTTGGTTCACTCCGTGACGTCTGGACACTTTCGTTGTTGAGAGCCCTTCCTGGCACCAAGTAACAATGGGGACGCGATCGAAAATCGGTATTGACCGTCTAGGCATGGTTGACCTACAGACAACACGAGACTTGTACCTCCATCCAGGTGGAATGGCTGGTCGGACCCCCTCGGTCTAATAGGCACTGCTCATGCATGGTTGTTTACATCTTTGGGCGGGTTTAGTGAAATCTCTGAACAGTCAAAGGGACTGTGTTTGTGATACAATATCCACAGTCAACGTCTGTCTTCAGGAGTTCTGGGAACCAGGCTGATGCAAAACTTTTTTTGATGTGCGTATAATCCACAGTCTTAACAGGACACAATCTTGCAGCTGTCGCATTGTGGCATTTGCTGGTAGACGTTTCTCCTTCTTATGCGACGTATAGCATGATCCACTAACAAACAACATTCAGATACGATTTCTGGGTGAGAAAACCGCTATATATTCTTTCCTTAAATAGAGAAACTGAGCGAGGTTCTGCAGTACTTAAAACATTAGGCACACACGTGGGAGGGCGACAGTTCAGATCCCCATCTTTGTATACAGATTTAGGATTTCTATAATTCAATACAGGCAAAAGCTGGGATTGTTACTTTGAAAATGGTTCAAATGGCTCTGAGCACTATGGGACTCAACTTCTGAGGTCATCAGTCCTCTAGAACTTAGAACTACTTAAACTGAACTAACCTAAGGAAATCACACACATCCATGCCCGAGGCAGGATTCGAACCTGCGACCGTAGCGGTCGCCCGGTTCCAGACTGTAGCGCCTAGAACCGCTCGGCCACCCCGACCGGCTTACTTTGAAAAGGGCGCGGCCAACTTTCTTCCCCATTCTTTCGTAATCCGAGCTTGAAATCCGTCTCTAATGACCTCACTTTCGGCAGATGTTAAACTCTATTCTTCCTTCATTATGTACAGAATGTAGATGGCGTTACTTCTACTCACTTTGTATGGTTACACTGATACTCTGATTACTTGCATGCATACAGTCCAGTTACATTAGTATGACCACCCTCCATGTTCGACGTCAACGTGTAACAAGCACTCACAGATGGCAGGTGGTAGTATTAGAGGAGGAGCATGCGTAAAGCGTGTCGGGGGATGCGGAAAACAGTGCAGTCGCTCTTGTATGGTAGAAATGGATTGATTTACCTGATATCGAAAGGGCATTATCATTGGCTTTGGATCCAATAGTGGAATCATTTCCGACACGGCTATGTCTGTCAGATGTTCGTGTGTCGCTGTGATTAAAATATACCGTGCACGGCAAAATGGTGCTACCCAAAACCGGCGTCGAAGCAGTTGTGGTGCACCATGGGCAATAGATGACATGGATAAATGATGGAGGCAGCCCGGAGTGGCTGAGCGGTTCTAGAAGCTTCAGTCTGGAACCGTGCGACCGCTACGGTTGCCGGTTCGAATCCTGCCTCGGGCATGGATGTGTGTGATGTTATTAGGTTAGTTCGGTTTACGTAGTTCTAAGCTGTAGGGGACTGATGACCTCCGATGTTAAGTCCCATAGTGCTCAGAGCCATTTGAACCATTTTTTTAAATGATGGATGTTGTGTACGGGCGAACAGATGTGCCACCATTGTGTAACTGAGCACCCAGATGAATCAAAAGGCTACAAACAGTGTCCCCTCCACGACTGTTTAGCGAATGTCGCTGGTTATGGGCCTCAACAGTGTGTGCTTCGTTCAGACACCCACGCTGACTGTTGTTCATTGGATATGAAAGCTATGATTTGCACGGCAGTACCGCAACTGGGCGTCCAATGAGTAGCGACATGTGGCCTTTTCACGTGTTCCGTCTGAAACGTCTGAAAGGCAACACCGTGCAGCTAGGAGAGGGCGTTATGGTCTGGGGAATGCTTTTGTGACATTCCTTGGGTGACATCATCGTTCTGGAAGGCAAAGTTAATTGTATAGGACGGCAACAAGTCAGGGAATATTTTAGGGAATTGGTTTCAGAAATTTATTTCAAAGCCCCAGTGGATCTTTAGAAGTTTTCTCCCAGTGTAATACACGCCGTGTCTACGTGACACAAGTCGCTTGTCTTTTAAACCGAGGCGGTTCTGTCCAGTTAAAGCTGCTGACAGGAAACGCCCTGAGCCCTCTGCTGAAACTGCTAGCGAATTCACGCCATTGGTTTTAGCCAATAGCGTGCACGGGATACCGATCACGTATGTGGACGCTGCAGTGTTCTGCGATGCAGAACACAGTTGCTTCTCTCTCTTGTAATCCAGACCTCGAGCAGAACAGACGTCTTTTTGGAAGGCAGAGCCTCTGGCTCTGCTTTTCACGACCGGCCACCAACGTAAGTTAACACCAGCCGCTTCCCCATCTGTTGCCCATTTTAATTAATTGTTCGACCTCCTAGACTGGCCTAAACCTGCTAACTTCCGACCCTAGGCGCGTCCTTTGTACTCCGTATATTGAAATATATCTTCTTCATTCTACTTAATTTCCTGTTTTGTCATTTAACGGCAGCCCCTTCCCTGTCATTTCATACATTAACATTGGTGCCAGAAGTTTCTCTCCCCATCCCCAAACCATGTACTCCTTTACAATTGGTGTCGAGAAGTGGGATTTAACAGTTATGTCCCCCCGTCCCAGCACCTAATCTTTTACAATTGGTGTCAGGAGAGGGATGTAACAATTATATTCCCCCTTCCCGGCGCGTAATCTTTTACATAATCGACACAAATATGGTCTAGCCTTAGGGACCATACCCACCCCCAACATGCAGTTAGTTTTTCTTCGACACTATGGCATCTAACAGCAAGACAATGAACCATGTCTGTACTCCCCTAGCCACTAAACTCCCCTGAATTAAACCCAGTCGAGAATCTGCGAGAAATCCTCGATCGGGCTTGGCACGCCATGGATCCTCAGCCGAGAAACATGGTGCAGCTGACCACAGCACTGGAGACGGCACAGCACCATAGCCCTGTCGGTACTTTCCATAACCTCAGTGTCTCTCTTCTTGCAGTGCCAGAATGGTCCCTTTGGAAAGGGCGTGGCCGACTTTCTTCCCCACCCTTTTGTAATATGAGCTTCCGCGCTGTAAAAGGTGGTTATTCAGGTTTTTAACAGGTGGTCAAATTAATGTCACTGGACAGCGTAGTACACTTCATGTCAATTTGACCTTCATTGCATGCCACATTGATAAGTTTACAATTTCAGCGGCTACCAGCGTAATAACTATACTGTTTCTGTGAAGTACCTATCTTAACTACCACCCTTGCTAACACGCTCTAATACGGTAAGGCTCTACCGGAAGGTTGGTTCAAATGGCTCTGAGCACTATGCGACTTAACTTCTGAGGTCATCAGTCGCCTATAACTTAAAACTAATTAAACCTAACTAACCCAAGGACATCACACACATCCATGCCCGAGGCAGGATTCGAACCTGCGACCGTAGCGGGCGCTCGGCTACAGACTGTAGCGCCTAGAACCGCACGGCCACTCCGGCCGGCTCTACCGGAATGTAGCAGTTTCAAATACTAGCCGTGAAATAAATATTCAGCAGCAGAATTCAGCCGCCAGGAGAAAGCGAGTTACTGGCATAAAATTTCTCATTAACACGCTGTAAACCGATATCCTGGCAAAGCGCAAAACCTCAGTACAATGGCTAACGAAATGAAGGCGTCGGCTACAATAGCCGCTAATCTCTTTGTCGAATGCGTCCTGCAAACTCGATGGCCTCGGTGGAAATATTTGACAGCAGCAGCCTATGTGTCGACAACAACCATAACAGGCTATGAGCACTATGGGACTCAACTGCTGTGGTCATCAGTCCCCTAGAACTTAGAACTACATAAACCTAACTAACCTAAGGACATCACACACATCCATGCCCGAGGCAGGATTCGAACCTGCGACCGTAGCAGTCGCACGGTTCCGGACTGCGCGCCTAGAACCGCGAGACCACCGCGGCCGGCAACAACCATAACACTGTAGCACGTTACAGAAGAGAAACTAAAAATGTTTGTACAGGTTTGATACTTTATTGACAGATGGCATCCGTGGGGATATTCGACAGCAGCAGCGTATTTGTCTACAACAACTATAAAGTCGGAGGCGGCCGGAGTAACCAAGCGGTCGCTGGCACGGTAACTCAGTGTGTTCGGTCAGAGGGTTAGCTGCCCTCTGTAATAAAAAAACTGAGAAAAAAATAGGCGGTTCTAGGCGCTTCAGTCTGGAACCGCGAGACCGCTACGGTCGTCGGTTCGAATCCTGCCTCGGGCATGGATGTGTGTGCCGTTCTTAGGTTAGTTAGGTTTAAGTAGTTATAAGTTCTAGGGGACTGATGACCTCAGAGCCATTTGAACCATTTTTATAAAATCAAGGAAGACAGAGGCAAAGAATTTTTACTAAAAATACGTGACAAATTGGGTGGGGAATTGTTCTCCTATCAAGAAGCTCAGAATTGAGTGTAGAACTCATATTTTCACATGCTGCGACAGTCACAGCAATATACCAGTGATCACGGAAATATTTATTTTATTATGAAACCACTCACGTTTTACACTTCTTTATCAATAAGGCTATTAATTTCTGTTAACGATTACTATTTTCAAAGTTAGTAATAAGGATGCACGGCAAACTTAATGTACAGTTATTTCCAAATTACACACATACAGTATCAGAAATCATTTTAAGCAGATACAACAAAATTCCCGTACCTGAGTGGATGCAGTATACTACACTTAATTATTGCATTACAGAATTAGATGATACAATCATATTAATTAGCCATGCAAACTTTTCCCAAAGTTACATATTTTCAGTAGCATGAACACCTTGTCGACATACACGTTGACGCTTCGAGCAAGCGAGTTATACAGCTGTGCTTGCGGCAGATGACGTGCCTGCATTCTGGAGCGCTAGGTAACTCTGCTGCACGTACTTTCGGTAGAAATATTCATTTTAATTGAGTATACAGAATCTTTCCTCTGGAATTTAATGAAAATAGATATGAAAACTCAGATAATTGTATTTACATATTATATAGTAAAATGTAACGAGGAAGGAAGCTTTATTAAATATAAAACGATGTTACAAAAATTACACAGACTAATTGCACAATGCAGTCGGTCATCAATACAAAACATCGTCAGCTTGTTTATAAAGCAAGAGAAAAAACCCCTCCTCCAACAGTGACCTCGGATAAGAATATAACAAATGTAATCGATGTCTAGGGCAGAAACAGTAATACAGTGTTGCAGGTGCCAGCCAGACAGCCAGCCAGCCAGCTAGCCAGCCAGCCAGCCAGCCCGTCCGTCGACCTGCAGCGGTCACCACCACCAGCAGCGAGCAGCGAGCAGCGAGCAGCCAGCAGCCAGCAGCGGTTCCCGGTAGCAGCGGTCCCCGCCAGCGCCGGTCGCCGCCAGCGCCGGTCCCCGCCAGCCACCACCACTGCCATCGTCTACACCTCCCCCTCAGCTGCTGCCACCACTATCACATGGTGTGCCGCATCACTCCCCCCTCAGTCCATCACGGGACTCCTCACTCTCCCATCTCCCTCCCTATTTGTCGTCCCATTCCCGACTCCTCCCTCCCGTGCCTCCTCCGATCCCTTCCCTCCCCTCCGTCCCCCTGCTCCTTCCGTTTCTGCGACCCCCACTAGGGTGGTTGCCCGGAGAGCTACAGCTCATGCTCAACTCTCCCCTTCGCCCTCGTCGTCATCATCTTCACCGTCGCATTCGCTGTCACCCTCACCGTCTCCGGCGCCGACTCCAGCACCGGGACCTGCCACTCCCAGCCACATTCCAGTCGTTCCCATCCCCCACACCTCCTCCGCCGCCGTCAAGCGCCCCAGTGGCACCCCTGCCTCCTCTACTCCCAAAAAGGCTCCGCCTCGTCCCCCTTCCCCAACTCATGATGCCATGGATGTCTCCCCACCTGCCCGCCTGCCCCCCCTCCTCATCCTCCTCCACCCCCTCCTACCGCTACCTCCTCTCCCGTCCTGATCCCTCCTTTCTTGAAGCCCGGAACCTCACCCTCTTCCTTCGCCAGAATTTTCCTGGTGCCCCCATCTCTCTCCTTACTCCTCGCTGTGATTCGGTGCTCATCTCCTCCCCCAGCCCTACCCTCCACACCGACCTCCTTTCCTGCATCCCTGTCACCCGATTTGGGCCTAATGCCTTCTTCACCCCTGCTCCTTCCCCGTCTCCCTCCCGCCAACCCCAACATCCGCGTCGCCCGCCAACCCTCACCGCTGTGATCGCTCGGCTTAGTCTGGCGATCACGGAGGAGGAGGTGTTGGCAGAGCTCAAGGCGGATCCACATCTGGAGGTGCGTGCGGTTTGCCGCATTCATAACTCCACTGGCCCCACCCGCCTTATGCGGGTCTTTTCCGAGCACGCCCCCTCCATCGACCATCTCCTGAAGGAGGGTGCCCTTCTCTTTCACCGCCGCTACCCAGTTGACCCTTCCCGTTCCCCTCCTCAATCCCTCCGCTGCCGGAGGTGCTTGCGGTATAATGCGCACCCTACATCTGAGTGCCGCGAGGCCCCCACCTGCCCACACTGTAGGCAAGCCCACTTTCTCAGGCAGTGCCCCAATCTCCAATCCCCCCCTCTCCTGTAATACCTGTAACCTCCCTCACTCCACACCGTCCACACTTCGCCATACCTCCTTCACCGTTCTGATAATCCCCTCCCGATTGCGCGTGGCGGAGTTGCCATTGGTCACCACCACCAGATCCCTGTTTGGCTCCAACCCCTCCTTCCCGACCCCACTGAACACCTGATCCTTAGTCTCTTCTTTCCCGGCCTTACCGTTACCTGCGCCACCATCTATGTCCGCCCTAACGCCCCTATTCCCTTCGACTTCCTCTCCCATGTTGACCGTACCTTCTCCTCCTACATGATCGCCGCCGACCTCAACATCCACAGTCGTTCCACCGCCCAGCTACGGTGGTGGCATCGGTTCCTCTCCTCCCTTCAAGGCGACCTTATCCCCATCCCCCAGCACACCTGTCCCGAATCCAACTCCACTCCTGATGTTGTCCTTTCCTCCGCCAACCTCCTTGGCCGCATAACGGTGGATGTCCTGGAACCTACTGGTAGCGACCATCTCCCTGTCCTCCTCACCGTTTCAGACGGTCGTCGTCCCCGTCCTGACCCTCGTCATGACCCTCCCCCTAAGTATGTCCATGACTATTCCCATGCCAACTGGAATGCCTACCGGGATACCCTCTCCACCCAGGTCGATAGCCACCCCCTCACCTACCGTCACCCTGACGATGTAACCCATGCCGCCACCTTTCTCCAGCAGACCTTGTCTGAGGCCGTGGGGGCCCACGTCCCTACTGTCACTATCCACCCCCACCGTCCTACCTTACCCCCACAGGCCGTACTCCTCCTCTGTGAATCCCGCCATCTCTACCATGCCTTCGTCCACACACGTGACCCGGACACACTACGATGCCACCGGCAACTCCAACGACACATTCGTAATTTGCTCGCAGCCAAGAAACGCCGGGACTGGCGACGGACATGCACCCGTTTAAATGTTACCCTCCCTATCAACTCATCCAAGTTCTGGTCAGCCTTCCGTCGCCTTACCGGAACTAAACCCTCCCCCTACTATCCTCTTCTCCATGATGATCACCCCTTCCCTGACACCCTTAGTAAGGCCAATCACTTTGCCTCCTACCTGTCTGATGTCTTTTCCATCCCCGATGATCTCCAGTTTGGTTACTCCCTCTTTCCGGATGTCCACGATTGAACTGACATCTCTATCCCTCCCCTCGCACCTGGTTTCCAGTACTTGGACAAAATTACACACACGGAACTCAATGCCCCAATCACTACACAGGATCTCATTGCTACACTCCGCACAAAACGCAACACCGCTCCTGGTCACTATCGTATCACCTATCATCACCTTCGCGAAGCTCCTGCCTCTTTCCTCTCCACCTTGGCCAGGGTCTACAATGTAGTCCTGTCCACCGGTTACTACCCCGACCTGTGGAAAACCTCCCGTATCCTGATGTTCCTTAAACCTGGCAAACCGCCGTCTGCTGTCTCTTCCTACCGTCCCATCAGCCTTACCTCGGTCTTCAGCAAGGTCCTGGAATCTATCCTCTCCCGCCGCATCCACCAGCATCTCCGCCAGCTCCGCCTCCTTCCGGTTACCCAGTGTGGCTTTCGGCCGTCCTTCTCTTCCAACGACCTTCTCCTTCACCTCACTCATCTCCTTTCCGACCAGTTTAATTCCCATCGCTCCGCTATCTTCCTCTCCCTGGACCTCGAACGAGCTTATGACCGCATATGGCATTCCGGTCTCCTCTTCAAGCTCCAAACCTTCGCCCTTCCCTTTAACTACGTCCGTCTGATCGTCTCCTTTCTCTCCCACCGTCCTTCCTACATCACCATCCATAACACGGATTCCTACACCTTTTTTCCCTCCACCGGTGTGCCCCAAAGCTCCGTCAACTCCCCCCTTCTGTACCTTTTGTATACGGCGGACATGTCGCCGCCGTCACCCTCCGTCCACCTTCTCCAGTTTGCCGATGACACCGCCTTCCTTGCCCTTGCCCCCACCCTGCAGCGCTCCCAACACCTTCTCCAATCCCATCTTGACCGGTTCACCGCTTGGTACAACCAGTGGTTGCTCAAGGGCAATCATTCAAAACCCAGGCGATCATTGTAGGCAAAACCACGCGCCTTCCTTCCGCCTCCTTGATTTCTATCTCACCATCTATGGCCGTCCTATCGCCCTCACTCCCACCCTCAAGTACCTTGGCCTCAGCCTCGACCGTCGCCTCTCCTGGACCCCCCATCTCTTGACAATCCAAGCCAAGGCACACTCCCGACTCTGCCTCCTCAAGCTCCTTTTGGGCCGTACGTGGGGTCTGGACCCCTCCACCATCCTCCACACCTATAAATCCCTCATCCGCCCTATCCTCTGCTGCGCCCATCCGGCCTGGATCTCCGCCCCCCTTCCCTTTATAAATCCCTTGAAATCCTTGAACGCCATGCTCTCCGCCTCGCCTATTGCATCCGTCTCCCCTCCCCCACGTGCGGATCCTGTACGATCTCATTCATTTCCCCCACCTCCTCCTTTTCCTTGAAAGGATACGGATCCTGTACACCTCCTGCAAACTCGACCCTCCTCACCCGCTTGTCTCGCCCATCCTCTCCCAACCCCACCCGCTGCCGCGCCTGTATTCCCACGTCCCACCCGGTCTCCATCTCTCCACCCTCCTTACCCTCTCCCAAGGTGGCTTCCGCCAGCTCCCCCTCCCTGATGATGTCCTCCTCCCCTCCATCTACCCCTCCTATCAACTTTGGCCTCTCCTCTTGGCACCCTCCCTCCCTTCTCTTTCCTTTTTTCCCGTCTCCTTCCTCCACCCCTCTTCCCCCGGGCTCCCCCTTTTTTCCTCCCCTCCCCCTGTCTCCCTTGCCCATGGCATCTGCCCTCCCCTCTCCCTGTCCCTCTCCCCTTCCTCCTCCCCCTCCCTTGGCAGGTCCCCAGACTCGCACATGCTCAGTGAACATTCGCGCGCCGGAGATCATCGCCATCAGTGTCTCGTGTGCGTGCCTTCGTTTTGTGTTCAGTGTCCTTTCGCCGTCACACCACCACTGTTCACGTGTGCCGTCACAGTCATCCATGTTATGCGCACTGTGTCAACAAGTGTTAGTGTTTTTTCTCATCCAGCACGAACGGCTTCATGTTTACTGTTTTTTGTATCTACATTTTTTGCTCGCCGTTTTTATTGTATTGTCTGTGCCGCCTCTATGTCATATTATTGTACCACTCAAGGCTGAAGAGCTGGGTAATATGCTGCTGCCAGCACGCCTTGTATGAGCTGATTAAAATTACAATAAAGAAAAAAAAAAAAAAACAACCTCCTCCAAACGTACACATCGCGACCACACAATCCACCCTCTAAATGGGAGCCCATAGTTAGTCCATAATTACGTACAATGGAAAGACCGAATCTCATCGGACATCTACAGCACACATCATCTAGTCATGATTTACATCTCAATAAAATATTTATGTTTTACAGCACATCTGCATATCTTAGTTTAATAGTTTTTAATTTTTAATCTATTTTTTGCCACATGGTGTGTACCACATTTTATACTAGCTCTGTGTTGTCACAGTTTGTGAATATTATGTTTTACTAGGCACTGGCGCTTGTCTTTGCACGTTGAATGGTTCAATGCCTCTGAGCACTATGGGACTTAACTTCTGAGGTCATCAGTCCCCTAGAACTTAAAACTACTTAAACCTAACTAACCTAAGGACATCACACACACGCATGCCCGAGGCAGGATTCGAACCTGCGACCGTAGCGGTCACGCGGTTCCAGACTGTAGCGCCTAGAAGCGCTCGGCAACCCGGCCGGCCCTTGCCTTTTTGCTTTGCAGAAAGCTTCTACTGTACTCCACAGATAGAGCAACCAACTTTTTCTCCAATTAAGAGTGGCTCAAAATACAAATTTCAATAAAGACACCTATGAAATAATAGGGACTCCAAGGCTATAGAAGCCTACTTTTGTTTCGTCCGCGTATAAAGCGTAGCAACTTTTTGTGACGTTACAAATAGCGTTTCCTTTCATGCTCTTTGTTCTAGAGAGATGCAAACGTTTTTGGTTTTGATTTGTTGGAGTTGTTCACCAGTGCATGCAAGACTATGTGTTACAAGTCAGTGTTTCAGAGTCTCGTATTAATGTTTCTGACTTGTGTTAGAAGTACAGTGAACGTTTTGGGCCAAGATTAGGAAGGATTAAAGATTGCGACGCGCACATTACTGTTACAGACAGTGCACAACCACGATGTTGTCGTGCGAGGTCTGTCACCGTGCTATACAGGATCAGGTTGCTCAGGAACTGCAACATTGGAAAGATAGTGCAGCTGGCTTAAAGTGTAAGAAGGAACGAAGAACATGTCATAAATGGACGGGGTATTTATCCCGCTCATTTGCAACATTCTGCAATTAAAATTTTGCCGAGATTTCCTAATGTGAAAGAGCTAACCTGTGGCATTGAGTTTATTGCAAACACTGCGCAAAGTACTGGTCCATTGAATTGACTGTGCCAGAGAGGTATTCCCTCTGTGTGGTTCCAAGAATATCAGAATGCATGTCGGCGGTTAAAAGACGCATTGTTAAGTCGTCACAGTCAGATTCATTTTCATCCAGCTAAGACAATTTTCTTAGCTGTGGATGCATCTTCTTACTGGACTGGAGCTGTACTCTCCCATAGAATTTGCTGTGCTAATAGTACTATTGCTTTTGCTTCAAAATCCTCAACATAGCGCAGTGCAATTACAGTCAGCTTGAAAAATAGGCTCTCGCCTTTATGTATCATGTTACAATTGCAACTTTGTGCTCTGTTATTGTAAAATTCTCAATACAAGTTGTTGTACAGTCCCACTGTACACTGATTTGTTGTCCTGGATAGCGATCGGTATTGACAGTGTGTTTGGTTCATCTGAGGAATCATATTATCAAATTGATACCAAAGATTTGGAAATTCTTGAAAATTTTCCCATCAAGTTTCGATGTATTGCTGGAGCAACTGCTTTCAACCGAGCTCTTCGGATAGTTCTGCACTACGTGTGCCACTGTTGGTCACTTAGTCCGAAAGAAATTTCCCACCTAGTGGCGCAGCGCTATTTTTCGCGTCGTCACGCACTATCTGCTAGCTAAGGTTTTCTCCGGTTTCATATAGAGAATGACGATGAACGGATTGTGATTCCTCATTCCCTCCAACGGAAAGTTTAGTCTTTGTTGCGTCGAGATCATTGGGGCATAGTTCGTACAAAGTAATTCACCCAACGCCATTGTACTTGGCAGGGCCTGGACGCCCAGATTCAGCAAATAACGACTTTCTGTAATGTTTGTGAAGTGCATCAATCTGCTCCACCGCAACGTTTTTATCAATGGCCACGTCCATCCGGTCCATGGCAATGTATACACATCAATTTCGCAGGTCCATTCTGGAACAAACTATAGTTGGTGGTGGTAGACACATACAGTAAATTTTCTTCGTAGTCCACATGACACTACTAGTAGTACTGCATCGGCTTTGTCTTCTCTTTTTTGTCTCGAAGATCTTCCTGAGGTTCTTGTGTAGGACAACGGACCGAAATTCTTGTCTGCCGATTTTCAACAGTTTTGTACTGACAACGGCGTTCACAGTGTAGCTACAGCTACTTTCCACCATCAGTCTAATGGTAAAACTGAACACTTCGTTCGAACGTTGAAAAGTTACATGGGGCAGGTCCGTTCCTCCAACAGGAGCAAGCCTTAAAGATATTTCTTTCCTGCTATTGCTCCTTACCCCGTGATGGCAAGTTGCCGGCAGAATTATTACACTGTCGTCATCTCTGTACCCTGCTGCAACTTCTCGGGCCACCACGGAAACATTTTGTTCTTCCGGGTCAGTTCAGCCATAGGACAAAGTTTTCTTTAACGTCTCTGGCAAGCGTTGGGAGCACCATGTCATCACTTCGTTCGTGTTACATCATTCAAAATTGCTCTTGGTTGCACCAGCGTCACCAGAACCAGCTGCGTCGCTTTTATGTCAGTAATTCCACCGCAAACTATTTACCAATAGACCTAGCACGCCACTCGGGTCCGCAACAGCAGCCAAGGTTACTCTCCCCCTGTCGCGGTCAGCGCCGCCCAGAACGATTCCAATGCAGATACACGTCACGCGGCCGCTGCCGTTGACGCCAGTCTTGAAGCCTCAACCGATGTCTGTGGAATCTTGGGCCCCAGACAGCCATCACTATACCTCTAGAATTCCACTTACTGTCCTTCCGACTACATCATCAGCGTCCCTGGATGCGGGTGTGTATCCTGTGGCCGGTTTTCCAGAGACTCGCTAGGTGGATACCATGATATGGATAGGGAACCATCGTCGGCCGTTACTACAGTCCCTTCCTCCTTCTTTGCGTCCGAATTCAGGACTACCCCTGCCGTCGTCACATGACCCAACACTACGGTGCGGAGATTTGGGGCGGTGGAATAAGGTCTTGCCTGAAGAGTGAGGTCCCAATTTACAGTTGGTACCTCACAACTTCACAGCAAAATAAAGACAGTTACTATCAGACGCAGCATCGAATGACAGACGTTGGCGTAGACACGCCCTCAGGAGTTTCCATACACCACCACCACCGGAAGCTTACTTACGGCATAGTACACTGTCGCTCAGCTCACTTTGCAGCAAACCTACGACGACAGTTTATAGTCATTTTTTTACTGGGACATGACTGCGATTTTGTATTGTATAAAGTAATAACAGTTACAGTGTTCAGCGACAGTAAAAAATACTTAGTGACATTCGTGTGGACATGGATTCCTCCCAAGTATTTTAGATTTTTCAAGTTTGATCTAATATTTTGTATGCGTTGTAGTATTCGCTCGACCTTCTCCAGAAGTAAATCTAGGCTTACTATGACACACTACACTGTGCATACCGTGTCATTAGATATACAAATGGCTCAGTCATAATAATTAGTCATACTAGCTTCGGCACAAAGTTACTCATTTTGAGTACCATGAATACCATGGCGACATACATATTGAGGAAACGAGTTATACTGCCGTGCAGTTCTAGGCGCGCAGTCCGGAACCGTGCGACTGCTACGGTCGCAGGTTCGAATCCTGCTTGGGCATGGATGTGTGTGATGTCCTTAGGGTAGTTAGGTTTAAGTAGTTCTAAGTTCTAGGGGACTGATGACCACAGCAGTTGAGTCTCATAGTGCTCAGAGCCATATACTGCCGTGCAACGACGAGCGATGTGCCTGCCCTCTAGCATGCTAGATGGCGCTGCTTCACGTCAGTTCACGTGACTTCAACAGAAATATTCTTTTTAATCAAGTATACAAAAGCTTTCCACCAGAATTTAGAGCAAATATATATGAACACGCAGATGATTGTGCTTCCATTTTGTATAACATAATTTAACAAGAAAGGGAGCTTTATTAAATTAAGTGTCACAAAAACTACGATGAATCATTATACAATGCAATCAGTTATTAAAATAGAACATCTGCATTTGCAGCTCGTCAGTGAATAAGAACAAAAATCCCTTCCTCCAAACGCATACACAGCGCGTACACATCCACTCGCTAAACGGGAGCCCATATTCTCCTGACAAGTTATATGCAATTTAATGAGGAACGTCATCGGTCATAAACACCACCATTTGTCACACATCACTTATTCCTGAAATACAGTTGAATAAAATCTAACGAGAAAAATGGTTGAATTAAAAATATGAGACTATGAAACGAAAAGTATACAGTACCATTTACAATGTGAACGATAAATAAACAAAAAGCCTAAGCTCGCTAATAAAGCAGAACAAAAACCTTTATTTCTTAGATCACATACTGCGCCTACGCAAACTACATGCCAAATAGCCGCATAGAAATCAGTTCTCAATTACATCCCTCCAAATGGAAAAATGGTTGCCACTGGACGTTATCGGAGCTATCTATTCATATACGCTACAGAAGAAACAATAAACAACGAAATGGGAACGAAAAAACTGCCAGTGCAAGGAGTCGGCGCTAACGTCCCACGTATCATATATTAGTAAGACAAATGCAATCCGATAATTATAAGTTACAGGTCCGAAAAATAAATCTGATATGAACGTGAAAAACTTGCCCAATCAAGTATCAGTCAAAATTTATATGTGTATGTAGTCTGCACATCGGAACCACTGTGTAAATGTATTCAAAACGCGACCAGTAACGTGCAAAGCCGGCCGGTGTGGCCAAGCGGTTCTAGGGGCTTCAGTGTGGAACCACGCGATTGCTACGGTCGCAGGTTCGAATCCTGCCTCACAGAGCCATTTGAACCATTTTTGAAAAGCAAGCCTTTATTGGCACTGGTTGCAATGGCAGTGCTGAAACAACATTCACGTGCTGAAAGCCACGCTGTAGTTTTCCAGTAACCTGGGGCCTGGCCTGGCTACTTTGGAAACAGACGGGCTGGATGTGACCTCGTTCACTTTGCATCATGTCAAGGACAAGCTGCTCTATTATGATTTGAAAAACAATGAGCACAAGAATTCCTTGCCTTATTCTGAAATACACCTCGCGTGTCATGCGACTGAAAAGTTTTATCTTTACTTTTACTGTTATTCTGAGCTCTGTCTTTACTTGCTTTAACATCAACCATAGACTGAGAAAGTGCCATGTACACTATGAACAGAGAAAATAGACGGAGCCTCAAACTCAACTTCAGTTATGCTCACAATAATTTGAGACTTTACAATTGACAAAACTGTTTTCAGATCCAGATATGGCAATTTTAGGATAGCAGCATGTCTGACACGGTTTGCGTAATTGCACCACGTAAAACAGCATCACGATAACTTAATCCAGAAGAACACTTAAAGCCACAATACATCGTTATCCCTTTAAGTCCAGCAATAAACTGTTTTAATGATTGTTCAGATTGCTTGTTTACACGAAAAAATTAAATTTCGCTGCAGCAACATGAACTTGTGCCTCCTAACGGTCACCGAGTTTTCCAATGACTTCTCCATAATCAACGTCTACCGGACAAGAATTGGGGAACAGGATTGATTATACACAGACGGTACACTTCGACTACGACCGTGGAAAAGAAAGAAAGCAATGCATGCCATATCTTTAACTTTGTATGCTGCGAAGCGTACTTCGTGTTGGGCGCGATGTTCATAGCATTTCTCTTCGTTATTGTTAAACTGGCGTAACGTGGGAGCAGCAATCGGCCGTGGCGCTGCTTGTTGCGACAATTAGTTCATTATCTGTCGAGGAACAGCTCGAAGCTACATGAACAGTATTGCAGGCCGTCGGCATCTCATCATGCATGATGTCTTTCCCTACGGCGATTGTATATTCCAGTGGGATGGCTGACCATGTCACAAGGAGACAATCGTACTACAGTGGTTTGAGAAGTATGATGGTGAATTCACGTAGACGTGTTGTACACCAAATTCGTCTTATCTGAACCTGATGGTATATATCTGGGACGATATTGGGCGCGTAATTTACGGGAACTGCGTTCCCTGTGCGAAAGAAGCTCGTGCCACATACACTATTTGATCAAAAGCATCCAGATGCCCTTATGTAATGCGGAATTGATTGTTAGCTGTCACCAGAAACTGATACGATGGTAGAAAAGGAGGCGAGTAGTACCAGGGTCACTTCAAAAGAAATGCACACTATTTTTTTTAAGTTCCATTTCTTATTCTACATGTTTGAAAGTTTTACAGTGTGTAGATACATCCTTTAGGAACAATATTTTCATTTCTCCACATAATTTCCATCCCTCTCAACTGCCTTACGCCATCTTGGAACCAGCGCCTGTATAACCGCACGGTAAAATTCTGGACCAACCTGTTGGAGTCACTGTTTGGCAGCGTGCACAAAGGAACCTTGTTCCACGAAGAGAGTCTTTCAGTTTCCCAAAGAGATGATAGTCACATGGAGCCAGGTCAGGACTGTAAGGTGGGTGTTTCAGTGTTATCCATCCGAGTTTCGTGATCGCTTCCATGGGTTTTTGACTGACATGTGGCCGTGCATTGTCGTGCAACAGCAAAACGTCCTGCTTTTGCCGATGTGGTCGAACACGACTCAGTCGAGCTTGAAGTTTCTTCAGTGTCGTTACATGTGCATCAGAATTTATGGTGGTTCCACTTGGCATGATTTCCACAAGCAAGAGTCCTTCGGAATCGAAAAAGACTGTAGCCATAACTTTTCCGGCAGAAGGTGGGGTTTTGATTTTTTTTCTTGGATGAATTTGCACGTTGTCACTCCATTGATTGCCTCTTTGTCTCTGGTGAAAAATGATGGAGCAATATTTCATCACCAGTCACAGTTCTTCCAAGAAATTCATCTCCACCATTCTCGTACTGTTCCAAAAGTTCGCTGCATACTGTTTTCCTTGTTTCTTTGTCAGCTACTGTCAACATCCTGTGAACCCACCTGGCACAAACCTTTTTTAACTCCAACACTTTCAGTATTCTGCTAACACTTACTTTCCCTATCCCAACATAGTGTGACAATTCGTTCACTGTGATGCGTCTGTCTAGCGGTTCTAGGCGCTCAGTCCGGAACTGCGCGACTGCTACGGTCGCAGGTTCGAATCCTGCCTCGGGCATGGATGTGTGTGATGGTTCAAATGGCTCTGAGCACTATGGGACTTAACATCTGTGGTCATCAGTCCCCTAGAACTTAGAACTACTTAAACCTAACTAACCTAAGGATGTGTGTGATGTCCTTAGGTTAGTTAGGTTTAAGTAGTTCTAAGTTCTGGGGGACTGATGACCACAGATGTTAAGTCCCATAGTGCTCAGAGCCATTTGAACCATTTTTTTTATGCGTCTGTCAGCAGTCACCAATTCGTTAGCTCTCTGCAAATTGTCTGGAGTGTGTGCAGTACGAGGCTTGCCGCTGCGAGGACAATCCTCGATATTGCCGTGCCCGCTTTCATCACGTAACCTGGTTGCCCACTGACTAACTGTACTACGATAGGCAGCAGAATCTCCATACACCTTTCTCAACCTCTTGTGGATGTTTCCCACTGTCTCGTTTTCACAGCACAGGAATTCTATGATAGCACGTTGGTTCTGACAAACGTCAAGTGTAGCGCCCATCTTGAAGACATGCTGTGACGGCGCCACTCACGGGAACAAGTTGAACTAAGTTTGAAAACAAGCGGGAAGGCTGTATCTACACACTGTAAAACTTTCACACATGCAGAATGAAAACTGTATTTTTACAAAAATAGTGTGCATTTCTTTTGGAGTGACCCTCGTATTGTGCTGTCAGTAGAGAGCCAGAAGCAGCTGAATGGATCGGTTAGCACAGCTTAGTAACTTCGAACGTGACCTAGTCATTGGATGTAACCTCAGTAACAGATACATCAGTGACATTTCAACGACTATAAAATTGACAATTCGGCAGTTGGTGATGTGACTGAGAAGTGGAAACGTGAAGGAACAATCACAGCTTAATCAAGACCCAGCAGACCTGTACTGACGGATGGGGACCGTCGAGCAGTGCAGAGAGTGCTTGTAAAAAATGCATGAAATCAAAATGGAAGGAATGACTCGTGAGTTCCGTACTGCTACCAGCGGTACAGCTAGCACAGTGACTAGGTATAGGAAGCTGAAAATGTAGAGCAGCTCTTCATAACTAACAATGATAAACAACCCTTGAGATCGTGTACAGAGCGGCACTACTGGACTGTGGATGACTGGAAACGGGTGGTTAGAGTGAAGAATCACACTTTACCCTGTGACAACTCGATGAGAAGAATTGGGTCCGGCTCATACCCTGAGAACGTTCCTGACGTGTGTAGTATCAACTGCGAAGTACAGAGGAGCTGGTGTTAAAGTAGAGGTTGTGGTCCCTTTATCGCGCTTAAGTAAATGCATTGTTTACTGCATACAGTAGAGGAACAGTTCGGAGACGATGATTGTTGGTATCAGCACGACAGTGCACCCGGTCAGAGCAGCATCCGTGATGCAATGGATTACACTGATGGGAAAAAAGTTATGAAATACCTCCTACTATTGAGTTGGGCTTGTTCTTGCCCGGCGTATTGCAGCAACTCGACGTGCTTTGCTCTAACGGATACGTTCGTCGTACCTCCTACATTGATTTCTGTGGTTATTTCACGCAGTGCTGCTTGCCTGTTAACACTGATAACTCTACGCAAACACCTCTGCTCTCGGTCGTTAAGTGAAGTCCGTCGGCCACTGCGTTGTCCGTAGGTAATGCTTGAAATGTGGTATCCTCGGCGCTTTCTTGGCACTGTAGAACTCGGAATATTGAATTCCCTAACGATTTCCAAAGGAGAGTGTCCCACGCGTCTAGCTCCAACTATCATTCAGCGTTCGAAATCTGTTAATTCCCGTCGTGCGGCCATAACAACCTTTTCACATGAATTGTCTGAGTATAAATGACAGCTCCGGCAATGTACTACCCTTTCTTATACCTTGTGTTCTCGGTACTATAGGCGTCTTTTTATGTGCGTATTGCAATCCCATGACTTGTCACCTCAGTGTACGGTCAATAACGTTGCTGAAATGGACTGACTGACCAGAGTCCCGACCTGAAAGCAGTGGAACACTTGTGGGATGAGTAAGAGCGTCGATACCGCTCCAGAACACATCGTTCAACTACACTACATTGTCTGGTTTTAGCTCTTTAGGAAGACTGGATTGCCATTGGTCTGAATCCAGATGCCTCAGTGAAGGTGAATCCATCATAGAGATGAAGGGTTGCCACACCCCCTATTTAAGTCCACTAATATGTGTTCGGGTACTGATGATCAGATAGTGTACCTCCAGAAATCTGCTGTGTGCCACAGCCATTTTACTTGGCGTAGCTGAATACAAGAAAGACGTCGCCACAGTTAAATGTAAGGGGCTACCGGCTGAGGCATGGGCTTTTACCATGTGTTCTATCCCAGAAGGGAGACTGGAGTCGTAATATTGTTGATGCAATGGAAAGGCAGAGCTCAGTGGCGTTGGTGGCCTGAATGCTACGTGAGAGAGCTGTATAAATATTCCTCATTTCTAGACAGCTGCACACAGTCTGACAGCCGCCAGTCACAAGTGGAAATCCACGCGTCTTCGGGTCGACATGAGCCAACTAGCCGCTCCCACCAGCTTTGGCCTCCACTAGCCTTGGGCCTACCACCCACGCTGTTTGATGCTGCTGACTTAGCACCCTTCAACCATTCAGCTACCAGCAGATCTACTTCTTGTCGCTTTCAGCCTCCTAACCTGGTGGGCTACGTTTCGGAGCCGTGCAACTGTTGACTCGCCTTAACCAGCAAGTGCAAACTCTGTTGCTGTTCATCTCCGCCTGCGTGGGCAAGCACTGTTGCCGAGAGCCGCCTATCTACTCTGGGTCCACATCATGAGTCTAGGCACTAAGGTATACCGTGCCCCAAGCGACACGGCTGCGTCAAATCTGTACGGATGGCGGCTCAGATAATCACACGTGCCCTGCATCAGCCCCCTTGTCGAGTCGCTGGCACCATCGTTTCACAGGTCAAGTGCTGCTGCAAACTGCCAGTCACAACAGACCGCTGCTGGCCGCAGCAAAACTAAAAATTTGTGGTATGATCTTATGGGACCAAATTGCTGTGGTCATTGGTCCCTCAGCTTACGCACTAATTAATCTAACTTAAACTAACTTACGCTAAGGGCAACACACACACCCATGCCCGAAGGAGAACTCCAACCTCTGACGGGGAAGCCGCACGGACCGTGACAAGGTGCCTTAGACCAAGCGGCTACCACGCACGGCTGACCGCAGCACTTCCTTGCTGGCCATATATGGATTACGCCTTGGCGGCGTTGGTACCTCCGAGCACGGTCACGATTGTTGCAATTTTCTGAACAATAAAATGATTGTTTATAAATGCTGTTTTCATGACGATACGGCGGACAACTACAAAGCATCCACCCGCCACTCCACTGCAAGCCCGTCCAGGGTACTGAACTGCTGGCCTCCTGATTAGTGACAACACAGTTCCACCAGCCACCGTAGAGGTCATCCACTCTTGACCTTTACACGTGATGTTAGAACTGGTAACGGATGTCTGCAGCTGGATCCGGGACCACGTTTCCACTCGCAGCTAACGGCATCAAGAAAAACAACGGGGTGAGTTCAGTGATTTTTTTTTCTGTTATCTTTGGCTGCAGGTATCATGTCGAGTCAGTACGTCTTCAACCGGGTTTTTAATTCTAGTTTCATGTGTGAAGAGGTGCAAGTAAACTCAGACAGGTTCTGACGATATGCAAATCGTAGTTTCGCCTCGTTAGTATGAACATTGTGTCTCATCATGAGAAAGGAGTGTGGCTCATTGTCTAGGTGTAGTGTATGAGGTTTCAACTATGTGTAGCGATTCAGGAGGTTGAAACCTATTTTGTCGAGAAGTGTTCAAAAATGGTTCAAAAGGCTCTAAGCACTATGGGACTTAACATCTGAGGTCGTCAGTCCCCTAGACTTAGAACTACTTAATTCTGACCAACCTAAGGACATCACACACATCCATGCCCGAGGCTGGATTCGAACCTGAGACCATAGCATCCGCTTGGTTCCGGACTGAATCGCCTAGAAGCGCTCGGCCACACAATAAGTGTTAAGATACTATAGTTGAAATGCCGTTTCCATTATTCTGTTTCTTTCTCTTGTCGTTTGTTCTTTGCGTGATTGATACAGGGTTAAACATGTGGGTTTCTATACCACAGGTGGCTACCATGGAGAAAACGTTGCGAAACTTAGCAGCTGAATTAACTGAGCTGTGAGCAGATAACGCAAATGTCTCTAAGGAAGTAGCGGCAATGGCAGCAGACCAGCCAGCTATAGCAGAGAAAAGAAAGTATGAGCAAAAGAACAAATCTTTGCGCAGTAGAATTGCTTCATACTGTGGAGACGAGGCAGAAGGACTTTGACGATCGGTAGGCTAAAAATGAGGAAAAATTTGTTTCTCTGTCGATAAGTAATATGAGGCTTTTGGGGGGGATTAAAGAGATAAGTACTCGTGCGGAAGCAGGAAGTAGGAAGAAAGAAATTGACAGTGTAAGTTTAGTTAGTGCGCAATGTACTAACGTTGTGGAAGTTGCGGAATCTGAATCATCTGCAATGCTAGACTATGTGAATGTGTCCTGTACTGAATTACGTGGGTGATACTGATTTAGATGTAATAGTATCTACCCCATTGGCTGAAAACTACAGACGGTAATTTTGCTATTGATACTGCGGAGGTTGCATATGAAGCAATTGATAATGCTATTTATTTTTCAAACGTTGTTGATAATGAAGTTGTATTGGTGCATTTATTTCCATAGTCGCCACCTGTGGCGACGGCGCCGCCATTCAGAAAACGGAGTGCTTTTAAGATTATGGATAGGACCGACAACGTTGAACCCCTTCGAGAATGTATACTGGAGAACACTTGCAATGTAACATGGACCAGAGGTAAGAGGAAGCGTCATACAAAAACTTACCTTAGCCACACATGGTGGGCCGGCTACGGTGGCCGAATGTTTCTAGGCGCTTCAGTCTGGAACCGCGCGACCGCTACGGTCGCAGGTTCGAATCCTGCCTCGGGCATGGATGTGTGTGATGTCCTTAGGTTAGTTAGGTTTAAGTAGTTCTAAGTTCTAGGGGACTGATGACCTCAGATGTTAAGTCCCATAGCGATCAAAGCCATTTGAACCATTTGAACACAAGGTGGAACTCTGGAGAAAATTGTTTCATATGGGAGAAACTGTCGACAGCTATGAACTGCCGCAAGATACGCTTTTCATCAAGGGCAAACCAACTGAATTGCGGACAAAATAACTAAGGCTCAGTTTGCGTGATGTTGTACCGGAGGACACAGGGGCCTGTAGCATTGCAAAAACGAGTTAGCCTGCGATTAGTGTTCACAGGTGGAAATAACTGTAAACGTATTGTATATGGCAGTGCCGTGTGTGATTTATTAGTGAGCTAAGTTACTGGAGGGTGTTTTCTGAGAAAACGTAAGACGAACTTTTGAACAGATAAAGTTCGGAACGATGTGCCAAGGCAGCAAGTTAAGAAGCTAGTGGATAGACACAAGAAATGCCGAGCCTGAGGTGTCAGTGGAGTAGGACTATTTGTCGCTAAATTATTGCTAAGGAATTTGTCAGGAACAGAGAATTTTTATATGTTACTTTATTAGTTAGTAAATCATGATTCAATGGACTCGTGTCCGTGTGAGAAAATGAGAGAAGGTCAGTGGGCGAATTATACACAATACTGTTTAGATTAAGAGCACAGACAGTGAGTCTTGTGATTTAAGCTGAACTACAGTAGTGGAAAACCTGAATGTACTGAAGATAACTGCAAACTTGTAAGATATGTGCCGAGTCTTTGCAGAATTTCCATGAACTGCAAGACGGTGGACCCTATCTTCTGAAGAGGGGAGGCGTTTTGTGGCACAGCTATTTTACTTCGTACTGGCATGGCTGAATAAAAGAATGATGCCTCCACATTTAATGCAAGAGCTTATGGAAGCAGGTCTGACCGGAGCAGGCCAGATGCGTACATGAGTAGCTACTGTATCCACGACATCGAGCAGTTACCACATAGCCGGCCGCGGTGACCAAGCGGTTCTAGGCGCATCGGTACGGAACCGCGCTACTGCTACGGTGGCAGGTTCGAGTCCTGCCTCGGGCACGGATGTGTGTGATGTCCTTAGGTTAGTTAGGTTTAAGTAGTTCTAAGTTCCAGGGAACTGATGACCTCCGATGTTAAGTTCCACAGTGCTCAGAGCCATTTGAAGCATTTTAGTTAGCACATACCCCACTCACAACGGAGCGTGTGGCTCTGTTGTGGCTTACGTGATGAGAATAGATGCCCTTGCATAACAGGAATGAGTAAAGCCCGTGTAAATACTCCACATTGCTTGACAGATGTATGCAGCCTGATAGCTTACAGCTCCAAGGAAATGTTCAAACCTGTCTACCTGAGTCAACGAGCTGCTGCTCACAGACTTGCTTCCACTATTCGCGGGCCTACCATTAACGATAAGTCTGATGCTCTGCTCTCTAACCAGTGTGCCACCAGCTGGTATACTTCCAGTCGCTGCCAACCTTCTATCGTGGTTGGCTGTGGTTCGAGCTCGTTGCCGTGCAGCTGTTCAGCCGCCATCATCTGTGGGATCAAACGATGTTGATGTCCACCTCCGCTTGTGTTGGCAGGCACTGTTGCTGAGAGTTGTGTCCACCCGTATTTCCAAAGCGTGATTCTGCGCGCTCTGGAGCGCCCTGCTCCAAGCGACACAGTTGTGTCTAGTTGGGATGGATGCCGGCCGAGGCTTCGCACTCATCTCGTGTCAACGCTATTGTTAGCGACAAGAGGTTGCTTGCTGACCGCAGCACATCCTCACTGGCTGTTTATGGCTTACACTTCCAGGGCGTTGGCACTTTCAGGCACCGTCACGAGTGTTGTAATTTGCTGAGCAATAAAATGAATGTTTAGCAGTACTGTTTTCATGACGATACGCCGGACAACGAGGCACCCACTCTCGACCTCTGCAATACCAAGGGCTTGTGGAATCCATGCTACACAAAACAGCTGCTGTATAATGTGCCAAAGAGGGGCTATCACGCTGCAAGCACGTCATCATAGCATTTTGGCTCCTCGGTGTATAAGTTTCGCAGTAAAGCCATCAGCGTCCACTTGAGCAGAACTTTTATATGTATTTCTAGAATGCTTTCCTGAAGAAAGTCACTGGAAACTGATCAGGTAATGTGCTAGTACAGCTATTGCTGTCTTAAGGACTGTGCCTGTTTGCAATTCAAAGTTTCAGCACAAAGCCGTAGTCCAAATGCAAACACAATTTATCGCGTGGTCTGTCTTAGGGTAGGTGGGTGCATGTTAGCGCGAGCGGTTGAGTCTATCTTTGCACAATATCAAATGAATAAGAGACCAGACTAAATCTTCTTTGGATTAACATATCACTAACGTCCGGCCCCGGTCAGCGTGATGGATTGTCTATCTTCTGGGCCCGGGTTCGGTTCCCGGCTGGGTCGGGGAATTTTCTCCGCCCAGGGACTGGGTGTTGTGCTGTCCTCATCATCATCCTATCATCCTCATCGACTGCAGGTTGCAGAAGTGGCGTCAAATTGAAAGACCCGCATCCGGCGAAAGGCCTGCCCGACCGGGGGCCCTAGCCATACGATTAAAAAAGAAAAGAAAAGTGACTAGCAATGTCATCTTGAAGCAACGATTCTAAATATTTTCTAATTTGTCAACTTCAGGCTCCTGTAGATGACGAGGAGCAAGCTACGAAACAGTAAACTCATGAAACGCTTCCTCGGTGGGATGTACTTAAATAATTCTTGCAATGTGTCAAAACATGCTGAAAATACCAGAAAATTTGGGAATTGTGAGAGTGACAGTGAGCTACCATAAGTTTTGGAGGAGTATACTAAACATGCAGAAAGAGAGATAGAAACGAGGAAGGAACTCATTTTTCTATTTTCTAAATACTTTGTTCGTCTATTGTGACCTTCAGTTATTGTCTTCGCATCGGTAAACAGTCTTTCAAATCCGAGAAGCATTTCTAACCATAATGGTTCCTTTGGAGTCCTGGAAAGTTACATGGTACATCTGGACTGATTTTTCCTTTTACCAGATACTGCTAGTTGTTGCAGCAAAATCGAATTAAGCATGGACGGTGCGTTTCTTATTGCAAAGCTCTGTTCACAAATCGTCGCAGTAGTCATTGTAGTCATTTAGAAAAGTGAATGGAAAAATTAATCTAGAAAGTCTTGCCCGGACACGAACAGCTGTATCCAGTAAAACAAGGATGAAGCATCCCTTTCGGGCTCTGTTTAAGCTTCCTACGTTTTATTAAAACAAAAAGAAGAAGACTTAAGAAGAGTCAGTGTCATGGATAGTTTCTTCTTCGGAACTCTTACTGCAACTGAGTATGTTAACGGCACCACCATGTTCATACTCTGACACTGCTGGTATTTCAGTTGATTCTTAGCGAGATATTAGCTGTTGTTCATTATTTTTTATATTTTTTAACTAATTTTTTGCGCATAAATGTTAACAGCTTAAACACAGATTTACACAAGAAACGATATATGTCTCCAAGCTTTGGAATTAGCTGGTATGTGGTCAGTGCAAAAAGTATATCCGACAGGGAATTTGAATCATTGCTCAAAAGTTTTTGTCATGATGAAGAACCATACTCGAACAGCAGTTGGGGGTCAAAGTCTACAAGAAAGTTGAAGAGCTAGTTGAAAGACTTGGCTCTCAGCAGTGGAAACTTCTGGTCACGATAAACCAAGATGGTACCGACAGCAAGCCTAATAACTGGAGGTACACGCGATTTATTGCACCAACTGTAGCAACATAAAATAGTGCTGATCTTTGGCATATACGGATAAATGCTTCCATAAAGTCAATCAATGCAATTCTCTCCTGTCCACAACAGTGTCCATATAAAGCATTATAGTTTTCCTTTGCGACTTTTCTACCAACACCTGTCATTGTTCTCATAATAATTTTTCATGTCATCTGTATTTATATTCGTAAGCCATCTTATGGCGTATGGCGGAGGGTACTTTGTGCACCCCTGTCGCTTCCCACATTCCCTTTTACTATCGCGCATTGTACACGAGAATGGCGATTGTTGGCAAATCTCTGTGTGAGCTTGAATCTCTCTAATTTTAAGTCCATCGAATTTTCGTTAGATATGCGCAGGATGAAGCAATATATTAATAGACTCTACTAGGAATGTAAGCTCTAGGAGTTTTAATAATGAACCACTCATGATGCATAACGCCACTCTTATAGCGTGTACCGGAGGTAACAGATGACCATCTCCGTGACCTTTTTCGGGCTTGTTCTCTACTTTCTCTATCAATTTTATCTGGTACGAGACCAGAACTTACGAGTAATATTCAAGTATCGACCGAAAGAGGGATTTTCAAGTTACCTCCTTTATAGGTATGCTACACATCACGAATATGCTTCAAGCAAATCTTAGTCTGGCATCTGCCTTTCCTGTGATTAGTTTTATGTGGTCGTTCCACATTCATCACTTAGATGTATACTCTCGGATATTTAATGAGTGTGACTGCTTCCAGTGATTGTTCAACCATCGTGAAATCATGAATAAACAGATCCGTCTGTTTATGGTCATGTGTTACATTTTTTTTTATATTGAGGCTCAATGGCTAATCCCTGTGTATCCGGTAGATCATTTACACAAGGTGGTCAGAAACAGTCTGAAAGGTTTATAAGGGAGTTTCAGGGGACGTGTGCTGAGAAATAACTATTTAAAAAAAGTTCCATATGTTGTGTTGTTAACGAGTTATTTGCCATTGAAGCTAGCCAATCAGGTTGTTGCGCACGCAAATCCAAGCAGCCTGTCAGATACAGTAGCCCCAAACGTGTTCTTCGTTTGGTTTCCTCAGACTTAACAAAAGTACCTTTTGATCACCTAGCTCAAATTTATCGTTAGCGAAAAACGCATATTTTAACTGGTAATGAGAATTTGTCAAGTGGTAACTCACGGCCCCACAGATGTGTGTACATTATCACATTTTAGCGTGTGCAAGTGCTTGAATTTGCGAAGCTCGTGACCTGATTGGCTAGCTTCAGTGCTAAATAACTCGAGAAGGACGCAACATACAGAATTTTTTCTAAACAGCTATTTCTCAGCAAAACATCCCATGCAACACCCATACAAGCTTTTCAGACTATTTCTAACCACCCTGTATACAGAGTGTTCGGAAATTCCAGTTGCAAACTTCTAGGACTTGTAAAGGGGAGTGAGTACGTAATATCCTGAATATTAACCTATGTCCGGAAACGTACCGTTTTCGTTCTACGACGGCTTCGATTCAGATATGTAACGCGTCCACGTCTGCTCAGGGGCATACCTCCTTCCACTCAAGCTAACTGGTCCTGTACAGTTGATCTCCCAACAAAACGTATTGAACCTGTTCTTAGAAGCTGAATGTCCGTCAAGAAATGTGGTTTCAGCGAGATGGTGCACCACCTCACTTGTCAAGTGCGGTTTAGAGACACCTCAACAGATGATACGACGAAAGATGGATTGGCCGAGATGGACCAACAGAGTGGCCGCTGAGATCGATTGATTTATCTTCTATGGACTACTTCCTGTAGGGTCATATGTAAAGTTTACTTTACGAAACTCCTGTATAGGCAGAGGAAGATCGGCTGGCACCAGTTCTGGTCGTTGCATTGGAAACTGAAGAGACACCAGGTGGGACGCAGAGTGTGCACCAGAACATGCTTCGTGGGTACAGTGTCTGTAACAACGGCGGTTCGCCACATCGAGCCACTGTTTTAATGCAGCAGTACTTTTCTGTACGTTCAGTATATGGATGTTTCGTTGTGTTTCCTTTCGAATTGTTACCCAATAACTTCACCGCGTCACGCCTAATTCAATTCCTAAAGCAGAAGTAGATGAGTTAAACATCTGAACTGAAACCGTCGTAGAACGAAAATAGTACGTTTTCAGGCAGGTGTTCGTATTTAAAATATTATGTACTTACTCCCCTCTACAGGTCCTAGAAGTGTGTAACGGGAATTGCCGTACACCCTGCTTTCAGTGAACAATGGTCCCGTAACACTCCATCTGGGTACATACAAAATTACGATTACATCTGAAGATTTCCTTCCGATAATAAAAATATTTTGTGCAGACAATATTGTTGATATTGCTCTGTTTTACGTCTACTGAAACTGCAGTTGTGACCGACGGTAAGGCTTCTTGTATTTTGGAGGAAAGGAGTTCAAATCTATCACGACTAGTTACTTACAGAGCAATTCATTGAATAGACACGCCTACTTCCTTCCCTACATCCTTTTCCAAATCAGAACTGCTCTGCGTCATAACACCAGCGAGGTGCTAAAATCCAAAAATTTCTTTGAGATTTCTTCCTGGTCGAACTCTGTATGCTTTCTTATTATGCAATTGGTCTTCCACGGTTTCTTATATTCTCGTACTACAATCGTGTTCGTATGGTAGTACGCCACACGTTGCGTTACTGACGCATTCTAAGCTGGATTTCAAGTTACGCTGAAACACGCTCTTCGGAAAAAAATCGTGGAAGCCGGTGTTGGTGTGTAGGCGAGAACGAATGAAGCAACAATTTGCCCTAGATCCTGCGTCGCGGAGGCACTGGCGGTCCTGGATCCGTTGGCACGGCGAGGCGGCGACTTCAAAGTGGCGCCGTGTTTACATAATAGTGGCGGCCCGCTGGAGGGGGAAACAATATGAGCCCGGTACCTTCAAAGCACGCCGCCGCCTCTCTAATGAACTGAACAGGCGCCCGCCACTAGCGCTCACATTGTCGTAAATCAACGTAATTTTGATGATTGATTTCCGGTAACATTAGTCGCTCGCCTCGCAGCAGTCACTCAGGGAACCTAATAAAGGCGGCGGAGCATTCAGCCCTCAGGTGGACACCATCCCCCGACAGACCTTGAGGGCACGTTTGAGTTTCAGTTAAGACCAAAAGTTTTGTAGTAAATATCTCTACTCCTATGAGACAGCGTTTGAAATCCTTCGTTATCCGTTTTCTTTCCATCTGTGTGTTAAGTATTCTGCACTTTTGATCGAAACAGTCAGCTGAGATATCGTGTTGACAAGATAAAATTATCTAAGGTGGATGAGACCCGAACACGCAAAGTGTGTGCACGACACGCAATACCGTTGTATTAGAGTTAAAGCGGAACATGCTGCTCTACAGTCAGTTGCGCTGAACAATATGAACTGTGTGCAGATACAAGAAGATGGTAAGTATCTAAGTTTGCGGCCATTGTTAACAGGCAAAGTGAATGGAATACGGCGTGGTAAAGATGTTCTACTACTATGTAAGGAGTAACGAATGACTCATTGTACAGGAAAATAGTTTGCAGAATGAAATGTGAGGGCCTATGGCTTACAGACTTATGGTTGCTCCTTTCAGGAATAGACGATGATTCCAGTTAACAAAACACTTACAGATGACGGGGAACAGCGCATCATTAAGCGTCAGGTATACTAATTAGAATGACGTAAACAGGGCTGAGAGACAGGTAGGTACAGAAGCTCTGCCTCCAAATAAGGAAAT
This sequence comes from Schistocerca gregaria, assembly GCF_023897955.1. Classification (NCBI taxonomy): domain Eukaryota; kingdom Metazoa; phylum Arthropoda; class Insecta; order Orthoptera; family Acrididae; genus Schistocerca; species Schistocerca gregaria. The sequence continues at coordinate 625,955,597 of NC_064931.1, read as the reverse complement.
GTTTTCCATCTCTGAAGACGAGAGAGATTATGTTCGTTCAACGGAAGCAATCGACTATAAACTTGAAAAATGACTGAGTTTATTCAAGTATTACACGAAGAGCGACATAAATCATAGTTTTTTCAGTTGAATCACTATTTCCAATTGTCTCTGTTTCTTATATATTTCTGGTACAAGGGCGTGCTGAAAAGTAATGCCTCTCAATTTTTTTATGCGAAAATTCAAAGCTTTATAAATAAAACAGATGTTATTAAAATTCGACGTCTTTTTTCTTCATGTTCACGTATTTATTTCTCCCAACCAGAGAACAATTTGTTGATCCCGTAACTATAGAATGTTTGACATTGTTGACGAAGGCACAACACCGTCTCCTGCTTCCACATCTTCAAATGGTTCAAATGGCTCTGATCACTATGGGACTTAACATCTGTGGTCATCAGTCCCCTAGAACATAGAACTACTTAAACCTAACTAACCTAAGGACATCACACACATCCATGCACGAGGCAGGATTCGAACCAGCGACCGTAGCAGCCGCGCGGTTCCGGACTGAGCGCCTAGAACCGCTAGACCACCGCGGCCGGCTCCACATCTTCATCGCTATCAATGTGTAGTCCTCGAAGGTGTTCTTTAAGTTTTGGAAACTGATGAAAATCGAATGGGGTCGAGTCGGTACTGTATGAAGGATGATCGATGTCAGCAAACCCAGGCGTCGGACTGTTGTAAATGTCGCAGCACCCGAGTGTGATCGGGCATTGTCATGCTGCAGGAGAGGGCACTTCATGCGTGGAAGAATTAATCGAGTTCGTGCTTTCAGTTTTCCGAGGGCCTCTCAAGCATTTGATTATTCCGGTACCACATTGTTTCTCGTGCACCGACGTAGTTACGTTAGATGCCCCTATGTTACACACTACAATTCAGAGCCCTCTAGCGCCATAGGGCAGGAAATACTGCATATAGGCATGATGGATAAAAATGTATACTGTTAGTAACGTCTGATTTATTTGAAAAGCATTATGAGCTGTTACTTACAGAATTCAGAGGCGTGCTCTCATACTTTCCTTCGAATGGAATCGAAACGATTATTCAAAGATTATATTTACTGCTCCAGCTTCTCTCTCACTTCGAAGTAAACATCGCACAGTGCTGTCCTTAACGCCAATTGCCCACTGCAATCCCTAGAGTGGCAAGTAAAGAATGATAGTATTGTTTCGAAGATCTTGCCACAATTGCTATTGTAGAGACACTAACAGCACTTTTTCAATAACAAAAAACAAGTTTTTAAATTTACAGTCGAGTGTTAATCTATCTTATTTGAGACACAACGCTCACTCATATTATATAAAATATTCATGTATAATATCGTTTATCATATTATACAATAATGCCTTGGAAATCTCAAAGTAAGTAGCATAGATTGAGAAACGAAGTAGTGTCTTGGTGAACACCGGGAAACTCAGGGGCGTTGTGGTATCCATATGACTATGTAAGTTACTGTAAACAACATAAAATCAATGCCTTTCTCACTTCATAGGCGTTTCTGAAGCTTATACAGCTGTGGCAGAAGTCCATTACGTAAATGAATTTGTTGGGCAGGAAGAGCACAGGAAAGTAGTTTTCTGAGTCCCTCAACGTTCTGCGCTTCATTGTTGTGGTGTTTCAAAAGGATGTTACGGCTTTCGCTGGCCGCTGTGGACGAGCGGTTCTATGCGCTTCATTCTGGAACCGCGCTGCTGCTATGGTTGCAGGTTCGAGTAGTGCCTCGGGCATGTCTGAGTGTGATGTCCTTAGGTTAGTTAGATTTAAGTAGTTCTAAGCCATGGGACTGATGACCTCAGATGTTAAGGCCCATAGTGCGTAGAGCCATTTGAACTATTTTTTTTACGGCTTTCGCCTAGTACAGAGTATCAACAACATAACAGCAAGAAAGGTTCTGAATTGTATGGCAGATAAGATTATTGGTAGTGAAATAATTTTGTAAATATCCGGGCAGTTTGACGGCCAGGGGAGTACGGTAAACTCGTCCTGGTGCTCTTCAAACCACGCACGTATACTGAGCTGTGTGACACATTGCATTGCCCTGCTGGTAGAGCCATCGTGCCGAGGAAAAACAGTCAACATATACGATTGGACATAGTCCCCAGAGATAGATGCATACTTACGTTAATCCATTGTACCTCGCGGAGTGACAAGATCACGCAAGGAATTCCACGATAACGTTCCCCAGACCATAACGTCATACAGGATGTTTCATTTCATACGTTTCACGCCGTACACGCCAAAGGCCATCAGTCTGATGGAGCATAAAATGTGATTCATCTGAAAAGGCCAGTTATTGCCACTCTGTGAGCGTACAGTTCCGATACGGATGTGCCAATTCCAGTTTTCGTCGCCGTACATTAACAAGGTGGCCGCTGAGTAGGCCCATACCCAGCAACGCTGATCGGTCCTTAGGAGACACTGTTGGTAACTCATTGGTTATTGTTGCTCAACAGCTGCACGTCTATTCGTCCGTATACATTTACGCAGCAGTCGTTCACCACTATCATCTATGGCCCGAGAGGCGCCACAGTTGCCTCGGTGCCGGTTTTGGATAGCTCCATTTTGCCGTGCACCATATACTTTAACCACTGCGGCACCCAAATAGCCTACAAACTTAGCCGTTTAGGAAATGCTTCCACCCTTGGCCCGAAAGCCAGTGATCATACCCGTTTGCACGTCATACAAATTGCTCTGTTTCCGCAGACCGACTACGGCTACATTGCTTGTCGCATCCCTCTACACTCTTTATGTACGCTACACTCCTAGTGCTGCCTCCTGCTGTCTGCGAGTGTTTATTGTACGTTGACGAACATAGGCGGTAGTCACATTAATATTAGTGTACGGTATATAGCGATTGTAGTATGAAATCCAAGATGATAAGGAGTATTAAGCTCTGTATACTTTTTGGTGTTATTATACACAAAGAGGATACACGCTGAAGAGGCAAAACCAAATGACAGCTGCCCATCGCGATAATGAATGCCGCGTGGTGGCATTGGAGGTACATGACACGTAACTAAAATACTGGGTGAGGCAGCGAAGTCATAAGACCCCTTGTGTCTCCCCAACCGTAATAGATACAAAGATGCCGTTTGGACAGTGAACTGCAGGGGCAGGGGCTACTCGAATACATCACATTTCATGTTTGTGCTATTTTTATTACACAGATATGAGGCCATCTTTGTTTTTTTAAATGGAACCCTAAATTAAATTTTAGCGTAACATGATGGGCTTAAAAAGACAGTTTCAAATATGTGTATATCATGTGATGTATTCAAGTAGCTCCTGTCCCTGCAATTCACTGCCCAAACGGCATCTTTGTATCTGTTACGGTTGGAGAGATACAAGGGGTGTTACGATTTAGCTGCCTCACCCTGTATATAAGCGGAGCAGAAATGAAATGATCATATGGGATTAATGGCTGGCAGTCCCCACCCGGGGAAGATGGGCCGCGGATATGCAAGTCTTTTCAGTTCACTCCACATTACATCTACATCTACATCTACATGATTACTCTGCAATTCACATTTAAGTGCTTGGAAGAGGGTTCATCGAACCACAATCATACTATCACCCTACCATTCTACTCCCGAACAGCGCGCGGGAGAAACGAACACATAAACCTTTCTGTTCGAGCTCTGATTTCTCTTATTTTGTTTTGATGATCATTCCTACCTATGTAGGTTGGGCTCAACAAAACATTTTCGCATTCGGGAGAGAAAGTTGGTGACTGAAATTTCGTAAATAGATCTCGCCGCGAAGAAAAACGTCTTTGCTTTAATGACTTCATCCCAACGCGCGTATCATATCTGCCACACTCTCTCCCCTATTACGCGATAATACAAAACGAGCTGCGCTTTTTTACACCCTTTCGATGTCCTCGGTCAATCCCACCTGGTAAGGATCCCACACCGCGCAGCAATATTCTAACAGAGGACGAACGAGTGTAGTTTAAGCTGTCTCTTTAGTGGACTTGTTGCATCCTCCAAGTGTCCTGCCAATGAAACGCAACCTTTGGCTCGCCTTCCCGACAATAATATCTATGTGGTCTTTCCAACTGAAGTTACATTAGGTGACTTGCTTATCGATGGCGACGATGAAATGATGATGAGGATAACACAACACCCAGACACCGAGGAGAAGACTGCCGACTGCCAGGGGTTGAACCCAGGGCCTTTGCGTGGCATCGGCCTCTTTGACCACTCAGCTAACGAGGCGGACAGCGGAACAAAACTGAATGGCAAATCATTCTAGCGCCGATAAGGGCGGCAAATAGGGATATTCACTGACATAAGCGTCTCCAATGAAGATGAGACTTATTGCCCGGCGCCTGGGAACGAGCATCTCGGGAATGAAGAAAGAGGTTCGCTATTTGTGTAAAGCAGGACAGGCGGCGATTTGTGACTGATACTGTGATAGAGTACAATGCTGGAGCAGGCATAAGAGTTTCAGAGCATACGCTATTGAACATGGGTCTCAACAGCAGAAGATACCTACGTGTTCTCATGTTGACCAACGACATCGTGACTTACGATTGCAGTGGGCACAGCGTCATCGAAAGTGGGCCGACGGTCAGCTGAAACGTGTCGCCGTGGCGTATGAACGACATTAAAAAAAAGTGTGTGAACTCCTAAGGGACCAAACAACTGAGGTCATCAGTCCCTAAACTTACACACTACTTAAACTAACTTATGCTCAGAACAACACTCACACACACCCATTCCCGAGGGAGGATTCAAACCTCCGGCGGGAGGGACCTCGCAATCCGTGACATGGCGCCTTAAACCACGCGGTCACTCCAAGACGCGGCTGAATTAAATTCCTTGTAACAATAGATCGATGGACGTGCCATCACCAAGGCGAATGTGTGGACGAAACATACACCGCTTCACGGACGCAGGCTGGTGGGGATAGCAGTGTGATATGGGGAACATTCGTCTCGGATTCCATAGGACCTGTATTAGTAACCGAAGGCATTATGACAGTTGCGTACTATGTGGACATTATTACGGACCATCAGCATGTCTTGAATGCTTAATATATTCCCAGTGATAGCGGCATCTTCCATATCAGCGTAACTGTGAGTGTGGCAAGGAAGGAATCGTGCTACAGAGGTTTGAAGAGCATGACAATGAACTCATGTTGATGTCTTGGCCACCAAATTCTCCTGATATGAAACCGATGGAATACGTGTGGGATGCTAGCTGGTGCCAGCTCTGTACCCACAAACGAACGGACCGTAATTTATAGGAATTGCATGACCTGTGCACAGACATCTGGGGCCACTTACCTCCGGAAATCTACCAACGACTTGTCGAGTCACTGCTTAACACTTCGCACTCTCACGCAAAACAGTATGGACGCGAACATACCTTTATATCGTACAGTGAAACGACGCCAGCAACATCGACAGACCATTTGAAACTGGCACAAAAAATGAGTAAATCAGACAGTGATTATTTAAAATCTGACGCCGGTTCACCACACCATACTGTTGAAGGAAATCAATTCCGCCACACTGATTACAAAGCAACTACCTCCAGGTTCTCTAAACCACTCCAAACCAATTTTTTTTCGATCGTTTTGAGAAGTTAGGGAAGTTCAGAATGGTAACGCACCGAATATTGTGTGTCCCACTCTGTTCACCAGGAGTAGACAGAAATGTCATGCGAAGATAAATGGAAATTAGCCGTTGTACATGGAGGCTAGATGGCCACATAAACCTATAATAGTAGTTAGATGTGTGTGGAAGGTACGATTTACTATTCGTAACTGATAAATAAAATTGGCCAGGTGCATGTGGGATTCGCGCTCTGAGGGCTTCTTCATGTAAATGCCTAGTTCATTCATTCCGGCAATCGAGAATCTCTACGACTTCTGCTTGTTATCGACAATGATTTTGGGAAGTTATCGTTTATGGGAATCCTGAGAGAATCATTTAGACGTATGCTTGTAGTTGGATAACAAATGACAAAAGAAATATTTTTCCATGTGATACAATTACAAATTAACAATATTCTGATTTTTACTTACTCTATGAAACCTTGATTGTTGCCAAATTTCGTGATACTAGGCCAACGGAAAATACACTATACGTCTTAATGTGTGACTTAAGGTGTGTCAAAACCGTGACATAAAAGGCCGCATCTTCTGATTAGATAGACTTAGAGGCTTAAGCGAGGGGACGTAGCCGGCCCATGCGGGCGAGCGGTTATAGGCTCTTCAGTCTGGAACCGCGCGACCGCTACGGTCGTAGGTTCTAATCCTGCCTCAGGCGTGGATGAGTGTGTTGTCCTTAGGTTAGTTAGGTTTAAGTAGTTCTAAGTTTTAGGGGACTGATGACCTCAGATGTTAAATCCCATAGTGCTTAGAGCCATTTAAACCATTGTTTTGAGGGGACGTAAACCTCAGTGTTTGACATAAATTTCAACTTAATACAAGTAACCACTCCTGATGAAAAGTAGTCTTAACAGACGGACGCACTCAACTAGGAACGAGCAACCATTCCTGAGAAAAAAATGGTTTTAACAGACGGACGGAAACGCGGACAGTCGGATAACAAATGGCAACTTGTTGTCGTGTGATATAATAACAAATTCACAGTTTTCGGATTTGACGGTTGTAGCGTCAAATATTGCTTCTTGCTGAATTTCATAATTCTATGCCAACGGGACGAACCTTATAGGTTTTGATGAGTGAGTCTGCGATTATCAGAATATTTTACATGAATGATTGTATCCTTTCCAGAATTAAATTTTCACTCTGCAGTGGACTGTTCGCTGATATGAAACTTTCTGGCAGATTAAAACCGTGTGCCGGACTGAGACTTTAACTCGGGACCTTTGCCTTTCGCGGACAAGTGCTTTACCATCCGAGCTAAGGAAGCACGACTCACGGCCTGTCCCCACAGCTTTTTTTCCACAGTACCTCGTCTCCTGTCTGCCCAACTTCGCAGAAGCTCTCAAGCAGGAGACATGCAAAGGTCCCGAGTTCGAGTCTCGGTCCGGCGCACGGTTTTAATCTGCCAGGAAGTTTCATATCAGCACACACTTCACTGCAGAGTGAAAATTTCATTCTGGAAACATCCCCCAGGTTATGGCAAAGCCATGTCTCCGCAATATCCTTTCTTCTATGAGTGCTAGTTGTGAAAGTTTCGCAGGAGACCTCATATGAAGTTTTGAAGGTAGGTGACAAGGTACTGGAGGAAAAAATCTGTAGTGACGTGCCGTGAGTCGTGCTTAGGTGGCTCAGATGGTAGGGCACTTGCCTGCGAAGGGCAAATGTGCCGAGTTCGGGTCTCGATCCAGCACACTGTTTTAATCTGCCAGGAAGTTTCGATTGTATCTTTTGATTGCGCTGACTTAGAAGCTTAAGTGTTTTACACCGTCGAGGGCCATAGACACTAGAATGTGACATAAATTGTAGCTTAATAGCTTACCCATTCCTGAGAAAAGTGTTTTCAACAGTCGGACACACTGATAGACAGACAGACAGGCAGGCAGCAGTAGACGGACATCAGTGGTTGCTATAAGGGTTCCGTTTTTACCGATTGAGGCACGGAGCCCTAAAAATGGTGGAACTATGTTTGTTGACAAGTATTGGATCTGTCCTCTGCCCCACATAGGTCTCCCAGAACCGACACTCTCACCAACCGGTTATCACTACTGGAGTATACATATGGCGAGAAGTAGGTTAGCGCATGAAGCAACTGCCATAAACGCCTTTCAGAAGTTGTATCAGTTCTAAACTTACTGGGCGAAGTGGAGTCCTCGATGAGATAGTGGAATCGTATTCCAGAGTGCTGTTGAGTGAAATCTCGTCCAGTCACCCTTACGGAAGTGTTTACTAGTTTCTCGAAATCACTTCGGTCCGTTGAAGTTTCAAAATGGCTCTGAGCACTATGGGACTTAACACCTGAGGTTACCAGTCCCCTACACTTAGAACTACGTAAACCTAACTAACCTAAGGACATCACACTCACCAATGCCCCAGGCAGGTTTCGAACCAGCGACCGTAGCAGCCGCGTGGTTCCGGTGTGTTGTAGGGAAGGTGGCTTCAGGTAGGCCGCCGAAAACTCCTTCTCCTAGTCAGCAAGCGTTCTCTGCTAATGATTTTACCGTCACCGAAACACTAAAATCAAACCTTCCATCCTTAAGTCAGGTTGTTGAGGGTATAAGGAAGTTGTTTTTACGGAGCTTCTGTTACTACTGGAAAAGAACGTTGTATCTAATGCTTCAGATTGTGAATGATAAAAGTTTGTTTCCTGTTAACCGTTGCTACCTGACATTCCAATTGTGGCACTTGTGCTGCTGTAACGTGTCGTGGGCGCAATTAGCGGCAGGTGCGCGTGCAGATAAATGGAAAGATGCTGACGCCTGCGGCAGAGCCATCTGGCAGCTGCAGCGGCGCGGCGGCGGTGTTTCGGCAGAAGGCCCGCGTCCAGATAAGCCAAGCCGGCACGGCACGCAATATGCCCCTCCCGCAGCCTCCCTATCCGGCGGTCGTTCTTTGTCCTCTGCGGCGCTTTTTTGCCGCACCGAGGGAGGGCAGACGCAGGTCCATATTTTTCCACAGGGAACAACCACTTAACGGCCAGGGATCTAACCTCGTGACACATGCAGCCCGTCTCGAAAGCCGTTGGCACCGAATGCCGCGACTGAGTTAGAACTCGGACGAGGATGCGTAATCTTACGACGCCGCCGGCTCGTGTTTCTTGCGGAATGAGACGTGAAGACGAGTTCCCCAGCTCCCCGACATATTCATCCTCGGTTGCAACGACGCGACTCTACAGTGGAGAGGTAGCTATTGTAATTTGTATTTATGGAAAACAAGACACACTGTGCAACACTCGTATTTGTATGCAGCATGATCCGCAACTAAGTGGTAACATTCTGGAATTAAATTTGGTGCAAGCGTTAATTTAAACCAAAAAGCGTGGTTTTCGAGATTTATTTCCTATTATTCCTCTGCGTTAAAACCATAGCAAGCGTGGGACGGTATTTCGATATTTTAATTTTTAGATGGCAATGTGATGTTGAGACTTCATATTATTACGCTAACAACATAACCGGCTGATCTGAGTGTGCATCAGTGATCTCTTAATTAAAACACAGTAAATATGAGGAACAGTCAAATGAAAACCGAACACCCGCCATAACAAGTAATTACCACAAGCGTTAAGGTATTTATCCCACTGGGAGACGAGACATCAATTCCTGTTTCGTAGAACGCGGTCGGCCGCTGAATGAACCAGAACCGCACCCACTCTTGCATTTCCTCATCCGACTGATACCGATGTCCACGCATGTATTTTCTCAAGTCGCCAAAGATGTGAAAATCACACTGTGAAAGTTCCGGACTGTACATAGAATGTTGCACTGTTTCCCAACAAAATCGGTGAAGCGTAGCCTTCGTCTAGTTGGCAGCGTCTGGGCGGGTGTTATCGTGCAGGACGATGATTTCGTCCGACAGCCCGAGGGAAAACGATAAAGTCAGCAGTGAGACCATCCCACACCTTCTCTGCCAAAGAAATCCAAAGGTATTTGCCGGCCGCTGTGGCCGAGCGGCTCTAGGCGCTTCAGTCTGGGCACACACGACCGCTACGGTCGCAGGTTCGAATCCTGCCTCAGGCACGTATGTGTGTGATGTCCTTAGGTTAGTTAGGTTTAAGTAGTTCTAAGTTGTATGGGACTGATGACCTCAGATGTTAAGTCCCATAGTGCTCAGAGCCATTTGAACCTTCTGAACAAAAGCTATTTACACAATTTTCGGTAAGGTTATGATGTCCTCTGCCTGTCGAAGGAGCCCTCTGCTCGTCGAGTTTCTCGAGCATGGAGCTACAATCAATGCGCAGCGCTCTGAGTACACTTTGGAGAAAGTAGGACGAGCCATAAAGACAAAATGCCCGGGAATGCTGTTGGACGGAAGTGCCCTATTGCACAATAACGCCCGCTCCCACAATGCCCTTCGGACGATGGCTACACTTCAGAGATTTTTGACTGGGAAGCACTGTAACATGGTCCGCACTGCCCGGATCTATCCATGTGTGATTTTCAAATCTCTGATGACCTGAAGAAAGTCATGCGCGGACGTCGGTTTCAGTCGGACGAGGAGGTGCAAGAGTGGGTTCGGTTGTGGATTCGTCAGCGGCCGGCCGCATTCCACGAAACAGAAATTATAGTCTCGTCTCCCAGTGGGATAAATGTCCTAACGCGAGTGGCGATTGCTTTCGAATGGAACCATTCCATGGTCCCGTTGTGGCGGGTGTTCGGAAAGTTGAAAGAAAATGGAGATGTTCTGTGAGACTGTAACAGATGTTTCTGAGCCCCTGAATGCCTAATCGCACGTGAAAAGTTAGTTAAATACTAATGACGAGTTTCGAGATTTGACGTACTAGCACATCTAGCAACCAGAGTACGTTCTGTTCATGCCAACATGCCATTTCAGGAGGTGAGGTCAGTGGATAACTAACGATTGTGTGCGTTAACAGCATGACATAATATCTTACGACTGCACAGCTGGAACAGAGAGTGCCGGCTGCAGTGGCCGAGCGGTTCTAGGCTCTACAGTCTGGAACCGCGCGACCGCAACGGCCGCAGGTTTGAATCCTGCCTCGGGCATGGATGTGTGTGATGTCCTTAGGTTAGTTAAGCTTAAGTAATCCTAAGTTATAGGGGACTGATGACCTCAGAAGTTAAGTCCCGTAGTGCTCAGAGCCATTTGAACCATTTTGTAACAAAGAGTAACGACATATAACGGGCGAACTTAATAGCCACTGTACACTGCCAGATAAAATTGCAACACCTTCAAGGACTGTGAACAATGGCGCCGGAGTACAGTGTGTGCATAATGTGGGGTTGTAATGTTAGTGATTCACTGCAATTAGCGACCATATGGTGCTCAGGATGCCTGCCTGTGCGCCATCTGTGTTTTCTCTGTAGGCAGCGGCTGTGCTAAGTTTAGAGGTGAACAGTGCGTGCAGCTTTCATTCCAGGGTACAACCATGCCATAACGACAAGTGTGGACTCTAGTTCAACCGCTTCAGCCAATTGCACGGGTTGGCAGTGCGGGCCTGCGGGAGGCTGGACGGAGGTATGGACGGATTGCTGCGCATGTGGGGCACAGTGTATTTCTGGTGTGTCACTGCTTTCAACAGTGGTCTGTGGAACACTACCATACCTGTAGACCAGGGTCTGAGCTTCCGCATAGTAGAGACGCACGTCAAGGTCGACGCATTAGCCGATCGAGGTGGCCTAGAGGTTCTAGGCGCTACAGTCTGAAACCGCGTGACCGCTACGGTCGCAGCTTCGAATCCTGCCTCGGGCATGGATGTGTGTGATGTCCTTAGGTTAGTGAGGTTTAAGTAGTTATAAGTTCTAGGGGACTGATGACCTTAGAAGTTAAGTCCCATAGTGCTCAGAGCCATTTGAACCACTTTTTTTCGACGCATATGCCAGCAGCTGTGACCAAGCGAACTTCCTCCAGGAAAGAAATCGAGGTCTATGTCGCCCTCTTGTGTATCATAAAGGACCGTTATCAAACCGTCTGCTTGCAGCAGGATTAAGATCACGTGTGTCTCTGGCCAGGCTGTCTTGACATCAAAACACCGCCAAGCATGGCCACTCTGGTGTCCTAGAATGGTTGACTGGGGGGTGGAATGGTGCTCTATTGTCTTCAGTAATGAGAGTACGTTCTGTCTGTATATCAGTGATGGATTCACACGTGTATGGCGTAGACCTGCTGAGTTGCCTTTTCCATACTGTGTTCGCCGACAACACACCGGTCCCATCCCAAGCTTTACAATGCAGGGAAAGGGGGGGGGGGCATCATTTACAGCTCGCCATCACATTTGGTGTTTTTACAGGGTAATGTAACGAGTGGCCGCTATATTGCACAGGCTGTTAGCCCAGTGCTACTACCATTTCTTAGACAGGAAGTTGATTTGATTTTTCAGCAGGACAATGCACGTCAACTTACGTCTGCTGCGACACGACGTGGTCTTCGTGATGTGCAAAAACTTCACTGGACAGCAAGACCACCAGATTTTCCTAGCTTACTAGCTTACTTATTCGTTAGATAGTTTAATTAATTTCTTTGAGTGTTTTTGGGTACTTGCATTGTTTAATTCATATATTTCGGGCGTATTATAGTATTTGAGGGTTGTAGCATCGCGCTTTAGTGTTTACTTCGTAGATTCTTATTTAAATTGCGTGTGAGTTTCGTATAGGAGGTGCAATTTCGAATTTTAGTTACTGTAATCGTAAATTCAGCAGATTGTAGCGCAGTCGTTAGGCATTTGTACAGGTTAGTTGATACATTCTTTGCGTGTTCCGCTTGCGTTATCTAGGCACGGACTCGTGTTTCGGTAACTGTTGTTAAACATCGATTAGAATGGACAGGGACTGCGATTGCTGTGTTCGGATGAGGGCTGACTTGACATCCCTTCGCTCACAGCTGCAATCGGCGCTGACTTCGGTCGCGCAGCTTGAAGCTGTTGCCAATGGGCACCACTGTGGGGAGCCGGACTCGGGTATCACGGGGATGTCAACCTCGTCCCGTCTGTCCCCAGATCGGTCCACCGCTGTGGTTGCCCCGGTTGCTGCCCGCAGTGGGGCTGAGCCCTCGCCTGTGGTTGATTGGGAGGTCGTTCCAAGGCGTGGCAGGCAGCGAAAGGCGTCCCCGGAGGCTGATCAGAAAGCCTCCCCGGTGCGTCTGACAAACCGGTTTCAGGCACTGTCTCTGGCTGAGCCAGATGCAGCCGCCTGCCCTGTTTCAGAGGATCATTCTCAGCCTTCAAGGTCTGGGCAATCGCAGAGGGTGGGCTTACTGGTAGTTGGGAGCTCCAATGCTAGGCGCGTAATGGGGCCCCTTAGGGATACGGCGGCTAAGGAGGGGAAGAAATCCAGTGTGCACTCCGTGTGCATTCCGGGAGGAGTCATTCCTGATGTGGAAAGGGTCCTTCCGGATGCCATGAAGAGCACAGGGTGCAGCCAGCTGCAGGTGGTGGCACATGTCGGCACTAATGACGTGTGTCGCTTTGGATCTGAGGAAATTCTCTCTGGATTCCAGCGGCTATCTGATTTGGTGAAGGCTGCCGGTCTTGCTTACGAGATGAAGGCAGAGCTCACCATCTGCAGCATCGTTGACAGAACCGACTGCGGACCTTTGGTGCAGAGCTTGGTGGAGGGTCTGAATCAGAGGCTCAGACGGTTTTGCGACCGTATTGGCTGCAGATTCCTAGACTTGCGCCATAGGGTGGTGGGGTTTCGGGTTCCGCTGAATAGGTCAGGAGTTCAGTACACTCAGCTGGCGGCTACACGGGTAGCGGAGGCTGTGTGGCGTGGACTGGGCGGTTTTTTAGGTTAGAAGGCCTCGGGAAAGTGCGGGATGGGCTGCAATGTCAAAGGGTGCTTGGCAATTACAGGACGTGCTTGGATCAAGGAACAGTCGGAATTTTAGTTGTAAATTGTTGTAGTTGCACTGGAAAAGTCCCTGAGCTTCAAGCGCTAATAGAAAGCACAGAAGCTGATATCGTTATAGGTACAGAAAGCTGGCTAAAGCCTGAAATAAGTTCTGCAGAAATTTTTACGGAGTCTCAGACGGTTTTCAGGAAAGATAGATTAGGCAGAATTGGTGGTGGAGTGTTTGTGTCTGTCAGTAGTGGTTTATCTTGTAGTGAAGTCGAAGTAGATACTCCGTGCGAATTGGTGTGGGTGGAGGTTATACTTAACAGCCGAATTAAGTTAATAATTGGCTCCTTCTACCGACCCCCAGACTCCGATGATACAGTTGCGGAACAGTTCAGAGAAAGTTTGAGTCTCGTAACAAATAAATACCCCACTCATACGGTTATAGTTGGTGGGGACTTCAACCTACCCTCGGTATGTTGGCAAAAATACTTGTTCAAAACCGGTGGTAGGCAGAAAACGTCTTCCGAGATTGTCCTAAATGCATTCTCCGAAAATTATTTCGAGCAGTTAGTCCACGAACCCACGCGAATTGTAAATGGTTGCGAAAACACACTTGACCTCTTGGCCACAAACAATCCAGAGCTGATAGAGAGCATCATGACTGATACAGGGATTAGTGATCACAAGGTCATTGTAGCTAGGCTCAATACCATTTCTTCCAAATCCATCAGAAACAAACGCAAAATAATTTTATTTAAAAAAGCGGATAAAGTGTCACTAGAAGCCTTCCTAAAAGACAATTTCCATTCCTTCCGAACTGACTATGCGAGTGTAGACGAGATGTGGCTCAAATTCAAAGATATAGTAGCAACAGCAATTGAGATATTCATACCTCATAAATTGGTAAGAGATGGGACGGATCCCCCGTGGTACACAAAAAAGGTCCGAACGCTGTTGCAGAGGCAACGGAAAAAGCGTGCGAAGTTCAGAAGAACGAGAAATCCTGAAGATGGGCTAAAATTTACAGACGCGCGAAATTTGGCACGTACTTCGATGCGAGATGCCTTTAATAGGTTCCACAACGAAACATTGTCTCGAAATTTGGTAGAAAATCCGAAGAAATTCTGGTCGTATGTAAAGTACACAAGCGGCAAGACGCAGTCAATACCTTCGCTGCGCAGTGCCGATGGTACTGTTATCGACGACTGTGCCGCTAAAGCGGAGTTATTGAACGCAGTTTTCCGAAATTCCTTCACCAGGGAAGACGAATGGAATATTCCAGAATTTGAAACACGAACATCTGCTAGCATGAGTTTCTTAGAACTAGATACCTTAGGGGTTGCGAAGCAACTCAAATCGCTTGATACGGGCAAGTCTTCAGGTCCAGATTGTATACCGATTAGGTTCCTTTCAGATTACGCTGATACTATAGCTCCCTACTTAGCACTCATATACAACCGCTCGCTCACCGATAGATCTGTACCTACAGATTGGAAAATTGCGCAGGTCGCACCAGTGTTCAAGAAGGGTAGTAGGAGTAATCCATTTAACTACAGACCTATATCATTGACGTCGGTTTGCAGTAGGGTTTTGGAGCATATACTGTATTCAAACATTATGAATCACCTCGAAGGGAACGATCTATTGACACGCAATCAGCATGGCTTCAGAAAACATCGCTCTTGTGCAACGCAGCTAGCTCTATATTCGCACGAAGTAATGGCCGCTATCGACAGGGGATCCCAAGTTGATTCCGTGTTTCTAGATTTCCGGAAAGCTTTTGACACCGTTCCTCACAAGCGACTTCTAATCAAGCTGCGGAGCTATGGGGTATCGTCTCAGTTGTGCGACTGGATTCGTGATTTCCTGTCAGGAAGGTCGCAGTTCGTAGTAATAGACGGCAAATCATCGAGTAAAACTGAAGTGATATCAGGTGTTCCCCAGGGAAGCGTCCTGGGACCTCTACTGTTCCCGATCTATATAAATGACCTGGGTGACAATCTGAGCAGTTCTCTTAGACTGTTCGCAGATGATGCTGTAATTTACCGTCTAGTAAGGTCATCCGAAGACCAGTATCAGCTGCAAAGCGATTTAGAAAAGATTGCTGTATGGTGCGTCAGGTGGCAGTTGACGCTAAATAACGAAAAGTGTGAGATGATCCACATGAGTTCCAAAAGAAATCCGTTGGAATTCGATTACTCGATAAATAGTACAATTCTCAAGGCTGTCAATTCAACTAAGTACCTGGGTGTTAAAATTACGAACAACTTCAGTTGGAAGGACCACATAGATAATATTGTCGGGAAGGCGAGGGAAAGGTTGCGTTTCATTGGCAGGACACTTAGAAGATGCAACAAGTCCACTAAAGAGACAGCTTACACTACACTCGTTCGTCCTCTGTTAGAATATTGCTGCGCGGTGTGGGATCCTTACCAGGTGGGATTGACGGAGGACATCGAGAGGGTGCAAAGAAGGGCAGCTCGTTTTGTATTATCGCGTTATAGGGGAGAGAGTGTGGCAGATATGATACACGAGTTGGGATGGAAGTCATTACAGCATAGACGTTTTTCGTCGCGGCGAGACCTTTTTACGAAATTTCAGTCACCAACTTTTTCTTCCGAATGCGAAAATATTTTGTTGAGCCCAACCTACATAGGTAGGAATGATCATCAAAATAAAATAAGAGAAATCAGAGCTCGAACAGAAAGGTTTAGGTGTTCGTTTTTCCCGCTCGCTGTTCGGGAGTGGAATAGTAGAGAGATAGTATGATAGTGGTTCGATGAACCCTCTGCCAAGCACTTAAATGTGAATTGCAGAGTAGTCATGTAGATGTAGATGTAGATGAAAACGTGTGGAACTAACTCATTCTGCAAGAACCACTGCCGAATTGCAGACCTAAGGCGTAAGATGTTTGGGACAACCTATCGCAGATTACTAGAGGTCTGTGCGGATGCGGATATCCGCTATTTGTTACTTGGCGGATAAAATCGCGACCGGCGCTGATATCCGCGGGTCATCTGCGGATAATGAGCAAGGCATCTGCCCAGTACGTATGTTGCAATGTTTGTTGAAAACTTCAAGTCTGTTGACATTCTTAGAATCTTGCAGGGCCGGGTAGAGAGGATGTCTGTTGTTCTCAGCCCCTGGCTACGACCGACGTAGCTGTACCCAAGAGACCTGCGCCTAATCCGTTTCCGCGACCGTGTTTTTTGTGTGGCCTGTGAAGTGCTCCCTGGGTGGCAAACCTGCCCACTGTCTATCATCAGATGGTTAGAGCGTCTGCCATGTAAGCAGGAGATTCAGGGTTCGAGTCCCGGTCGGGGCTCACATTTTCATCTGTCCCTGTTGGCGTATGTCAACGCCTGTAAGCAACTAAGGGTGTTCATTTCATTGTAATTTCATTCTAACGAGCTCCATGGTCACCGATGGTATCTGTTCTTTAGCACATGTCCGAATGAACAGATACCAACTTAGCATATAAAAAGTAGTTAAGTTGTCGCAGAAATGGCACCCTGACAATAACTATGTCATTACATACGATAATTCTAAGTACTGCTGTCTATTACTATTAATTACTCATTCAAAACTTAAAAATGCGGATAAGGAACTTGCTGATACACTGCGTACTGACGCGACTGTTTCGATACCCTACACTGTAAATATGTGTGTTTCATTTGGCCCGAATTTGTTACCACACCTTCCTACAATGATGAACTATTTGTCACTTCACTTGCCACTTGTTTTTTAGGTCGCTGCAATTTTTGTTTCGGGAAATGTACATGTTTCACCAATATCCACTGCATCAGCAATGCTGAAGTGCAGATTCAAGTAAAAATATATAAGCCAGCTTTATTCCATGGTACCGCTAACAATGAGACAGCCGCTTCTCGGTACGTAATGCACCTCTAGCTGGCTCTTAAACATTAGTTCTGCAAATATGGACAGTGGCCTGCTATTTTTCCTACCTGAACAATCACACTTCAGCTTCTCGTTTCGTGCCGCTTGACAGCTGTGCTAGGAACGACATCCATAGGTGTGACTACAGCAGCATCCTACTGTCCCAAAGAGCACAGGATACTATGCGAGAGGCTGCTCTAGTTTGCAGCCCTTGGACCTGCAACTGATCTCTTCAGGACGATGCTGTAGATAGCCTCATTATAAAGCAGTCGCTGATCCAAACTGTGTGTCATGACCCTAGCCCCCACCTCCACCTCCGAAAGCGTTTATATTTTTATGTATATCAATTTCCAGTTTCATAGATAATTTTCGAAACTAAACTAGCCAGAAAACAGTATAAAGAGACGAGGAGTTCTATAAAAATACAAGCTATGTTTGGAAGACTGGAAGCTTTTTTGTTACTCTCCTACGTGGACGCAGTTGAGCGCTGACCGGCTGCAGATAGCATTCAGGCCACGTTGCAGCTGGCCACACCTGCTGTCAGCAACATATCGGACACGGTTCTTGAGTCCACAGGCAGAGACGGAAAGTCGCAAGAAGTCGAATAAGGCTAGGCAGAAAGAGAAAGGACCTTCACAGAAGAAAGAATATAAGGAAAACACTGATTTTCCCGGCCGTAAGCAGAGACGACTGAAAGAACAAACTTCCTCTTAATGACCGCCTCGCAGGTCCATAATCTGTAGACAAAGAGCAAGACCATTCTGCTCCATGCGCGTCATAAGGATAGTTTTGTGATGGTAGTGACTCAGACTTCACTTTTGAGGAACATTACAATGAAAACGAGAAAGATGGGAAAAAGTGAATAAACTGTTTATTATTTCTAAAGCGATCGCCATAACTGACAATACATTTGTCCCACATTGAGACAAGACGGTCAGTGCCTTCATGGAAAAATGTTTACTGTTGCCTACAAAACTATGTTTGTACCCAGGTGTGCACCTCTTCGTCCGAAGCAAATCGAGGGCCACCATCGTCTTTCTTCAGGGCTCCAAAAATACGGAAATCGCCTGAGAAGAGGTCGGGAGTGTAGGAGGATGGGTAAGTGCTCTCCAATTTACTCTAAACAACGTTGGCAATAACGCCAGCCATTGTGGCCCAGCGGTTCTAGGTGCTTAAGTTCGGAACCGAGCTGCTGCTACGGTCGCAGGTTCGAATCCTGCCTTGGGTATGGATGTGTGTGATGTCCTTAGGTGAGTTAGGTTTAAGTAGTTCTACGTCTAGGGGATTGATGACCTCAGATGTTAAGTTCCATAGTGCTCAGAGCCATTTGAACCATTTTGAACCTTGGCAATATGTATTGTCTCACAGAGGGGGGAGGGGGGGGGGGGGGTAAAGGCACTAATAACTATGGCGATTACTTTCGAAATAATGAACAGTTTACTTACTTTTTTCCATCTGTATCGTTTTGATTTGACCGCTCATTATAATAATTATACAAGCCTAGTCGTTGAACGCTCTTGCGTTATGCACTCGTGCCGTCCTCCAGCCCCACCGACTTTTGATTCCGTTTTTGATGCTTGGAGGGGGTATCAAACGAACAACTTCGCGCTTCGTGATAGTCAGGTAACAACCAAGCGCGACATTCTAGCAGCGTAGTGCTGGAACCCGTATTACGCATTTGGCTAAGATATCTCACTTAAAAAGAAAAACCTTGGCTGATGAAACTGAGGTAAGTGGAATAGTTCACGTGGCTCCAGTGAAGTTCTTAAAGGTGTCCCAAGCATTTACAGTCAAAATTATTCAGACGGTAGTGAATTCTAAGGATGTATATGGGATATGGGACGAATTGTCGAAAATGAAGCCTCTGGAAGGAGAGTAGGAAACGAAATGGAACGTCACGAGCTGAAATGGCACCTGATGTTATTTCGGTGAGCACGAAATCAAGTCAAATTTGGAGATAACTTGGCAGTATGAGCCCACACAGGAAGTAATTACAATCTTTGGGAAGGATTTCCTTACACCAAAACAAGAAGAAAATGTCTATTAAACATGAGCTCTAAAATGCATACCTTAAGATCTATGTCCACTTGTTCAATAAGAGAGATGTGTTTCACGTTATTTAAGGTGAGAAAGTGCTGACAGCTCTTAAAATATGCATTTTAGAGCCCATATCTACGGAATATATTTTTATTTCGGACCATACTACCTCCTCTCAAAATATGGAAAACAAAGAGCTTGCAGTAGAAGAGATGTGTTTCGCAGTTTCGAAGACAACAATTGCTCATAGGTCTTAAGGTACGCATTTCAGATCCCATGTTTACTGATTTTTTTTCCTTGCTTTGGTGTAAGGATCGTATCCTCTAAGACTGTAAAGGGAAATTGGTTACAGTTTATACAGGATGATTACAATTAAGTTAAACTTTCAAAACGCTGTAGAAATAACACCACTGGTCAGAATGACGTCAAATTGCAACGTTGTGTTATCGAAGAACGGGGAAAACGTATGGCAGAAAAAAATAGTGTGAAAATCGATCAATAGGTGGCGATGTATGTGTCAGAATAATTAAATGAAAACACCTGTCATGAGCATGACCCATTGAAGTTGATATTGTAAGGTGGCAACGGCCTTGCACCTTACATGAGCCCATTTAACGTGGCACTTTAGGTTTTGTTGGAGTAATACTCAGAATTGCGGTGTAGGAAATCTATGTGGAAACGCATCGGCACGCGAGAATTCCACAATTTTGTAATTATAAGATTTTGCGGAAAGAAAGTATGTGAGACAGAGCTAGGCTACGTCCCCGCCTAGCCGCTGAAGGCCACATCCTAACGATATGAATGGTGAACTAGGGGATTTCTGTAATCCGTTTAGAGAGGCCACAGCGGTCGCCAACCTCTGAAGGACGTGCGGCTGCAGGTGTTCAAGTGTTCACCAAAACAGAGCAGTGGATAGCTGCACGGGCTTTCCTGTGAGTGCTCCCGCCTATGTCCCACTAATTTTACGCCTTCGAGTTACTCAAGTGGGGCAGGCCAGGAGTTCCGAATAACAAACTTTCAATGCAAGACTCTGTGTTCGCTACTACAGGGAACCTTGCCGGGAAATTCTCGAGTGGTCTCTTGTGAGAAAACTTCCAGTAAACGTGTTATTGCCCACAGCTGTGGTTCTTCCCAGCCGGCGAGGGCGGAGTTTACTTCTGAAATTGTGTAGAAATAAAAGAATGGTGGAAAAGAGTTCTGTTCCCAGGCCGTACATTAGTCGGCACTGGAAAACTGGGTATTTTGAAAGCTTCTAGTGATGGGATTCACTCGGTAAAAGTTGAGGGGAGAAAACAAAGGTGAAGAGCGATCTTGCTTGACTCTCGGTAATAGTCGTCCGTTCTGGGCTCTCGTACTGAGAGGACGTTAGCCAAGTTGTCTCCCGTCTTGGTCTTTCGTTCTGAGTGGACGTTAGCCGCGCCAGCTCCTTACTGCCGGGAAGATCGTTGCAAATAGAGAAGGTTATGGACAGCAGTTCTGTTGTCCGAGTAGTGTAGGAGTGTACTTTCCGAGGCGCCACACGCCAACCGCACAGCCGCGCCGTCGCCGTCGGAGACCGCCTCTGCAACAGGAACATTACGGTGAGATCGCTCCCACTTCGGCCTGTGTTAGGAGTAACGTTAAATAGTTGGATCACGTGCAATTGCTGTTTCCACAGAGGTACCAGGGTACTTTGTGGTGTAATGGTTCTTCGTATTTTACGTTTTGTGTCGATGTCAGTTGGTCAGCCAAGTTAAAAGAGATTGCGTTTTGGACCAATTTTAAGACAGTTCACTGCCAATGCCAGTCAGGAGGATAATTTGTAAATTGTTCATTGTGTTTTATTCAGCATTGATCTGAAAGTTATAATAAAATTATTGTGATTCAGTAGAGCCTTTACTTTCAGTAGTTGATCCTGAATTCACCCTTTTGCTTTATTTTATTTTTGCGTATGTGTTTGATGTCATTGAACACCCTAAGTGTTCGTGATTGTTCACGTTTGGAAGTAAAAACAGGCGTGATTTATCGTCAACGCTACCACCGCAGATGAATTAGGGGTGACAGGGCCACATTTAAATCTAGCGTTATCCATTTTTGCTTACAGTTCCACTCCCAATTTCTCTGTAAGTTGTTTGTCAGGGGCGAAAACGCACATAAAATCGGACAAGAAACGAGTGGGGTGTTACAATATAAACACGCCAGGTATAGGGCTTTTCCTCCTTTCGCGTTATGACGTTCGCCGTGACTACCTCAATGCATGATCGCGCTCTGCTTATAAAGCTGTATTACAGCAATGATGACTGTGCACAGGTCGCTCTGAAGAAGTTCCAGACACTGAAGGGTTTGACAAAGGACGTAGGTCCGATGACTGCCGTGGGTCTGGAAAAAATGATTCGGAAATTCGAAAAGATGGGTTCTTTTGGTGTGCAACCTGGTAGAGGGAGGAAACGAATTAATTCGACGTCAGTGGAAGCAGTGGCCACTGCAATGCAGGAGGAGACGAGTGATGGTGTGCAAACGTGTAGTTCATGAAGAATTGCCCGAACACTGGACATACCCATGAGAATGGTGCGTAAAATCCTACGGAACATCCTTCTTTGCTATCCATTCAAAATTACCCATGTGCACGAGTTGCTTTCTGTTGTCCTGTCAGCAAAAGAGACCTTTGCTTTAGAATTTCTTGCTCGCATGGAAGTGTACAATGATAGGCCGTGGAAGATTTTGTGGACAGACGAAGCCTACTTCCATCTGACAGGATATGTCAATGCACAGAGTAGTCGAATAGTGCAACGGAAAATCCACACTCAAATCAACCAATAGCCCTTCATCCTGAAAAGGTCACTATGTGATGCGGGTTTACGGCATCATTTATCATAGGGCCATATTTTTTCGAAGGGACAGGTGCTTCCGGCACTGTTACTTTTACCGTCACTGGTAAGCGCTATGTGTGTCTTTTGTGCAACCACGTCGTTCCAGCTCTCCAACAGCGTGGATGTGTGGATGGGATCATTCTTATTGCAAGATGGCGCACCTCTGCCCATTGCAAATCCAGTTAACCAGCTGCTGAAGTGCCATTTCGGATTTGCTAGAATTATCAGCCACCATTTCCCTACAGTCTGACCTTCCTGAACAACTGATATTAATCTGTAGGGCTATCTGAATGATGTTGTGTTCAGTGTTCCGATTGCAAACTTAGCTGTACTGAAGGCACATATTTCTCGACACATTCTGAACGTGAGCCCAGAGATACTTCGATCGGTTGTGGAACATGCTGTTTCTCGATTTCAACTTGTTGCAGAAAACGGTGGACAGCTTATTGTACATATTTTGTGGCACTCACACGGAAATTAATAATCCTATTTGATTTTTATTGATGCTTTTAATGCTGTTTATAGCCGGAGGACAATTAAAGACCGATGTGAGTCATGCTTTTTATGCGTTTTTTTTGCTTCAAGACAATTAAAAACCGATTTTTCCCATTCGATGTGATATGACCTTGCCCTGGTGGGTGGGCTCATGTAACTAACAGTGTCACACCCGTATACCAATGAACACTGAGTAGTACAGTTTGTTTAATGTCAAACTTTCACCTTAGGCGTTGTTGTATGATTCATTCGTCATTTGTAGTCCACCACTACTAAATTATGATGCTTTAGCGCCATCTATTGCTACCTTTTGTAGCTATTTATGTTTCTTCTGCCATACGTTTCCCGCTTCTCCGATAATATTCCGGTGCAGTTTGATGTAATTATGACCAGTGGTGTTATTTCTACGGTGGTTTGAAGGTTTAAATTTAACAGTAATCATCCTGTATAACACTATGACGATGTCCACCATGGAGGCATGCACTGATTTGGTTGGGAAGGGTGTCATAAAGCGGTTGTATTCCCTACTGTGACAAGCTAGCCTACAACTGTTGTTAACTGGTCCTTCATATTGTGGATACTGGCTCTGGGGCCGAGTTGACAGCTGCACTGGTCCCACACTCTTTCCATAAGGGACAGATCTGAGGATATTCCTGGTCATGGGAGTAAATGAAAAACACAGAGGCAGAATGAAATTTTCACTCTGCAGTGGAGGGTGCGGTGATATGAATCTTCCTGGCAAATGAAAACTGTGTGCTGGACCGAGACTTGAATTCGAAGTTTGGAAGGTAGGGGACGAGTTACTGGCGGAAATAGAGCTGTGAGGAAGCATCCTGAGTTGTGCTTGGGGAGCTCAGATGGCAGAGCACTTCCCCACGACAGGCAAGTTCCCGAGTTCGAGTCTCGGTCCGGCACACAGTTTTAATCTGCCAGGAAGTTTCAACACGAAGACAGTTCATAGACACACGTGTCGTACGTGAATGAGCATTATTCTGTTAAAAGTGGCTCTACTGTCGAATGAGAGGTAACACCTCCGACCACAGTATGCTCGTGACATACCGTTGTTCTGTCAGAGTTTCCACTATCATTGTCAACCGTGATCTGTAGCTATGCCCAATGGTTCCCCACACAAACACGCCGGGAGTAACATCGCTTTGCTTATCCAAAACTTTGTAAAAACTGGCCCTCTCCACAGGTCACCGTCATACTCGCCAACGATGGTCACCTGGGGTAAGGCAGGGTATGGCGGGTAACAGTGTGGGCACCATGGGGTTGGGAGTACAACTGACCTAGTAAACAGTACCACTACCAGAGGGCTCTGTCGTTCGTTCCGTGATATAATCCAAGAAGGAAGCCATGACGTCAGCTGATGATGCAAGTAGCGTTATCCAAGATGGCGGATTTTGGCGTGAAACAGTGTGTTCACCACGAGGTATGGATCTAGTACACAATACTGTCACCAGAGGGCACTGTCATCCATTCCATGACATAACCCAAGATGACTGTCTGGAGGGGAAAATGGCTCAGCCTCGCGCTGGTCTGCTGGAGAGAGGAAGGAGTGTCCTTTATTTATTTTGGAACAATTTATTTAGGGATGGATATTGAAAGATAGTATAATTATCACACTGATACAAAACATAGACTCTGACGTGCTTGCAGTCATGCCATACAGCCCACAGACCTGTAAACTACTCCTAAATAACACACTAGAAACAGCTCCTAAATTACTGAAGTAATTTCATTACAGACACGCAAACTCGTCCTAAATAATGCAGTACACTGATGTGCAGACCTATACTAAACTATTAAACTGTCCAAATAACGCATATCATAGGCTACAGGCCTGCTTGCAGAATAATGCAACAGACACACGCAGACCCCGCCAGCCACCCCCTGTGTACTCGACCACCCAGGACACTACCGCACACACTGCCAGCAGTCGAGATGCACCGACAGCTGTCAAACCACGCACAGATGCCCGCTCGGGTCCCACAAGCATGAGGCGGCGACATCCCTTTCGTACGTGACGCCTGAGAAATTCCTCTCGAAATACGTGATCACCTAGGTACCGTTGCTGGTGCGACCAGATGGGAGCGAAGACCTATTTGCAGAGCGCGCCAATGCCTCCGCGAGCCACTGCGGAATGCAAGCAAGCGCGAGCTACCACTCTCACGCTGCTGCTACCTGCAGCGAGCAGGTGAAAGTTGGTTCTATTTTTGGGTATACATTTAGAGTTCTCCGAGTGTTATACTGACGTCACAGAACTCCAATGCACGCTCCCGCCGGTCCACGTGTGGAGACACCTCTGGGCAGCACGTGTTTTTTACCATTGCTGATGCTATACCTGGAGATACTGATGTCACCGCATAGCACAGGGTGCACTGTTGGTGGTGCGACATGTTAGACGTGACTAACTGTGCCTAACTGCCCAGCGTGACTGATGCAACGCCGCGAAATGCGCGAGCGTAGCTACAAACCATCGCAAGCACATCTAACAAGGTTCTCGATCTTATACTGATATCACAGGGATATGTAAAATAAGAACCGAGTCGACCTCTCTGAAATTGTTTACTGTCCCAGAAATAGTTAACGCTCGCTTTCTTGATGTCTCAGCTTGTATGCACGGAAATTCTTGCCCTAATAGAACCTGTTTTCAAAAATAACGCAGAATAACCTCAAATGCATTCTTCCTCGTGGTCCTAATGTAGTACCCTATCCATCACGTGTTACCCTTCCTGCTTTCAACATACGCAGAACTTCTCACCACTATGTAGAGACTCCTATATCCGAGCACGAAGGACATCGTGTGAATGAAACGAGTGTTATGAATGGCTCTCATCGAACTCACCCTCTGAGTTATTGATGCCCCCAGTGCGGAAGTACCATCGGCCTCTCTATTTTTCTCCAGACGAGACTTTCAATGGGAAGAAAACTATTTCACACAGATGGCCATATTGCACCGACAATTAAACTATGCAAACTGGCCCAACATGTCGTCAAATACGGAAAGACTCTTACTCATTTACACTACTCTCCCACTGAGGACAGGAATATTAGAACATGAAACCGGTCTCCAACTCAGCAATATATCACCGCGTACTGTTTTGATGTAGTGAACATACAATTCCTATCCTGCGCAATACAAAATCATCCCCTTTAGATAATTCATACATATAACGCGAAGATAGACAACATCGTACATACCCCTCACAGAACTAGATATTTCCATGGGAGGTGAGCAGTCATCCACCCCGACGGGTGACCAGAGCGCCGTCAGCGGATCGAAGTCAAAAAATTCGGGCTCGCTTCCCCTCGGCACAAACGCGTTACTGTTTTTGGTCTGGACCAGCATGGTTTGCCATAATATTATACCATTTTCGCGGTACATCTCGATATCAAGCTCATGGCTGCATCCTACTGATCACTCGTGCATCATAATTCCCAGGATATAGACTGGAAGTTACGAGGGTCAGTCAAAAAGTAATGCCTCCTATTTTTTTTTCTACATTTAATTGTCAGGAAATTTAAATGCAATTACACAGGTTGAAAACCACAACATTGAGGATCATTTTGTCGTTTTTCAATGTAATCTCCGCCCATCTCTACAGTTTTGGTCCATCTTTGAACAAGGGCATGTATCCCAGCACGGTAAAAATCACAGCTCTGCTTCCTAAGCCATTGACGCACGGATGTTTTGACGGCCTCCTCATCTTCAAAATGAATCCCACGATGAGCTTCTTTTAGTGGCCCGAACAGATGGAAGTCTGATGGTGCCAGGTCAGGGCTGTATGGGGGATGAGGCAAAACTTCCCATCCAATTTTGACAATCTCGTCAGAGGTGTGACGACTGGTGTGTGGTCTTGCATTGTCATGCAAAAGAAGAACATCTGCCATTGATTTTGTTGGGCGAACTCGCTGAAGACGTGCTTTAAGTTTTTTGAGGGTTGTGACGTATTGAACAGAATTTATTGTGCATCCCTGCTCCAAAAAATCAACCAGAATCACACCCTCTGTATCCCAGAAAACTGTTGCCATAACTTTCCCTGCCGATCGCACAGTTTTGAATTTTTTCTTCCTCGGCGAGCTTGTGTGACGCCACTCCATTGACTGCCTCTTTGATTCGGGTTCAAAAAAATGCACCCATGTTTCGTCCCCGGTCACAATTTTTTTCAGAAACTCATCTCCCTCCAAACGGAAGCGCTGCAAGTGTTGGGAGGCTATTGTTTTCCTTGCCTCTTTATTCTGATCGGTTAACATTCTTGGAACCCACCGTGCACAAACTTTTGAGTACCCCAATTGTTTAATAATCGTGATCACACTGCCTTTACTAAGAGAAATAATGCGACACACTTCATCTGCAGTCACCCGACGGTCACCACGAATGATGTCATCAACTTGCTGAATGTTGTGTGGAGTCACTGCACTCACCGGCCTGCCGCTCCGCTTTTCGTCAGTCAACGGTGTTTGCCCTTCAGCTTCCTTACAACGACGAACCCATCGTCTAACAGTGCTGACATCCACTGTCACAACACCATACACCTTCTTCAGTCTTTCATGAATGCGTATGGGCGTTTCACCTTCTGCATTCAAGAATTCAATCACACAACGCTGTCTCAAACGAACATCGATGTCGGCCATCTTACAAACTTCTGCTGTGCTGCCACCTGTTGACACAGAAAGTTACTACTGCAGTGGATTGCAGAAGAAGGTTTGAGGAATGGCGCCAAATTCAAATTTTTCACTTAACTTAATTTTTTTAAGTAAAAAAAAAAAATGGGAGGCATTACTTTTTGACCGACCCTCGTATTTCTCTACGAACCTGAATTTTTAGCGAGGTGGAGCGTGCTCTAGACCACTGAGTAACTAGAAACTTGTGCCATCTGCAAGGACCTTTACGTTAGAGCTCGAATAGAATGGAGAAAACTGATATTTCCACTCGCGAATACCGATGTTTGTGATGTAACAGATTCCAAATCATCCCTATTTTTTACGAAGTCAACTAGTGTGTTTCAAATGTCTAGAGACAATCGATGTTCCTGAGCCGTGTATGGCTCATGTTCCCTCCATCATTTATATTACACCCTGTTTTTAATGTACTTCATCTTACGTTAATTGAAATTACTACTATCACTGAGTTGCTACTTTGCCTGTCCATGGGCAGCGTTAGCAGCGCGTATCGATATATCCCCTCTCATACTATCTTTGCTCGACTGCTATTACTTCCCGCTCGTGGCCAGTTCGGGTCTGCCAGTCAGTTAGAACGCGTCTGGAACGCAGTACGGACCTGCCAGTCAGGAGCTGCAATGCGGCACTAGTGCAGTCGGGTTGGAGCAGTGAGGTCTGCGTCGACATGGCTCGCCCGACCGTTGCTACCACGCATCACTTGAGCTGTGCCACAGCCTTGGTGGATCGTTGGTCGGTCGTCCTACCGGACGACGCGTTTTGGCTCGCCAGTCATTCATGAGTCGGCTGTGTGTGTGGGCATCGGCTCCCGCTTTGTCTTCGTGTGTGCTTATTTACTGTTTGGTATTGTTCAGGTCTTCGTGCAAGTGTTTGTCAGGTTGTGTGTGTAGTTGGCGTTATATCCACAAAAAAATGGTTCAAATGGCTCTGAGCACTATGGGACTCAACTGCTGTGGTCATTAGTCCCCTAGAACTTGGAACTACTTAAACCTAACTAACCTAAGGACATCACACACATCCATGCCCGAGGCAGGATTCGAACCTGCGACCGTAGCAGTCGCACAGTTCCGGACTGTTACATCCACTGAAAACTATTTTAGATGTTGTCGGCATTCTGCGTGGAGTCAGTCGGAACGTGCGAGTTCACGGCGGCAGTTCGGGTCGTGAGTTGGGCCCTGGCAGTCAGTTGCAACACTTCTGGAGCACAGCCCGGGCCAGCCAGTCGCCGGCTTGCAACAGCAGTGAGCCCTGCGTGGACATCGCCCGCACGACCGTTGCTGCCATGCATCACTTAAGCCAGTTCTGACTTTTGGTGGATTGTTGGTTGTTCGGTTGGTCTGAGGACATCTTCGTGCGACGTAGACGACTGGGCTGCTGGCGGTCTCTGCGGGTGTCGGAGTCTGTCTGGAGCTGTCCGATCGGTACTAGCAACGTCGCTTGCAGACCCAGGACGTGAAGGTTGAGTGGTTTTGAGCATTATATTGTTGTTGTGGAGGTTTTCCTGTGAGCAACAGCGAGTGAAGTTTCGAGAAATAAATGTATCCATAGTCAAGTGCCTTGTGGTCGTTAATGTTCTGGTTACCTGCCCTGGCCGCTAACGTAATTTTTACGCAGTGTCTTTTCCTTACCTGTTGTTGCTGCCCATCATGATGTGTAGTTTTGTCAGCTCAGTTCACATACGCGCTTGTTTGGAGATAGTGATACTTGTAACTTTTTGCGACCTTAAATTCTCGTTTACTCCGTCGTGGCAAGCAAGCGATTGGTCGGTCGGTCTGTGACTGTACCTTGGTTGGGTTCGGACGAATCGAGTGTAGTTTGGCTTACCACCTGTCTCGCCTAAGTGAAGGAGGACAGACCGATACCCTGGAGGCACCTGAGTGCTGTTCCCTTAGTTATTCTTTGGTAGTGTTAATGTTGTTGTAATTTGTTTTAAAAGGTTTTTTGGGGCTTTGCTGAATTTTATATTTAAAAAAATGGTTCAAATGGCTCTGAGCACTATGGGACTTAACATCTGAGGTCATCAGTCCCCTAGAACTTAGAACTACTTAAACCTAACTAACCTAAGGACATCACACACATCCATGCCCGAGGCAGCATTCGTACCTGCTACCGTAGCGTTCGCGCGGTTCCAGACTGAAGCGCCTAGAACCACTCGGCCACATAGGCCAGGCAGGCTGCGGTGGTCTCGCGGTTCTAGGCGCGCAGTCCGGAACCTTGCGACTGCTACGGTCGCAGGTTCGAATCCTGCCTCGGACATGGATGTATGTGATGTCTTTAGGTTAGTTAGGTTTAAGTAGTTCTAAGTTCTAGGGGACTAATAACATCAGCAGTTGAGTTCCATAGTGCTCAGAGCCATTTGAACCACAAAGGCCGGGTTATATTTTCAATTGGGCAAAGTTTATTGAGGGCCTTCCGCCCTGGAAATATTTTCTCAGAGTTTCCTTCAAGTCGAAACATTATTGCCTTCTGCTCTGGAAAGGTTATTGTAATATGAAAGATTTTACAAGTTGTTTTGGGCCTTCCGCCGTTGGTGTTGCAAAAGGAAATTTGTAAACTTAATGTATTGTATTTCCTCAATTTTTAAGAATTTAACTTTGCGGCCTCACCCATCTTATTGCGTTTGTTTATCTCTTTCTGTGCACCTTGCGGGCCATCAGCCCTTTTAGCATCTTAAAACATTGTAGCCTTCTGCCTTCAATAATCATCATAGTATATTTGGAATTTTGAAGATTTAATCCGGCGACCGTCAGCCGCTCCGCATGCTGATCTCATAAATGTATACGATTTATCTCCGTAATAAATTTAACTGTGTGTCGAGTCTTTTCAAAATTGAACTTATTCTAAAGCATGTGTTTGGAGGCCTCCAGCTACGAAGCAAATTTAATTCTTTCAAAAGCGTATTTGTGAACTAAATGATAATAAAATAAATTGTGAAATGAATCCGATCGTAACTCCATTGGCCCTTTCCACAACCCTAATTACCTGTTAGCCCTGTGTGATGTAGCGGGCGTTTCAGTTTCCTCAATTAAATAACGGCGCGAAATGTACAGAAACAGTCAACCGAACAATATACATGGAGGGAATAACGGTCTAGCACAAACACACCTACATTTGCAATCTTCTCAAATTTCCACGCTATCGCGAAAGCTGGCCAATACATACTAAGTATTAGTTTGCTATTCAGCCATCTAGAGGACGACACAGTTAACTCAGCTACATTCTTGCATTCCAACAGACCTTTGCATTCGGACAGCTCCTGCCCTTATCTGTAAACGTTAATCATTCCCACCACAGGCCATGCATAGACGGAATCATCCTATAAAACCGGTCACATATGTTGTATCATTGTACTTACAATAAAATGTTACGATTGCAGTTTCAGTTGAATGACATTTGACAATGATTGAAGTGTCAGAAATACACCCTGCTGATGGCTGTGGCTACGGAAATAGAAATATCTCTATCATTTTTATGACTTGACATACTCTTCCTCTGCTTTCACAGTATTCCACTGTCATCTCATTCGCAGATGTCGGAACACAAACACATACTTCATAAGCCTGATGCTCAAGGTAAACCCCTATTACTACTACGTATAATACTTAGTCAATAACTCATTGCCTACGATACAAAATAATACTGAGAGAAAATCAGCGATGGGTGGAAATGTCTAATAAGCTTTTCTTGTGAGTGATACCACTGTGTCTTGGAAAGAGAGCCGTAATCGTCTCATACGTTAAAAAACGCGAACGCGAGAAATACTGTATGTTATTGTCAAAAGGGGTCTTGGTTCTACAGGTGCACACAAATATCCATGTTAAAAGCTATACTTGCTTTATAAGTCGAGGTATGACATTACCCCTGAATAAGGTGGTTTTGTGTCCAGACAAATGCCAAAGTGGTGATTGCTGGAGTGTATATTATCATACCAGCAGCCCGGTTACACGTAGCCCGCGATGCAACCTCATGATAAACTCGTTGAATTTTGAAAGTGAATCGGCTAAGGAACGTGGTATGAAATCGCTTTCTGCAACTCCCTCACACTGCTGGATATTTCTATAGTATTTCTGACGTGTTCTGTCTCGATACCATGTCAGAGGTTCTGCGATATATCCACTGAGTTATAAGCGATGACTGATTGAGAAGAATCACAAACAGTAGTAGATGGGGTGCTGATTGAGGTCCTACGAAATGTACACTAGCTTTTCAATCTCTAGTGTTACGCTATCCGCTAGAAATGATGTCTATTATTTGGAATCAGGTCTTTCCATTCAAGCACGTACCTGTGATGGCTCATATTGACAAGTCCTTTAATGATTACGATAACTACTCAATCATATTTCAGGCACTCTCATAATTCGAAACGACTCATCTTTCTCGAACCTGTCTGCTACAGTAAAATTCGAACATGGCTTTAGTGAGCCCCTATGCATCTTTCAACTGATCCCATTTCTATAGCTTTGCGCATGTGATCGTCCCAATTGAAGTCGGAACTGAGCAGAAGTCGGAGAAAGCCGTGTCCGCCACCTTCTGTAACCCACGTAGAAAAAGAACGGCCTCAGTTAGTGCAACAGAAACTGTTTCGACCATTCGGTGGAAATGCGTGCATTGCCGTGTGTCTCCAAAACAGATACAGGTACTACAAGCAGATCAGCGTCCATTCACATCTATCAACCTAACATGCCACCATCGTTATTCCGTACCATCTGACAGAGAAAAATTATGAACTATAAAAGCTCCACTAATTTCATCCTATATAGAACTCATCTAGGCACCAATGCTGGAGCGATGACAAATAGCTGCGGTGGGGATCCAGCACGAAAAGAGAGATGCCGCAGTGCTTCCCAGATTAGCACAGGATGCATTCCTCCTAGCAATTCTAACGGGACAGCCTTCCGTCACTGATTCACCCGTCAAACTACTACCACAGGTGTCAATGCGGGACAATCCAATTAAATATACATGTATTGAGCCACAGCAGAGGCCAGTTTAAAGTTTCATCACCTGTACTGTAGGAGGATGATCATATCCCATGGACTATACTGTAAATCACAAGAGTCGCTCCCTGTGGCCCTGTCTCGTTGTTTGAAACATTATTTGTTTCCGCTGTAGCATGTTTTGAACACTACCATACATTTTTTTTTCTGCCACAACCTCGAGGTCTGTGTCAGGTTCTAAACTGACATTAAGACATTCTCATCCACGGCCTCTCGCAGAAAACTATACTTCACACAGTGTAAATCATATTGCTACTGCGGCTACCATATCACGCCACACACACTGGATGATTTTAAATAAAAGACATTTACAACATAAGGAAACTGGAAGAGTTTGTTTGCATTTTGGAGAGTGTCCAAACAACAGTCCGAATGTGATCCTCGAGCTCTACCCATTTTTCACAGTGATGGAATAGTTGATGGCTCTTCGTTTGTTTCACTGATTCCTCACATTGCAGTCATGTACATGATCGCTGTTTCGGTGCTATCCATCCCCAGAAAGTGTTTTCGCTCCACCAAAACTCTTTCTCCAATTCAAACAAGCGCCAAGATATGAGAGTGCCTGGAATATGAATGAGTAGTTGTTGTAGTCATCAAAGAACTTGTCAATACGAGCCATCACAGGTATGTGCGTGAATGGAAAGACCTGATTCCAAATAACAGACATCATTTCTAGCGGATAGTTTAACACTAGAGATCTGAAAAGCTAGAGTACATTTCATAGGACCTCACTCAGCACACCATCTACTACTGTTTGTGATCCTTCTCAATCAGTCATCGCTTATAACTCAGTGGATATATCGCAGAACCTCTGACATGGTATCGAGACGGAATACGTTACAAATACTATAAAAATATCTAGCGGTGTGAGGGAGTAGCAGATAGTGGTTTCATCGGCCGGAGTGGCTGAGTGGTTCTAGGCGCTACAGTCTGGAACCACGCGACCGCTACGGTCGCAGGTTAGAATCCTGCCTGGGACATGGATGTGTGTGATATCCTTAGGTTGGTTATGATTAAGTAGTTCTAAGTACTAGGGGACTGATGACTTAAGCAGTTAAGTTCCATAGTACTCAGTGTAATTTTTTTAGATAGTGGTTTCATACCACGTTTCTTAGCCGATTCACTTTCAAAATTCAACGAGTTTATCATGAGGTTGCATCGTGGGCTACGTGTAACCGGGCTGCTGGTATGATAATATACACTCCAGCAATCACCACTTTGGCATTTTTCTGGACAAAAAACCACCTTACTCAGAGGTAACGTCATATCTCGATTTATAAAGCAAGTATAGCTTTTAACATGGATACTTGTGTGCACCTGTAGAACCAAGACCCCCTTTGACAGAAACATACAGTATCTCTTGCGTTCGCGTTTTTTAACGTATCAGACGATTACGGCTCTCTTTCCAAGACACAGTGGTATCAGTCACAAGAAAAGCTTATTAGACATGTCCACCCATCGCTGATTTTCTCTCAGTATTATTTTGTATCGTATGCAAGTATTATACGTAGTAGTAATAGGGGTTTACCTTGAGCATCAGACTTATGAAGTATGTGTTTGTGTTCCGACATGTGCGAAGGAGATGACTGTGGAATACTGTGAAGGCAAAGGGAAGAGTATGTCAGGTCATAAGAATGGTAGAGATATTTCTGTTTCCATAGCCACGGCCATCACCAGGGTGTATTTCCGACACTTCACTCATTGTCAAATGTTATTCAACTGAAACTGCAATCGTAATATATAATTGTAAGTACAATGATAAAACATATATGTGACCGGTTTTATAGGATGATTCTGTCTATGCGTGGCCTGTGGTTGGAATAATTCACGTTTCCAGTCAACGACGGGAGCGGTCTGAATACAGAGGTCTGTTGGAATGCAGGAATGTAGCTGAGTTAACTGTGTCGTCCTCTAGATGGCTGAATAGCGGACTAATACTTTGGATGTATTGGGCAGCTTTCGTGTCACGTGGAAATTCGAGAAGACTGAAAATGTAAGTGTGTTTGTGCTGGACCGTTATTCCCTCCAATTTAGATTGTTTGGTTGACTGCTTCTATTCATTTCGCGCCTTTATTTATCTGAGGGAACATCGACTGTGGTGTGTGCGTCTAGCAGGTGAAAAACACGTTTGCCGGTTCTCTAGACATGTGAAACACATTAGTTGACTTTGTAAATAATAGGGATGATTTGGAATCTGTTACATCACGAACATCGGTATACAAGAGTGGAAAAATCAGTTTCCTCTATTTGATTCGAGCTCTAATATAAAGGTCTTTGCAGACGGGACAAGTTTCTACTTACTCAGTGGTCTAGAGCACGCTCCACCTCGGTAATGTTTCAGGTTCGTAGAGAATAACTTCCAGTCTATATCCTGGGAATTATGTTGCGCAAGTGATCGGTAGGATGCAGCCGTGTACTTGATATCGAGAAGTACCGCGAAAATTGTATAATATTATGGCAAACCATGCTAAAATGCATGAGTTCTTGTAATCCCCGAGTCTGGAGACGGGTGTAGCATAGTGAGCAAGCAAGCAGGTCCAGATCGAAAACAGTAACGCGTTTGTGCCGAGGGGAAGCGAGCCCGAATTTTTAGACTTCGATCTGCTGACGGCGCTCTGGTCACTCGTGGGGGGTGGATGAGCGCCGACCTCGCAGGGAAATATCTAGTTCTGCAAGGGGGATATACGATGAGGAGGAGGAGGTAGTATGGGAAAAAAACAAGTGAAGAATGTCAAGTAAACATGGGTTGTAAATTGCATACTTCAAGAACTTCTTCAGCTTCACTACTGTGAATCATACCTCTTCTAATGGACAAGTGACCATTTCTCTTAAGGTATGCACTTAAGAATCCATGTTTACTCGACATTTCTTTCTTGTTTTTGTCCATAATACCTCCTACCAAAATATGGAAAGCAAAGATCTTGCGGTATAACAGATTTGTTTCACTGTGTGTGTGAAATCTTATGGGACTTAACTGCTAAGGTCATCAGTCCCTAAGCTTACACACTACTTAACCTAAATTATCCTAAGGACAAACACACACACACACACACACACACACACACACACACACACACCCATTTCCGAGGGAAGACTCGAAATTAGCCGGGATCAGTCGCACGGTCCATGACTGCAGCGCCTGAGACCGCGCGGCTTATCCCGCGCGACTTTGTTTCACGGTATCGAAGATGAAAAAGTGCTACTAATTCTCACCGTATGTCTAGTATAGCCCATGTTTATTGAGACATTTTTGCTTCTAGTGTAGTGTGCTTTTAGCTGTATGCGTTTACATTATTAATTATGATACACTCTGTGTAGGATAAAGTTGCGTTAGTCGTTCCACAGCCTAAGTCGTACACCAGTAATATCTGATCCCACTTTTATAAAATGCGACATCAAGTGGTGTGAAACTGAGGTAAATAGTCCTGCGAGTAAGCAAAACCAAGCGAGTCGAGCCCTGGCTGTCGTGAAAGAAAATTAATTAAAAAGTACGTTTCTTTCACTGTTTTTATTAAATTCCTTCGCTCATTCATAACCAATTTCAGAGAAGAATATATTTATACAACAATTGTCTCGCATCGTAACTAATTTCGTGGTACTCTGCAATCAATTTAAGATATTCGAACGGGAGAAGTCATTTTGGTTATACCTGTACTTCAGTTTGAAGTGGTAGAGGTCCTGTTGCGTAAGTCGTACCCATGGAGAATGCGTTAATCGTACCGGTACGACTTAGGTGTTGATGGAAATTACGTACCAACTGAAAATTGTTTAGTTCAGCTGATCCCTATGAGTAAGAGAACTTACAACAAGTGAAAACAGTAGGATATGGAAGAAGCTTTACTGAAACATCAGAATGCTGAAATTGGATTTAATGAAGCATGTACGAGATAAAACATACCAAAGCCTACACTGCGTCGTCATCTGAACGTTTTAAATAAAACGTTACAATTTGAAAGACCTGCTGATTTTACAGCAAAAAAATTAAAAAAGATGGTTCAAATGGCTCTGAGCACTATGGGACTTAACGTCTGAGGTCATCAGCCCCCTAGAACTTCGAACTACTTACACCTGACTAACCTACGGACATCACACACATCCATGCCCGAGGCAGGATTCGAACCTGCGAAACTGGGGGCCTTAATCGTACCAAAGCTACAGATATGACAAAAGTTGAAAACCCATTTTGAGGAAAGATTTTTATATCTGTGTGGAAACTGGTTGATAGCTTAAGGACTAAACATTCAGTGCACTCAAAACAAAATTTGCTACTTAATTACAGTGCAAAATACCTTAATTCTCCCTTAAGCATATGACTTGAGCATCCTTACCCAACATGCATACTTTTGGCCTTTTACTTAGCATGACAGCCCACCTTTTGGACGTTATATAGAGAGTGAACCAGAACCCCTCCAACAGTCTTTCAGGCATGATAGAATGGAAGGAAACAAGAAAAAAGGTGTAGTAAACATAGGCTCTAAAATGCATACCTTAAGAGATATGATAATGTAAACAGACATCCTGTATTTTACTGGATCCTCTTTTGTGTAGCTTAAGTGGTCTGTTGTCCCAACAAATGACATACGGGACTTATAATGTCTCTTTTTTTAAAATCGCATCTTACATTTTGAGATACGTACTTTTAAGTAACGTGTAGCATAACCAAATGGAGGACAAATTTGGCCATACTCAAAGAATGTAGAAAACTCCCACTTCGATTAAACCAGAATGAATGAGGCATGGTTTCTGGAATACTTTGGTTGTTACTGTGTAATGCTTTAACATGGACAGCCGTTTATCACTTCCGCTTTCTTAGTGCTTTGCCTATTGCATCAGATCGCCACATTTACAAGAGTGGTGTATTACAAACTTTTCACAGTAATATCAAAAGGAAAGTGTGTATTTACTGCCGAAATTAGAGCCTGAATTTCCATTTCTGAAATAAGAACAGCAAAGCGAGATATTATTTTATCTGGGAGTAATTTTTCAGTTTCCCATGTAGGTCGGTCTGACTTGATGCAACACATTAATGTGAAGAAAAGCAACTTAGCTATTGCATGCAAAACTTTGTTACACAGTCTTTGTTACAAAATGTGAGAACAGTGCTATTATAACTGATGAAGCAGCTGCTGAGGAAGGTTTACGAGATTTCCAAGATTTGAAACATTACAATTCCTTCAGGTCAACGGACTGCGTTGCTGCTCTCTTCAGAAACGTTTTTGAGAAAAAAATTTGCCTGTTCCAGAACAAATTAAGAATGTATAATAGTAAATGTTTTGACTTTGTAGGCAGTATTTCAAATTTGTGAGGAGCTGAAAGATGCAAGGTACATTTCAGTTATGGTGGAGACTTATAAATACAAAAGCATCAAATTTATACCCAGGCTTGTTAGAACTGTGTGACAAGTAGGAGTGTTCAAGTCTCTGTGACTGACCTCCAGAACATAACAAGTGAAATGGGTGATATTATAACAAATCTTATGATGGAAATTATTAATAAATTCCATCTGAGGGATAAAATAGCTGCGATCTGTGTAGACAATTGCAACACAAACTTTGAAAATGTAAGAAGAAAAGGACAAAGCAGTGTTCTTGTAATACTTAAAGCTCTGCCGAGGAACAACACTCATGGTGTAGATTACGCACTGTACACAGTGCATAATACAGTACAATCCAGCGATTATCTCCTTTCAGTAGAGAAACCATTGTAAAAAGATTTTCAGCTTTTCCACATTAACACCATTCATGTCAAAAACCTAGAAAAATTTTATAAGTTTCCTGAAATGGAATATGAACAAGTGCTTGGAGATATTAAATGTAGATCACTGTCCTTGGAACTGTCAATAAAAATGTCCTGCTATCTTAAAATCATTTCTTAGAGATCATTAATTACTACTTTGGCCCTATTTTATTCATGGCCAATTGAAAATGCTTTCATCAGCCGTAAAAGCCACTGAGACAGCAGATATGCTAGCAAATGAAGTCTTAGAAGAGTTAAATGTATTTTTAATGATGGAAATAATTATAGCTACAACTTATTTTCTTGATACCACATATATTAATCTTTATAAAATTCTGTTTGGAAATATCAAGGTCCTAAATGACATACATTCTTAGTAATATATCTATGAGAGTTCTGGACCAACAAACACATTTTTGAAAAATTCCGTGATACAGAGCAAGATTTTAATTTTGCTGTATCACCCATTCAAGAATTTGCATATACCCATGAGCAAATTTCCCATTTGATTTAAAAATTTAAAAAATGATAAATTTGCCTTTGTAAATAAGTTCTCCAAGTTCATGTTTATTTATTCTCCCAAATGATGTTTCCTTTTTTTAAAAAAAGAAAAACCTAATAAATTTTTTCTGTATAAATAAGTTCTACAAAACCATTTCTATCCATATGAACAACTGACATTATCATTTAAAAACTCAAAGGCACATTTCAATCACAAACACTTTAATTTAAAAAAAAACTAAATTATTTCTTACGTACAGATAAATTGAAAATTTACTCCAAAGCTGAGCTATTTCGAAACCTAGAAAATCATTGTAAAGAAAACAGTGACGTACAAACATCAAAAAAAGGTTTGCATCACTGCAGCTCCCACAACTCCTGAAGATAGACGTTGACTGTAGATAGTGTATCATGGAGGCAGTCCTTTTGACTGTTCAGAGATGTGACTAAACCTGCCTAAGGATGTAAAGAACCATGCATGAGCAGCACCTGCTACAAGGAGGGGTCCGACAGCTGATCAGTTCTAGTCATTCCACCGGGAAGAAGGTAAAGCGATCATGCTGTCTGTAGTTCAACCAGGCCTAGACAGTCAATACAGAGGTTCAATCGCGCCCGCATTATTAGTTTATGCCAGGAAGGGTTGTCAACAACGTAAGTGTCCAGGTGTCTTGGACTGAACCAAAGAAATGTCGTTTGGCCATGAAGAAGGTACAGAGAGACAGAAACTGTCGATGACGTGCCTCGCTCAGGCCACCCAAGGTCTAGTATGGTAGTGGATGACCGTTACCTACGGTTTGTGGCTCAGAGGAAGCATGACGGTGACACCACCATGTTGAATAATGCTGTCCGTGCAGCCACAGAATGTCCTGTTAGGACTCAAACTGTGCGCAATAGGCTGCATGATGCGGAACTTCACCACAACACCATGCAATGGTGTACTGATGTGCCCAACAATATGCTGAATGGAACGCTCATGGTTGGTATCACTCTTCACCAATGAGTGTTGCATACGCCTTCGACCAGACAATCGTGGAGTCATGTTTGGAGGCAACTTGGTCAGGCTGAGCGCTTTAGACACCCTCCAACAAGTGCAGCATTGTGGGTGTTCCCTGCTGTTTGGGGGTGACATTATGTGGGGCTGCTGTACGGCGCTGGTGGTCATGAAGGGCGCTGTAATGGCTGTACAATACATGAGTGCCATCCTATGACCGATAGTGCAACCATATCAGCAGCATATTGACGAGACATTCGTTTTCATGGACGAGAATTCGCGCCGCCGTCGTGCACATCTTGCGAATGACTTTCTTCAGGGTAAGTACATCGCTCGACTAGAGTGGCCAGCATGTTGTCCAGACATGAACCCTGTAATAGATTGAAAAAGGCTCATCATGGACGACGTGGCCGACCAACCACTCTGAGGGATCTATGCCAGATGACCATTGAGGAGTGGGACAATCTGGACCAACACTGCCTTGATGAATTTGTGGATAGTATGCCATGATGAATACAGGCATGTGTCAATGCAAGAGGATGTGCTGCTGGGTATTAGAGGTAGAGGTTTGTACAGCAATCTTGACCACCACCTCTGAAGTTCTTGCTGTATGGTGGTACAACATGCAATGTGTGGTTTTCATGAGCAATAAAAAGGGGGGGAAATGATGTTTATGTTTGTCTTTATCCCAATTTTTTGTTCAGGTTCTGGAACTCTCAGGACCAAGGTCATGCAATTTTTTTATGTGTGTAGTTATATTAGTTATATGGATTCAGAAAACTATTGTAAAGAAAAAGTTACTCGAAAGTAGCTACACAGCATCTTCTGAAATCTATTGATAATTCTAATATGACAGAAACGGGAAAGAGGGAACTAACATATTATGAAAATAAAGAAATTCGATCAGTTTGTGAAACAAAGAATTTATAGAATTATTCCAAACTTAATAAAGCTAAATTAATTGCTCTTATTCTAAATCCCAATGACGATATTAATAAAAAGAATAACGAACTGAATAAAGACATTGTTAAAAGAATTTCATGAAATCCTTAAGGCAAAACGATTAAAAAATTATTGTAAATGTAAGAAACAACCATTACTGGACCTTATCAAAAATCTGGGAACAATATTAATAATTTCGATAGCAAATTGAATAAAAAATCTTTAAAAGATAAAAATTTGTAAAATAAAAAATTAAAGAAATATTTTAAAATCCATAAAAACAATTAATAGCTCTTTTTGAAAGATCTTTGGGTAATATTAGTAACGATAATTACTTTCAATATCTTGTATCAGGTAAATATCAAGAAAAAAACTGTCTAGAAAACTTGTCTGGTTCCAATCTTCCAGGTAACAGCGAATTTTTTAAAACGCCCATAGGTATTAAGTGAAAAGCTTCAGCTTTTATATGTGGAATAATAACTTAAAAATTAATAATGTCAATAATATTGTTGAACCACTAATTTTTTTTACTCAACTGAATGAAGAAATTAGCAATAAATGAAAAACATTTTAACAATTAAAGTTAACATGAAACTTTTTTGTAATTTTGAAAGACAAACCGAAATACAAGAACTTTAATATAAAAGAAACAACGAAATTTTATTAAGAATGCCTGATTCTGAAGGCTATTATCAACTATCAGTGAGTAAAATATTGACTGAAATGAAAGAAATGCAAAAGAAAAAACGTGGTTGGTCTTTATTTTTTATAAATAGTTAAGAATTTGGTGTTAATAGACATAACCCAATTGGTGGTACTTCTCACATCGATTTACCAAAAGAAATTAAACACATAAAGGTATAATTAATTTTCAAAATATATATCAAAAATGTTTTCTTTATTCAACAAAATCAGCTTTATATCCAGCAAATGATCATGTGGAAAGTATTAAAAATTATGAAACTTCTGGATTAGAGTTATATAAAATTTTTTGGAAAAGAAAAGACAAAATGCCTGTTCAGTAAACAGATATTCCAAAAATTGAAAATAAGTCAAATTGTCCCATTACAGTTTATAGTTCTGATAAAAAAAATATTATTGTTTATCCACTTTACCATACAGAAAATAAAAAGAAAAACATGTTAATCTTCCTTTAATTCGAAAAGGATACGATTCTCATTATTGTTGGAGAAAATGTTAATCTAGATTAATTAAATTGCAAACAAGTGAGCACAATGGATAAATCTGTCTGTGTGATAGATATTTAAGCTATTTTCCTTCACAAAAAAATTGGACAATAAAGCTTACCTTTATGAAGAAAAAAAGGAGTATAAATAGATATGTCTGCATCAAAGGAAAGAATTTAATTAGCAAATTATAAACAGTTATGAGAGTCACATTTTGTAATTTTTGCAAATTTCAAATGTTTTTTAAAGGATGTTAACACTTGTGAACCACATCCTGAAAAAACGTATATTAAAAAATATCAAGAAAATGACATTTTCATTTAGTTATTATGTCACATATTCAAATGGTATTTATAAAAAACCTGTATCACATAGTGGCAAAAATGCAGAAGTAATGATGACAAATACATTTTAGTAACTAACAAATTTCATTTCTTTGTGAAATAAAATTTTCAAAATTAATAAACGTCCAATTCCATTGTGAATTTACAGGTATATATAGAGGAGCTCATATGAAGATTGCAGCCTCAATAATGAAAATCCTAATTTAATTCCTACTTATAATCATAATTTAAGAAATTGCATTGTTCATCTGTTTAGAAAAGTTTTGGCAAAAAGAAGATATTAACACTATTCAAAATAATGAACAAAAATACTTTTCTTTCAGTAAAATGGTTGAAGATGGATTAACATTAAGATTTTCGAATATGTTTAAATTTATGACATCAATTCCTGATAAATTATCGCCTAATCATACAAAAGAACAATTAGGAGGAACAGCAAAATATATTAAAGGTGAACAGTTAGAGTTAACATTTAAAAAAAGGATTTATCCTTACAAATATATGTATTGTAAGAAAAACTGCAAGGAAAAAAGTCACCTAAAATTATTAATTTTAATCGAGAATTAATAAATCCAACAGTAATGACCAAGATTTTAATTATGCAGAGCTAGTTTGGAAAAAATTAATAATTTAGATGAATATACAACTCTATATAATAAATCTATAATTTTAATGTTAGTGGATATTTTCGAAAATTTTAGTAGCACTTGTTTTTAATTTTATAAATTTGATCCAGCTTCGTATTTTACTGAACCACGTATATCTTGGGGTTCTATATTAAAAGTGACAAAAATGTGATTACATTTATTAAACAAGTATGACATGTATTTCTCTCTTGAAAATAGTGTTTGGGGTGGAATTTCTCAAGGTATTAAAAGATATTCAAATATAATATTAAACAGATGAGAAATTTTGAACCATAAAAACAACCAAATGTTGCATATTTAGACACATACAATTTGTATGCTTATGCAATTTTTCCATTTTTCTATTTTTGGGTGGTTACTCCAAAGGTATTTTAAACTAAAAAAATACTTAAAATACTTGATGATAGTAAATATTGTTGTATGTTAGACACTGATTTAGAATATCCAAAAAAACTACGTGATTTTCATAAAGGTTTACCATTAGCGCCAGAATTAGGTAATTAAGTATTGACAACATTAAATAATGAAGAATCTATGTTTTATATTAGAGAAATCTTAACCAATGTTTAAATGTTGGGTTATAAGTAAGAAAACGTAAGCCTGGTCATTTGAACAATCAGATTGGTTGAAGAAATACATTGATTTTAATACAGAAATGAGGAAAAATACGGCTAATGAATTTGAAATAGATTTTTTTAAGCTAACGAATAACTCATTTTTTGGTAAAATGGTGGAAAATATTAGAAACAGACGATAAATTATACTAATAAAGAATCCAGATCAATATGTGAAAATTATTTCAAAATCAAATTATGAAAATACTACAGAATTTTCATAAAATCTAGTAGGATTTCTTATCAGAAAAACAAAAGTTACATTTTAGAAACCAATTTAGATTGGAATGAGTATTTGTCATATTCCAGAAATAAAAATGTCCGATTTTCATTATAATGTAATGAAACGAAAATTGTGTGACAATATTAATTTGCATTATACAGAAATAGATTCTTTTCTTTGTGATATAAGAACCAAAGATTTTTATAAAGTTAGAAAGTCAATGATAAACAAATTTGGTGCAAATGAGGATTCCAAATATAAAATTTATAAAGTTTCATATGTAACAAAGAATGGTTTAGAATTCATAAAAGATGAAAACTGTGGAAAATATATGTTAGAAACTGTTAGTTTACGGTCAACAATTTGTCTTCACAGAGTATAAGATCAAGTCTATAAATAATCTAAAATAGTTACGAAATCTGTGGTAAAAATGAAATTATTTTTAGGATTATAAAATTGCTTATATGACAAAATAAAACAATATGGAAAAAGGAATTCGGTTAGGTCTGTTTAACCAGAATGATGACCAGTAGAATGTTTTAAAATTGTTTTAAGGTCTGGTGACGATTCAAATATTGTATTACAAGATGAAATAAATATTTTATTGTATGGTCATTATAAAATTAAAGCATTAATCTAGGAACAATAAATTTTACTGATCTGTTTTTAATATTTTGTAATGATATTGTAAATTTTGCAATGTTTCTATGTATACTTTACAAACAAATTTTCCACAAAAACATTCAACCTTATTTGTATACTTCTGTTTATGTTTTTAAGAACCAAAATGTTTTCTCTCTTTTTTGTGACATATGAATATATTTAGTACAATTTTTATATTCTTTTAAAATTCCCACAAGAAAATAATATTTTATTCCATTCATTAATAAGCTCTTTCATACAATAAGTACAACCTATTTTTGAATTTGTATTCTTTGTTGAAATTGTAATTTGTTTATGAATATGTTTTCTCTTGATTACACAATGGACAAATGACTTTATCCCTACATTCCACTAATGAAGAAACAATTTATTTGAATTTAAAAAAGTAATAGTTTAATTAATATAGTTATATCACAAAGGAATCAATTTGGATCTTAAAAATAACAAACTTAGGTATAATGATAAACCAA
Source organism: Schistocerca gregaria (assembly GCF_023897955.1). Taxonomy (NCBI): domain Eukaryota; kingdom Metazoa; phylum Arthropoda; class Insecta; order Orthoptera; family Acrididae; genus Schistocerca; species Schistocerca gregaria. The sequence goes on along the minus strand of NC_064931.1, from coordinate 625,910,870 downwards.
TTTTAGTAATTATTGATGTAAATGATAAGCCCTATTTTAAGGAAAGAGATGTGGTTGAACTTTTAAGATCTACACATGCAAAAAAGGCAACATCTGGTTATCTTACTGAAAATGGTAGGAAAATGTGTAAGGAAGTGAAAGGTAATCATTCATTACTCTTAGATCCCAACAAAAACTTCATTAATCAACCAAGATTATATTGTTTAGTTACGAAAGCTAGAAAGCATTCAGGGGATATTTTTCAAGATTATATTTATGAAATAGTTCAACCATCCATTCGAGAACAAGGTGAATGTAAAATGAGGGTTAATTAAAAAACAAATCTATGAAGCTCAAATAAATCAGTTAAGTAACATAAAAAAATTGTCGATAATTATATAAATTATATAAATTATATATATGTGAAAGATGTGAACAAATAACTAATTTATTACCACATCTTGTTCCTCATTTCAGTGATAAAAATTGAAGAGTAACCTTTCATATTTTTTAATTGAAATGATTGTAATTACAGTACTAAGTTAATACAGCACAAGTTGAAAACTTTAAAAAACAACTGTATATTCTGAGAAATAAACACTCAAATCCTATAGAATATTTCACAATTAATAGTGTACCTAATTCAATAAATTTATTTCAAAGAATGAAAGGAACATTAGGTAAGGTTTGTTGTGATAATTATTGTAATATTTTGAATGATTATTCACAAGAGCAATTGTGTGATATAATAATTAATCTTCCAAACATTCTTTAGAAAATAAAACTGAGTTTCTGAGTGCTCTTGTCATGAGTAAATTATAAATAACTATCATAACGACTTTTATGAACATCTAATAAACTAAAACTATCAAAATCGTCTCATTCAGTTAATTCAAACTAAAAATTCTGAAGTAAATGGGACATGCATTCATTCTTATTAAGTTTTATTTTAATATGAATATATGTTCTAACTTTTGTACTAGAATGTTAACCATTATGAATGTTAAATTCAATACAAATATCTTTAAATTTTAAATAACTAACTCCACTTCATTAAGAGTATATTATACAACAATTTCATTTTTTCCAATGTGTGCATTGTGTGAGATAGTAAAGTCCTGTTTCACTTGTATCGAAATTCTATGAGATCTTCTTAAACCTTCACAGCTGTAGTTTATGTTGAAATTCTCTAATAAAGTATTAACATAATTTTTAATTATAAGATATATCAAACTAGTACAATTTATCTTGAAATCCTTCATAAATTCTTGAGTTAATTTTTGTGTTAGTGAAATATCACACCTGTCTATTTGAAATTCCCTCATAAAGTCTTCAGGTAATTTTTGTTTTTGTGAAATATTATAGCAATCTAACATATCCACTGTCTTACAAAATCTTCACATAGTGTTTGTTAGCTTAAAATAACATGCCAGTTTAATTTATCCGGAAGTTCTTTCTTAAAATTTCAAGAAATTTTTGGATGGCTGAAAGAAATTCGTTATTTCATTTACCTTGAAATTCTCGAATAAAGAAATTCTATCACACTTGACTTAACATTATTATTGACAAATAAAATCTTCAGTTAATTTTGCTGACTTGGAATAACATTCCAATCTAATTCTGTAAAATTTTGTGATAGTATTTGATATGTTGGTATATTATTCCAGTTTCATTACATGATACAAAGTGTACTTTTATTGTTAAACAGAGTATTCGTTTTTTATATCATCAATGATTATAAATCTATATGCTACAGTAGTTGTTGATCATAATTAATAAATTTCGTCCACTCACCAATTTTAAACATTATAATTAATTAAAGCAATAAATTTACCTTTTTTAGATTAGAATACCGATTTATTCCCAGTTGATTTGCTCTTATATTACAGTCTCTACTGATGCATTAATATTTTTTATTATTCACTTTTGTATTTACTAACCCAACTATTATGTGAACTATCAAATCCTAACAATTTAAACATCTGGAAAATTAATTATTCATAAACATATCTTGTGAATTGACAGATCAAGATAAGATGGATAGTTTTTATGAGGCTCTCAGTGATGTAGTTGTTAGAGTAGAGGACAAAGACAGTGTTCTGCTCATGGGTCATTTTAACGCCAGGATTGGAAATCGAACAGAACGATATGAAAAGGTTAGGGGTAAATTTGGAGATAATATGGAGGCCAACAGGCACAGGAAACAACTTTTGGATTTCTGTGCCAGTATGGGTTTAGCAATCACAAACTCCTTTTTTAAACATAAGAACATTCACCGGTATACTTGGGAAAGCAGGGCAACCAGATCTGTTATTGACTATATAATAACAGATCATTGATTCAGGAAGGCTGTGAGGGACACACATGTATTCAGAGGATTCTTTGAACACTGATCATTATTTAATCTACAGTGAAGTTGGGATTGTGAGGCCGAAAGTGCAGGATGTCAGGTCCATATGTAGAAGGATAAGAGTGGAGAAACTTCAGCATAAGGAAATCAGGCACAAGCACATAACAGAGACCTCAGAAAGGTACCAGTTAGTTGAATGTAGTCAATTACAGTCATTGGAAAAGGAATGGACAAGGTACAGGGACACAGTACTAGAAGTGACTAAAGAATGTCTTAGAACAGTAGTGTGTAAAAGTAGGATGAAGCAAACAGCTTGGTGGAATGACACAGTCAAGGCAGCCTGTAAAAGGAAAAAGAAGGTGTATCAAAAATGGCTACATACTAGAACTCAGGTGTACAGAGAAAGTTATGTTGGAGAAAGAAACAAAGCCAAACAGATAATTGCAGCATCCAAGAAGAAATCTTGGGTAGACTTTAGAAACAGGTTGGAGACTATGGGTCAAGCTGCTGGAATACCATTCTGGATTGTAATTAGCAGTCTTCGAAAGGGAGGTAAGAAGGAAATGACAAGTATTTTGGACAGATCAGGAAAACTGCTGGTGAATCTTGCAGATGCCTTGGGCAGATGGAGGGAATATTTTGAAGAGTTGCTCAATGTAGGTGAAAATACGATCAGTCACGTTTCAGATTTCGAGGTAGAATGGGATAGGAATGATGCTGGAAATAGCATCACATTTGAGGAAGTGGAGAAAATGGTCAATAGATTGAAGTGCAATAAAGCAGCTGGGGTGGATGAAATCAAGTCGGAACTCATCAAATACAGTGGAATGTCAGGTCTTAAATGGCTACACAGGATAAATGAAATGGCATGGGAGTCGGGACAGGTTCCATCATACTGGACAAAAGCAGTAATCACACCAATCTTTAAACATGGAAACAGAAAAGATTGTAACAACTACAGAGGTATCTCTTTAATCAGCGTTGTGGGTAAAATCTTCTCAGGTATTGTTGAAATGAAAGTACGATTATTAGTTAAGGGCCAATTGGATGAAAATCAGTGTGGGTTTAGGCTTCTTAGAGGTTGTCAGGACCAGATCTTTAGCTTATGGCGAATAATGGAGAAGTGTTATGAGTGGTACAGGGAATTGTATCTATGCTTTATAGATTTAGAAAAGGCATATGACCGGGTTCCTAGGAGGAAGGTATCGTCTGTTCTACGAGATTAAGGAATAGGAGGCAAACTTTTGCAAGCAATTAAAGGTCTTTACATGGATAGTCAGGCAGCAGTTAGAGTTGTCGGTAAATTGAGTTCATGGTTCAGAGTAGTTTCAGGGGTAAGACAAGGCTGCAACCTGTCTCCACTGTTGTTCTTATTATTTATGGATCATATGTTGAAAAGAATAGACTGGCTGGGTGAGATTAAGATATATGAACACAAAATAAGCAATCTTGCATATGCAGATGACTTAGTTGTGATGGAAGATTCAATTGAAAGTTTGCAGAAAAATATTTCAGAGCTAGATCAGAAATGTAAGGACTATGGTATGAAGATAAGCATCTCCAAAACGAAAGTAATGTCAGCGGGAAAGAAATATAAACGGATTGAGTGCCAAATAGGAGAAACAAAGTTAGAACAGGTGGACAGTTTCAAGTACTTAGGATGCATATTCTCACTGGATGGCAACATAGTGAAAGAACTGGAAGCGAGGTGTAGCAAAGCTAATGCAGTGAGCGCTCAGCTATGATCTAGTCTCTTCTGCAAGAAGGAAGACAGTACCAAGACTAAGTTATCTGTGCATCGTTCAATCTTTCGACCAACTTTGTTGTATGGGAGCGAAAGCTAGGTGGATTCAGGTTACCTCAACAAGGTTGAGGTTACGGATATGAAAGTAGCTAGGATGATTGCAGGTACTAGTAGATGGGAACAATGGCAGGAGGGTCTCCACAATGAGGAAAACAACGAAAAACTGGGAATGAACTCTATTGATGTAGCAGTCAGGGTGAACAGACTTAGATGGTGGGGTCATGTCACATGCATGGGAGAAGCAAGGTTACCCAAGAGACTCATGGGTTCAGCAGTAGAGGGTAGGAGGAGTTGGGGCAGACCAAGGAGAAGGTACCTGGATTCGGTTAAGAATGATTTTGAAGTAATAGGTTTAACATCAGAAGAGGCACCAATGTAAGCACTGAATAGGGGATCATGGAGGAATTTCACAAGGGGGGCTATGCTCCAGACTGAACGCTGAAAGGCATAATCAGTCTTAAATGATGATAATGATAATGATGAAAAATACCTTTCTCTTCTATAACATTGAATTTTTTAAGTTGTATAAGAGTGGATTAGAATGGATGACATCTTCAACTGAAAAATTTCTGCTCACCAATTTGCAGTATTTCGTTTTTTAAAGTATTTTAATTTACTTATTCTTACTTTATCTCCTGTCTTATATTATACATTAGTATCTTATAAATTTGTTACATAAACACTTTCCAATATGATTTTTCATTTGTTTTTGGTTATATCTTTTGGTTTGATTTTTATTGCTTAACAATTTGTGTTATTGTATTCATCAACAAGATTTGTAACTAAATCAACCGCTTTATAATTTCCTTGTGTGTCAAAATTTTCCACATTTTTCTCTATAAGTGTTCTATTAAATCTTACAAGAGGCGCTTTTAATTCTGTAAATGTTGAATGATTAATACTGTGTGTTTCATCAGTTTTTCGAATTCTTTATTATAGAATTCTTTAACATTATCTGCTTGTCGGTTCTTTTGGTGACCACTCTCTAAATATATTTGCAAAGCATCAGTGATATTGTTAAATGATTAATCCACAACTGGAATACCCCAAATGAATTTTGAATAAACATTGATGACAGTCAATAAATGTTTATGTCCTTTATTTATTTATTTGAAATTAGTTTCACACATCTGAATCCATTTCAACTACATCAGGTTACCAAAAACAACACCTTTTAAAAGACTAAAACACACTAATTGAAAATGAGATTGTTCTTTTGACTGGTCATAAATGTTAATTCTATTATTTGTTTACCATTTATCTCATATTTAAGATTACTTAAATCAATAAGATAAAAGTGAAGCAGTTTTTGAGAAATAATTTGAAGAAGTTTTTCTACTATTTTTTACATTATAGGATATTATAGATAAATTTTATTAAGTTCATTAAAATCTATTTTACTGATATAATTATGCAACTTTGTTAAAATACTTGTATATTTAGCTTTAGTGACAAAATATGCTTGTTCCTTTTTTACATATTATTTGTTATCTCTATTCTGTTTGTCAACTGACATTTGCTAATTATCTACATTTAAAATCAATTAACTTTTACTATAGCAGAAAAATTAGCTTATACCTTAGAAAGTGTTTAATCATATTTAATATATTTGAATTTATCGATGGTTAAATGTTTTTAATTATTGTCTCTAACAAACTTAATGAAGTTTCTATTTTTGTGTCTATTGAATGAATATTTCTAATTTTTGATTGACAATCTTCAAACTTTAAAATAATTAAATTTTGGTTTCTGGTTCTAGTGGGTGAAAACTTCTGATTTGTTCTGAATCGCTATTGAGTTTAGCATATAAGTTATTTTAAAAAATGTGCTTTTATTAAATTGAAAACTTTTGAAATTTACAATTTTCAGACAATAATTCACCTTAATGAACCAATTATCCTAACCTAAATGTAAAATTGATAAAAATCCACCTTCATGTTTTGTTAATCCTGAGCCTTCCCACCATTTTGTTACATATGCAAAAAAAATTCCAAAATTTCCACCAGCTTTCTTATATCTCGTTGAAGATTGTTTAAAAGTGGCTCAGTGCTACTTAATTGGTAATTATTCAGTTTGATTTTAATAGTTTAATTTTAATTGATCTTTGTTTAGTTTTGCCAATTGGTAGCAAAGTATAATCAATGCTGGAGTTATTCTCTTAGATAGGTTAAAAATTAATAAAGAATTTTTTTTATAAGCCCCAAATATTTTCTATCAACATTAATCCAACTCTCAGTTTTCGTTTCCCCTGACTTCAGTGGCAGTTGTTTTTCAACAAATGAGGAACTGAAGCATACATTCATTCATTTGCAAGTAATCACAGTCTTTATCTGTTTCATGTCTTTTTTTAATCTTTATTATTATTTCAAGGAATGCCATTGTTGTTACAAGATTTATCTAACAGATTTATTCCTTGATCTCCTCTTGGTTATCTTTCTTTTAATTTTGTTCAGAACCACTATTATTATTAGCAGGAATATGCATTTCAAATACAAATTTATTAATTCTAACCTCAAGAAGGAGTGATTAAGAGTACACAAAAATTTAACAAAAAATGGAATCCTTTCAGGTTGTTGATGATGAAATCACTAATTTTGTTTGTTAACATTTGCGTATATCCAACTTCTTCATTAAGATAATTTTTACTACCAAATGATTCTTCACCATGAATTACTGTTATTCTATCGATTAAATCATGAAAATCATTCATCGAAATATACTTGTTTGGTTTTGCTGTATATTAGTTAATTATACCTTCACCACCTGTTTGAAATGAATCATTAAGATCTAATTAACTCCAACAATTGTTTTTATCAAATTATTATATTTATTTTCAGAACCGGATTTTATTTTATTTGGATTACTTTCATTTTCTACAGCACTCGATTCGAATAAAACACTAGTATAAATTTATAAACAAATGAATTCAATTATTTCAATCACATCACCCACAATAATTTGTTATTTAGTTAACACATTCATTATGCATCAGTATCGTCATATCCTTTTACATCCAGTTTAATGTATCACCACTGAAATCAACTGGATATTTAACAGTATATTTAAAAGTAACAACAGATCTTAATCTAAAAACAGTATATTCAGTATGATTGATGAATTTTATCATTTATCAAGTATATCTATTTTTCTGCATTCTTGCCTTTTAATTTTTTTCTTGGTTTTTCATAACTTTCTAACAAATTATTTATTTCTGATTCATTTAACATATAATCTCTTTTCTCACTATAGTATTGTTGGAAAATTGTTCTTTTCTACTAAATAACTTTGATTATAAGGAACCATTTGTTGTTCAGCTTTTGTATTTCCTTCAATAGCTTTCAAAACATAATCATGTACTCCTTCTATTTCTTGCTTAATTTATTGTATTACATCGCTAACTGGTTGCTTTCCTTTTTATAATTTTTGATATTGTGCTTTTGGTGTTTTATTGCGTTTTTTAAACACTTGTTTCAATTGTTTGTTTACTTTTCTATTTCGTCTAGCCTTTTTAACAACCTCTGGGTCATATTTTGAAAACATTTATCAAAGATAAAAAAATTAATAATTTTCATTTTACATTGATTATGCATATTCAACGTTTGTGTTCGATGTTTGAAAAATTCTTAATTGTTTCTCTGTATTTATTGTCATTGATTTTTGTTGTCATATGTATAATAATAAACCATCATTATTCTAACATTTACTACACATTTCTTAAAGTTTTAAAATCCCACCAAGAAATTCATGAAAATATCGTTGAAATTTTTGTCATTTCAAATTATTTAAAAAAATAAAGATTATGTCTAACTATTGGTTTTGGTATTTTTGAATATGTTTGACTTAAATAAAAACAATTTATTCCTTTGTGTCTACATTTAGTAAGATGGTAATGAAGTATATCTTCATTTTCAATGACAAAATCGACAAATCAATAACTAAGTTATTTTCACATTCATCTAACAGAATAGTTTCTTCATTATTTTCAATGACAGTAGTAATTTTTCATCAATTTTATATTCAATTTTTTCACATCTTTGTAGAAATTATTAATGTTTTTTATGGTCTTAATTTTTGGAACAAACATACTATTCATTAATTTTGTTCCAGTTTAACCATCCATTTGCTAGAATACAATTTCCAATCATTAGTGTTGTTTCACTGAAATCATTTGTAACTATGACCCATCATTCAATAGCATTAGTTTATTGCGTTTATTTTTTAATTTGTTTCTGGAAATCTAGTTTATGGTTCCCTTATCTGTCATTACTTACAAAATTTTTGTTATTATAAATAAGGCCAGATATTTAAATTTAGTGATAATTCATCTGTTCAAAGAACAAGATATACTGTCCCAGTAAGGGAAACTTGTAAAAAGTTACATTTCTTGGTTTTTCTTCAAGTTGTTTCACTCCAAATATTACATAAAAAAATAATAATTTTTATAATGAAGGAGAAACGACACGAATTTTTGTTTGCCAAAATTGTTTGAAAACTTAAGCAATGGCTTCATTTTAGCGAAGTTACTAAATTTCAGGCAAAATCTATATTAGCTGTAACTCCATAACTAAACATTTGTGAACCTATGTTGAAATGAACTTTTTCTTTAGTTTTACTTGTAGAATATCATATTAAAGTATTTACGTATCTTAGTGAATCACCCTGTATCATCTTGTACGGCAAAAAAATATTAACTTATGATTCACAACACAGAATTGTAACTGAAAAGTTTTAATTACATGAATTAATAAAAAGTAGACAAATTTATTGATGTGTTAATTTCATGTTTACATTTCCTTTTGAAAGATTTTCAGAAAGATAGAGGAAATAAAAACCGAAAAATTTAGATTTAAAATATCAAAATGTTTATCACAAGTTTTAATTTTTGAATACAAATTTTTTTCAATATAACGGAAACAAAACAAAATAAATATGAATGACAGCATTGAAATCTTGTAAATGAATTTAACACTTACAGTAATGGCTATGCAGTGGTCTTCACTAAATTAACATAGCCGAAAAAAAGATATCTTACAATATTTCAAAAGCTGAAAGTTTGGCAATTACATAGCGAGTAAGTTTTATTACTTTTAGATGAGAAAAATAAAATCCAGATCATTATTCTAAAACTTTTTCAGAAGATGATGATGAATTAGAGAAAATCGTTGGATAAGTTTTATATATAGAACAAAATAAAGATTGCTCAATTCATGATATTGAATTTGAATGAATTTTAAATTTCTTAAAATGTTAGCTGAATAAATTCAGTTTGTTGAATATTCAATTTTAATTAATAAATTTATTTTTGTGCTTAAATTAAAATTTTGATTGTTGGTGTGGATAAATTTTCGAAAGAGGGATACAGAAGAACTAAAATCTTGTATCAGGGATTTAAAAAAATATTTTTTGCTTCAGAGCTTTCATACATATACTACTATTCTTCTACAAAATATAATAAAGAGTGAAAAATGAGTAACCTATGTAAGTGATAAGCAATGTCTACTGTAGTTAAAGACCTATATGAAGTTCGCATGTGAGAACAATAAATAAAAAAAATGTACTCAATTACTAATTCAAGCGATTTTATTTTTGTTTTTGGGTGAGCCAAAAGAAAAACACATGATTATCTATGTAGTCACATCATAAACCAAGTATTTTAATACAAAGCTGTTATATAGATATAGTTTTAACAAAAGTTTCCACAAACATTGACTTATTTTAGTTTCTGATTTGTGTTCCATATTTTGATTTGAGAAATCTGCTCACCCAATAGCTATGAGCACTTGTCCACCTTTGCTGCTGTGAGACACATCTTTTCTACTGAATGGTCTTTGGTTTGTAGATCTAAAAGGTAGTATTATGGACCAAAACAAGAAAAAACTGCAGTAAACCTGAGCTCTAAGTTGCTATTATGTAGAAGCACTTATTCTTCTTCACTACATCTCATTTATGAAAAAAGTGCTCATAACTCTTGAGGTGTGCATTTTACAAATGCAATTTTTTTTCTTGGCTTGGTCCATGCTACCCCTTCTCAACATATGGAAAGGAAAGAGCTTGCAGATGAAGAGTCAAACAAGGGTCTCTAATGTTTGTTTTATATCTTACGCTGTGGTGTCTGAAGATCAGGTTATAAGTGAAAATTTTGTTAATGTGACCAACAGAAAATTCTTGTCTGGATATAAAAATCTTGGAATTTCTTGTTAGAACATGTACATTTACATCTAAAGTGCACTCCAAAAGCCACATAATGGTGTGTGGTGGAGGATACTTCTGGTGTCACTAATTGATCGCCCCTTCCCTGTTGTACTCTTGAACGGCACAGAGAAAGAATGATTCTGGGTAAACCATTGTGCTACCGTTTATTTCTCTAATTTTCTCTCTGTGGTCATTTTGTGAGATATATGTGCGTGAAATTAGTATGTTGCTCGACTTTTCCTTCACAACACCTATTTCGTAGCACCTACCACTGGTGTTTATTAAGCACATCTGTAACGCTCTCGCGCCTACTAAGCGAACCTGTGACGAAACGCTTCTCATTGGACCTTCTCTATCTCTGCTATCAGTACTACCTGGTAAGGAGCCCAAACTGATGAACAATAATCAAGAATCAGCTGAACGCTCGCCTTGTATGCTACTCCATCGTCAATTCGTTACAGTCTCTTGAGATTATTCTCAAGTGTGGCATATGTTTTTCCCCTGTTTGTTTTATGTGGTCATTCTGCTTAAATTTGCTGTGGATAGTTACTCCTAGATATTTTACAGAAGATACTATTTCCAGCAGTTTGTCATCAGGTCTGTCTTCATCGTCAGTAGTTATTATAAAGTGAAACACAGCACTTGGCTCTTCTACGTGTCGGGTAAGATGCAGAGTTCAGACACAGGAATTAGCTTATCTTTCCTCCACCTATAGTGGGCGCAGATTTTAATGGGTGTAGTTTAGAGGAATTCCATTGTTCTTACAAGCTTTGTCTTACAGATTTATTCCTTGATCTCCTCTTGGTAATCTTTCTTTTAATTTTGTCTAGAATAATACTGACTGAACTGGTGGGACTATGTGGCAAAAATGGATCATCATATTGTGCAGAGATTAGATGTTGCAGATGCATCTGGTGTGGCCAAACAAATAACAACGACGAAAATTTTTGTGACAAACAATCTGTTTGTGAAGAGTCGGGAATTGCAATTGATGTGAACGCCCTGGTACTCAAAGGTTGGCGCATCGCAATTGAGGAGTTGATGGAAAAAGAGAAAATCACACAGAGATCAGTTTTCAATATTTTGTGTGATATTTTGAATGTGAGAAATATGGCCATCCGCTGGGTACTTTGAGTGCTCACATCCATCCAAAAAAGTGCATAGGAAATGTTTCAGTTGTGTCAGGCCAATCCAGATGACTTCATGAGCTACATAATCATCCCAGGTGAGTGCTGTATGTATCTCTCTGACTACGTAACAGAGGAGTAGTGTAAGAAGTGGAAACATATGGACTCACCACCATCGAAAAAATGTGACCGCTTGTTGGTGTGCTTTGGTACTTCAGTTTTTGAATCTGTGTTTGTTAATCTAGTCTTTAGACACATGACATACGTTGTTTTTGTATGTACAGTATAGTTTCGTTGCATGTGTCGATTCTCCTTGTTTGTCTTGTAGTGTAGTTTTCCATGGTCTTTAGCATGGATAGGGATTTTGATTGCTGTGTGCAGATGCAAGCCGAGTTGGTGATACTTCACTCTCAGCTCCAGGCTGTGATGGCTTTGGTTACACAGCTCGAATCTGCAATGGTTGAGCATCACTGTTGTGGGCTGGCCATGAGGATCCAACGGACATCCACCACGTCTGAGTCCGCCTTTTGGTCCGCAAAGGTGGTCAGCTCAGTTACTGCCCACACTGAGGTTGGTATCTCACCCATGGTCGAGTGGAGATCACGTTGGGGCGTGGCAGGCTGTGAAAAACTTGCCAGGGGTGTGTGTAAGGCCTTCCTGGCTGGTCTCACACATTGGTTCCAGGTGCTCACAATGTCTGTCGGCCAGATGCAGTCGATTGTCCTGTTACAAAAGAAACCTCTCAGCCTGTAAGATCCGAGCAGTCACAGAGGGTGGGATATTGGTAGCTGGGAGCTCCAATAATGGGTGCATTACGGGGCCTCTTAGGGATATTGCAGGAGGGGAAGAAAGCCAATGTTCACTCCATGTGCATACTGGTTGAAGTCATTCCAGACGTGTAACGGATCCTTCCGATTGCCACGAAGAACATAGGGTGCAGCCAACTGCAAGTGATAGCTCATGTCGATGTTAATGGTGTGCATCAGTTTGTATCAGAAATGATTCCCTCTAGATTCACAGAAATGGTACATGTTCCCAGTCCTGCTGGTGAGGTGAGATCACAATTTTGCAGCATAATCGGCAAGACTGACTGAGGTGGAGCTGAGTGGAGGATCTGAATAGGGGGGGTGCTCATATGGTTCTGCTACTGTGTAGGCTTTATATTCCTCGACTTGCGCCATAGGGTGATTGGGTTTTGTTTGGGTTTTGCTGAAAAGGTCAGGAGTTCGCTACACCCAGGAGGGGGCTACGCAAGTAGCAGAGGCTGTGTGACGTGGACTGGACGATTTTTTTTTTAGGTTAGAGGGTCTCATGGTAACACAGAATGGGCTTCCGTTTCAAATGGTGCAAGTCGAACATAGGAAGAATGTAGATCTAGGAATCATTAGTACAACAGTTGTAAATTTTCGTAGCTGTTCTGGGAAAATATCAGAGCTCCAAGCGCTAATAGAAATCACTGATGCCGAAGTCGTTATAGTCACTGAAAGGTGACTAAAACCGGACATAAGTCTAGGCGAAATTTTTTCGCAGATCCTAACGCTGATCAGAAAGGATAGGCCAATCGCTGTTGGCGGTGTCGTGTTTGTTATTGCTACAAGTATTTTATCTTTTATCAAAATTGAAGTATATAGTTCCTGTGAGTTAGTATGGCTAGTGGTCATTTTTGGCAACTGGAATGAAGTAATAACTGGCTCCTGTTACAGACCTCCCAACTTAGATGATACAATTTCTGAAAGGTTCAAAGAAAGCTTCAGATTAATTTAAAACACGTACCTGACAAATACAATTATATTTGGTGGTGACTTTAATGTACCCTCGATATGTTGGGGCAAGTTTAAATCCAGAGATACGTGTAGATCATCACCCGATATTGTACTAAATGCATTCTCTGAAAAGTATTTCGAGCATTTAGGTCACAAACCCACACGAATAGTAACGGTTGTGAGAACACACTTGACCTCTTAGCAACAAATAATCCTGAGCTAATAACGAGCATCTAAATGGACATGGGTATAAGTGAACACTTGGTTGTCTTAGAGAGATTGAATATTGTAACCTCAAATCATCCAAAATTAAAGGAAAAATATACCTATTAAAAAAAAAGTTCACTTGACGCCTTCCTGTGAGACAATCTCCACTCCTTCCAAATTAACAGTGTCAGTGTAGACCAGCTCTGACTTGAATTCAAAGAAATATCGTCGACATCAATTGAAGGATTTGTACAAGATAAATTAACAGGGGACGGAGCTGATAACCCTTTGGTATACAAACCAGGGTCAGAATACTGTTGCAGAAATAATGAAAAAAGCATACCAAATTTAAACGAACGCAAACTCTTGGCAACTGGGCTTCAATGCGACATGCTTATAATAGTTTCCACAAGAAAACTTTGTCTCGAAAACTGGCAGAAAATCCAAAGGGATTCAGATCGTATGTAAAGTATACTAGCCGCAAGACACAATCAGTGCTTCTCTGCTCGACAGCCATGGTAATACTATCGACGACTGTTATGCCAAAGAATAGTTACTGATCACAGCCTTCAGAAATTCCTGCACCAAAGAAGACGAAGTAAATACTCCAGAATAAGAATCAAAAACCGCTGCCGACATGAGTAACTTAGAAGCAGATATTCTCGGAGTAGTGAAGCAACTTAAAATCACGTAATAAAATCAAGTCTTCCGGTTCAGACTGTATACCAGTTAGGTTCCTTTCAGAGTATGCTGAAGCAATAGTTGCATACTTGACAATCATATGCAACCGCTCGCTCGACGAAAGATCCGTACCCAAAGACTGGACAGGTCACACCAGTACTCAAGAAAGGCAGTGGGAGTAATCCATTAAATTGCAGGCCCATATCATTAACGTCGATATGCAGCAGGATTCTGGAACATATATTGTGTTAGAACATTACGAATACCTCGAAGAGAACGGTCTATTGACACACAGTCAACACGGATTTAGAAAACATCGTTCTTGTGAAACATTAGTAACTCTTTATTAACACAAAGTGTTTGGTGCTATTCACAAGGGATTTCAAATTGATTATTTACTTCTAGATTTCCGAAACGGTTGAGTATCACACAAGTTACTTGTAGCGAGATCCTGTGCTTTTGGAATATTGTCTCAGTTATGTGACTGGATTCGTGATTTCCTATCAGAGAGGTCACAGTTCGCAGTAATTGACGGAAAGTCATCGAGTAAAACATAAGTTATTTCTGGCTTTCCCCACGGTAGTGTTTTAGGCCCTTTACCGTTCCTTATCTATATAAACGATTTAGAAGACGATCTGAGCAGCTGTCTTACGTTATTTTCAGATGCTGCTGTCGTTCATCATTTGGAAAAATCATCAGAACATCAAAACAAATTGCAAAACGGTTTGGATAAGATATCTGAATGGTGCGAAAATTGGCAATTGGCCCTAAATAATGAAAAGTGTGATGTCATTCACATGAGTGCTAAAAGGAATTCGTTAAACTTCGGTTACACGATAAATCAGTCAAATCTAAGGACCGTAAATTCAGCTAAATACCTAGGAATTACAATTACGAAACATTTAAATTAGAAAGAACACATAGCAAGTGTTGTGGGGAAGGCAAACCAAAGACTGCGTTACGATGACAGAATACTTGGAAAATGTAACAGATGTACTGAAGAGACTGCCTACTCTATGCTTGTCCGTCCTCTTTTTTGGAGTACCACTGCGCTGTCTGGGATCCGTACCAGATGGGATTAACGGAGTATATCGAGAAAGTTCAAAGAAGAGCAGCACGTTTTATATTGTAGCGAAACAGCGGAGAGAGTGTCACTGACATGATACAGGATTTGGGGTGGACAGCATTAAAACGAAGGCGTTTCGTTTTTCGTTGCGGCAGAATCATATCACGAAATTTCAATCACTAACTATCTCCTCCGAATGCGAAAATACTTTGTTGA
The DNA here is from genome assembly GCF_023897955.1 of Schistocerca gregaria. Classification (NCBI taxonomy): domain Eukaryota; kingdom Metazoa; phylum Arthropoda; class Insecta; order Orthoptera; family Acrididae; genus Schistocerca; species Schistocerca gregaria. The sequence continues at coordinate 625,895,485 of NC_064931.1, read as the reverse complement.
TGCCAACCTACGTGGGTAGAAACGAGCATCTTAATCAAATAAGGGTAATCAGAGCTCGCACGGAAAGATACAGGTGTTGGTTTTTTCCGCGTTTTGTTCGAGATGGGAATAATAGAGAATTATTATGAAGGTGGTTGGATGGACCCTCTACCAGGAACTTGTGTGTGACTTGCAGAGTATCCATGTAGATGTAGATGTAGATTTAGAAACCATAATCGGGCAAGGTGATGTTGGCTTTTTTTTTTTTACTGTCATGGTGTGGTGCTAAAAGATTATGCTCGCAGATGGCAAACTGTCACAGAAGCATACAGCCGAGATCTCATGATGATGAGGGAGGTTGTCAAGAAGTAGGGTTGCGGGAAGCTGTCCAAAGAGGTATTTATGCTCCAGGACACAAACATGCTGTATCTTTGGGTTATTAAATTTTGCCTTAGCCTCGCGTATTCCCCTGATATGGCACCCAGTGATTTCTTCATCATTCCTCCGATGAAGAAAGCATTGCGTAGCAAGGAGTTCCAGGGTGTGTAATATTTCTTGAATGACCTTAAGGCAGACTTTTATAACTAGTGTGTCCGCAAAGTCTCTAATTGTCGTAGAAAAAGATTACGTGATAATGCTACGAACAATAAGGGACGATGGAGAAGGATAAATATACGAATTTTAGGTAAGGGACCAGGTCGAAATTTATAGGCAAAAGAATATCAGCTAGCTCTGATAGTGGAATACATGTATCTGTCTTGGTGTTGCTAAGATTGTACGGTAGGCAGTTTTCACGGATGAAAATGTAAAATGTGCGGTTGGCCAGGGCCTGCCGTCGGGTAGATCGGTCACCTGATGCAAATCTTTTTAGTTGACGCCACTTCTGCGACTTGTGCGTTGAAGCTTTCAGAGTTGGTAGTATAGACCAAAACGAGAAATAAATATGTAGTAAACATGTGGTGTAAAATGCACGCCTTAAGAGCTATGAGCACGTCTTCATCTTCGATATTGTGAAACCCTCCTGTTCCAATGCAAAATCTTTGGTTTCAATATTTTGGGAAGTGGAGGTATGAACTACAACAAGAAAAAGATATCCAGTAAATATGGACTCTAAAATGCATCTCCAAGACTATGAGAACTTGTTCATCTTCGCTACTGTGTAATATATATCTTCTTCTAAGAGAACTACAGGCACTTGTTCAGAAGATGAGATATATTACACAGTAGCGAAGATGGACAAGTGCTCATACTCTTAACGTATGCATTTTAGAGCTCATGTTTACTAGACATTTTCCTTCTTTAGGCCTATACTAACACATCTCAAAGTTGCCTACCCCATAATCTCAGCAGAAATGGAACAGGGACATGTGTTCTACTGTTAGAGGTATCGAAAAGATTTTCGTTTATAACTTTAGACTCGACCGTCTCCAGACCAGAGTTCCTTATCTCTGGTTGCTACATTCACCCTTCTCCACCAACCTGCCACATGTTTTTAATATCCTCCAGGAATCATCCTGTATAGAGGCGGACTTAGATAACCACCAAGGTTCATGGTCGCAGATTGATTTTTCGAGGTGATAAATTGAACTTTATAGTTATCTATCACAGTTTTTTTTTTAGATATAACAAAATGACGTAGCCTAATACCCAAAAGGATTCTGTTCACATTATAACGAATGTAGTATCGAATTAAAGACGTAGGTTAACAGCGATTATGTTCTAGACTTAAAAATGCAACCTATTCAAAAGTGTATCTGGCGTTCCGTAACTTTAAACACAGTTAATGACATCTATGGGTGTTAACCACTCTAAAAGACATGTTATACTTTATTGTACAGATTTTTCGGATAGCCAATTATCTCTATAGGAGGTGTTGCGCTACAAAAACTATTGGAATGCGTAAAATCATACGTTTATATGGGCTGTCATTATTGAACGGTTAGCTTTTATTTATGCCAGGTATACTGAAAAATTTTGAAACAATTAATTAATGTTAATAATTTGATTTACCCCACCATTTAGCAGCTCAGTGAGGAGAAGGTGGAGAACTAGGGAAGGAAAATTAATGTCTAAAATTCCATTGACGACGAGACTATGGGAAACGGAACACAGGCTCCGATTGGGCAGATTTTGAGTAGGCTATCTACTGTGTTTTCTTCAAAGAAACCATGTCGGCATTTATCTTAAGGGAGTTACAGAAACCACAGAAAACTACACTGGTTCACTGGATGGGGAACTGAATCCTGCTCCTCACAAATACGAGTTTGATGTCTTAATCCCGGGCCCCCATCTCGTGGTCATGCGCTAGCGTTCTCGCTTCCCACGCCCGGGTTCCCGGGTTCGATTCCCGGCGGAGTCAGGAATTTTCTATGCCTCGTGATGGCTGGGTGTTGTGTGATGTCCTTAGGTTAGTTAGGTTTAATTAGTTCTAAGTTCTAGGGGACTGATGACCATAGATGTTAAGTCCCATAGTGCTCAGAGCCATTTGAATCTTAATCCCGGCATCGATTCACTTGTATTTTTAAAATGCGTTAACCTGCCTACTGCTGCTACGTTTGTACAAACAGAGATTTTTATTTTGTACGCACGCATTTATTTCGACCTCCTCCGTGTCGTATTCAGCAATATCGGTGTTTAAGAGGCGATAATGTTTCAGGAAATTTGTGCGATTGCCTTGAGAATGATCTGGTGCTTAGCCCGAAGGACATTGGTATAGGTCGAAGTTGAGAAATACAACCGAGTCTGGATATGTATACAATGAGAGATACGATTATTGGCGGGTTCGGTTTACTATAGATCTTATCACGCTCGTAGGAAAATAGCACGAAGACTGCCTCACAGAGCATTGCACTTAACAAGGTGAGGAAGCGCTGAAAGCAGAGTGAATGGTGGCTGATCAGCAAATATTTCACTGCCGTCCAAGCGGATCCTGATAAAAACCATCTATCGGCTGACATGTCTATAGCTTCATTGCAAGACTGCACTATTTTCGAGCGAAATTCCCACAGCATAGTGCTATGCCTGCTGCTGCAGATGATGACAGTTTTCGAGGTTGACAATGAGCGCCGGCGGCTGGAACAGTTGTAAAACATGGCCTGCAACCTCGCTTCGCTACTAGTGATAGGTACCTGAACACATGCAACAGCGCTACACAGCCTCCACGTATCTGATGTCACTCTTTTGTTATCTTGGGTAGCACCAGAAGCGTTCTACCAATTTCAAGATGTATACTTTTGCTTCGATCTGGTGACTGTGTCTTTCCAGCATGGAAAGAAGACTGAGGTTTAACGTCTCATCGGAGAAGAATCTCATTGGGGTCGTAGCACAAGCTCAGACTGAGGAATGAAGTTGACTGCACCTTTTCAAAGCAACTGACCTGGAATTCACCTTGAAGGATTTGGGAAAATCCTGGAAAAACTAACTGTAGATGGTCGGACTGGAATTTGAAATGCATTCTCCTCTAATACAAGTCCAGTACCACTACAATGCCATCTCGCCCAGTGATGGTTTTGGAGGAAGTCTGCAAGATGGTTTCATCATACTTCCGTCATGTAGTCCGAGTTCTAGCGGCTAAATTGGAATGTCGACCAGGATCTCTACTAGTCTGGCTAGATGTAACAGATTTCGTACCACCAGCTAGCCGGATTTCAACCGGTAATGGGAGTTTGTGTGTTCGAATCCAAAATGTAGGCGATTTTATGCACCGTCTCACATCAGAGACTTCAAAGATGCTTCTGTGTCTTTGAAGTCTCTGATGAGAGGTGGTATAGACCAGCCTGTGCTAAGACTATGGACCCTACCTTAAACGAAGCTTGTAGGTTAAACACTGGATGTCTAAGTGGCTGGCTCTGAGCACTATGGAACTTAACTGCTGTGGTCATCAGTCCCCTAGAACTTAGAACTACTTAAACCTAACTAACCTAAGGACATCACACTCATCCATGCCCGAGGCAGGATTCGAACCTGCGACCGTAGCAGTCGCACGGTTCCGGACTGAGCGCCTGGAACCGCTAGACCACCGCGGCCGGCGATGTCTAAGTCCCACCTATGTGCAAAAGGTGTACTATTTTGCTGGCATTGCACATCCAAGCATTAGTCGAGAAGTCACTGCTAATCAAGAACGACTGAAGATTGAAGGCGTTTAAGCTCACCCACTGTTTGGTCATCAACAGTCTCTACCTAGGTTGAAAACAAGGAAATTCTTTCCAAAAACATCAAAGCCTTTGAACTACCTCCAGAAAAGGCAAAACTTTCATTGTGAAAAATCTATGCACCAAGACTGTGGAGTCACGTGAACAACTTCCGGCTGCCTATAACGAAGACTGCAAGACTGCAGTGTAAGAAGTGGTATCGGCAGGGCTAAGTCATAGGACTGCAAGTGCGCGAATGTAGTCAAGCACAAACGGTCAGCCATACGTGTCATTGTTCTCTCTGCTCATTTTCATGCACAGAACAAAATTTGTTGTTTTCAAGTGACAGTGCCCTGAACGTGGGTCACTTTTGAGGAAACGTTATCTGAATGTAGATTCTGTCAATTCCCATGCTGCTTAATTTATTTAAATAATATATTTACATATAACTATGATTTTCAGGTATATCTACATCTACATCTACATAGATACTCCACAAGCTACTGTGAGGTGCGTGGCGGAGGGTACCGTGTACCACAACTTGTCATTTCTCCTCCTGTTCCACTCGCAAACAGTGCGAGGGAAAAACGACAGTCTATACGCCTATGTATAAGCCCTAATTTCCCGTGTCTTATCTTCGTGGTCCTTACGCGAGATGTATATTGGCGGGAGCAGAACGGTTCGGCAGTCAACTTCAAATGCCGGTGCTCTAAATTTTCTCAGTAGTGTTTCCCGAAAAGAGCGCCGCCGTACCTCCAGGGATTCCCGCTGGAATATCGAAGCATCGCTTAACACTTAAGTTTTGTTCGAACCTACCGGTAACAAATGTAGCAGCCCTCCCCTGAATTGCTTCCATGTCTTCCTCCAATCTGACCTGGTACGGATCCCAAACATGCGAGCAGTACTCAAGAATAGGTCGCACCAGATTCCTATATGCGGTCTCCTTACCGGGCGAACCACTCGTTCCTAAAATTCTCAAAATAAACCAAAGTCGACCATTTGCCTTCCCTACCACAGTTTTCATATGCTCGTTCCACGAACGTAAAGTTCCGCATTCTGGTTCTGGACATACCAGTAGTGCCCGACTTCCGTGTCTTTTTCTGCCAATGGTGTCACTGAATACAGTATGGAGGTGCATTTGTCAGCACACAGCTCTCCCGGTCGTTTTCGAACTTCTTGACCTTGGAATCACTGCCAACCGTCAAGTAGGTCTTCGGATGGCCTTACGAGGCTGAGTGCACTCAGTTCCAGACCTCTCACCAAGTAAAAAACCCTGGCAGTACCGGCAATCGAACTCGAGTCTCCAGTATGGCAGCTACGCACGCTGATTACTCAGCTACGGAGTCAGTCATTACAGTTTTATGTATACAAGGTGAAGCAGCTAAGTCATAACACCCCTTGTATCTCCCCAACCGTAATAGATACAAAGATGCCGTTTGGGCAGTGCATTGCAGGGACAGGGGCTTCTTGAATACATCACGTTTCATGTTTGTGCAATTTTTTATTACAAATATATGAGGCCATCTTTGGTTTTTAAATGAACCCTATGTTAAATTTTAGCATACATGATGGGCTTAAAAAGACGGCATCAACTATGTGTATATCACAATATTTAGGCGAACAGTTTTTGAGACACAGATATGTTCTCGTATCGTGTTCATCCTTCGAAGCGGCCTTGTCCAAAGCGACCTTTCCTGTTGTGTAGAGTACATAGTAAACTCACGAGTCCGTCCTTACACAAACACACCCATTTAACCGACAACAGTAATACATACTGCGATATTTCGCCCAAAAATTAACTGATGATGTCGTGCAAATATTATTCAGTAATTTGACAACTGTGATACCAAAATAGTAGGCAACATACACTACAATATATATTACAAGATGTTAATACATTTTAAGTAACAGAAATACAAATGTGAATGAGGAGGCCATTATTGGTACGTATTTGGTTTTTATTTGAAAATATTTACGATTGATCACAATACGAAGCAAATACACACAAAGATGCAAAACACATATTGCACATGATACAAAACTTTACTGAAGCGTGTGCTCAAAATGCTTCCCCTCTGCTGCATTGCACATTTTTATTCGCCGTTCGAATGATTTGTGAACGGCTGCGAGGGTGTAACTTGAGATATCAGCGCACGCTTCGTTAATACGTTGCTTTATATCGTCTGGCGTAGTTGGTGTTTGAGCATACACTTTATGTTTGATTGATCCCCACAGAAAAAAAATGAAGAGGGGTCATATCAGGAGTCCGGGCTGGCCACTTCACTCCAGCACATCGTCCTATCCAACAATCCGGAAACTTTTCATTTAACAGCTCTGTAGCTACACGGGAAGAGTGAGCAAGACAGCTGTCGTGTTGGAACCACATGCACTGACGCGTAGTTAGTGGTACCTCTTCAAGTAAAATGGGCAGAACGTTTCGCAGGAACTGTGCATAGTTATTGCCATTTGGTATACCCGGAGTGACGTACGGCCCCACAATGACATTTCCGACGATGCCGCATCACACGTTAACACTCCGTTGTCCTAATCATCATCATTTCATCCCCATCGACGCGCAAGTCGCCGAAGTGGCCTCAGATCGGAAGACTTGCACCAGGCGAGCGGTCTACCCAACGAGAAGCCCTCGTCACACGCCATTATCACCATTATACTCCACGGTTGCTAATGCTGTACCTGTCGAAGCCAATAAGGGTTCTCGTTGAAAAAACGGCGCTGCACAACAAACCGGCACAATTCCTGGCGTCGTTCGAAATACACACCGGAGAGTGCTTGGTGTAATGAGAGGTGAAAAGGGTGAAACCTATGCCTGTGCAATATGCGTAGAACACTTCTCTGGCTTATACCACATTCCGAGGCGATACGTCGCGACGAAACAGCAGGATCGTTTTGCGCCAACGCTAGAACGCCCTCTTCATGTAACTTGCCAGTTGCAGTTTTCTGCCTTGTCCTCTGTAAGGTGTTCCATGATCCCGATTCAAGTATTTTCTTGCAAATACGTGCAAGAAGCTGGCACGTAGGACGCTCACGATCAGGATACAGCTGTCCATATCGCTTTATTTCTTTAACAGCATTTCTTCTGCTTTCACCGTACACTAAAAGCATACCTAACTTTTCTTCGTTGGTGTACATGTCTGCCCCAAGAAACTGCGACGGAAATGCGATGTCCCATTACCCCAGCAACACATTTATACCCTTCTCTCCAGCTACCTCGTGCGGCGTTATCGAGAAGCAGGAAAACAACCAACACCTTCCCTATTAAGATCCTCAGTGGCAAGCAGGAAAGACGCATTGGACAACGCCGCTTCGAAGGACGAATACGATACGGGAACATAACTGTGTCTCAAAAAATATTCGCCTAAATATTATGATATACACATATTTGAAACCGTCTTTTTAAGTCCATCATATTACGCTAAAATTTAACATAGGGTTCCACTTTAAAAACTAAAGACAGCCTTATTTCCCTGTAATAAAAATAGCACAAACGTAAAATGTGATGTGTTCGAGTAGCTCCTGTCCCTGCAATTCAATGTCCAAACGGCATCTTTGTATCTGTTACGGTTGGGGAGATACAAGGGGTGTTATGACTTACCTGCTTCGCCCTGTATATACAGGATGATTTTTTACACCGTGTACAAACACTAGGGATTGCTCGATGAGAGGATACGGAACAAAAAATGTCTAATGAACTTATGTCCGGATATTCATTGTTTCCATGCTAGAGACCATTTATTCAATCACACAGTGTTACAGAGACTGCGGTCTAATACGTGCTGTACCATGCAGCCACAGTTAACAGTATGTGTTAAAAATGGTTCCCATGTAACTCAACGCTTGCGTGTACGCGCCGTAGCATGTTTTGTCTCACACGTTCACATTTGCCAGGCTGCCACTGAACAGTGTCAGCATGAATGCAGTGCTCCAGTGTCTCCATATTTGGAATGGGCTCTGCGTACACGATACTTTTGAGATGTTCCATAATCAGAAATGGCATGATTTAGATCCGGTGAACGAGCAAGCTGTGAAAGTGGACCAGGGAAGACACGATTGAGACGTGCCCGGACGTTAACTGCGAAGTGGACTGGAGCACCATCATGTAGCAGCCACGTAACCCTTCGAATCATCAATGACACTTCTTCCAGAAGGCGAGGCAAAGTCACCCGCAAGAAACTCTGATAGTTCCGGCCTGTTAGGCGCCATGGATGGAAGACTGGTCCCAAAATACGGTCGTCAGTTATCCCGGACACACATTCCGGCTGCACTGATGCTGACGATTCTCTGTCGCCATACCATGGGGATTCTGCATACTATCTCGCATGACTTATGTAAGTTGAAGATACCACTCCGCGGGAAGGTGGCCTAGTATGTGAATAGGATGGATGACATAAATCCCTGACTCGTGATTGCCTGGTGAAGAAACTAGTGACAAAACCGCTCCCAATGTGGAAAGCCTGTCGCTAGTAAGCCCTGCACACGCTGTAAGTGATAAGGGTAGTTACAATTGTCATGGAGAATGTTCCACACGGTCGTCTGGCTTAGTCTGTACTGGCGGGCCAACTGCCTGCTACTGACAAAGCGGTCACCTTCCACAGTATTAATCATATTTTCGTTGGAGTTTGGTGTCCGAATATTTCGGGTACATCCTTCATGATTTCCTGCTTACTGAAACGATCCTGTCTCAGACAAACGGCGGCACACTGTTGTAAACATCGAATGCTGTGGTTATTGTCGACGGGGATAGGTCTCATGATGCAACCTTGCTGCCCGCCACTCATTGCTATTTGCCTTTCAGTAAGTAAACACCATGTCCGCAAGCTCTCGATTCGAATACGGGAGCATTGTGTACAACGCTGTATTACATCCGCTACAAGATGAGTCAACAAGAGAAGTGAATCGAACTCAATATTACCAATTACCACGGCAGGAGAAAGAGCTAGGGCATGATGTATGAGGAACAGTAGCACCCTCTAGTAGGAAACCATCCATACTGTAACTGTGGCTGCTTGGTACAGTGCGTATTAGACTGCAGCCTCTGTACCAAAATATGATTGAATAAATGGTCTCTAGCATGGAAACCGTACATTTCCGGACATAAGTTCATTAGACCTTTTTTGTTCCGTATGCTCTCATCGGTAATCATAGTCGAAAAATTCACCCTGTATATTATCACGCTTCTGATACGAGTCAGTATACACCAACTCCTTCATTAAACAGATCTTATAGTTCCCAAAGGAAGGTTTTTTCTGGGGAACTTCCCACGCTCTCCTGTCTTCTGCTATACTCTTCAGATCCGCCTAGTTTCCGCTTCCTTGGGCACATATAAGAACGTTTGGCAAGAAGTCTTGCAACGTGTCGTTCAGTTCCTGAAATAGGTGTCAAAGTGGTGCAAAGTCGCAAAACTCCTAACCAGTAGTTCCTTGAGGTATCACAAGTCGTTGCAGTGAATCCGACATCCAACCATATAGCTCAAGAACATTCTCTTTTGTATTCAGGTCACCATCAGAGGCGTACATCTTTGTTTCGGCGATAGAGCTTTCGCGTGACAGTACAAGAAGATCGCCGCAATACTGTCTCTGCATAATGCTTGCATCATGTCCCAATCCTTTTCACAAGAAAACCAGAGCAAAATATCCACAACGACAAGTTATATTCTCACTATACACAGAGGTGGTAAAGTCACAGGATAGCGGTATGCACATATGCAGATGGCCGTAGAATTTAGTTTACATTAGGGCCGGCCAGAAATTCTGCACGCGTGCGGTGCTCCTGCACATGTGCAACAGCGTGCACGCCGCAGCCGTCAGCGTTCATGTAGTGCATGTTTCTATGCAGAGATGTCTCTCCTCTGTTACACAAAGTGCGTTATCGATACCTCGTATGTATATCACAACCTGGGCTGTATCTGTAAGATCTGTTGCTTGATCGAGCGTAACAAAGAAAGCAACAAATTATTTAGCCTTATTTATTAGCTGTATGTGCAGATCGCCGGCTATAGCACTGATACGTCTTGTCACTGTTTGTTTGGCTAGACTGATTTCTTGAAGCCTGCTAACGTTCGTGGGACAAACAAGTTCTGCAGCATCAATCAGACACCCTTTCACACACACTCTCCTTCGGAAAAGGGTTTCCCAGATTGTGCAGTTCTTAATGCGATTTTAAAACTTGCTCGCAGTGAAGATTTTGTGTGGTTGTCATTCTGGAAAATTGAAAACAGTACATTGTACAGCGTACAGTAAAACAGACATAAATTTAACACAATAAACTAACAGTTCAAGAAGCATCAGTTACTTTGACGTACAGTAAAATCGAGTTGACGTGTCTCATCCATTTTCTGAAAGACATTTAATTTTGCTTGCCGTTCTTCACTGTTGAGTACACTACACTTGTCTGTGTGATATGTATTGTAATGTCCTTCAATTGAAAACTTACGCCGGACGCCTATTATTCGGCGGCACAGCAAACACTGAGTGTTCACCAACGGCTACAAAAAAGAATTGCAGTTCCCAGTCATTTTTAAACGACTGAGAACATAGATCTCCCGTTCTTTGCTTTTTCACAGTACTTGCCATTTTTCAGTAATTCTCTGTTAAGGTTACGGTCATCAGGGGTAAACGAGACTGGATATGTTGCGCTCTTGCTCGTACCACAGGGAAATGGAGCCGCAGCCGTTCATTTAGGACGCATGTCTAATAACAGATGTCGCTGTTCGCTCGCTGTCGCACACGTGCGCACATGTGCAGCACTTCCGCACGTCTGCACACTGTGCAGCGTTTGGCCGGCCCTGGTTTACATGGTACCAAAAGGAAATGCATTGGCGGAGGTCTTATGTGCACTCAGGTGATTAATGAGTAAAGGTTTCCGACGTGATTATGGCCGCACGACGGGAATTAACAGATTGGAACACGGAATGGTAGTTGGAGCTAAACGCATGGAATATTCAATTTGGGAAATCGTCTGCAAATTCAATCTTTCGGGATCCACAGTATCAAGAGTGTGGCGATAATACCACATTTGGCATTACCTCTCACCACGGACAACGGAGCGGCCGTCGGCCTTCATTTGACGACTGAGAAAAAATGGTTAAATCGGCTCTGAGCACTATGGGACTTAACATCTGAGGTCATCACTCCCCTAGACTTAGAACTACTTAAACCTAACTAACCTAAGGACATCACACACATCCATTCCCCAGGCAGGATTCGAACTTGCGACCGTAGCAGCAGTGCGGTTCCGGACTGAAGCGCCTAGAACCGCTCGGCCACAGCAACCGGCGTTAACGACTGAGAGCGGTGACGATTTCGTACAGGTGTCAGAGCTAACAGACAGGCAACCGTGCCTGAAATAACCTCAGAACTCAATTTGGGACGTACTCCGAACCTATCCTTTAGCAAAGTGTAGCGAATTTGACGTTAACGGGCTATGGCAGCGTACGACCGATGCTAGTGCCTTTGCTAACAGCACGAGATCGCCTGCAGTGCCTCTCCTGGACTCGTTACGAGATCAGTTGGACCCTAGACGACTGGAAAAACGTGACCTGGTCAAATGAGTGCCGATTTCGATTGGCAAGAGCTGATGGTAGGGATCAAATGTGACCCAGACCCCACGAAGTCATGGGCCCAAGTTGTCAACAAGGCGCTGTGCAAATGGTGGTGGCTCCATATGGTGTGGACAGTATTTACATTACATGGGACCGACCACTGACTGGAAGTGGTTATGTTCGGCTACTTGTAGACCATTTTCGGCCCTTAATGGACTTCATGTTCCCGTAAAGCGTTGAAATGTTTATGGATGACAATGCACCATCTCACTTGGCCACAATTGTTCACAATTGGTTTGAAGAAAATTATGGACAATTCGGGCGAATGATTTCTTCATCCAGATCGCCATAAGTGAATTCCATTGAACATTTATGGGACATATGCGAGAGGTCAGCTAGTGCACAAAATCTAGCACCGGCAACAGTTTCGCAATTATGGACTGTTATAGAGTTAGCGAGGCTCAATATTTCTGCAGGGGACTTCTAACGACTTGTTGAGTCCATTCCACGTCGAGCTGCTGCACTATTCAGACCAAAAAGATGTCAGACACGATATTACTCGGAATCCCATGAGTTTTGTCAGATCAGTGTATAACTTACAGAGTGAGGTGGCAGCAGTATGTGACCACCGGGCAAACCATCTGTGTATATAGCAATGAATTCTTCACTGTAGCCTACACTGACGTTCCGCTTCGGAGGTCCTGGGTATCATATTTTCTAACGTGAAAAAGGTTTCTCTTTATCTGTTCGTTCATTTCAGGTTGAATTTTCGTCAGTCTCCAAGAACGGCGAAGTTCGCTGCTCTCAGAATTTTCCATTAGTCGTCCGTTCAAGAACTGGATACATGTACATCTATTATTTTTTTGGAGACAGCTGCAGGAAAAAATATTTTCTTAATCGTGCAAGCGTCACAAACCAAAATCCCAACTGCTTACTGCAGCAAAGTCTCAGTGGTGGCAGAGGGCTGGATCCTGACTGGTCGTGGCTGAAACTTCCGCGAAGTTTTCCACAATTGTGTGGATATGTGTGTCGGACTGGTCTGTAGACGTCCCTTCCACATTACAGCAGTAACTGGAGCTTTCCCTGGAATCCTGTTTCTAGTTTACAAAGTACTGTAGATTGTGTGCAACAGTTACTATTTTGCAGAAACCTGTGCCACGATGTGTTCTTACTACCCTTCATAAGTCATTGATATTCGACCTTGCTACACAAAATACGGGGAGATTCTCCACGGTTGTCTATAATCTTTCACGTCACCGAGCCTTATGTCTCCGACTAATTTCAGAGATGCACTCCTCTCTGAGCTTCGTCGAATATCCTCTGGAGTTTTATGCACGCATAATTTCTCTGTTTATCTAAATGTAGCAAAAATTGGAAAGAAATGAATGACGAAGGTGTTGCAAATAGAGACAAGCTTGACTATAGGAAAGTAAATTTGACTGTTGACAGCCTGACGTTTCCAGATGACTTATAATTTTTTACCCACTCGCTAGACGCAGTTCCAGAACAAATCAATGAACTGAAGGCTCAATTAGCAAAGGTAGGTCACCAGATATCCTTAGAGAAGACTTGAATATGTTACAAAAATAAAGCCAAAGGAGGAAAAATCATATCGACCGAGAAGTTGAAATATGTACAAAAGTCAATATCGCCAAACACATCTGAGAAATTTGTCATTGCATCATGGCATATAAAAATGGAAACAATATATCAACTAAGCAGAAGTGTCTACCACAGAAATCAATATAAATTAATGCCTAGATACGACATTACTGTCTACTCGTACTTCTATAGGGCCAATATGTCGCAGGATGCCTTGCTTTGCGAAGAGTCTATTGATCGTCGCTTGTCGAGACGAGGGACATTTCTCATGCAGTGCATGTGTAAATAAAACGGTATTTTTTACTGTGCTACATCCCTACAAAAACTGTGGACTCCATTTATGTGCTACGGGTTGCTGGTAAATTTAACTATTCCGAGAAAAAAAATTATTAAAAAGGTTACAACCTCGCTGTGCATATTTTTGTGAGCAGAATCCCGTTACTAACAACATTATTAGAATTATTCTACATCCACATCCACGTGGATACTCTGCAAATCATATTTAAGTGCCTGGCAGAGGGTTCATCGAACCACCTTCACAATTATCTATTATTCCAATCTCGTATAGCGCGCGTAAAGAACGAACACCTATATCTTTCCGTACGAGCTCTGATATCCCTTGTTTTATCGTGTATGTATGTCGGAGTCAACAAAATAGGAGAAAGTTAGTGATTGGAATTTCTTGAGCAGATTCCGTCGCAACAAAAAACGCCTTTGTTTCAATGATATCCAGCCCAAATTCTGTATCACTTCAGTGACACTCTCTCCCATATTTCGCGATAATACAAAACGTGATGCCCTTCTTTGAACTTTTTCGATGTACTCCGCCAATCCTATCCGGTAAGAATCCCGCACCGCTCAATAGTATTCTAGAAGAGGAGGGACAAGCGTAGTGTAGGCAGTCTCCTTAGTAGATCCGTTACATTTTCTAGGTACCTACCCCACGACATTTTCTGTGTGTTCCTTCCAATTTAAGTTGTTCGTAATTATAATTCCTAGGTATTCAGTTGAATTTACGGCCTTTAGATGTGATTGATTTATCGTGTAACCGAAGTTTAACGGATTCCTTTAGCACTCATGTGGATGACCTCACAATTTTCGTTATTTAGGGTCAAATGCCAGTTTTCGCACCATTCAGATATCTTCTCTAAATCGTTTTGAAATTTGTTTTGTTCTTCTGATGACTTTATTAGTCGATAAACGACAGCGACATCTGCAAACAACCTAAGACGGCTGCTCAGATTGTCTCCCAAATCGTTTACATAGATAAGGAACAACAAAGGGCGTATAACACGACTTTGGGGAACACCAGAAATCGCTTCTGTTTTACTCGGTGACTTTCCGTCAGTTACTACGAACTGTGACCTCTCTGACAGGAATTGACAAATGCAGTCAATATAACTGAGACGATATTCCGTAAGCACGCAATTTCACTACAAGCCGCTTGTGTGGTACAGTGTCAAAAGCCTTCCCGAAATCCAGAAATACGGCATCAATCTGAAATCCCTTGTCAATAGCACTCAACACTTCATGCGAATAAAAAGCTAATTGCGTTTCCCTTCAACGATGTTTTCTAAATCCATGTTGACTGTGTATCAATAGACCGTTTTCTTCAAGGTAATTCATGATGTTCGATCACAATATATGTTCCAAAATCCTGCTACATATCGACGTTAATTACAAGGGCCTGTAATTTAGTGGATTACTCCCAATACCTTTCTTGAATATTGATGTGACCTGTACAACTTTCCAGTCCTTGGGTACGGAAATTTTGTCGAAAGAAAGGTTGTATATGATCGTTAAGCATGGAGCAACAGCATCAGCATACTCTGAAAGGAACCTAATTGGTATACAGTCTGGTCCAGAAGACTTGCTTTTAGTAAGTGATTTAAGTTGCTTCACTACTCCGAGGATATTTACTTCTACGTTACTCACGATGGCAGCTGTTCTTGATTCGAATTCCGGAATATTTACTTCGTCTTCTTTTGTGAAGGGATTTCGGAAGGCTGTGTTTAGTAACTTTAGTTTGGCATCACTGTCTTCGATAGTATCTCCATTTGCTATAGCACAGAGAAAGCATTGATTGTTTCTTGCCGCTAACATACTCCACATACGACCAGAATCTCTTTGGATTTTCTGCCAGGTTTCGAGACAAAGTTTCGTTGTGAAAATTGTTATAAGCATCTCGCACTGAAGTCCGCGCTAAATTTCGACCTTCTGTAAAAGACGGCCAATCTTGGCGATTTTGCGCCTGTTTAAATTTGACATATTTGCTTCGTTGTTTCTGGAACAGTGTTCTGACCCCGTTTTGTGTACCAAGGAGGATCATCTCCGTCGTTTATTAATTTATCTCGTATAAATCTCTCAATTACTGCCGATATTTTTTCTTTGAATTCAAGCCATATCTGATCTCACCTAAATTATTAATTTTTAAGGAGTGGAGACTGTCTCTCAGGAAGGTGTCATGTGAATTTTCATCTGATTTTTTGAATAGGTATATTTTTAGTTTAGTTTTGGAGGATTTCGGGGTTACAGTATTCAATTTCGCTACGACAACCCTGTGTTCATTAATCTCTGTATCCATTTTGATGCTCGTAATTAACTCAGGATTATTTGTTGCTAAGAGGTCAAACGTGTTTTCACAAACGTTTTCTATTGTTTTTTTCGTTTGTGTAGTCATGTACGTATTACTCAGTTGCTGCAAGTATTTTACAAAGCAAGTGAATTGATCGAACTTTCATTGCAGTTTCGAGAAATTTGTTTATTGTCAATCATATGATCCGCTGCAGTTGTAATTTCGTTTTTTGTTTCCTAAAAGGAAATCACAACCCGGTTTTGGGACCTGTTTCCCATTTTCAGCTGCATATAAAATGTGATTCCATAAAAGACGAATAACAGAGGTTAAATTAGGTTAAAATACCCTGATTTAACCTCTGTTATCCGACTTTTGTGGACTCACGTTGTGTGTGCACCTAAAGGTGGAAAGGTCCCGAAAGCGGGTTGTGTTTTCCTCTTTGGAAAAAAAATTACAACTTAAGCGAATCTTGTCATTGACGATGAATATCAACTGTTGTGGACGTCCCGTCAAGAGAAAATCGTGAAGTTTAGCCTGAAGGTGGCTGGGAAGCGCTACGCATTACGCCGTGATGTTCTTGAGCTTCGTGCTTCATGCAACAAACATTTTAGAACGCTATGTGCTGGGGAGCCCTGTGCGAGAGCATAGCTAACAGCGGGGTGAGCTCTTAAAACTGTAGCACTCTCTGGAAGTAACGAGCACGGCTTTGCCCGCTTCTTGTTGAAAAGGGCGCACCCGCCAGCAGTGGCCGGCGCTTAATACACGAATGTTTAAATACCAACCAACAGAATTATTCAAGTTCTACGAACAAACACTGTTCAGTTAATTCCTAGTTAGAAATGAGATGCGTCCCTTTTTCATTTCATCTCTGCCCACGTCTCGTCTGCATTTAATAATTTTACATTTCGTTACACTGAAAAGAGAGCTTCAGATTTCCCCCTTGCGTGTGCTTAGGTACATGGCAGACGTAAAGTTGTATTAGCAGAAGATTTACTTGGTCTACGTAACGAGACAACTTTTGAGGAGCTATCCTGTTAATCTCTTTTCCGTACTGAACCGAAAAAGCATTCTGCCTTGAGCATTATGACGTTCTTTCTCTCCATAGTAGCCCTCTTCTACATGAAGTCAAAATTTCGCTGCGTGATGTAATCAGCGTTACACACAAGACAATGAAAAAAAATGCAGAGTAGTAAGTATTTGGAAAATAGCGGTCTAGTTTAGGCCTTTAACTACGGTTAATTGACAAATAATGCTCCCACGGTTATCTTGTGACAACATTTTGCAGTACCGACATGAAAGAATTTAAAACGCCTTCCTCGCAGCGACGTATTGCAGTGAACAGTTGTTTTGTTACTGCAGTAGAAAAGTGCTATTTAATCAGTGGTGAATCACGTTTTGTAACGAGAAGTTATTGTTTCAGTAGAGATTCACAGACAGACAAATAAAATTTTTTTAAGATAACGGGTACAATGACGTGAATATATGGAATGTTGAAGTTGCGGATTGGGAGAATACTAATTGGATTCCAAGGAGAGACATGATATTTCTCACCAACTGACGATTTCCGTAAGAAACAACGTGATAAACTTATTCAGGAGGCCGTATGAGTCACATGATCATTTTGACTGACTATCGAGTAACTACCTTATCGACAGATTCTCTAAGTTTCAATCCCAAAAGGAAAATTCAAAGACTCCAACTTTACCTAAATTTAGTTCACAATATTCTCATTGAATATGAAAGGGGAATACACCAGAGTCAACCTGAAACAAAAACTAAGTCCGTGGAATATAAATACAAAGATAGTTGTTGTGGTCTTCAGTCCTAAGACTGATTTGATGTAGGCTAGTCCGTTCTATGCTAAGCTCTTTATCGCATCATAACTACTGCAACCTACATACATTTGAACCTGCTTGCTGTGTCCATGGCTCTTAACTTCCATGTACACTTTTTAACATCCACGTTTCCTTCCATTACCAAATTCTAGAGATTCCTTGATGCTCAAAGATGTGTCCCGTCAACCGATCCCTTCTTCTACTCAAGCTGTGCGACAAATTTATATTTTATTCCTTCAGATTGAGTACCTTTTCATCAGTTAGTGGACCTACCCATTTAATCTTTAGCACTCTTCTGTAGCATCGCTTTGTGAATACTTCCATTCTCTACTTGTCTCTACTCTTTAAGGCAGACATTTCGATCCTTAAAAAGCCTACACACCTTAAAAATGCCTTCGATGATAGCAGATTTCTCTTTAAGAGAAACGTTTTACATACTATTGCAAGTTTGGATTTTCTGCTTCAGTCATTGTGAATTATTTTGCTGTTCAAATAGCAAAACTCATGGCCTTCTTTCAGAGTCTCTTTTCCTAATTTAATTCTGTCTTAATACCTGATTTAATCCGACTACATTCAAGTATTCTACTTCTACTTTTGTTAACGTTCTGTAATAACCACTTTTTAAGAAATTATGAATTGGTTTCGAATGCTCTTTCTAGTCTTTTACCGTCTCTGACAGTTACAGTCTCATCGGAAAGCCTCAAAGCTTTTATTTCTTTTCCCTGAACTTTAATTCTTTCTCTAAATTTTTATGTTAGGTCAGTGTACAGACTGAGTATCATCAGGGACAGTCTACAATCCTGTCTTACTCCCTTCTCTATTACTGTTTCCCTTTCTGTCCTTAGACTCTTATTACTCGAGTCTGCATTCTGTATAAGTTGTAGATATACGGTATTTATTACTTGCTGCTTTTAGAATGTCAAAGCGTGTGTTGAAGTCAACACAGACAAAAGTTTTTTCTAAATCTTAAAATACTATAAATAAAGTTTGCCTTACTCTAGTGTACCTTCCAAGTTAATTGTAGGGTCATTACTGCCTCATGTGTTCCTACCTTTCTCCAAAACCAAAGTTGATATCCCCTGACGTCGGCTGCTGTCAGTTGTTCCATTACTCTATAAATAATTCGACTCAGTGTTTCACACTGATGGTTCTATAAAATTCATGCCTGCCAACAACAGCTTCCTTTGGAATAATAATTATTACAGTCTTCTTCAAATATGAGTGCACTTTGCGTATTTCACACATCTTGAATACCATGAGGAATACACTCCTGGAAATGGAAAAAAGAACACATTGACACCGGTGTGTCAGA
The DNA here is from genome assembly GCF_023897955.1 of Schistocerca gregaria. NCBI lineage: Eukaryota > Metazoa > Arthropoda > Insecta > Orthoptera > Acrididae > Schistocerca > Schistocerca gregaria. Next base: position 625,876,494 of record NC_064931.1, on the reverse strand, counting down.
CCCACCATACTTGCTCCGGACACTGCGAGAGGGCTGTACAAGCAATGATCACACGCACGGCACAGCGGACACACCAGGAGCCGCGGTGTTGGCCGTCGAATGGCGCTAGCTGCGCATCATTTGTGCACCGCCGCCGTCAGTGTCAGCCAGTTTGCCGTGGCATAAGGAGCTCCATCGCAGTCTTTAACACTGGTAGCATGCCGCGACAGCGTGGACGTGAACCGTATGTGCAGTTGACGGACTTTGAGCGAGGGCGTATAGTGGGCATGCGGGAGGCCGGGTGGACGTACCGCCGAATTGCTCAACACGTGGGGCGTGAGGTCTCCACAGTACATCGATGTTGTCGCCAGTGGTCGGCGGAAGGTGCACGTGCCCGTCGACCTGGGACCGGACCGCAGCGACACACGGATGCACGCCAAGACCGTAGGATCCTACGCAGTGCCGTAGGGGACCGCACCGCCACTTCCCAGCAAATTAGGGACACTGTTGCTCCTGGGGTATCGGCGAGGACCAATCGCAACCGTCCCCATGAAGCTGGGCTACGGTCCCGCACACCGTTAGGCTGTCTTCCGCTCACGCCCCAACATCGTGCAGCCCGCCTCCAGTGGTGTCGCGACAGGCGTGAATGGAGGGACGAATGGAGACGTGTCGTCTTCAGCGATGAGAGCCGCTTCTGCCTTGGTGCCAATGATGGTCGTATGCGTGTTTGGCGCCTTGCAGGTGAGTGCCACAATCAGGACTGCATACGACCGAGGCACACAGGGCCAACACCCGGCATCATGGTGTGGGGAGCGATCTCCTACACTGGCCGTACACCTCTGGTGATCGTCGAGGGGACACTGAATAGTGCACGGTACATCCAAACCGTCATCGAACCCATCGTTCTACCATTCCTAGACGGCAAGGGAACTTGCTGTTCCAACAGGACAATGCACGTCCGCATGTATCCCGTGCCACCCAACGTGCCCTAGAAGGTGTAAGTCAACTACCCTGGCCAGCAAGATCTCCGGATCTGTCCCCCATTGAGCATGTTTGGGACTGGATGAAGCGTCGTCTCACGCGGTCTGCACGTCCAGCACGAACGCTGGTCCAACTGAGGCGCCAGGTGGAAATGGCATGGCAAGCCGTTCCACAGGACTACATCCAGCATCTCTACGATCGTCTCCATGGGAGAATAGCAGCCTGCATTGCTGCGAAAGGTGGATATACACTGTACTAGTGCCGACATTGTGCATGCTCTGTTGCCTGTGTCTATGTGCCTGTGGTTCTGTCAGTGTGATCATGTGATGTATCTGACCCCAGGAATGTGTCAATAAAGTTTCCCCTTCCTGGGACAATGAATTCACGGTGTTCTTATTTCAATTTCCAGGAGTGTAGTTTTGTTATGATTGGCCGTTCCAAGGATCTCGATAACTCTGAGGGCATTTCATCTACTCCATGAGCCTTGTTTCCACATAGATCTTTCAATAGTCTGTCAAATTCTTTTCGCAGTGCTGTATCTCTCATCTCATCTACATCTACTCCATCTTCATTTTCTATAATATTGTCTTGAAGTTTCTTTCCCTTGCATAGGCCCTCAAACACTCCTTTAGTTTTCGAAGTTCCCTTCTCTGCCAGTGTGTCTTCCTGGAATAAACTAATAGAAGGATGCAAAGAACAAGGCACAAACAGACGGAAATATTGGAACCTTTGAATGACGTTCTCATATTAGAAAAAATTGAATTATGGACTGCAATGTTACGGTGCAAGGATGGATCAGTGGCCACTGACATGGTTAAACACCAGTATTCCGTCTCAGAGTGTGATCAGTGCAGTAAGTGCGAGAGATCTCGGTGGTCGTGGGACCAAAAATGCAGAAAAATCAACATAACGTTTTATTTAGGAAGAACTCACACACAATCTGCTAGTGACGTCTCTATTGTGTTCATCGACTTCAGGCAGCAGAGTTTGCCGCTGCTTATCACAAGGCGACGTTCTGGCGACGCACGGACGCCAGCGGGCAGAGTGGCAGCATTAAAGGCCCTGTGTTACATGAGCGAAAGAAGAGACCAGCTGCACGCAACAAAAAACAACCACAGGTATAGCTACGAAAGTATCGTATATTGGCGACAGTCTTTTCGGCGAAGTGCAGGACCGGATGTGCCGTCTGCTATGAAATCCTTATCATCCGATTTTAAGAAAACTGTTTCGTGAGGAAATTTTATCCTCCCGCATCTTACAGCTTGATGTCTTCGCTCGATAAGGGACTGAATTTCCTTTCGTTATTAGTCATACATACACTACTGGCCATTAAAATTGCTACACCAAGAAGAAATGCAGATGATAAACGGGTATTCATTGGACAAATATATTATACTAGAACTGACATGTGATTACATTTTCACGAAATTTGGGTGCATAGATCCTGAGAAATCAGTACCCAGAACAACCACCTCTGGCAGTAATAACGGCCTTGATACGCCTGGGCATTGAGTCAAACAGAGCTTGGATGGCGTGTACAGGTACAGCTGCCCATGCAGCTTCAACAAGATACCACAGTTCATCAAGAGTAGCCAGTTTCTCGGCCACCATTGACCAGACGTTATCAATTGGTGAGAGATCTGCAGAAAGTGCTGGCCAGAGCAGCAGTCGAACATTTTCTGTATCTAGAAACGCGCTCGTGCATTATCCTGCTGAAATGTATGGTTCCGCAGGGATCGAATGTAGGGTAGAGTCACGAGTGGTAGCACCTTTGAAATGTAACGTCCACTGTTCAAAATGGCAAAGTGCCATCAATGCGAACAAGAGGTGACCGAGACGTGTAACCAGTGGCACCCCATACTATCACGCCGGATGATACGCCAGTATGGCGATGACGAATACACGCTTCCAACGTGCGTTCACCGCGATGTCGCCAAACACGGATGCGACCATCATGATGCTGTAAACATAACCTGGATTCATCCGAAAAAATGACGTTTTGCCATTCGTGCACCCAGGTTCGTCGTTGAGTACGCCATTGCAGGCGCTCCTGTCTGAGATGTAGCGTCAAGGGTAGCCGCAGTCATGGTCTCCGAGCTGACAGTCCATGCTGCTGGAAACGTCGTCGAACTGTTGGTGCAGATGGTTGTTGTCTTGTAAGCGTCCCCATCTGTTGACTCAGGGATCGAGACATGGCTGCACGATCCGTTACAGACATGCGAATAAGATGCCTTTCATCTCGACTGCTAGTGATACGATGCCGTTGGGATCTAGCTTGGCATTCCGTATTACCCTCCTGAACCCACCGATTCCATATTCTGCTAACACTCATTGGATGTCGACCAACGCGAGCACCAATGTCGCGATACGATAAACCGCAATCGCGATATGCTACAATTCGACCTTTATCAAAGTCGGAAACGTGATGGTACGCATTTGTCCTTCTTACAGGAGGCATCACAACAACGTTTCACCAGGCAACGCTGGTCAACTGCTGTTCGTGTATTAGAAATCGGTTGGAAACTTTCCTCATGTCAGCACGTTGTAGGTGTCGCCACCGGCGCCAACCTTGTGTCAATGCTCTGAAAAGCTAATCATTTACATATCACAGCATCTTCTTCCCGTCGAAGAAATTTCGCGTCTGTAGCACGTCATCTTCGTTGCGTAGCAAATTTAATGGACAGTAGTGTATTATGTTACACGAAACTAAGTAAATGGCTACTCGAAATTTTAAACAATTTGCTGAGGTAAAAACTTATTGCATAGACTTTGTATGCGCTGATGTGACGAAAGTGATGGGATACCTAGTAATATCGCGTCCGACCTCCTTTTGTTCTGCGTAGTGAAGCAACTCGACGTTGCATAGACTCAACTAGTCATTGGAAGTCCCCTGCAGAAATATTGAGTCTTGCTGCCTCTGTGGTTGCTGAAGCTGGCTTTTGTGCACGAGCTGACCTCCCGATTATATCCCATAAATATTCTATAGAATTCATGTCAGGCGATCTGTGTGGCGAAATCGTTACATCGAACTGTGCAGAATGTTCTTCAAACCAATCGTGAACAGTTGTGGCCAAGTGAGATGGCGCATTACCAATCGTGAACAGTTGTGGCCAAGTGAGATGGCGCATTATCATCCATAAAAATTACACCTTTTTACGGGAACATGACGTCCATGAAGGGCGGAAAATGATCTACAAGTAGCCGAAAATAACCATTTCCAGTCAGTGATCGGTTCCATGTAACGTAAATACTGCCCACACCATTACGGAGCCACTGGCAGCTTGCGCAGCGCCTTGTTAACAACTTGGGTCCGTGATTTCGTGGAGTGTGCGCCACACTCGAACGATACCATCAGGTCTTACCAACCGAAAGCGGGACTCATCTGGCCTGGTCCCGTTTTTCCAGTCGTCTAGGGTTCAGCTGATGTGGTCACGAGTCCAGGAGATGTGCTGCAGGCGATCCCGTGCTGTTAGCAAAGACCCTTGCGTCGGTCGTCTGCTGCTATAGTCGACTAACGTCAAATTTCTCCACACTGTCCTACCGGATAGATTCGTAGTACGTCCTACATTGAGTTCTGCGACTTTTACACGCGGTGTGTTGCCTGTTTGTTGCACTGAAAACTCTATGTCAACGCAAATGAACAAATGACATCAGTCGTTAAGGGAAGGCCCGTCGACCACTCCGATGTCTTTGGATAGAGGTAATGTCTGAATTGTGGTATTGTCGACACATTCTTGATATTATGGATCTCGGAATATTGAATTTCTTAACGATTTCCGAAATGGAATGTCCCATGCATCTAGCTACAGCTACCATTTCGCGTTCAAAGTCTACTCATTCCCGTCGTGGAACCAAAATCACGGTTTAAACCTTTTCACATGAGTAACGTGAGTACAACTGACATTTCCTCCAATGCACTGCCACTTTTGTGCCTTGTGTACACGATACTACCGCTATCTCTATATGTACAGTCATGCCCAAAAGTATCCGAACGACCTGAATTGCATTTCACCTGATTCGCATGCAACCCCCATAACGCAGCTGTCTAGCAGGTCCTCTAATCGCTCCTCGGTACAGTCGTTTGACTATTAAAAAAGGTTCCAACAAGTCACCACTAGAAAATACTGCTCTGTAGCGCAATGTCTCAAGATGCAAAGCTATACTACGATACTACAAATATCAGGGAACACCTTATCACAGACAGGACTGTCGTTAAGGCTTGTAAGCTAACATTCATTACAACAAATGACATACCTGAAATGCTACCACTCTCATTATTACGTCAGATAGGTAATGCACGTAGTGAGTTCGTCGAGCAGCTAGTTTCAAAAATGTATGAACTTCAACTGACACGACGAAATGTCTCGTTCTGCATATGGATTCAAACCCAGGCCATGCAGACTAAGCAAAGATTTCGTGACTGACGGAAACTAACAATCATTCCTGACTATGAATACAGACAGTGATACAGCTCAATTTCAGACAGTGTCAGTTGGCAAATATCAACTTTAAATTACATAACGTAAACATTTTTAACGAACAGGAATTCCTACCGAGCATCTATTGTCCCTGTTAACGAACTATGAGAGATGTTAAATATTGCTTCTTCACAAGTATCCTACTTGAAATGCCTTGAGGTAAAGCTTTGTGTTGGACAGTGATTCGAACCCAGAACCTAATCAGACTGTTTTCGAAGACAATCAACTGTGTATATCGGATTTTCTCGGCAGTAGCTAGATGTTTTAACTGAAATGACGAGACGAAACATTAATTTTATCCTTCCCAGGACTCCAACCCGACACCTATCCCTGTTATGTTCTAGAGAAAACGAACGTTAAATATGGGTTTGTTACACTAGCAGCGGAATGTGAGCATGTTTGAATTAGAATTCCTGATGACGAAGAGTTCAGTGCTGACTGGAAACCGAACCCCACACATATCGCCGTTGACTACACACAAAGAGATGTCAGCTACCGAATTTTTCTCCACCAGCATCTTTGAACTTAGAGTTATCTCGCAAATATTTCTGTGTCTCACTAGGACTCAAAAACGTCAGATATCGTTGGTGTTGACAACTAACGAAAATACATTAAAAAATCAAAATAATTATCCACCAGCAGTTAGGTGTTCTCATGCTAGAGATTGATAATACATAATGAAAAAGTTTGTTTTGGGTCAGGATTCGAGCCCATTCACGCGCAGTATATGGAGATGTTGAAGAATCTGCAGTTATGAACAAACAACAAATTGTAGTCGAGCGGTCTGAGTTGCATTCCCAGTTCAGAACCAATTTTATCGACATACAGAAGCTCAAATAGAAGATGGAATAAGCGTCCTGTGACCCTACGTAGCGTTTGTTTCGTCACTAGAAATAAATAACTAGTATAATAAAGGTTTGAGTTTCTGCATGTCGCCACTCCTGACTTTATTGTGGTTCAACCTAACGTTTACTTGGTAGAGATGGAATATCACGATTAATGTAAATTTCAGACCACAATGGCATTACACCTTCTTCACAAGCCAACAGATAACCGAACCCTCTGCTCAGAATGCCACACTGGGTCGAAATTCTGACACACAGGCTTCCTGTAGTTGTTTGCAGCATGTTCAGTGCAATAATTTACTTGGTTGACCGAATCGCCATGAACTAGTTGCCGCAGTTACTCAGTGCATACATTCGACTCTATTTTGTAATCACGAAAATGAAATCACGTAACTGCCACCTAACAGAACTGCCAACAGTGTAGGATGCAGAAATTTAAATAGGTAGTGTTCCTTTCCTCCCCCCATGAACCATGGACCTTGCCGTTGGTGGGGAGGCTTGCGTGCCTCAGCGATACAGATGGCCGTACCGTAGGTGCAACCACAACGGAGGGGTATCTGTTGAGAGGCCAGACAAACGTGTGGTTCCTGAAGAGGGGCAGCAGCCTTTTCAGTAGTTGCAGGGGCAACAGTCTGGATGATTGACTGATCTGGCCTTGCAACATTAACCAAAACGGCCTTGCTGTGCTGGTACTGCGAACGGCTGAAAGCAAGGGGAAACTACAGCCGTAATTTTTCCCGAGGACATGCAGCTTTACTGTATGATTAAATGATGATGGCATCCTCTTGGGTAAAATATTCCGGAGGTAAAATAGTCCCCCATTCGGATCTCCGGGCGGGGACTACTCAGGAGGATGTCGTTATCAGGAGAAAGAAAACTGGCGTTCTACGGATCGGAGCGTGGAATGTCAGATCCCTTAATCGGGCAGGTAGGTTAGAAAATTTAAAAAGGTAAATGGATAGGTTAAAGTTAGATATAGTGGGAATTAGTGAAGTTCGGTGGCAGGAGGAACAAGACTTCTGGTCAGGTGACTACAGGGTTATAAACACAAAATCAAATAGGGGTAATGCAGGAGTAGGTTTAATAATGAATAGGAAAATAGGAATGCGGGTAAGCTACTATAAACAGCATAGTGAACGCATTATTGTGGCCAAGATAGATACGAAGCCCACACCTACTACAGTAGTACAAGTTTATATGCCAACTAGCTCTGCAGATGATGAAGAAATTGAAGAAATGTACGATGAAATAAAAGAAATTATTCAGATAGTGAAGGGAGACGAAAATTTAATAGTAATGGGTGACTGGAATTCGAGTGTAGGAAAAGGGAAAGAAGGAAACATAGTAGGTGAATATGGATTGGGGCTAAGAAATGAAAGAGGAAGCCGCCTAGTAGAATTTTGCACAGAGCACAACTTAATCATAGCTGGAATTCGAGTGTAGGAAAAGGGAGAGAAGGAAACATAGTAGGTGAATATGGATTGGGGCTAAGAAATGAAAGAGGATGCCGCCTGGTAGAATTTTGCACAGAGCACAACTTAATCATAGCTAACACTTGGTTTAAGAATCATGAAAGAAGGTTGTATACGTGGAAGAACCCTGGAGATACTAAAAGGTATCAGATAGATTATATAATGGTAAGACAGAGATTTAGGAACCAGGTTTTAAATTGTAAGACATTGCCAGGGGCAGATGTGGTCTCTGACCACAATCTATTGGTTATGACCTGTAGATTAAAACTGAAGAAACTGCAAAAATGTGGGAAATTAAGGAGATGGGACCTGGATAAACTGAAAGAACCAGAGGTTGTACAGAGGTTCAGAGAGAGCATAAGGGAACAATTGACAGGAATAGGGGAAAGAAATACAGTAGAAGAAGAATGGGTAGCTCTGAGGGATGTAGTAGTGAAGGCAGCAGAGGATAAGGTAGGTACAAAGACGAGGGCTGCTAGAAATCCTTGGGTAACAGAAGAAATATTGAATTTAATTGATGAAAGGAGAAAATATAAAAATGCAGTAAATGAAGCAGGCAAAAAGGAATACAAACGTCTCAAAAATGAGATCGACAGGAAGTGCAAAATGGCTAAACAGGGATGGCTAGAGGACAAATGTAAGGATGTAGAAGCTTATCTGACTAGGGGTAAGATAGATACTGCCTACAGGAAAATTAAAGAGACCTTTGGAGAGAAGACAACCACGTGTATGAATATCAAGAGCTCAGATGGCAGCCCAGTTCTAAGCAAAGAAGGGAAGGCAGAAAGGTGGAAGGAGTATATAGAAGGTTTATACAAGGGCGATGAACTTGAGGACAATATTATGGAAATGGAAGAGGATGTAGATGAAGACGAAATGGGAGATACGATACTGCGTGAAGAGTTTGACAGAGCACTGAAAGACCTGAGTCGAAACAAGGCCCCCAGAGTAGACAACATTCCATTAGAACTACTGACGGCCTTGGGACAACCAGTCCTGACAAAACTCTACCAGCTGGTGAGCAAGATGTATGAGACAGGCGAAATACCCTCAGACTTCAAGAAGAATATAATAATTCCAATCCCAAAGAAAGCAGGTGCTGACAGATGTGAAAATTACCGAACTATCAGTTTAATAAGCCACGGCTGCAAAATACTAACGCGAATTCTTTACAGACGAATGGAGAAACTGGTAGATGCGGACCTCGGGGAGGATCAGTTTGGATTCCGTCGAAATGTTGGAACACGTGAGGCAATACTGACCTTACGACTTATCTTAGAAGAAAGATTAAGAAAAGGCAAACCTACATTTCTAGCATTTGTAGACTTAGAGAAAGCTTTTGACAATGTTGACTGGAATACCCTTTTTCAAATTCTAAAGGTGGCAGGGGTAAAATACAGGGAGCGAAAGGCTATTTATAATTTGTACAGAAACCAGATGGCAGTCATAAGAGTCGAGGGGCATGAAAGGGAAGCAGTGGTTGGGAAAGGAGTGAGACAGGGTTGTTGCCTCTCCCCGATGCTATTCAATCTGTATATTGAGCAAGCAGTAAAGGAAACAAAAGAAAAATTTGGAGTAGGTATTAAAATTCATGGAGACGAAGTAAAAACTTTGAGGTTCGCCGATGACATTGTAATTCTGTCAGAGACAGCAAAGGACTTGGAAGAGCAGTTGAACGGAATGGACAGTGTCTTGAAAGGAGGATATAAGATGAACATCAACAAAAGCAAAACGAGGATAATGGAATGTAGTCAAATTAAATCGGGTGATGCTGAGGGAATTAGATTAGGAAATGAGACACTTAGAGTAGTAAAGGAGTTTTGCTATTTAGGAAGTAAAATAACTGATGATGGTCGAAGTAGAGAGGATATAAAATGTAGACTGGCAATGGCAAGGAAAGCGTTTCTGAAGAAGAGAAATTTGTTAACATCGAATATAGATTTATGTATCAGGAAGTCGTTTCTGAAAGTATTTGTTTGGAGTGTAGCCATGTATGGAAGTGAAACATGGACGATAACTAGTTTGGACAAGAAGAGAATAGAAGCTTTCGAAATGTGGTGCTACAGAAGAATACTGAAGATAAGGTGGATAGATCACGTAACTAATGAGGAGGTATTGAATAGGATTGGGGAGAAGAGAAGTTTGTGGCACAACTTGACTAGAAGAAGGGATCGGTTGGTAGGACATGTTCTGAGGCAACAAGGGGTCATCAGTTTAGTATTGGAGGGCAGTGTGGAGGCTAAAAATCGTATAGGGAGACCAAGAGATGAATACACTAAGCAGATTCAAAAGGATGTAGGTTGCAGTGGGTACTGGGAGATGAAGAAGGTTGCACAGGATAGAGTAGCATGGAGAAGTGCATCAAACCAGTCTCAGGACTGAAGACCACAACAATAGCAACACCAATAGTCTTGCATAACAGACAAATAAAAATAAAAAATAGAATGTGTGTGTGTGTGTGTGTGTGTGTGTGTGTGTGTGTGTGTGAGAGAGAGAGAGAGAGAGAGAGAGAGAGGGAGAGAGAGAGAGAGAGAGAGAGAAAGAGAGAGATAAAAATAAAAATGTGTGTGAAAAATTGTTGTAAAGAAATTGAATCGTGGTGTGTAAAGAAATCTTTCATTAAAATGAGACGTTCCAATCATTACAAAATGTATTCATTACCTATGGAACAAGTACTACTCTAATCTAATCTAAATATTTCATATTGCTTACTAGCCATGAAGAGTCATGAATTACCGAAATTTTCGCCAATGTCAGAAACCAAATCTAAACTTGAAAATATAGACGACAGTTTTTGTAATAAACTGGGTTTCCTATCAAGACCATTTCATCCCTGTTAACTAACCACGAAAGATGTCTGGTATAGCTTCATTCAGAAGTAACAAGGTGTGCATTCATTTAAAAATGAAGTGCATGATGTGAAGTTCTGTGATAGAGATACGAATCCAACACGAAATCGGATTGTCAACTAAGTAAAGTCGAATGTTTCTTATCGGTTTTTCTTACCAGCATCTAGGTGTTTGAATCTAACATAAGGATACAAATATTTGTGCCTGAGCGACAATGAAACCGCACTCCTACCGTCCTTGTTTATCATCCACGAATATAGCTTAAGTATCAATAGCTTACTCACCAACAGTAAGATGTGTACATGTTTGACCAGAAGTAACGACAACTATTGCGATTGTTGGCAACACATGAACAGACATTAAAAATGCTCGTTAATTTTCATTAGCAGGCTGGTGTGCACGTGGTAGGGCTTGAAATGAAATTATGAATATTTTTGTAGTGGATCAGGATTCGGACCCATATACTTACATTTGGAGGATATCTAGAGAAGACTGCAGGCTTGGGAAAAGGAACGAAATGATTGTACTGTTCCAAGAGATTGAGATCCTTGAAACAGGAGATAAGAATTCGAATCACAGTTCAGCACCGCGTTTTTCAACGACTCTAGTTCAATCAAGTACAGGTAAAATAAGACCCCTGTTCCTTTAAATGGCTACCGGTTAATCAAATAAAATAAATTTTCTAATGTAAGTAAGTCTACTGGTGACAGTATTTCTGTTTACCATGACTTTCGCCTATGTCATTTCCGTACGTCAATCTCTAGCATAAGAACACCTAGCTGCTGGTGGATAATTATTTTGATTTTTAATGTATTTTCGTTAGTTGTCAACACTAACGGTATCTGATGTTTTGGACTCCCAGTGAGACACAGAAATATTTGCGAGATAACTCTAAGTTCAAGGGCGCTGGTGGAGAAAAATTCGGAGCTGACATCTCTTTGTGTGTAGTCATCAACGATATGTGTGGGGTTTGGTTTCCAGTCAGCACTGAACTCTTCGTCATCAGAAATGACTGTTAGTTTCCGTCAGTCACGAAATATTTGCTTAGTCTGCATGACCTGCGTTTGAATCCATATGCAGAACGAGACGGTTCGTCGCGTCAGTTGAAGTTCATACATATTCTGAACTAGCTGCTCGTGAATAATTAAATTTGTAATGTAATTTTGCGTTAAAAAATAAGTACGGTATGTTACTTTGAAAGGAAATCATGAATACGACGAACTTACTACGTGCATTACCTATCTGACGTAATAATGAGAGTGGTAATATTTCAGGTATGTCATTTATTGTAATAAATGTGAGCTTACAAGCCTTAAGGATAGTCCTATCTGTGATGTGTTCCCTTATATTTGTAGTATCGTGATGTATCTTTACATCTTGAGATATTGCCATACAGAGCAGTATTTTCTAGTGGTGACTTGTTGGAACCATTTTCAATAGTCAAACGACTGTACCAAGGAGCGCTTAGAGGACCTGCTAGACAGCTGCGTTATGTGGGTTGCATGCGAATTAGGCGAAATGCAGTTCAGGTCGTTCGGATACTTTTGAGCACGACTGTACATATAGCTATTCCATGTCTTTGGCACCTCAGTGTATGGTTGATTTCAGATAATCTATTGTTGTGTATGAAGTGTAGGCAGCATAGCCAAAGTTTAGATCATAGCGATATCTCTCTTATTTCTCAAGATTTTGGATTTTGGATTTTATATCTGGGAGACGGTTCGAGTGCGGAACGTCTGTTACCGTCACTGTGCATCGGAGATCATGTGATTGTAAATATAGTTGTAAATATAGTCATATTTCATAAACGTCCGAAGATACTGAAATGAGGTTTTTGAAAACGATAACACGCAAAGAGAGCGTATTTTGTTTTATGATTAACACTCTAAAAGTTTTGGTCAAATATTTTACACAATGGTCATAGGCAAACTAAGACTGAGAAATAGGCGAATGGGGTATGCAGTTGATCAGGGGAGTCTACTTTTGCAAAGAAATATTCAATTACTTGCAAGTAATCAGAATAATTCAGAAAAACTTGGTGAGTTGAGGAAACATTTAACCATTTCTCGCACAGCTGTTGCTAGCTATGTAAATGAAGTGTCAAAAAGCTTATCTCTTCAAGACCTAGCTGTTTTGTACATAAAAAGACACATTATTGTGATATTTAACTGCAAAAATGCTTTCTTCGAATCAAGTACTAAAGTTAGGAAATTCGAGGACACAACGCGTTAAGAAGGCAAATGTGGTTTCAATAAGGTCATGTTTTCTGAATAAAACTTGAAAGCAAAAGAAATTGGTCAATTTTTTTAGGAAATGATACGTGTAAAAGAGATAAAATAGGTTAGAGGAAAATTTTACAATCCTTTAGATGACGCACGAAATCATGCAAAGCAAATGAAGCGAATCATTTGTTTCTCTGTTCTAAGAAACACTCATCTTTAATTTATTGATGAGGTAGTCTAATGTATCTGTGCTCATTCCGTGTATTCGAAGAATTTACCGGCTGATCTTCGAAGTTGAGAATATAATTTACGAAATTGTCCAATAAGATTCCTTCCTCTGTAATTTTCATGCACAGCGCTCTTTTATCGACTTATTTCCTAAGTAAATCTTATTTTCTTGCCTAACTCTCGAGCTACAATAGTCCCCTGTTTATGGACACCGTTTCACAGAAACAGCTGGTCGGTTGTAGTAGCCATCTTGTAGCGAAAGTTAGTCGTTCGGAAACAGCACACTTGAGACTATTGTCCGATACCGCGGCTTGTAGTTGGAGTGTTGCATATCTAGATGTCGCCGATGTCGATCGTTTCTGTCATCCGCATAGGACGCGGCATTACGGCCTGTGACCCCATCAGACGTTCCATCAACAGCATACACGCTGAACACCAACAGGTAGCAGACTGTGAACTGAGGATGGTCAGGATCCAGTTGATGGCGGCGTGGAGGAGACCCCAGTGAAACGTTTCCCTCTCAGACACCACAGCATCAAGCCTAGGAACGACCCATATATCAGCAGCTAGTGGAGTTGGCGACTAGTTTGTAGACGAGGCTGGGTGACCCACATCTGTTCGACGGCTGGCGTAGTAGTCCTTGGTGTAGGCGAGAGTCGAGGACAGGTGCTGCTAGGTCCGGGCGACTCGTATTTACGGCAGATTTTGCTCAGTTTTTTTATGACCAGTTTACGCCTCTTGTCATGTAGAGGCCTACGTGATAAAACGATGAGGAGCGAAAAGAGGTAACCCCGCCCGCCAATGCTCCGGTCTAAAGTGTTTCACCATTATTGTGGTCCTGACAGAGAAATTTCGCAGACAGCTGTCTGACCCTCCTGGCCTCGAGTTATGTAGTCTGCTAGGAAAGGTAATGGGGCAATGCTCCTCCCATTTTTAAAAGATCTGGTACATAGAACCTCAGGATGCTGCGAAATTTATGAACTACTGAAACATGACCTAGTACATCTTTACATTTTTCTTCCTACATTAGTTTACATTTTTCACACTAACTGTTTTGCCTTTAGTTCTATCCACCTGGTAATGTACGATAACTGGTGCACTTATGACTACTGAACCTCTGGAGATGATCCACTGAGTTGGATGGGAAGGTCATCCGCTGTAGACAGTCACAGGGTGCACAAGTGAGGATTAGAATCAAGATAGCACTCAGAGATGACATGACTATCAGCATGATATTGTGGTGGTGTATACTGTGATACTGTTGAATATGGTCGAATGTTTCTTCCGCTCTAAGGCGCTCGACCAGAGAACTGAGTCAGGTGGGAGCCAAGATACCGTCCAGGAAGGTCAGGTTCTCAGCTGGCAATACTGCAAAAGACTTGTTTGGCAAGTAAAATAGCAGATACGTTAGGTTCAGAATCGTAGCCTCTTTTATAATTGCTTGAAATCGAGAAGTTGGCCTCTAAATGTCACACTTCGTACCATTTGGTACTATTCCATTGCCCCACAGCTGTAAGTGTTCTGTGCCCTTAGATCATCCTTGTTCGTACCACTTTGCCATAATTGCCACTGGATCAATACCGAGTTTATGCAATATGGGCTTGTCTTCTGGAAATAAGATTGCAGTGTAAGGTTGTCAGGTGGGCATTCTTCCACTCTTGTCATTTCTAGAAACAACTCTATTTCACACATCTCTGCAACAGTTTTTGAATGATACCCTTGATGTTAACTAAGAGTCTCTTTCTGTCGCATGTTCTATGGAGATTTACAATCTGAAAATTTTCGTATCTATACTTTAATTATTGTTGTTGTTGTGATCTTCAGTCCTGAGACTGGTTTGATGCAGCTCTACACGCTACTCTATCCTGTGCAAGCTTCTTCATCTCCCAGTACCTACTGCAACCTACATCCTTCTGAATCTGCTTAGTGTATTCATCTCTTGGTCTCCCTCTACGATTTTTACCCTCCACGCTGCCCTCCAATACTAAATTGGTGATCCCTTGATGCCTCAGAACATGTCCTACCAACCGATCCCTTCTTCTAGTCAGGTTGTGCCACAAATTCCTCTTCTCCCCAATCCTATTCAATACCTCCTCATTAGCTATGTTAAGTAGCCATCTAATCTTCAGCATTCTTCTGCAGCACCAGATTTCGAAAGCTTCTTTCTCTTCTTGTCCAAACTATTTATCGTCCATGTTTCACTTCCATACGTCGTTACACTCTTTTAGAAACGTCTTCCTGACACTTAAATCTATACTCGATGTTAACAAATTTCTCTTCTTCAGAAACGCTTTCCTTGCCATTGCCAGGCTACATTTTATATCCTCTCTACTTCGACCATCATCAGTTACACTATTGGCCTTTAAATTGCTACACCAAGAAGAAATGCAGGTGATAAATAGGTATACATTGAACAAATATATTAAACTAGAACTGACATGTGATTACATTTTCACGCAATTTGGGTGCATAGATCCTGAGAAATCAGTACCCAGAAAAACCACCTCTGGCCGTAATAACGGCCTTGATACGCCTGGGAATTAAGTCAGTCAGAGCTTGGATGGCGTGTACAGGTACAACTCTCCATACAGCTTCAACACGATACCACAATTTATCAAGAGTAGTGACGAGCCGGTAGCTCGGCCACCATTGACCAGATGTTTTCAATTGGTGAGAGATCTGGAGGATGTGCTGGCCAGGGCAGCATTCGAACATTTTCTGTATCCAGAAAGGCCCGTATGTATGACATGTGGTCATGCATTATCCTACTGAAATGTAGGGTTTCGCAGGGATCGGATAAAGGGTAGAGCCACGGCTCGTAACACGTCTGAGATGTTACGTCGACTGTTCAAAGTGCCGTCAATGCGAACAAGAGGTGACCGAGACGTGTAAACAATGGCACCCCATACTATCACGCCGGAGGATACGCCAGTATGGCGATGACTAATACACGCTTCCAATGTGCATTCTCTGCGATGTCGCCAAACACGGATGCGACCATCATGATGCTGTAAACGGAACTTGGATTCATCAGAAAACATGACTTTTTGCCATTCGTGCACCCAGGTTCGTCGTTCAGTACACCATCGCAGGCGCTCCTGTCTGTGATGCAGCGTCAAGGGTAACCGCAGCCATGGTCTCAGAGCTGACAGTCCATGCTGCTGGAAACGTCGTCGAACTGTTGGTGCAGATGGTTGTTGTCTTGTAAAGTCCCCATCTATTGACTCAGGGATCGAGATGTATCTGCACGATCCGTTACAGGCATGTGGATAAGATGCCTGTCATCTCGACTGCTAGTCCGGCCAGGGTGGCCGAGCGGTTCTAGGCGCTACAGTCTGGAACCGCGCGACAGCTACGGTCGCAGGTTCGAATCCTGGTTTGTGCATGGATGTGTGTGATGTCCTTGGGTTACTTAGGTTTAAGTAGTTCTAAGTTCTAGGGGACTGATGATCTCAGTCCCACAGTGCTCAGAGCCATTCGACTGCTAGTGATACGAGGCCGTTGGGATCCAGCACAGCGTTCCGTGTTACTCTCCTGAACCCACCGATTCCATATTCTGCTAACAGTCATTGGATCTCGACCAAAGCGAGCAGCAATGTCGCGATACTATATCAAAGTCGGAAACATGATGGTACTCATTTCTCCTCCTTACACGAAGCATCACAACAACGTTTCATCAGGCAACGCCGGTCAACTGCTGTTTGTGTATGAGAAACCGGTTGGAAACTTTCCTCATGTCAGCACGTTGTAGGTGTCGCCACCGGTGCCAACCTTGTGTGAATGCTCTGGAAAGCTAATCATTTGCATATCACAGCATCTTCTTCCTGTCAGTTAAATTTCGCGTCTGTAGCAGGTCATCTTCGTGGTGCAGCAGTTTTAATGACCAATAGTGTATTTTGCTCCCCAAATAGCAAACCTCCTGTACTACTTTTAGTATCTTATTTCCTAATCTAATTCCCTCAGCATCACTCGATTTAATTCGACTACGTTCCATTATCCTCGTTTTGCTTTTGTCGATGTTCATCTTATTTCCTGCTTTAAAGTCACTGTCCATTCCGTTCAACTGCTCTTCCAAGTCCTTTTGCTGTCTCTGACAGAATTACAATGTCATCGACGAACCTCAAAGCTTTTATTTCTTCTCCATGGATTTTAATACCTACTCCGAATTTTTCTTTTGTTTCGTTTACTGCTTGCTCAATATACAGATTGAATAACTTCGCGGATAGGCTACAACCCTTTCTCACTCCCTTCCCACCCACAGCTTCCCTTTCATGTCCCTCGACTCTTATAACTGACTTCTGGTTTCTGTACAAATTGTAAATGGCCTTTCGCTCCTTGTATTTTACTCCTGCCAACAGAATTTGAAAGAGAGTATTCCAGTCAACATAGTCATAAGCTTTCTGTAAGTCTACAAATGCTAGAGTCGTAGGTTTACCTTTTCTTAATCTAGCTTCTAAGGTAAGTCGTAGGGTCAGTGTTGCCTCACGTGTTCCAATATTTCTTCGGAATTCAAACTGATCTTCCCAGAGGTCGGCTTCTACCAGTTTTTCCATTCTTCTGTAAAGAATTCGCGTTGGTATTTAGCAGCCGTGACTTATTAAACTGATAGTTCGGTAGTTTTCACATGTGTCAACACCTGCTTTCTTTTGGAATTATTATATTCTTTTTGAAGTCTGAGGGTATTTCGCCTGTACTACACAAAAAAATAAACACACAACATCTCTCATCATCTGTAACTCATTACACAATTACTACACGACCAAACAAATAAACAATCCACATGATATCCAACTAAGTATTTTCATAACATCACAATAAAACTCAACGACACACCGTGGTCTGCAAAATAACATTGCAGGTCAAAAATACAGAAAATCGTTCACCATTCTAACTTACTACAAACATCAAGAACAGTTGTTCATCACCTCGGTTTTGAGAGTTCCGGAACCTGGACAGAAACGTGGAATAGAGATCAACACAAACATCATTTCCGCCCTTTTTATTGCTCATGAAAACCACCCATTGCGTGTTGTACCACCATCGGTACCTCTAATACCCAGTAGCACGTCCTCTTGCATTCATGCATGCCTGTATTCGTCAGTCCAGATTGTTCCACTCCTCAAAGGCGATTCGGCGTAGCTCCCTCAGAGTGATCGTCCATAAACTTCTATCCCAGGCATGTTCGATAGGGTTCATGTCTGGAGAACATGCTGGCCACTCTAATCGAGCGATGTCGTTATCCTGAAGGAAGTCATTCACAAGATGTGAACGATGGGGACGCGAATTGTCGCCCATGAAGAGAAATGCCTTGCCAATATTCTACCGATTTGGTTGCACTATCGGATGCAAGATGGCTTTCACGTATCGTACAGCCGTTACGGCGCCTTCTGTGATCACCAGCGGTGTACATCAGCTCCACCTAATGCCACCCCAAAACAGCAGGGAACCTTCACCTTGCTGCAGTCGCTGAACAGTGTGTCTAAGGCGTTCAGCCGGACCGGATTGCCTCCAAACACGTCTCCGACGATTGTCTGGTTGAAGGCATATGCGAAACTCATTGGTGAAAAGAATGTGATGCCAATCCTGAGCGGTCCATTCGGCGTGTTGTTGGGCCCATCTGTATCGCGCTGCATGGTGTCCTGGTTGCGAAGATGGACCTCGCCGTGAACGTCGCGAGTGAAGTTGCGCATCATGTATCCTATTGCACATAGTTTGAGTCGTAACACGACGTCCTGTGGCTGCACGAAAAGCATTATTCAACATGGTTACATTGTTGTCAGCTTTCCTCCGAGCCATAATCCGTAGGTAGCGGTCATCCACTGCAGTAGTAGCCCTTGGGAGGCCTGAGCGAGGCATGTTATCGACGGTATCTCCTCCATGTCCGAACAACATCGCTTTAGTTCATTCCGAGGGGCCTGGACACTTCCCTTGTTGAGAGCCCTTCCTGGCACAAAGTAACAATGGGAACTCGATCGAACAGTGGTATTGACCGTCTACTCATGGTTGAACTACAGACAACACGAGCCGTGTACCTCCTTCCTGGTGGAATGACTGGATCCGATTGGCTGTTGGACACCCTGCATCTAATAGGCGTTGCTCATGCATGGTTGTTTACATCTTTGGAGGAGTTTAGTGACATCTTCGAACAGCCAAAGAGACTCTGTCTGTGATACAATGTCCACAGCCAACGTCTATCTTCAGGTGTTCTGGGAACTGGGGTGATGCAAAACTTTTTTTGATGTGTGCATACCCCTCTTATGCTCATGCACGAAGACTTGATAGACCCTCACGGAAAACACATACGCATATAAACAAAAAATGTAGCTCAACAAAACCCTTCAAAAAAGAATCCATTTTCCAAAATCCTGAAAACCCATAACACAGCATTCCTTCTACATCGGCATAACTCTCGATCTGATCGCGTGCGGTTATGAGCGTGTAGTATACACAGACATGGCCTCCGTCCTTCCTGATTCCGTCTGTACGGCCATTTACGGGAATGGCGCCAGTAACGGAGGTAACGAATCCGGTACGCCACGAATAGGACGGATTCGTCTGACGTATACCACTGTTGTACGCATTGGATACTATAGCTTAACGCTCTCTCTTGAGGTCATTACCGTTACTTGATATGGACTTTGACTCCAGGTTTTGAATTTCTTCGTTCTCCCCTTCAGGGTGTATGGGCTTTTCAACATCACCCACTGTCCTAGACTGTACTGCACTGAGTTGTATCATCTGTTTCTGAATTTGTGGGTATTCGTACTGGCTTTCTGTACTTGCTTCCATTCCACTTGTAACATCCCTGAGACATTTCGCACTGGGTCCCCACTCAAGCCCAATTTAAATTTGGTTATCTCAAATGGTTTAAATATTTTCCGTCCATGCAAGGCGTAAAAGATAATGGTTTACACCCCGCCACAGTCACTTTTGTGCTTGTAGTCTATTAAGGCAGGAAAGTAGGTTTCTTGAAATTGACGCAGCCAGTAGCCTTTTGTTTCATTCTTCAATTCTTTTAGTATCCCATTAGTGGTTTTGGACCTCCTAGCGATTCATCATTAGCTGGTACATGATGATGAATAGCAAGGTGATTCGAAACCGGTAATGGGATAGTAAAATAATTGAAGAACAAAACAAAAGGCAACTGGTTGCGGTAATCTCAAGAAACCTTTATTCATCACAGACTCAGTGTTCCTCATCCATAACAGCGCGGGGTAGCCGAACGGTCTTAGGCGTCTTGTCACGGTCCGCGTGGCTCTCCCTGTCGGAGGTTCGAGTCCTCTCTCGGGCAGTGGCTGTGTGTATTGTCCTTAGTGTAAGTTAGTTTAAGTTACATTAAGTAGTGTGTAAGCTTAGGGATAGGTGACCTCAGCTGTTTGGTCCCATAAGACCTTACCACGAATTTCCAGATTTTTTTCCTCATTCATAATGGATAAGCGTTTTAAGTCAGAAAACTACCTGAGATTTTCCGTATTCTGTCGATCTCTTTGACAAACTGTTAGTCCTAGAGAAAAAATTAAGAGACAGTGTTTTCTCGAACAACCAATGCAGTTTAATTTGGTACGTTTCTGCTAGAATCCGCTGTTTTCTAGTTATTCAAGAAAAACGTATAAAACTGACATTCAGACACCCCCCCCCCCCGAAAACCCACTGTACAAAAATTTGCGACTGCACAAATTATTTCCCACGTTTGACCGTTTTTAGTCTACATTGGGCGGGATATAGTCGTTCACTTATAAATTGTAAAATTGACGTTTGTGTAATTTTTACCCAGTAGTTTTGTGAATTTTAACAGCATAAAATAAACAGTTAAATTGACCTGTTTGTCTGGCCGTCTTACTGCGAAACTACAGTTCTTGTAAGGGTAAAGTTTAGATAGAATTGTAAAAGTAATTAATTTTATATAATGGTTAGATAAGTCATGTTTCCTTTCATTAATCTCGCGGGAAAGTTTAAATTAAAAAAGTTAACGAAATAACCGACGAAATGAGTGGCGTTAGAGACCTGTCAATGAAGACCAAGAATTGTCTAATAAACGAAAAATTTTGTGTGTTCACAAATTTTTGTACGGTGGTAAGAGTGGGTGCCGCGAACAGCGTACCATAAATCCTGACCACTGGTGGTGAGTTTGGGGGTGATGGTTCGTTTGAAATACAGTTTTGCACGTTTTTCTTGAATAACTCGAGAACTCTGGCCCCTCGCGGAAACGTATTCCGGTACTGAATTACCGTTGCTGTTGTGGCCTTAAGTCCCTAGACTGTTTTGATTTAGCTCTCGACGCTACTTTATCCTGTGCAAGCTTCTTCGTCTCAGAATAATTACTGCATCCTAGACGCTTTCGAACCTGCTTACAGCATCAATCTCTTGGTCTCCCTCTACAGCTTTCACCCCTCTCCCTCTCTCTCTCACTCTGTCTCCCTCTCTGTCTCTCTCTCTCTCTCTCTCTCTCTCACACACACACACACACACACACACACATACTTCCCTCCAGCACTAAACTAGTGATCTCTTGATGTCTCAGAATGAGTCCTATCTTCTGAATCCTTCTTTCAGTCCAGTCATGCCACAATTCTGTTCTTTACTTCCTCATTGGTTACATAATGCAAATTAGAAATAGGTAAAATAGTGGCGATAGAGAAGTGAAAATGTATCATTATGAAATTCTGGCCTGTAAACGAGTAGTCAGTTTCATACTGTCTATTCCGATCAACTGTTCTTCCAAGTCTTTTGCTGTCTCTGACAGAATGACAATGTCATCGTCCAAACCTCGAAGTTATTATTTCTTCTACCTGAACTTTAATTCCGTCTCCAAGTTTCATGTTTTTTGTGCTTGCTCAGTGTACAGATGGACGTTAGCAATCTATGGTGTAGCCGACGCCGGAGTTCAATCTTGAGGAAGTTACATACGTTTCACGGTACGTCGATCTCACGGTATGTTGTTGGAGATGGGAATTGTTGTTGTTGTTGTTGTTGTCTACCGAAAACCGGTTTGAAGCAGCTCTCAGTGGTTCTCTATCCTGTGCAATCCTCTTCATCTGCGAATAACTACTGTGACGTACATCCTTTTGGATCTGCTTACTGTACTCATCCATTGGTCTCTCTCTACAAGTATTATCCCCCACACTTTCCCCCAATAGTAAAATGTTGACCCCTTGACGTTTCAAAATGTGTCCTATCAAGCGATTCCTTGTTTGAGTCCAGTTATGCCACAGAATTCTTTCCTCCCAAGTTCAATTTAATATCTCCCCATTCGATCTACCTACCTAATCTTCAGCGTCATTTTGTAGCATCACAGATCAAAAGCTTCTATTCTCTTCTTATCTGCACTGCTTCTCACCCACATTCCACTTCCACACAAGGCAACAGCCCAGACAAATACCTTTAGAAATTACTTACTGGCACTTAGATCAATGTTCCATGGTAACAAATTTCACTTCGCCAGAAACAATTTTCTGGTCACCTCTACTTCGCCCAAATGGCAAAACTCACCTACTACTTTTAGTGTCTAGTTATCTAATCCAATTCCCTCAGAATCGCCCTATTTAATTCGGTTACATTCCATTATCCTTGTTTGCTTTTGTTGATGTTCATCTTACATCCTCCTTCCAACACGCCGTCTATTTCGTTCAACTGCTCTTCCAAGTCCTTTGCTGTCTCTGACAGAATTACAGTGTCATCGTCAAAACCTCGAAGTTTTGATTTCTTCTACCTGAACTTTAATTCCGTCTCCAATTTTCATTTTTTTGTGCTTGCTCAATGTACAGATTGAATAACATAGGGGATAGGTTGCAACCGTGTCTCACTCCCATCTCAACCACTGCTTTCGTTTCATGCCCCTCGACTCTTATTACTGCATAATGGTCTCTACACAAGTTGTATATAACCTTTCGCTCCCTGTATTTTCACCCACTGCCTTCAGAATTTCAAAGAGCGTATTCCAGTCGACATTGTCAAAAGATATATCTAAATCTACAGAAGCTATAAACTTCGGTTTGCCTTTCGTTATCCTATCTTCTACGATAGGGTCAGTATTGCCTCACGGATTGATACATTTCACTGAAATCCAAACTGATATCCCTGACGTTGGCTTCTACCAGTTTTTCCATCTTTCCGTCAATAAGTCGTATTAGTATTTTGCAACCATTAACTATTAAACTGATAGTTTGGTAGTATTCACACCTGTTAGCACCTGCTTTTTGGAATTGGGATTATTGCATTCTTATTGAACTCTGAGGGTATTTCACCTGTCTCATACTTCTTGCATACCAGGTGGATTAGTTTTGTTATGACTGGCTTCCCCAAACATATCAGCAGCTCTGAGGGAATTTCATCTACTCTGGGGCCCTTTTTTCGACTTAGGTCTTTCAGTACTCTGTCCAACTCTTCTCACAGTACTCTATCTCCTATCTCATCTTCATCTAAATGCCCCTCTATTTCTGCAATACATATTACTTTCAAGTAAATTTTATTATGTGACAGTTTATGCCCAAATTGTCACGCAATGTAGTTTATGATGTAATATGCACATTCCAGTAGACATAATAGTCAATTCCTTGACGCTATATTAAAACTACACACAGTATTCACTACTGCCCATGACTCTACTGCTAATTACTTCTTTTGCCCCTTTCCTTTTATTATAGTGAGACAGACCTGTTTTTTTCTGCAGCCTTGGAGGCCTTCTTTTGCTGTCTGACGACAGGGATGTTAACTTAGAAGGACCAGAGTGTCATAAACTTATTCAGTGCTCAAAGCCGGCCTTGAACAGTGATGGTACAGAGAAGTCACAGCATCCCGTGACCACACAGCAAGTGTCTAGGAGCTTGGCCTGCAGTCCATAAAAATTGCATTGTGCAAGATGCTGGAAGAAATCCTTTCTGGTGAGATATAATCTGAAATCCAGATGAAAAACTCAGAGCTTGAAACTATGGGACCTGCAGCTGGTTGTGGCTGATCAGAAATGTTAGCTTAAATCCGAGTAATACGGTCTGTGATTTGCTCACAGCAATTATTTTGATGAAAGGTGCATTTTCGCATTCGTGTCTACATGTAGGGCTTTTGGCTGTCTGCAGTTGGAAATCTGTCATGTAATGGGACACATTTTCCCATTCTTCCCACACCACATCATGATTGGTTAATCATGACCGAATCTGCAAGAGTAGAGATTTGGCATACCTTTTTATATCATTATTACACGTCAGAACTTGGAAGATTTGCTGCAACTGGCCATTGAGATTTCTACACTGGCACAACCAGCTAACTTCCGGAGAGCAAAGCCAGAACACACTTGCTGCTGGAATGCCGAAGAGTACACTTGCTTCAGAGACGCTGAAGAATGTATTTGTGGAAGAGAGAGATGTCTCCAATTTAGAGCATAGTAAAGAGGTTGAGCTGGACTCAGAATTTCCAGCAGCTATTGCAGCTGTCTCCCACAATTGCACTGTCAATAAGCAGAGGTGGGCATGAAGCTAGTTAAATTATATCAGGGTTTAACTGTGCAGTTTTAACATTTCTAGCGAGCCAGTTACATCACTCTACACTCTGGCGAATCAATTAATGTTCATACTTGGTTTTCCAGGGTTCTTTCTTTAAAAACTAACCACGTCTGCAGTCATTGGCTATATCTGTTATATAGTTTCCTATTACGTTTTCATGTATCCACCCATTTGTGCGAAGACTGTAGTTCATAATTACATCATTTTGTCAATTTATTAAATGTTTATATGCTTGATTCATTGGGTAAACCACGTTGCCTGACTTCTTATGACAATACACCAAATTATTATACGGACCACTAGATCTCTTTTGCGGTTAGATGAAACCCTTCATTAAAGCATCCATATGAGGCCTGGTACCCGTACTTTAATGCTTAACTGGACCACATTTAGTAATTACTGTTTAATAAGACATTATCCAATTAGTGGCGTTGTTGCTCTTAAATTTACATTACCTTAAGGTTTGCTTCTCTTCCCTGCATGTTTTAGTAGGATTTCACTGTGATTCACGGCATTTCCAGGTTAAAAATTTGGGTATTAGGTCAGTGTTTCATTTGCGTCAGTATTTGGTTATGCCAAGGTTAACCCATACTCTTGCATGTAGTATAGAAGTCGGAAACTGTCAAGTCTGTGATCGTCCTATAGGCCAGCAGCTAGCGGAGACACAGCTATTTGCAGATGAGCCTGTATGTCCCACTTCGGGTCAACAAACATAGTGGAGTAGTTCTCAGTGTTGGTCTTAGCGGCAATTAATTTTGGCAAATTTTGCTCTGTTTTTCACGCTTCTGAACGCGTAGAAACTGAGACAGTGCAGCATTGGGTGGATGACATGAGGCAACCACACTCGCCCTTGCTCTGGACTGGCGTCTTGCGCCACGCCACCTAACGTTATTCTGGCACTTACAGAGGAATTTTACTGATAGAAAACTGTCCTGCCTGGCCTCTTATTGTGGAGTCTCCTAGGAAAAGCAACGGCAGTGATTGGTTATTTAAACATTCGAGCACACATAGCCGTTAAGTCCAAGTGTTGAATATGTATCTGTTAAGCGGAGTGCACAAGAGCAACTGGGATATTTAGTATGATAAATATTTTCTTTTTTACCATAATGACATTTTTCCGTGAGTTGAAGACAAGCTTTACATGTTGATAGAATATCGTTGCAGCTTCTACTAATCTGTATTCAAATATGATGAATATTCTATATTTTACTCTTTGAAAGTAACAGATGGATTATGTTCCTATGTTGACGTTTGAAAAGGGAAATATGACAATGGAAATTTGTGAATCATAAATGAGTACATAATTTATGAGATATTGTACGATCTTTCTTTTCCCACGTTTTATTTATACAATAATGTGTTTTTTTCACATGTATAAAATTTGTGCTATGGAAACGTCACCAAATAAATAGGAACTCTATCAAATAAATATGATTGAACTGCGGAGTGATTTCATCTCAAATCATAAAGGTAATGTCAACTCGTTGTCAAGAATTTCTCTGTAAAAATATATATATTAGACCCCAATCTCATAAGTTAAGGAAATAAAAGTATTTTCGTTTTATCTTAGTTTTTGTAAATCTTCCGGATCTATGAAAAATGTACGTTTTGTAAATAATTCTTAAAACAGTAGAGAACAAAAAAAACATATAAGTAATAAATCAAAAGTACTGGAGTTCTGGCACATGTTTTGTGTTAAAGCTCCATCTTAGTGTGATGAAATTTAGTTGATACCCCCACATTTATGGGCTTCCTTTAACTTACAAATTTAAGACGAAAATATGAAATTTAAGTTAATTTTTCGACTTAAAGAATTTTTTTTTCTAATTTGGAAAGCCACAGAACGCTATCTTTTCTGTCATATTACCAGCTACTACTGATGTAATTATAAACAGTATGTTCTCTGCTCAAGCTATCTGTATTATGTAAATATTTATTACTAAAAATGTAAAAAATTGCATTTTTACGAGATTTTACAAATTATTTACTCGACAATACCAACCGAAAACTTTTGCGAATCACACAAAAGTATTGTTTGGTTAATATGTTAGTAGTCAGTGCGCACACAATGGGCAATATTTTTCTGTGTAAAGTGTTAAAAATTTTGCAACATTCTGCGTATTTTGCATCACTGAAGTTCTAGTGTAAAATATGCATGTTAGCAACACTGTTTCCAGCGCTGTTCTGTTTCAAGAAACGAGTGAGAACTTCAACATAAACCATTCTGCATCGAGTCTTGTGTTTGGTTTGAACTTTTTGATAGATACAATATCAGTGAGGAAATACAGTAGTGAAAGAATGAGTTGTGTAGACTATGAAAAAAGACACAAGAAGGTGGTGTTTAAAAAAGGTGAAAAACACTTCATAGTTGTTGGAAATCGGTCAGAGGTATTGCAGAAATATCTTGCTCCTCAAGTAGCGGTATTAGCATCACATACACTGCGCAGGAAATGCTACACTCACCATAAGAAGAAATTTAGTGACAACCCACCTGCACAATCACCATCACCCGAATGAGAAACTAAAGAAGACAGTACAGATGTTTATATTCTTGGGTCTGAAGTTGTTGATGCATTGAATGTCAGGATTTCCGCTGTAGCCCCTACTATACTCCACTTTAAACGTCCAGGAAAGATAAGGAGCACAAGAAGAAAACAGTATGTAAATAGAAAACTGTAAGAAATTGAAAAAAGTTTACACAAACGACAGCATCAAAACTTTGTGAAGAGTTATCTCTCTTCCCTAGTTCTGTGGAAACCTGAGACAAAGCGTCTGTTACATCGGGCACACAGTTTAAAAACGCTGGCACGGTACCTCAGCGTGTTCGGTCAGAGGGTTAGTAGCCCTCTGTAATATTAAAAAAAAAACTGAGTTAATCGATCAACAACGAACCTAAACGGATGTCTTACGACGTCCGCCCCGAGCAGATGCAACGAACAAAAGCGAACAAAATGAGAAAAAAAGTGGTCAGCGCGACAGCCTGTCATTCCTAAGGGCCTGGGTTCGATTCCCGGCTGGATCGGAGGTTTTCTCCGCTCAGGAACTGGGTGTTGTGTTGTCCTAATCATCATCATTTCATCCCCATCGACGCGCAAGTCGCCGAAGTGGCGTCAAATCGAAATACTTGCACCAGGCGAGCGGTCTACCCGACGGGAGGCCCTTGTCACACGACATTATTATTATTACTTGGCGCAGAACATAAAGATAGTGATATGTGCATGCAATGAGATGTGTGGTTTCAAAACCCAAATACTGCTACCTCAGCAGCCACCTGTACTGAGAAGGCAGAGTTACTGACACTGATACCAGGTAGTTACTCTAAGCAGCATATAAAGAAATACGTACCCACTTACTCACATTATTTGATTTCAAAAGCTCATAAAATAGTGAATGAGAAAGGTATTTATGCATCTGTTGCAAGATGATACGTTTACTGTTGCTCTGGAATATTACCTAAGTGATGACAAAGACTACAGCAGGAAAAGTGCCAACCAGGCTGATGTTATCTCTGTTAGAGAAAGCGATGAAAAAGTTAAAAATGTAAAAAGATATGTGACAAGATAAATAAGAGAAGCATATCTCCTAATGACAAAGGAGAACCCGAATTTAAAACTGGTCTCACAAAATTCTACTACTTACGACCAAAATGGGTAGAATGCCAGCCACTAAAGGAAGGATGCTCACGTATCACGTATCATCGAGTAAAACTGAAGTGATATCAGGTGTTCCCCAGGGAAGCGTCCTGGGACCTCTACTGTTCCTGATCTATATAAATGACCTGGGTGACAATCTGAGCAGTTCTCTTAGGTTGTTCGCAGATGATGCTGTAATTTACCGTCTAGTAAGGTCATCCGAAGACCAGTATCAGCTGCAAAGCGATTTAGAAAAGATTGCTGTATGGTGTGTCAGGTGGCAGTTGACGCTAAATAACGAAAAGTGTGAGATGATCCACATGAGTTCCAAAAGAAATCCGTTGGAATTCGATTACTCGATAAATAGTACAATTCTCAAGGCTGTCAATTCAACTAAGTACCTGGGTGTTAAAATTACAAACAACTTCAGTTGGAAGGACCACATAGATAATACTGTCGGGAAGGCGAGCCAAAGGTTGCGTTTCATTGGCAGGACACTTAGAAGATGCAACAAGTCCACTAAAGAGACAGCTTACACTACACTCGTTCGTCCTCTGTTAGAATATTGCTGCGCGGTGTGGGATCCTTACCAGGTGGGATTGACGGAGGACATCGAGAGGGTGCAAAGAAGGGCAGCTCGTTTTGTATTATCGCGTTATAGGGGAGAGAGTGTGGCAGATATGATACACGAGTTGGGATGGAAGTCATTACAGCATAGACGTTTTTCGTCGCGGCGAGACCTTTTTACGAAATTTCAGTCACCAACTTTCTCTTCCGAATGCGAAAATATTTTGTTGAGCCCAACCTACATAGGTAGGAATGATCATCAAAATAAAATAAGAGAAATCAGAGCTCGAACAGAAAGGTTTAGGTGTTCGTTTTTCCCGCTCGCTGTTCGGGAGTGGAATAGTAGAGAGATAGTATGATTGTGGTTCGATGAACCCTCTGCCAAGCACTTAAATGTGAATTGCAGAGTAGTCATGTAGATGTAGATGTAGATGTATTTACTATGGTAATTTCAAACTTGTTTGTTTCGCCACAAGCATTGTTACAGGAAAGCAGTACACACAGATGGACCTAATGCTTTTGCTTATATCTCAAGAGCTGCAAGATAAATGTTGATTGCAGGAGTGTGTAATGTGTCCTGGTGCTGAAGTGATTGCCGTTGAAGCATTACACCTTCAGGATATTGACAATGACGTAACCTATGCATTGTCGGAGGGAGGAGAGTTACTGAACAAGACAGTAGAGCCAGAGAACTTCGTTACAGAGGTAACGCATTGGGTCACCTAAGGAATAGATAGCTCACCATTATATCTGGAGGATTCAGAGACAGTCCATAACAGAAATAAAATGAGCCAAATCCCAGAATACTGACACATTAATTCTTCATTTCGACTTTGCTGAGAACTGGTCCATTGCTTTGCAGAACGAAATTCAAGGTTACCACTGGTAGGCATCACTGGTGTCAAATGTGTTACTCACTTTCTTGGAACATCACACTGTTTTGCTATTGATGTTATTCATTATAGTGCACATGAGTGCTATGCTGTCAGTATGATAATTGGAGAAATAGTATCTAGAGGCCATGCATTTCCTAAACATGTGTATGTGACTGATGGTGCAGCATCTCATTTTAAAAACCGCTTTCAGCTTTATGAGCTTGCCCAACACTGTAGTACAGGAATTACGACAAAAATGGATATTTTCAGCAACAGGACATGGAGAAAGTGCATGTGGTGGGGTAGGAGATTTCTGTAAACGTCTTGCAACAAGATCTAATCTCAAACATGAAGCTGTTGATGCTGTAAGAGATGCTAGTGGATTTGTACACACGGTAGCAACATTAGTAACAAACATGAAACTCTTAATTCTAAATGAAAGTACATTGAGGCAATTCCGCTTAAAATAAAGAGAGAAAAGTGATTTGCTATGAAGCCTTTGGTAATAATTCAATAAAGTCATTACTAGGTTGCAACCCGGAGTGGCACGTACATTGCAAGAATGGCCCTCCACGAAATGAAGCCTACTACTGTGTTTCAAATGCAGAGACCACAGTACACACCAGAAGACTTTGTAGTGAGTCACTTCATTTCTTGTGTGTATGACAATCAGTGATGGGTGGGACAGACAATACACTGCGTGATCAAAAGTATCCGGACACCTGGCTGAAAAGACTTAAAAACTTACAAGTTGGTGACGCTCTCCATCGGTAATGATGGAATTCAGTATGGTGTTTGACCACCCTTATCCCTGATGACAGCTTCCACTCTCCCAAGCATTCGTTCAATCAGGTGCTGGAAGGTTTCTTGGGGGAATGGCAGCCTATTCTTTACTGAGTCCTGCACTGAGGAGAGGTATCGATATCGGTCGGTGAAGCCTAGTACGAAGTCGGCGTTCCAAAACATCCCAAAGGTGTTCTTTAGGATTGAGGTCAGGACTCTGTGCAGGCCAGTCCATTACAGGGATGATATCGTCGTGCAAACACTCCGCCACAGGCAATGCATTATCAACAGGTGCTCGACCGTGTTGAGAGATGCTATCGACGTCCCCGAGTTTCTCTTCAACAATAGGAAGCAAGGAGCTGCTTAAAACATCAATGTAGGCCTGTGCTGTGATAGTGCCACGCAAAACAAAACGAAAAACAAACAAAAAAAACCACATGAGCATTCTCCAATAAAAATGTTATGCAGCTTGCTGAACGACATGGCAAGAGTGAATGCAGGATTACGCAACATTTCTTTAGTAATAACCGTCGTACATATAGGAAACTATACTCATGTGATTCTTGAGTTTCTCCCGGCGTATTTGATAATCAAAATGTCCACGGGTGTACTGCCGGTTTACAATGTCCAACGGGCACAATACTTCGGCGATCATACATGTCGCCATCATCAGGTGAACTGACGGACTGAGCTCCTGTGAACGTGACGACACGGAGATCCGTACGATATGGCTGCTCAGAGGGAACTGGGTTCGGTCGCGGCGGCGGCCGACTTAAATATCCTCCGCCCGCGGCGCGCTCCTTCCGCCGTCCGCGCCCTGCGCCACGGTCACGCGGTGGAACAGACTGCTACGGCGTCTGAGATGACGTCGGTGTGATGGCTCTGTCCGCCGTGGTCGTCACAACTACACGTTTGCTCGATTTACTCTTGATTAACCCAATCACTGGTTCCCAAGCCTTGCTAAGATTATAGCCACAGCGACCGTGGCGCGGGGCGCGGATGGCGGAAGGAGAGCACCGCGGGCGGAGGGTATTTAAATCGGCCGCCGCCGCGACCGAGCCCAGTTCCCTCTGAGCAGCCATAGCGTACGGATCTCCGTGCCGGCACGTTCACAGGAGCTCAGTCCGTCAGTTCACCTGATGATGGCGACATGTATGATCGCCGAAACATTGTGCCCGTTGGACACTGTAGACCGGCAGTACATCCGTGGATATTTTGATTAACTATACTCATGTTCAGAAAAAAACAGAACATCTTCAAAGATTAGTGATAGGACGTTTATATTCATAGGACACGTATTCGTACATGTGTATCTTCTGCAGAAATGATTAGCATTTGAACCATGCCGGCCTGCAGGTTCAAGTTCAACATCGATATTACGGCGCAACACCACCTACCGGTAAAATGTGCCTGCGGCACTCGTTATTGCTATAAACCAAAGTTAATGGATCAGTGTGACTTCAGCACACGTGCAGGATGCCTCGTGGACATGTACGTGAACCGTACCGTCAAATCAGTGAGTTTGAAAGAGGGTGCATTATTGACCTGAGAGAATGTATACATGCATCCGGGAAATTGATGCTCGTGTGGGACGAAGTGTTTCAGTAGTGCAACGGGTGTGTGCAGAATGGTTCACGGAAGGCTGCAGATTACTAAATAGGTTAGGGTCAGGTCACACTACACAGACCATCTCGCAAGACAACCGAAACCTCATCCAAATGGGACTACATGAAAGGTCTGCTTCCTCCCCGGTTGTGGCACAACAGTGTAATACATCATACACTATCAGGGATGACAGTCTGTTATTGGTTACGTGCGCATCGTCCACTTTTTCGCCTACCTTGACATGTGTGCAGAATCATGCTAGACGGCAATGGCGTATGGAACGAAATCACTGGGGATAGGAATGACATAGTGTTTGTGGACGAATCCAAGTTCTGTTTGTTTGAAAATGATGGCCGCATTCTGGTTCGCCGCAGATAGAGGGAGGGGGGGGGGGGGAGTGACGAGAGGCATCACAATGAAACGATTGCACTCGCACAAGACATACAGCGCCAACTCAAGGCCTTATGGTGTGGTCTGCTATTAGGTAGAACAACAAATGAGAGTTGGTGCGTGTCTGGTGTACTGTGACCATTAAGACCCTTGTGATGTCATCACCCTTGTGATGTCGTCATCCTGCGACCTGTAGTCATAACCTTTCTGCACAAAACCCCAGACGCCATTTTTCAGCAAGACAGTGCATGACACATGTTTTTGCATGAAGCGTGTCTTCTTGGTGTCACAGGATGTCAGCCTTTTGCCCTGGACTGCCAGATTACCAGACTCATCGCCAATCGAAAATGTGTGGGGTATGGTAAAACGACAGGTGTAGCGGTGTGACCCATTGCCAACCACCAGACATGGACTTTGGAACCAGGTGAATGCATCATGGATGGGTATACCACAGGATGACAATCGCACCTTATACGCGTCGATGCCACCACGCATTAAACAAGCTGTCACGGCCAATGGCGGACCTAGTGTCTAATAGGCAACTGGACACATGCTGAGCCGAGGTGACTCAAGTACTAATCGTTTCTGCAGAACATACTAATGTTCATGTGTTGTGAATATACACGTCCTATCTCTAGTCGTTCAAGGTGTTCTGCTTTTTCTGAACGTGACTGTATTATGAGGGCGTCCTTCTAATTTTACATTATTGGCGGTGAACATGTTTGGAAGAAGTGACCTCCTAATAGTTACAATATCTGTCAAAACTGTGACTATCTGAGATAGTAGCAAATGTAACAGTGCGTATAAGGTTTCAATGTCACGCAGAAAACTTTGTTGACCCAACGAGAAATAAGTGAAAGATGACATATTTGCTTTTCTGTGAGGTGCTGACGATTTTTTAAAGAGATCTATTAGTTCATTAACTCTTTTAGTTTTCGTTTTCTATCATCGCTATGTTACGTCACACACATGTTTTTACAGCCTCTTGTTTTCCATGTGAGAATAACGGAGTTGTTTAAATACTTATGTAAGATGAGCATTTTTGTGACATAGCTCTAATTGAACAGTATTTAGTTGATAAACAGCCATTTTCTATTCCATAAAATATTTAATCATCAGAGAAACCAATTAATAAAATTCTTCCTATTTGGATTTAGCTTCTGCAGCTCCTGCAGACTACTTTTTAGGGAGTTTAATTTAAAAGTTGCGGCAGTTTAACTTGCCAAGCGGAGTCGTAAGTATCGGAGAAAGCTTTTGACTTGGAGGAAGATGAAAGTTAGGCCGCAGATTCGTCGTGTTTCCTCAAACCAGAAGTAGCCAGTTTTCGACAGCACACCAAGGAAAAAACCCATACATAAAGGGGGAATGACAGAGAGAGGGAGAGAGAGAGAGATAGATAGAGAGAGAGAGAGAGAGAGAGAGAGAGAGAGAGAGAGAAATCTGAAACTTCTTACAGTCTGTAGAGTATTGCACGCAGTGCTACCACACTTAATATCATATGTCACCATGAATGTTCAACCTTATGAGAGGAATTACATTATATATATAATTTAAACTTCCAATGGGAGGCAGTTCTTTGCTTTTCACAACTACCACTCTTAACACATTGCAAAAGGGTACTTAGTTTACCCGTGTTTTGCGTGCCACCTGTTACGGATGTATCTCGACGTAACTCGTGTTTTCTACATGCTGTCTGTAGACGCCATCTTTTCTGAAATGTTTTAACTATTTAGTCTATTTAGTTACACTAGTAATCACTGTATCATATTTGATGTAAATTTAAGGTGGAGGGTGGAGACAAGGATGGAGAAGAAAGGCATTAATGATGCAGTTGCCTTGCGACATTGCGCAGAATCAGCGGCGATGAGTGAAAATGGTCGCCAGTCCTGACGGAGTAAATTCTGTAGTTCTGGAATCAAATCACCTTTCAGCCGTCTAAATTACCCCTTGTTATTTTACCAAGCAACCGGTGTCGGCTAGATATTACTCCATCTTCAGGCCCCCTGACCAACGTGTATGAAGATTCCCACCTCTGGCCCAGTCAAAATAGCGGCCTGCATTCAATGATTGATACCTATCGATTTTTGACACAGCGACCCCACGTCAAAAACCTACAAATATCAATCGTTGAATGTTGGGCCATAGTTTGACTGGACCAGAGGTGGGAATCTTCCTACACGTCGGCAGAGGCGCATGAAGATCGCGTAATATATCGCCGAAACTAGTTGCTCAATAAAATAAAAAGTGGTAATTTAGAATGCTGAAAGGTGTTTTGATTCTAAATTCTGTACTGTACAGCCATATCGTGCAACCATCTGTATAAAGATTGGTATTCAGAGAATTCTATAATTCGCTTTTGTTATTTACTGAAAGATACTACTAGAGGCTTTTCTTTTAATATAAGAAATTTACTTGAGAACAAGCTGGGCACAAACAAGACAAATATTGTGTAACTTTTTAGCTATGTAGTAGGACAACTGCACCATACACGTAGACAATAATTTTTAATGGCTTTTGACACAAATATTGATCGATTAATCTTGATATTGTTTGTGGAAGTGTAGAGATCTCTTTCTAAACTGATGAGATGTATTGATTTCTATATGCGCATCTAAAAAAGATGAAAACAGAGTAACAGTTATTTATCAGATTGTAAGTGACTGCTCTACTCCTAAGGTTTAAAGTACGTTTTAATTAAGAGAAAAATAAATACTGCGAAAATGTAGCAGTGTTATTGGATGATTGCTTGGCCCACTCGGTGGTGCCATAGCAAAGGAAGGAGGTAATGACGAGGGGCTGAAACTCGTAGACTCATTGTCTATGGTCGCGTCTGTAAAATTATTCTGCTGCTAAAAGGGCATCGGACATAAATAAAGGAGTGTGGATCTTCACTTACACGCTATTAATCCGTCTTGGCAATCATCAGGTCGTGGATGCAAGAATTTCCGTACGTATGACGTTGTGGTAGCCATGGGTGCCGCTGGACCAATGACTCTCGAAATCATCATGTTCCTTGGTGCGTATTAATTTATCAGAGATACGAAGATCCTGTTGAGGACCATCGTCTACCACCGCCTCGAAAACGGAAACACAATCACGCTTCCGCCTACGCAAACCACGACAAGGCAAGACTTTCATTTTGTTCAGTAAAGAACTTCTGTTTACCGAGTATCCGACTTGTTAAGTCAAAGTGATATTTCAATTAATCTGCAAGCAATACTTAATTAGTAACAATGATTACACCTTCCTTTGATCAATCCATTAATACACTATCCCCTAACCTTTATCATTTATTAATAACAATAAACTGTATAAAATTACGATCTCTAGAATCGTAATAATTTTTTTCAGATTATAGTAACACGGAGTACAATGCTAAACATTCAGTTTGTTTAAACCGAAATTTCACGTATCTATGCACTGGTTTTCTTGCTTTTCAATTTTCTGATGTAAGTTTACCCAATTGGAAGTTCACAATTCAGTTAATAATTTTCTGTAATTCATTACGTAAAGCAGTTGATAGATGACTGCTAGAACATGGTATTAGACTCAACATGACTTCCTTACATCTCAGACTTCTAAGTACAAAGTGTAATTAACAAACTTTTTTAAAATTCACTGTAACTTGTAAAATCAATTAAAATCAAATAAGCTCCTTCAGAGCTTGGCGGCCTTAGTAAGTTCGACGTAATATTTCTCTCAGAGGGTTTGAAATGTAAGACACAATAGTCTCTTTTCCTGTACCTGCAACTTTAGTTGTTCAGCTGATGGATGTTGTCACAATAGTAGATACTGAAGGTACCAGTGCTGTGATTAACGCAGTGTTTTTGTAATAGGGAGTGAATTTTACGATCGAGCCTCCACCCATGTGTTTCTTTATAATTGCCTTAATTATTTAACAACAATCAATGTAGGTACACGCTTCAGTTTATACAGAAAGGCGATTACAATATCGTTCTTATGTAAAGGTGTTTCTAAATTACCGCTACAAAGTTTGTGAATGGTAGCGGTAATTGAAAAAAAGAAACCTTTACATATTTCTTGAGACAGTCACGCTCGAAAAATAGTCAAAATGGCTTCAAATATCATTCTTACTCAAATATATGCAGAAAAAGTACTCCCGTGAGTGATATGTCGAATCATTTTTGCTTACTGCTACAGCTTAGGTCATTTGCCACTGCTGAGCGGAAGGCAGCCCCACCATCGAACTTCAGGAGCAGCGGCTGATCATGTGGAACAATAGCTTTCGTTATTCAGTATAAAAATTTGGACCATATTTGGTGAATTTTAACGATATTACCAATGCGACAAACATTTACAAGACCAAATGGTCACACAAAATATCAGTTTTATAATAGCTGGCAAATATGAAATTTGAAGCGATTGCACGCAATTTCTCGTAATTTAGAAACACAAAATGAATTTATATAAAATTGTGAGGGTTCGGTGAGACGTGGCTACCCTGTGACTGGATTTTCGATTTCATAAGTCTATGTTACGTGTAACCTTCGGTAACATACGATTTTACGTGACAGATTTTTTCTGAAATTCTTTTGCATAAGTCGTGAGTGTTCGGTCGCACTTGGCTTTTCTGTGACAGGATTTGCCAGTAATCGTTTACACGTAACCTTCCATCTGTTGCATATAGAGGGCTATTGCGGCAAGTTTGGTAATACGTAACTGTACAGTGACGTCTGTACAGCGACGTAACTTGAAGTGTTCATGCTAGATTTTGGTAAAGTTTAAGGACGCGAACTTGCAAAACAGTGACAAAAAATTAGCTAAAACGTTGCGAAAAATTTTACTGGAGTGCATTTATGCAATATCAAGATGGGAAATAGATTGTCGAAACCGTAACTCAAATCGAGATAATGAACTGGTAACAGAATTCAAGACGGAGTCGAACAGTGACGCTGCAGATGAAAATGATGTACACGTAAACATGGAAGGTTCACCTGATTACCAACAGATGACACCTGTATCGAAATGTCTAGGCGCGAGTGGCGTAGATGATTGAGGACTCCACATGGTTGGAAGACGATGACGTAATTTATGATTCTGATGATTTTATTCTAGAAGAGAATGAGTTCGTTAAAGAGGTATAGAAATTCACGCACGGTCTAGTGTTATCATGTTGGAATACAAATAAGGAAACCAACTATGACGAGAGCGAAACAGAGACTAGTTAGAATGCCTTTACAAAGGTTACCGTCACTCACGAAGACTCAGTAGAGGTAGAAGTTAAAGGTGACAGAATCAAAAATCGAGATGATAATATTCGACACAGATAAAGGGCAATGAAAAATGAATAGGGTAGAAAGAGGAAGGAACCATTGTACAAGGAGCAAGAAGTATAAGTGAGATGGATTTTGTGACACAAAGGGCAGCAGAAAAGAATTTGTTGTGGGAAGATGAACAGAACAGAAAGTGGGATACCTGAACACAGACCTAAATTCCTATAGAGATCTATGGCAATCATTTATTTCTTTTACTGGCTACAGGAGCGAAAATAAATGCCGTATGAAATTTATTTTCTGAAATAAACTAAAGTAATTCTGGTGTAAAAATTATGCCAGTAAATGGTGTAAAATGAATGGGTTACATTGTACGTATTGTAAAAACAATCACTGGTCATGGGGGAAATAGGTATAGAAATTTGAAGCATTATCAATGCTTTTAAAACATTAGATGTACAACTAGTACTGTTGGTGAACAGAAAGAGATGCTTAAGGCTAAGATGAATAAGCAATCAGAAGTTAGAATCTGTAGGCATCATGAAAAAGTAAACAGCACAAAATTCAAGTTTGTTACTTGGTTTTGGTTCGGACCTGTAAAAAATCAACTGAGATCAGCAACGAGATAAGTAAGTTTATGTTCGTCCATAATGGTCCAGCTGTAATTGTGAACTGTTCCAATACCAGAGCGTACTACTTTGGGTTTCCTATATCGAGAAAACCATTAGGCGTAGAGGATAGTACAGATCTAAGAAATGAATCAAGAATTGTGACTAATAGTTACAAAACTTCAAATAATAATCAGAACGAATAAAAAATAAATATTACAGTATAGAAGCATGAAAAAATATTGAAAAATTGGAGCTGTCATGTTTCTAAGTGTGCACACAATATTGTCTTTGTCAAGTATCTGAGTTATGCTTGCAAGATATGATAAAATAGGAATGCGAAACATAAAGGTATGATGATGAGAAAGAAATGTGTTTGTAATAAAAATTACTTTGAACTCGGGTAATATATTGTGAGTAATATTTAAAATTGTGAG
This sequence comes from Schistocerca gregaria, assembly GCF_023897955.1. Taxonomy (NCBI): domain Eukaryota; kingdom Metazoa; phylum Arthropoda; class Insecta; order Orthoptera; family Acrididae; genus Schistocerca; species Schistocerca gregaria. Next base: position 625,837,814 of record NC_064931.1, on the reverse strand, counting down.
AAAAGGACACATTAAATAGCGAAAAGCTAAAAAAAAAAACAACAACGAAAGTAGCACATAGGAGCAATGGATGCTACCAGGTGTGTCATCCTATTGAAGAATGTGAATATCAAATGTCATAAATTTTGATTTATTTGTCTGTGTATACTCTGATTAAGTGCTGCATATGTTTAACAAGCTTTGTATCAATCAATTTTAATCTGAATCTGTAATGATCACATTCACTTTCCGTAGAAGTAAAACTATCTACATTAGTGTGTGTGTGTGTGTTTAACATATTCGAAAATAAATTAATTTGTAAGTAAAAATAATTGGCCAATTTATAAAGTGTATCACTTAAAATGTATGGAACACATATGCAGTCGAAAATAAGTGTCCACATGATTCAGACACACACACACACACACACACACACACACACACACACACACACACACACACACACACACTTACTTAGATAGTTTTACTTCTATGGAAAGTGAATGTGATCATTACAAATTCAGATTAAAATTGATTGATACTAAGCTTGTTAAAATTATATGTACATTGTAAATATATTGAATGGTTTTTGGTTGCTTAGTATATGATACAATAGATACGCTAACTGATTCACAGAAGTATAGTTGTTGTCGTCAGACATTTTCTTGTTTTTACATATTTGGGTATAATACAAGAAAATGTGGGGCACGTCTAACAGCTATACCATATGCATAAACAATATCTTCTTAAAACTGCTTTCGTTACAAATATCGACTGATTGATCTTAGAATTATTCAAGGTGTTTCCGTAAAAGCATGCAAAGTTTAACAGGACATAGCGGATGCTCCGATGTACAATTTGAGGTACGAAATCTGGGGTCAGAGAAACCAACTTAAGGAGGGAATAGGAATAAAATCACATTAACGTGTGCTCTTTTTATTTATTTACTTAAGTTAACAGCAACAACCATCAGTGGCACAATGAATGTACCGTTTTTACTGTATCTTACAAAATGTGCTGAAAGTGACGGCCATCAACCTCAATGCAAACATTGCATCGGCGAACAGGATTATGACGCACCCTGACAAATATCCCAGGTTGTTTAGAATCACTGGTAGCCACAAATCTGGCAGTTAATTCCATTTCGGTATCCACTGGGGTCTCTTACACATATGTAATAACGGAGAGGATTCAGGTTAGGTGACCCCACAGGCCACGGAATAGAACCTTCTATTCTAATCCAACGACCAGGTAATAACAGCATTGAGATGGTTCCAGAAATCCACACTGAAACGAGGTGGTGCACCGTCATGTTGTACCCACATCCTCTCATGAACAGCCAAGGATACGTTCTGCAACAGGTCAAGTAAAACTCTTTGCACAAACCTCACGAACCATACAGGAAATAAAAATGTACATGTAACTAAATAGCCTAGTACATGTAAACTTGTACGTATGTTAGTTGTAAGTAAGCTGGAAAACAATAATGCTAGACAAAGCGGTAGACAAGTTTAATTCCACATCTCGTTAAGCTGGCTTCTCTGGCGCCAGGTACCCTACCTCAAATTGTTCAGTGGAGCAGTCTCTACGTCCTGTTACATTTTTGCACACTGTTACGCAAAACCATCAATGTGAAAGTTGGTAGTAGATACATTTTTGTGGACATCAGTACTTCTTCTTCTTTGTCCTTCTGTATTACTCGTTTATTACATTCTGTATTATTTTAAACAAGATGGAAACAGTGTAATAGTTATTCATAAAATTGTAAGCGACTGCTCTAACCTGAGGATTTAATTTATGCTTTAAACAAGAGAAAAATACTGAAAAAATCTAGCAATCAGAATTGATGACTGCTTGGCATACTTGGTGGTGCCACGCGCGACTGTGGCGGAAGAGGCAGACAGTGGCTAGTTGTTGAACAGAGGACGCATTGTCGATGAACCGGCTGTAAAAAATGTTCTGGTCCCAAAAGTGTGTTGAACCCTCATCGAAGTGGTGTGGCTTTTCACTTACACGCTGTTGAGTCCTCTTTCAAATCAACAAGTCACGGATACAAGAATTTCCGGCCTTACGACACTGCGAGCTCTGACAGTTGTCATATTGCTTGACGTGTATTAATTTTTCAGAGATGTGAAGAAGCTGTGTGAAATCGTCGTCCTCCACCGCTTCGACGTTGTAACCACAATCACGCTTACGCTACGCAAACCACGACAAGAGAACACTTTCATTTTTTCAATAAAGTATTTTCGTTGATTGTTAGGTCAAAGCGAAACAACAATTATTTGAAGGTCATAGTTTATTAGTCACAGTCATCAGACTTTCATTTGATCAGTCCATTAATATAGTATCCTCCATTCTTTGTCATTTATTAATAAAAACATTATGTATAAAAATTACGATTTTTAGATTCGTAATATTATTTTCAGACTATATTATTTCAGAATACAATGCTAATAATGTAGATGGGTGCCAGACCATGGCATTAGAATTAAAATGTCTCTCTTACATCTTAGATTTCTGGTTTCAAAGAACAGCTAATAACGTCCCTTTTAAGAACATTTCTTTCATTGGATTTCATAAGGTAAAAGACAATCTTATCTTTCACTGTACCTGCAACTTGAGTTGTTCAACTGATGGACGTATTCCCAGTACCAAAACAAAGCTGAGGGGAGGCAGTGCTATGATTAAGGCAGTGTTTCTGTAATGGAGAGTGAATTTTACGATAGAACCTCTGCATCAAACGGTTACTCCAGAATTAGTAGTTAACTGCCTTAATTGTTTAACAAAAATCCATTTAATATGCACAAGAATCAGTTTATAAATAATGGTGACAATAATAACGTTTATTAGACAATTAAATACAATGCAAATTCTCCAATGAGTGATAGGGCGAATCTTTTGTGTTCGCTGATAATTTTTACGAAGGCTAAAAATTATTGTATCTGCTTCAGCCAAGACACATACTAAAGTCAAGCGGACGGGAGCTGTAGCGTCCGACTTCGTACTCAGCCGTCGATCACACGGAAAAGTAGCTTTCGTTACTCAGTATAAAAGTTTTGACCGTACTTTGTGCATTTAAAAGATATTAATGCATGCAACGAGCAGTCTAACTAGTCACAAAATATCAGTTTTGTAATAACTGCCATACAAGGAAATTGGAAAGATTGTACACAGTTTGTCGTCATTTAGAAATACAAATTGAATTTACGTAAAATCGTGTGTATTCGGTCACAACTGCTGTGTTTGACACATAGCTGATCTGGAATATCTAATTAAGATCATTTACCGTGAAGTTCAAAACTTTGAAGTTAAAGCGAAATTAATCATGGCATTGTAAAAGGCAACAACACCAAGTATACGTTCTTATTTTTGGTAGTTAACACAACTATTTACTTTGTTAGGGAAACGACATATTAACATTCGCATTTCATATAGCAAAATTTATGAAAACGCAGCTCTTCAGTAAAACAGTTCGTTTTAAAATGATAAATGGAAATATGACTAGTAAATATCTATGGACAATATTAATAGAAAGAACAACTTGGAACTAAAAAAAAACTCAATAGTTCCAAAAATAATAAGTTCAGACACATTCAGATATGAATGTAACTCCTCATAAAGCTATAATTACAAAAGCAGGGAAGAGTGGTGTAGTAATAGCGACACAAGGACAATTTATATCAAATTAATTATGCAAATTTATTAAATTGATCAATTAACTACCCTCACTAACCTGATGACGTCATAGATTTTCCTAGTCGGAACGTGTTCCCTTCCCCCACGTTACTTGGAAATCCCTGCCACACTCTTATTCCCCCCCCCCCCCCCAACCCAGAAAAAATTGCAAGGAAATTAAAACTTTAGCAGGAAAATGGGACAGTTCGGCTACAGCCACTTACCCAAATATCCCCACTTCTACGATGTCACCTACCCACCACCACCCCCCACCCCACCGTGGAAATGGAAGGAAAAATCGGTCAGTCAGTGTTCGACTGTTAGACTGGAAGGATCTCACGTCAGTAGGCTAATATACCGTCATTCATATTGCATTAATCAATTTCAGGCATTGGAATATTGTTTAAACAACTTTCAGGGCTATTGTTTATTCAAACAATGGATTTCACAATATCCCTGTGGATTTCACACGGTTCTTTTATTTTAAATTATCAGCACAGCTTGCAATTGACGATGACACACAACTGGTTATTCTGCTGAAAATAAATCACAGCATCACTTGAAACTAGTAGCAGGCAGACTCAGACTCTACATATAACGCTCCCTTCATCTACAACTCGCAATAAATAAGTGAATATATGTGTAACTCTCAGTAGGACACTCACCACTTTTCGAGTTTTAAGGCACTGTCAGAGAGAAAAAAATTTCTCAGTCCTATGGTCACCAGTCTCCTGAAACGCTGAGTGGGCTTAGTTCATGTTTGCTGCTTGAGTAAAGTATGTTATGACACTTGTTTTTTATTTTCCTCTGCTTTTGAAGCAAACTGGTGTCTAAGCACAGACAGGAAAATCAGAAAAATTACATAACTAAAAGTTCGTGACATATATTGAAACCATCGACAGATCGTGAAAAAAACAAAAAAACAGACACAAAGCAGATTGAATGTATAAAAGATTCTTCAAGAATTTGAAGCACTGTTCTACACACGAGAAAAATGACTGTAATTTTCGATGTCCTATAACTGCTGGTCTGGGGATGCTCTAAAGCCACAGTGACGGTTGGGGAACGGCATCCCACCTGTCCAAACTAGAGGAGGCTGGTCTGCCAGGACTCGAAAAAAAGATGACATCATGCGACTCTCAGATGTCACGGAACTTTCCATAGTCACCTTGTTCTGCTCCTATCTTGTTCGCACTGGTTTCTATACAGTGCTGTACCTCCCACAAATGATGTATTGTGACTCTGACTTCATGGAACTTCCTGTGAATGAAACATTCTGATGGGTTGTTACTGAATTTGCCAGCCAAATTGGTGGTGGTGGTGGTGTGCAAGCACTGTTCGCCACTCTCTACAGATGGACAAATTACGACATTATCATTGGAGAACTATTTTGTACAGGTCGAGAAACGTACAGCAGTCATATTGCACTGACAGTCAAACCTTGCAAAAGTCGTCTACAAATCATTAACAATGGAACCTATTACCACAGACACTTCGACAATTATACTGCTCTGGTACTGTCGAAGAAAGCTTGAAGTTTTCGGCATGAAACCGACCTGCAACCAGGCTGTATCACGTCAAGAAACGACGTATTTGTGAATTGTTTATTCTGAAATCATCGAGTAGCGTATGAAAATTTACAGAATTTCATGTATTTTCACATGGTTTGCCAGAATATCATACCATTTACGCCACTGTCCTTGATATGAACCACATAGCACTATGCTATAAATCGCTTGCACAGTGTAATTTTGAACATAAAGAGTAGAAATTATATCTGTAGAAAGCCTAAACCTTAACAAGATCATGATGTGGGACGTGCTGCAAACCACTGAATAACTAGAAACTTATCTCGTCTGTAAGGATTTCAACGTAAAAACTCGAAATTAGAGGAAACTGATAGCTCCACTCGCATTTTTAAATGAATACCGACATCAATGATATAACAGATTCCAGATAAACCTTGTACTTTACAAAGCCAAATAGCTTTCAGTACTTATAATCATATGTGTTTGTCATGTATAGAGATACAGCAAGTGTCTCTTCCACCTGTGCCACCTGTGTTCCACCATCTCGATGCGAACAACCCATCACAGTCTATGTTCTTTCAACCAAATAAAGACGGGAAATGTGTAGAATGGCAGGAGAAGCAGTCAACCGGTCAGTCTGTATGGGTTGGGAATAACTGTCCAGTGCAAACACTCACCATATTGAATGTTCTCATATTTCCACATAAAAATCGGAGAATACTCGCAACACACGCGATCACGATGGCTGCCTAACACATACTTACTCTTACTTCGCTATTCACCCGCCAGACGGCGACACGTTAATTTCAACTGCATCCCCGTTTCCCGCCTGAACGGGTCGGATGATGATCGACGCTATTCGTTCTGGCTACCGCCTGCTTCTGCCACGCCCCCCGCATGCCACTCGGTGTAGTCTTGGGAAACCAGGCACATTTTTATCAGTCTAATTACAATTAAATATTATGATTGCAACACCAGTTTGGTGACATTCGACAATGAGTGAAGAAGTATCGGAAATACCTCCTCCTGTCGACTGTGGTTCTGGAAATATTAGTTTCCCACAGAAATCTGTATCCTCCTTGTGACTGGACATGATTTTCCTCACAAAGTCTTTGATAGTCCTTACAGCTATCGACGCATTGAAACCGCAGTTTAACACATGAAATCTATATCTCCGTTATGAACCCGACGTAGTCATTTTCTATGCACATGCTGGAACACTGACCACATTAATGTTACCAACAGCCGTAAGTATTGTAGAAATTTATTTTATTTTATGAACTTCTATGTGCTACCGGTTTCGGCATTACGTTGATGCCATCTTCAGGCCTCTGTACAATGAGTAGAAGAAATGTACTGTAATAAAAATTTAAAAAATATAGAACATACGTTAACAAATGTCAGGTACCGTGTTAACTATGTAAGTAGCTCAAAGAGGTATATTCTATATCATTAAAACTATATGTAACATTAGGGCACATATGCTTCTGCCTATGTCATGCTGTTGTTAATAGTTTTCACTGTTTTACTCAAATGAAGCATGATATATGAACATAGGTGTACGATATTATAAAGCTGTAACACACATCAGATGTACTGCATACATTCGTATGTCCAGTGGAACAGTGGAAGAATTTTTTAATAAGAATTAACTAATATAAATAACAATATAATAAATTAAAATACAAGCAAATGTGACAACCATGTGTTACCACACATAATACGACCTAGACCACACAGAAGTAATTATGTATTCTGACATGGTTGACAGGTTTTCCTAATTTCAACGCATTTTACTCAATTACCCAAGGTCCAAACCACCACTCTCGACGAGTTGTCACTACAAAACGTCTCATCGTGTTGATCTGGTGATGCTATCAGGCAATGACATTACAGTATTGTTCTCAATTTCTGTATCGTTGCTAAACCACCCCTTCCATTACACTATGACTGTCATATACATGCGGACATATTGTTACACTGCCATCACATGACGCAAAACCTGGTTCGTAGTGTAGGACATAGGCAGCAAATAGGAGGTGCAAAAACTACATTCTTTAGCTGAAACGCTTTATAAATTCGGCAAGATTTTATTAAGATTTGCTATCTCCCCCAATGTGGTTGGGTGTGAAAAAATATTCTTGCACTCGTAGACTAATGTCGGAGATTCAAATATCTAGCACTGTGCCCTCTATTTTGAAAAGAGCTATCCCTTCGTTGAACCTATTGGCTAAGGACCCAGAGCAAAATTTTTCATGGCCTTTCTCTATGCATCTCGTATCTCTTCCACTGTGTTTAATCGAGCCTCCCTGCAACATTGTGTCCAATTTAATTTGGAACTGACCAGAAGTAGGAGGGTACTATATCCGCAACATTTGACGTTTCGTGAAAGAACAGAGTGAACTGACTTCCACGTAATCAATACACGTCGATATTTTGCTTTTGCAAAGAGTTACATAGTCAAACGCATATCAGCGGTGTTTGAGATGTGAAATGTTGCCATGCTGTCCAAGCGCTGTGAAAAGAACACAGTCTCTTCCACGTACGCCATATGTCATTCAGCTGTTTAGACAGGTATTTCAGTACCTCAGAAATACCTATCACCAACTCGGAATCACTGCAGTTATGAAACTGAGGACTCGATTTATGACCAAGATGTGGCAGGGGAATGAAGTACCTCGCTTACATCTTCGTTCATGTAGAGGAGGATGCCGAAATAGGTTTTTCATCGCTTGGGTTGACATGACTCATCACACATGAGTTGGAGGTCCCCTACTGACTGCGATATGGAGAGGTTTGCTGTTAACGATCGTAGATAGATAGCACTCTATGTCACACATAGAATACGCAGTTGTATAAGAGTTGAACGCAGCTTCTACCACACGACTGATACACCCCAAGAGAATGACCTAAAAGATGGTTAAATGTGTGATAAATGACCTGCCACATTATCTCCCTCCCTCTCGAACGTATCATCAGTTTACCATTAAATCATACCCCTCTCAACCGATTAGCCCATCTACTTTCTATCATCGTTTAACGCAGATCAATGTCAATATAGAGGCAGGTGGTTCTCATTTCCAGAAAAGTATCAAAGACGCAGGTCAACTTGTATGTATCCCTATTACCTCAATAGACATACAGCAGAACGTTGTTAAAAACCATGGAGCGACAGTTCTGTACGGTATTTGCCAGCTGAGACCGCATGGTTGTCATTGGTAGCGAGTATAGAGAAGCAGATTGTAAATGCTGTTTGTTAGAGGTTAAAACACGCGGACAGTATTGCGCATTGTTAAACATGCGATCCATTCTGTAGTTCTATATTGCACCACCCAAGTTGGTATTACAATCCTCTTAGGATAAGGACACTTTATAAAAATCTATAATGTGGTTGCCGAACGGATACCATCTTCAAAGCTAACCAGCCATTTCACCATCTTCTTCTGTGAGGATGCACGAACAGTGCCCGAACGCTTACGGGAATCGTCGGTAAAGCCGCGAGTAACGAGTATGATGGCAGGGGCACTATGAATATAGTGGGGGACAATAAGCTGCGAATGTGGGTCTCGCAGGAGGCGTGCCAGAGATAAGTTGGTTGGTTGGCTGGTTGGATTGGGGAAGGAGACCAGACAGCGTGGTCATCGGTCTCATCGTATTACGAAAGGATGGGGAAGGAAGTCGGCCGTGCCCTTTCAGAGGAACCATCCCGGCATTTGCCTAGGGTGATTTAGGGAAATCACGGAAAACCTAAATCAGGATGGTCGGACGCGGGATTAAACCGTCGTCCTTCCGAATGCGAGTCCAGAGATAAGGCCCTGCAGCAGCACTATCCGATGTGTCCTCGCTGGCTCAGATGGATAGAGCGTCTGTCATGTAAACAGGAGATCACGGTTTCGAGTCTCGGTCGGGGCACACATTTTCAACTGTCCCCGTTGACTTATATCAACGACTGTATGAAGCTAAGGGTATTCGTTTAAATGTAAGTTCATTCTAACGAGGTGCATGGTCATCGATGGTATCTGTTCTTTCTGACATGTCCGAAAAAACAGATAGCATCTTCATATACATATTGTAAAAACTACCAGTTGTTTTGCTAACATTTATATCCTGAGCTCTATAAACTGTAAATATCTCCAATGAGCAGCTTGGTAAGTATTATTTCTTGAAAGCAGTCTTTACGTAATAAACCACCTATATTGAAATCATGTTAATTGACCTACCATTTTAATATGACCATATACTGCATTTAGAAGGTCACTAACACAAATATCAATTGGTTTCAAGTTTACTGTTTGATGTATGGTTGATTCTACTGATCAATGATTTGAGGGAGAATATCCATTAATTTATAATATCCATTAAGATTAACATGCATCCACATTCATGTTATTATCATTTTGTTCAAGTGTTCCACAATACTTGCCCTCATCTGTGAGAACATGGAGTAGTTGCGTGTCCCACATCTCTCCATCACCATCCTGAAGTATCTATTATAAAACTCTCTACCATGATCTGTTTGAGTCTGGGACGCGATTGGTTCCCATGCCCAACCGATTTTCCCATTTTTGTTTTCACAGGTAAGGCTCCAGTGAATTTTGAATAGGTAGCAATGACGACTACAATATATTTAAAACCTTTGTTCTGCTGTGAATATTGTCTCATATCTACGAGGTACCCTCGCCATAAGTCATCCAAATCTCGAACTATTAATGTCTCTATGCAGAATGTCCTGTGCGCTGGTTTGCGGAGCCCTTCAACTACTTTGTTCATTATTCTATAATAATTCTTTCTTGAATGTCTGAAATTATTGAAATGATTTGACTCGAGTAAGCTGTACTCCCAGCTGCTGCTGGTAATGTGAGTAGTTGTAACCGTTCAGTTATTTCATTGGTTGCATAACAATATATATATTGTGGAGGCCTATTGTTATTTTTTTGTTCTGAATATCAATAATGCTGGCGACAAGTATGTCCAGTTACGCAGGCTTAATAATGTTTTTGTATTTCGAAGCGTTAGGGCTTTTTGTTCCTTCTCCATTGGTATCCTTATACACTTCTGTAATACGTAATGTTTGACTACACATTTCTACATCTTTCGGAATATTAGATTCAGTAAACATGGCATTCTTCCAACTTCCCTATCACTTACCTACTCCGGTTTCTAGGTAAAAACTATAAGCTGTGTACCAAACAATAAAGTTTTCCCTGCTTACTCTATATATTGTATCTATGATACTATCATGTAATCTTTGAAGAGATCGCCAATAGCTTCTTCTTCTGTGTCACTTGCCTTCGAGAATAAGTGAAGGGATCATGAATAGGCCTAAACACTTCTCTGAGTGACAGGTCTCTTTCTAAATGCCCTAACTTAAGCAACTGCAGTTTCTGCCAGATAACCTTGCACACTTCAGCGACTCTGTGCCATGTCAACATGTTGTTATATATTAAGCGGACTTCGGCTAATATACACTTTATATACGTTCTCATTTTCGTTTTTTTCAGTTACGTCAAATCTCGCTGTTAACCAGTTCATTAATCTCAGAATGGTCTGAGAATGACTCTTTGCTTCCCTGATATTTCTGTTGAGTCTTTCAATTTTCGTGGTATGACGTTTAGTATAATCGAGTGTCTGAGTTTTTGCATCAGTGTACAGCAAATGTTCTCCCCTCTCAGACTGATTGTAGAAGGATGTGACAGAAAATTTGTCCATAGAATTGTGTATAATAATGCTATTACCTCGGATTTTCTTTATACATACGCACCATCGTCTCTTGAAAACCTTCTGAAGATTCTGTTTGCATTAGTCGTCATTCAAGTGCCTTGATTTTTCTTTTAATAACAAAAAATCTGCACTGTGAATGATTCCAACAATCTCCACAGAAAGTTGTAAATTCGTCGAATATCATGTGGATTTTAAATTCATATTATCTTGTTTAGAAGAAATAATTAGGTTCACATTATTCCTTATCAATTTCTTTGCAATCCTGGAGTAATTTCATCCAGATAAAAGATATCAACCCGAATTTGCGAAAGCAGAAGTATTTCCGTATTTGATATTGATTTCTCACTGTTACATCAGCAAATATAAACATAGTCTTGGGAATTACTCCTTCAGGTGGCAGGATATAGCTGTTTTCTGTGAAAATCTTGAAACGTAATACATCTGAAAGTATCTCTGGCATTACTTGGTATTTGGGCTGGAATAGAGTTTTCTAAAATAGATAAACATGCTCGAAGTGTGTTCCATATGGGTGCATTAGCTACAACCTGATGGACCTACAGTTAGTATACTATCCAGTAGCGGTGAACCATTCTTCTTATTCAGTTTTTCTGCAGTATTCTCAGGCCAGTCAGCTAAAGTCATTGTGATGACTAGATGACTACATTATGTACATGAGGTTATATAGAAAAGAAATAGACGCAGATGTCATGCACATACTACAATTTTTTAAGCTATTACATGCTCAAATAAGAGTGCAGTTCTATGTCTGAATTAAGTGTACTAAACTTATAGATATTACAAAGTACTGATGTGTAGTGCTCATTGAAATACTGATCCACGATTTCGTCGGTGGGATTCGGAGTTTGTTATGACATTTATAATAAACTGATCCAATAAAGTTTCGTAAAAACTATACACGTACAGTTGCCACCTCAGCCTCTGATGGAGTGCATACTGTACAACATACCTAGTAAAATTTAAATTCTTAAAGAACTTGTCCTGCAGCTGCATGCATTGTTTTCACCAGAAAAAATGTCATTGTTCATGGGAAGTCCTCCTAGCTGATCTTGTGATAAACTGTAGGCGTCTGAGTATTCCGAGGAAACATTCTTGTGACAACAACTGAATTATTCCATAACTGGCGCCACCCTGTCAGAGATAGTATCAACTTACTGCCTCCACATCATGGGTTTTCTAATATCACAGATGGATTGAACTTATGATCAGATACCAACCCAACAGTGACATACTTACTTTGGCACGATTTTAAAGTGAATGATGTGTTGAATAGTGCTATGAGCTCCTGTTGTAGTGTCTTCATCAGTGAGTACTCTACCTCGTTATCTGGAAGTAAAATAAAAGAGTTAAAAATGCATACGCTACACATAACATGTATATGCACAAACAAATTGACAATATTTATGCGATGTCGACTGTTTTGGGTAGAATGTGTCAGGGCCGCGATGTTAACACTTCAGGAACGCACTGGTAACTGCATTGTGGGTAATATCTTAAAAAAAAGTGTGTGGTCACTGTGTTGCAGCTAGCTGGTTTGAATCTACTACCACAACAACTACTAATATACCAACTATACCACACTGAGCACAGATTTTTATGAACTTTTATAGTGTGTTGTCCTACTACGAGGGTTGGAACTTAAATAGTGGCAACTATTTATTCACAACCGATACAAAAGAGTTACATATTTGCACTTGTTACTGGCCTTCAAAGTTGTCACCAGCGTTGTGTAGAACCCGTTGCCAGCGATGCGGAAGGCGTAGTATGCCGTTAGCAGAACCTGTTCTCTTGATGGTGCGAATGGAGCCGTCTACTGCCTGTCGAATCTCTGGAACAGTTCTGAAGTGAATGCCACGAAGTGGTTCCTTCATCTTCGGAATCCAATCCAAGTCACAAGGACTTAAGTCTGGGGAGTATGGTGGATGGTGCAATACTTCCCAGTGTCATGGACCGAACAGAGCAGCCACAGCTTGCTCTGTATGCGTCCGCGCATTGCCGTGGAAAATGATAGGTGGGTTGCGCAGAAAGTGTCGCCGCTTCTATCGCAAAGCTGGTCGCAGATGATGCTCCAAAAACGAAGAGTAATACTGTGCACTGACGGTCTGCCGTGGAGGAACGAAATGTGTTAGGATAACACCATCACAGTCGTACACGAGAATCACCATAACTTTCACCATACGGGGACTCTAACGCACTTTCGACTTTCGAGGGCACCCATAATGACGCCATTCGTTGGATTAGCGTTTTAGTTTTGGCTCGTACGATGTGGTCCATGTCTCATCCAGTGTTACGATACGGCGTAAGAAAACCTCTCCTTCGCGCTGATAGCGCTCCAAGTGCGTCTGAGCAGCGTCGTAACGCATCCATTCCTGCAGCTCCGTCAAGTCGTGCGGAACCCATCGTGATGCAATTTTTCGCATGCCCAGGCGTTCCTTCAGGATGCGAAGCACGGTCTTATGCGCTAATCGGGTTTCGAAGGCGAGCTCACGAATCGTATGGCGTCCATCACTGTCCACTAACACGGCAACAGCATGCACTTCTCCTTCTTCAGAGACTCTAGGACGACCTGCCCGATGCAAGTCTGCCACAGTTTCCCGACCTTTGTTGAAGGCTTTACCCAACGTGCCACTGTTCTGTACGGCAATGCCGATTCCCCGCACTCTTGAGGACCTTGATGACACTGTCGTGCTGTACGAACTCTGGCACATTCAATCCTGATCCACCTCCGTTGTTCCTGTTTCGAAAACATGGTGACATCGTTATGTTAGACCGCTCGCTAACATGTTACTGTGTTTCCTTCGATTGTGCGCACGCCGGTGACGTGGGACAGGAGAGTCCATTTGCTCAGAGGTCAGGTAGGTATGTCAACAACGTGTGCTATCAGCGACAATAGTAGATTCCACTGCATAGTGAGTCCACAGCAGTGTTGCCACTATTTAAGTTCCAACCTACGTATATGGTCATCGTTACCAGATTGGTGGATTTTAAAGGTACACTTGTGATGTTGATGCTTTAATTTCTTCTGAAAGCGGTGCTGATATTTAAGACAATAAAATCGGGTTAAAAGCTGTGAGCTATCTGGGGAAGATAACGTTGCATTACTGAGCAACTTTTTCACCAGGTATCCAGTCTAGCTTACCAAATTCCCAACCAGACTAACATTAATTATAATCTTTTAGTACTCATCTTACGATAACCGGTGATATATATATATATATATATATATATATATATATATATATATATATATATATGTAAAGACAATTTAAATAAAAAGAAATAAATCAGTTTATATCTGGACATTTATTTTAACACTGATCATTGTTTCGTTAAAATTTCAGCATATTAAACTTGATACATAACTAAACTGGTGCCTTATTTAGAATTGTGAAAATTTGAATTTGTAATCTTACGGAACACATTAAATATGGAGCCAAGATTGGGAGACTGCATACAACACTGCATTCATAAAATAACACACGAAGAACGTTGCAACATATGCAAGAGTAAATTAACCACAACAACCGATTCAATTTTCACCCAATGAAGTTACGTTGGTAGCGCAATCCTGTCCGTCATGAAATTACCACACGCTGGTATACTAAATTCATACTAACTCTCTGTTAAATCTTCCCGAAAAGAATAGCTGAGGGCTACTTTGATTATTAAACTACATGCTTCACATGGTCAACTTGGTTTACACAAAGAGTGTAACTTCACAGTAATTTTGATAATTAAAATAAATTACATCGAAACACAAATTACAAAAAAAAACCTCGAACTGGTTACTATCGTCTTACTATTATCCTGATGGGGTAAACAATTGTATAAGCACGTAGTACTGGTTTGTTTAAGCACGTAGCACTGGTCTCACAAAGTACACCCTACGTAGGTTGAACGTAAAGAAAAGTTGCTATATTGAAAAATATTGTCAAGACGAGTCGTTATTATCTCACGCACATTCGCAATTAAGACTGATGATCTTAATTAGAGTTACTGATCAACACGTGGTTCCACTTTACAAAGCAACTACTGGAAAATATTCTGAACTTCACACTCGAATTGTGACTGCGTTGCAATTTAAGATAACATTAGATATTTTAGATATAAACCTAAAATAAAGGTGATTAGATTTTCAGTTAGGCTGAACTTAAGAAATCCATTGTCCTGCGGACAAACTTAGCAGACACGCGCTTAGCCGGAGATCTTACCACTTCATGCGCTCGCCGCGGACAGACTGGCGTGGGTCCCTCCTGAGCGGTGCCTCGCAGATACAAACGGAAGTGACCAGAGAGGCAGCTTCCTATACCAACATGACAAGGGACAGACAGGACCATACTAGGAATAGAGACCTATTTGCTTTTAGAAAGCGTAGCTACCTGTTCCGACGTTCGTCCTACTATTCTCTAGCAGACTGACTTGTCTGCTACCATCAAGCATGCAACTAGAAATACATTTGCTCATTCATCCTTTCACACAGAAGGAAAGGGGGATGACAGTATCTTATCATATACAGTATATAAAAGAAAGTGGATGTAGGTTCCGTATGAGACTGTGTGACATGAATTACATACAAACTGTGTTTTAAAGTGTAGTAGTGTGACAGATCGTTCTTGATTATGTGTAAAAGTAACACATCCTACTGCTCAGTCTCCTCCCAGATAGTCAGAAATACCACAATAAATTTAGAAATGGAATGTATGCCGTAAATGACAATAGTTTTAAGAAATTAATATGAAAGAAATCCAACAGAGCCGTTTCACACTGATATCTGAAAATTTGCCGAAGAAATTTTCTGTCACTTGTGTGTGAAGCTCTGGAAAATCTTTGATGCTGGAAAGTAGGTCTTCATACTCCTGATGATTGAATAACGTGCTGGCGCACTTGAAATAAAATGTTTGGCAGTCAGGTCAGTTATAAACAGCTGATAGAATGTGGTTCTGATTTAGATACGTCCATGAAGGATAACATAGTCATGTACATGCAGGTTTCACCTGATGGGGTAGTGGTATAGGGAAAAAACATTTTTGAGCCTCCTGTGTGGGTTCCTAGTGTTAACGGTAAATAGCATAGGGAAAACCCATAAATATCCTGCAAGTCTGGACACTTCCAACATTGGAATCTCAGAGGCTCTGGCCTGTTGGCTAGTATATGTGAATACTGATACAGACTATCATTTCACACTGCCAGTTGTGGCTAACATGCTATGCAGCAGCTATGCATTTGCAGCAGCTATGCTATGCTATGCTATGCAGCAGCTATGCATATGGCAGGGTTGGCATGGGAGTAGGGATGGACAGGCGTCACTGTGACGACATAATCCAGCAGCTACCGTGTTATGTAATGTAACTGGGGCGCTGTCTTAGGTGGTTGGCCACTGTGCTGGCAAGCACGAGTATGCTCAGTTGTGCTTCCATAGCTGGAGAAGCTGGGCTTGGTATGGTCAGCTATACACATGCAGCATGTTGTGGCAGTGGCAGCTGTTTGCTACCAGATACAGCCCTCTGACAGGGATGATTGCTCAAGGTGGTGCAGCGAACGCAACCGGCGACCTCGCAAGCAGACTGCAGAAGGGGCTCTCCCGACATTTGTTTCAATAAAAATATAATTGTTTCTGTTTTATCCTTTGGCGCGTGTTGAAACAGCACACTTAGGGTAACTGGGATAGGAGAATTTGTAGCGGATTGAAGTTAGGACAAATGGATTTTTGAATTTCCCACCACAGCACAGGTGGACCCAAAACATTACAGGGTTGTGCTAAGGATCGCCATCTTGTATTCTGACATCATAAGGCCAGAGAAAACTCACTGGCAATCACGAGGTCTGCTCTAAAGTCAAATTTACCGCATTGTAACATCATTGATCTGCACTATGGTATGCCATCTTGGATCTTGGATTGCCCACTTGGATTCAGACATCACAGGGGTGGGGGAAACCAGGAAATTGGGAAACATGCAGTCTGCATTAAGGAAACTCATCTTGGAATGTAATGTCATAGGACTGCACTAAAAACCTCCATCTAGGATTTCATACTTAGGGCAACAGGCTTAGTTTTGGCATCATGGATCGCCATCACAGACTCTGATATTATAGTGCTGTGCTAAGATCTGCTATCTTGGATTTTACACTGGCCTATGTCCGCCATCTAGGATTTTTTGAATTTACCACCAGGTTTTCAATTTCCTGCCATTTTATGCATATGGCAATGGGTTTAGGTCCCCTATGATGTCAGAGTGGAGGGTACAGGAGTGTAGAAGAAATCTGGCAATAATTTATGCTGATGTTAACGATGATATTAGAAATGTGGCAGCAATGCAGACTATGCTGAAATCCTCTCAGCACCACTACTGTTGCAATACAGTGATTCAAGGAGGGGTGAAATAACTGTATCCCAAAAACTGGTATATTGATCGATGCTCGCAAGCAACATTTATAGCGCCTGTTGAATGGCGTCTTCACCTGATGCCCTTTGCTGGAACCTGTAACGATATGGATAAAGGGCTTATAGCTTGTTGCACTCTTGCAGTCGATTGCAAAAAAGTCGTCTCTGCAACGTAGCCAGTATATTTAAGAGAAATAGTGGTTAGTAATTTGCGACGTTCGACTTTGATATGTCCAAATAAACATTGTCGTTGTTTATTGCAAGTCATTTTATACACTTTTCGGAATTTATGAGAGGGTTGCAGTGTGCTGTATATATTACTTACACGCTCAATAACACTCTTAACGGGTGATATGGAACACGCTTTTGCCAAAGACGACTCTGCGAAACTCCACATATACAAGTAATATTCTGAAAGTTGTTTAAATAAATTCAAAAAATTATGTTGTTTATGCGATAGAATAGGTGACTCTGAAGTAATAAATATAAATTTCACCGACTGATATACGTAGTGCACGGATTATTCACAATCTAAGTAATTGTTTTAATGCAGTTGTGAGACTGGCCTCAATAATTTTTTAGTTATTTGCTGAAAAAATCACAAGTTTACATGAGAATTAAACAAAAAATAGAATCTGTTGCTAATCTCGTGTAAAATTGAATAAGCCTTCGCTTCTGTCCCCCCCCCCCCCCCCCCCACCCCTGGCATTTCTCTGTACCATTCGCGATAATATGGATGGTATGTGCAATGTCTCTGGCAAATAATATAAAACAAACAACAGTGGTGGCTAAAAATTATTAAAGTCGACGTAATTCTTGTACTAATTAAAGGAAAAAAGGAAAAACTGTTCATTACTTTGATGAGCTCGTGCCTATGCACGAGTCATATTTTCTAAGTGCGAATTGAAACATCAGAACGAGCCTTTACATGAGTTGTCCAGACAACTAAATCTGTCCACGGAAATGTAGCAGATTTGCGACGCTGATTAACGCAGTTTCCACGACTAGCGCACTCAAAATTTTTTTTATTTCGTGTACATGTCCCACCCCCCACCCCCCGTCACCGTTACCACTTCCTTCCCCTCATCGTGTAGAGTTCATGCTATCTGAGGGCTTGATTTATTATATATTTTGCAGTTAAGAAGAAGTCTGAAACGACTGCAATTATTTTTGTGTTTGAAAGGATTGTTGGCGACTTGTACGATATTTACATTATAGCCAAGAGAAATACCCGAAAATCCTGGCCGGAGCTGTTGTGAGATGCTGTACCCAAAATTACCTCAACTGTCACAGACTGATTAACACATCACCAGTATAAATAGTAACTTTTGAAGACACCGATGAATTTCAAGTGATGCTACATTATTGGTTGTATCATTCGAATTTTGCATTAATTTAGATAGCATATGTCAATTAACGTCCTCTGGCACCTGTAGCTATTTAGCCATTATTAGCACAACACAGATCTTTGTATCAAATTCATCTTTTATCCGAGACGTCTCAAATGACGTCCCTCGTCTCGCTGTCTCATATATGGTTTAAGTTAGATCTTTGTTCTTTGGAGTCTCTTGTGCTGGGCATTTGAGAACGCACACAGCTACATGGCGCTCTCAGTCTCGCTGAGCCCGAACTGAGCTCACCTCTATAGCGGTATAGCATAGACACAAAATTTACAACTCGTATACAGGGTGTTAAAAAAGTGTTCCATATTTTGAGGGATCAAAGCAAGAGAAAAATATCAATTAAACATGGCCCCCGAATGCATCCGTTAAGAGCTACGAGCACTTGCTCGTTTTCACTACTGTGAAACGCAGCTCTTCTGCTGCAACCTCTTTGTTATTACGAATGACCTAGAGAATGCAATGAACAAATGAGAACACACTTCTCTACTATAGTTCATGGGTAGAGCATGCAGTAAAAATCTGTTAGTTTAGTTACTGTAAACTTTATTCATAGTACTAAGTAAGAGCAGCATACACATTAGTTACAATGGAACACTAACCAAAACGGCCTTGCTATTTTGGTACTGCGAACGGCTGAAAGCAAGGGGAAACTACAGCCGTAATCTTTCCCGAGGGCATGCAGCTTTACTGTATGATTAAATGATGATGGCGTCCTCTTGGGTAAAATATTCCGGAGGTAAAATAGTCCCCCATTCGGATCTCCGGGCGGGGACTACTCAAGAGGACATCGTTATCAGGAGAAAGGAAAGTGGAGTTCTACGGATCGGAGCGTGGAATATCAGATCCCTTAATTGGGCAGGTAGGTTAGAAAATTTAAAAAGAGAAATGGATAGGTTAAAGTTAGATATAGTGGGAATTAGTGAAGTTCGTTGGCAGGAGGAACAAGACTTTTGGTCAGGTGAATATAGGGTTATAAATACAAAATCAAATAGGGGTAATGCAGAAGTAGGTTTAATAATGAATAAAAAATATGAGTGCGAGTAACCTACTACAATCAGCATAGTGAACGCATTACTGTGGCCAAGATAGACACGAAGCCCACGCCTACTACAGTAGTACAAGTTTATATGTCAACTAGCTTTGCAGATGATGAAGAAATTGATGAAATGTATGATGAGATAAAACAAATTATTCAGATAGTGAAGGGAGATGAAAATTTAATAATCATGGGAGACTGGAATTCAAGAGTAGGAAAAGGAAGAGAAGGAAACGTAGTAGGTGAATATGGATTGAGGCTAAGAAATGAAAGAGGAAGCCGCCTGGTAGACTCTTGCACAGAGCGTAACTTAATCATAGATAACACTTGGTTCAAGAATCATGAAAGAAGGTTGTATACATGGAAGAACCCTGGAGATACTAAAAGGTATCAGATAGATTACATAATGGTAAAACAGAGATTTAGGAACCAGATTTTAAATTGTAAGACATTTCCAGGAGCAGATGTGGACTCTGACTACAATCTGTTGGTTATGAACTGTAGATTAAAACAGAAGAAGGTGAGAATTTAAGGAGATGGGACCTAGATAAACTGAAAGAACCAGATGTTGTACTGAGTTTCAGGGAGAGCATAAGGGAACCATTGACAGGAATGTGGGAAAGAAATACAGTAGAAGAAGAATGGGTAGTTTTGAGGAATGAAATAGTGAAGGCAGCTGAGGATCAAGTAGGTAAAAAGACGAGGGCTAATAGAAATCCTTGGGTAACAGAAGAGATACTGAATTTAATTGATGAAAGGAGAAAATACAAAAATGCAGCAAGTGAAGCAGGCAAAAAGGAATACAAACGTCTCAAAAATGAGATCGACAGGAAGTGCAAAATGGCTAAGCAGGGGTTGCTAGAGGACAAATGTAAGGATGTAGAGGCTTATCTCATGAGGGGTAAGATAGATACTGCCTACAGGAAAATTAAAGAAACCTTTGGAGAAAAGAGAACCACTTGCATGAATATCAAGAGCTCAGATGGAAACCCAGTTCTAAGCAAAGAAGGGAAAGCAGAAAGGTGGAAGGATTATATAGAGGGTCTATACAGGGGCGGTGTTCTTGAGGACAATATTATGGAAATGCAAGAGGATGGAGATGAAGATGAAGAAATGGGAGATATGATACTGAGTGAAGACTATGACAGAGCACTGGAAGACAAGTCGAAACAAGGCCCCGGGAGTAGACAACATTCCATTAAAACTACTGAGAGCCTTGGGTGAGCCAGTCCTGACAAAACTCTACCATCTGGTGAGCAAGATGTATGAGACAGGCGAAATACCCTCAGACTTCAAGAAGAATATAATAATTCCAATCCCAAAGAAAGCAGGTGTTGACAGATGTGAAAATTACCGAACTATTAGTTTAATAAGTCACAGTTGCAAAATACTAACGCGAATTCTTTACAGACGAATGGAAAAACTGGTAGAAGCCGACCTCGGTGAAGATCAGTTTGGATACCGCAGAAATATTACAACACGTGAGGCAATACTGACCTTACGACTTATCTTAGACGCTAGATTAAGAAAAGCCAAACCTACGTTTCTAGCGTTTGTAGACGTTGAGAAAGCTCTTCACAATGTTGACTGGAATACTCTCTTTCAAATTCTGAAGGTGGCAGGGGTAAAATACAGGGAGCCAAAGGCTATTTACAGTTTGTACAGAAACCAGATGGCAGTAATAAGAGTGGAGGGGCATGAAAGGGAAGCAGTGGTTGGGAAGGCATTGAGACAGGGTTGTAGCGTCTTCCCGTTGCTATTCAATGTGTATATTGAGCAAACTGTAAAGGAAACGAAAGAAAAGTTCGGGGTAGGTATTAAAATCCATGGAGGAGAAATAAAAACTTTGAGGTTCGACGATGACATTGTAATTCTGTCAGAGACACATCAAATGACTTGGAAAAGCAGTTGAACGGAATGGACAGTGTCTTGAAAGGAGGGTATAAGATGAACATCAACAAAAGCAAAACGAGGATAATGGAATGTAGTCAACTTAAGTCGGGTGATGCTGCGGGAATTAGATCAGGCAATGAGACACTTAAAGTGGTAAAGGAGTTTTGCTACTTGGGGAGCAAAATAACTGATGATGTTCGAAGTAGAGAGGATATAAAATGTAGACTGGCAATGGCAAGGAAAGCGTTTCTGAAGAAGAGAAATTTAACATCGAGTATAGATTTAAGTGTCTGGAAGTCGTTTCTGAAAGTATTTGTATGGAGTGTAGCCATGTATGGAAGTGAAACATGGACGATAAATAGTTTATTTTTATTTATTTTATTTATTTATTTATTGTTCTGTGGGACCAAATTAAGGAGAAGTCTCCATGGTCATGGAACGAGTCAATACATGAAATTATAACAGGACATTAGAAACAGATAAAATGAAATATAAAAAAAACATATTCAGGTGACAAGTCGTAAGTTTAAATAAAGAAAATCAACAATGTAACACTGGAATTTGCGTAATTTTTTAGCTCTTCCAGGAGCTCCTCGACAGTATAGAAGGAGTGAGCCATGAGGAAACTCTTCAGTTTAGACTTAAAAGAGTTTGGGCTATTGCTAAGATTTTTGAGTTCTTGTGGTAGCTTATTGAAAATGGATGCAGCAGAATACTGCACTCCTTTCTGCACAAGAGTCAAGGAAGTGCATTCCACATGCAGATTGGATTTCTGCCTAGTATTAACTGTGGGAAAGCTGCTAACTCTTGGGAATAGGCTAATATTGCTAACAACAAACGACATTAAAGAAAATATATACTGTGAGGGCAATGTCAGAATTCCCAGACTATTGAATAGGGGTCGATAAGAGGTTCTCGAACTTACACCACATATAGCTCGAAAAGCCCGTTTTTGAGACAAAAATACCCTTTTTGAATCAGAAGAATTACCCCAAAAAATAATACCATACGACATAAGCGTATGAAAATATGCGAAGTAGACTACTTTTCGTGTTGAAGTGTCACTTATTTCAGATACTGTTCTAATGGTAAATAAAGCAGCATTTAGTTTCTGAACAAGATCCTGGACATGGGCTTTCCGCAACAGCTTACTATCTATCCGAACGCCTAGGAACTTGAACTATTCCATCTCGCTTATAATATGCCCATTCTGCCCGATGAAAATATCGGTTCTTGTTGAATTCTGAGTTAGAAACTGTAAAAACTGAGTCTTAATGTGATTTAGCATTAAATTATTTTCCACAAGCCACGAACGTATTGCATGAACTACATTATTTGATACTGTTTCAATATTACACACAAGATCCTTCACTACCAAACTGGTGTCATGAGCAAACAGAAATATTTTTGAATCACCTGCAATATTAGAAGGCATATCATTTATATAAATAAGAAACAGCAGTGGCCCCAGCACCGACCCTTGGGGAACGATCCACTTACCAGTGCCCCATTGGGGCTCAACATCACTACCACTCTCAATATTGCGGAGAATTACCTTCTTCTTTCTGTTCTTAAAGTGAGAGGCGAACCAATTGTAAGCTACTCCCCTTACTTCATAATGGTCCAACTTCTGCAGTAATATTTTGTGGTCAACACAGTCAAAAGCCTTCGTTAAATCAAAGAAAACACCTAGGGTTTGCAACCTTTTATTTAATCCGTCCAAAACCTCACAGAGAAAAGAGAATATAGCATTTTCTGTTGTTAAACCATTTCTAAAACCAAACTGAACATCTGACAGCAAATTATGTGAATTTAAGTTCTCCAGTAAGTAACCTTCTCGATAACTTTAGCAAACACCGATGGCATAGAAATAGGTATATAATTGTCAGTATTATCCCTGTCTCCCTTTTTATAAAGTGGTTTCACTACCGAGTACTTTAATCGCTCAGGAAACCGACCGCTCCTAAAGGAAAAGTTACAGATATGGCTAAGTACTGGGCTAACATACATAGAACAATACTTCAGTATTCTGCTAGATACCCCGTCATATCCATGAGAGTTCTTGGTCTTTAGTGATTTAATTATTAACTCAATCTCCCTCTTGTCAGTATCATGGAGGAGCATTTCAGGTAACAGTGTCGGAACACTTTTTTCTAAGAGCGCTATATGATTCCCTGTTGGGACTAGGTTTCCATTTAGTTCACCTGCTATTTTCAGAAAGTGATTATTAAATACTGTGCGACTTATCAGTAACACGGACATTCTCACTTCGCACTGATTCTATATCCTCGACCTGTCTCTGCAGACCAGCCACATCCTTTACGACTGACAATATGGTTTTTATTTTATCCTGAGACTTAGCTATTCTATCTGCATACCACATACTTTTGGCCTTCCTAATAACAGTTTTAAGCACCTTACAATACTGTTTGTAATGGGCTGCTGCATTTAGATTCTGACTATTTCTAACGTTTTGATATAATTGCCACTTTGTTCTGCAAGATATTCTTATCCCTCTAATCAGCCACCCAGGCTGCCTGTTTGTGCTAGTACCCTGTTTTGAACGTTCTAACGGAAAGCAACTTTCAAAGAGCACCAGAAAAGTCTTGAGAAACACATTAAATTTATCGTTTACTGTATCAGCGCTATAAACATCTTGCCACTCTTGTTCCTTGATAAGGTTTACAAAGGTCTCTACAGCTACTGGATCAGCTTTCCTAAACAGCTGATGACTATATTTAACACGTGTTGCAGCACAAAAATCTTTTAGAGTTAAAATTTGTGCATCATGATCTGAAAGGCCATTCACCCTTTTGCTAACAGAATGCCCTTCTAGTAATGAGGAATGAACAAAAATGTTGTCTATGGTTGTTCTACTGTTCCCTTGCACTCTCGGTGAAAAGAATACGGTTTGCATAAGATTATATGAATTAAGGAGGTCTACCAGCATCCTCTTCCTTGCACAATCACTTATACAATTAATATTGAAGTCACCACATAACTAACTTTTTGTATTTCCTATAAAGTGGACCAAGAACCTCCTCTAGCTTTAGCAAAAATCTTGTGAAATCGGAGTCAGGGGATCTATAAATAACAACAGTTAGAAGTTTAGCTCCGTTAAATTTAACCACACCTGCACAACATTCAAACACCTTTTCAGTGCAGTTCTTTGAAACATCAATTGACTCAAATGGGATGCCGTTTTTCACATACATGGCTACTCCCCCACACTGCAAAGAGATCCTAGAAAAGCTGCCAGCCAACCTGTATCCTGGTAAAGGAAGCCTCTGAATTATCTCCTTATTTAAGATGTGTTCAGATATACCAATAATTTCAGAGTCAACATCTATAAGCAATTCACTAACTTTATCTCTAATACCTTGTATATTTTGATGAAATATACTAATTCCCCCATTACTCGGATACCTCAGCTTTGTCAAAAGTGGTTCCTTTGTTAGAGAGACTTCCCTTAAGCAGGAATACCTATCAGCTGACTTCAATCTAAAAAACTTTGCAGCTCTAACTCCCACTACTGCAGAAATTTTGCCATGAGTGATCCCACCAACCCCACCTATGCTGTCACCTATAAGCTTTGCTAACCTCCCCTTCCCATACCTGTTGAGGTGCAGGCCTTGTCTAATGAAACCCGTCCTGCTGATGGACTCCACCGACACCACTGAAATGTGACCCTTGCTTTCTGTCATCAGCGCATCCCCAAGTCTCATGTTATTACGCCTGACGGCTGTACTAAGATGAGGCCGATCGTGACGCTGAAACAGTTCCACGAAATGCACATTCGTGTTGCCAGTCAGAGTGGCTATCTTTTCCAGGTCACAATCTATGTCATACTCCCCATCCCTATCAATACTATTACCAGCCCCACCCACTATCACTACCTGATCCTCTTTAGTAAAATCCCTACACAACCCCTCTATGTTAACAGTCACTTGAGGCAGTCCTGCATTAGGCTTCACAATGCTGGTGACCTGGTACTCACTCCCCAGCACTTCCTGCAACTGCTGGCCTACACCTCTGCCGTGGGAACTACCTAACAGCAGAACCTTCTTCTTCCTCTTCGACTTTGCAACTGTTCTAGCCACCGTAACTACTGAGGTCTGCTGCATACTTCCTACATCTACAGCTACTAGAGATTCCTCTCCACTAGACTCTGACAGTTGGTCATATCTATTGTAAACATCAATAGTAAAACTATCTGAAAATCTTCTTCTCCCAGCAGATCTCTTGCCAACAGCCAGCTCCCATTCCCCAACCCTCTTCTCCCTCCTCATCCTATCTAGCTCCTCCTGTGCGTTTTTCAACTGCACCTGAAGGGCACAGATCTTACGCTCCTGCTCCTCTATTAACTTACTCTTGCTACATAACCTGCAGTTCCAGGAGAGGATCTCACCAGACTGTCCACTGGCTTCTCCACTGCATTCCCCCCAGTGAAAATACTTCGAACAAGTCTCACACCGCAATCCACTACTCACGAACCTACGGCAAAGCCCACACTTCTCACTTATGGTAAAATTTTACTTTTTCTAAGTTCCGCTACTACAACAAGAAATTGTTAAAAAACTGACTACAGTAATCACAGACTTACTCTACAAGGGAAGTAACAACTATTATTAACAGTGTTAATAAACAACAAATGTGAATATAACAAAAGACTAATACAGAAAGAGAATCAAACGTCTAATTACACAGTAAGGAAGCTGAAAACAGTTCCCAAAAGGTTCTTCTGAAATTATTTCACCAGAAAACACGAAAAACACCGGTTGAAGACGACTAAAGTTCCTAAATAAACCACAATACACAAACAATTAATTAGTACTTAGGTTTCGATGCGCCGCTACAGCTGAAACTGGTCAGCGCGAAACACAGGTAAGAGGTTACGTTGCTCGATACGAAACACTCACAAATATCAGGTCACAACACAAGAAAGGCAGAGGTGAATGAAGAAACCACTAATAAATCACTTATATATTAAATATTATCACAAAAACCGTTAAAATATGTATCTGAAACCTAAAAATATATAAAAAAAACTTAGAGAGCGATCTCACACGCAATCACTCGCTTATGACGTCACACCAAAGGTAGTTTAGACAAGAAGAGAATAGAAGCTTTCGAAATGTGGTGCTACAGAAGAATGCTGAAGATTAGACGGGTAGATCACATAACTAATGAGGGGGTATTGAATAGAATTGGGGAGAAGAAGAGTTTGTGGCACAACTTGACTAGAAGAAGGGATCGGTTGGTAGGACATGTCCTGAGGCATCAAGGATCACCAATTTAGTACTGGAGGGCAGCGTGGGGGTAAAAATCTTAGAGGGAGACCAAGAGATGAATACACTAAGCAGATTCAGAAGGATGTAGGCTGCAGTAGGTACTGGTAGATGAAGAGGCTTGTACAGGATAGAGTAGCATGGAGAGCTGCATCAAACCAGTCTCAGGACTGAAGACCACAGCAAACAAACATAATGGAACCAGTTTGTGTTTTGATATTGTTTGAAACGCTATTGCATTGTAGTTTTACCTTTGCGTTTACTATCATAATGACAGCCTATTATTCTACACGAGAAATAGCAGACAGGGGGTCGATGGTTGCTTCCATTTATCAGAGCATAACAAAAGATCATGTTTGCTATTTGGAATAGTAAGCTCCCATAATGATGGTAACCTCAAAGGTAAATCTACAATGTGACACCCTGTATTTGTCATATTTCGACGTTTTGCCATTTATATAACTTTTATGTTCCATTGTTAGAATATCGTACCTCAACTTGTAACAACGCAACGCTTATAGGATCACCTTGTCCATCTGTCTGTCTTCCTATTAAGACCCCTTTTCTTCAGGAACGGGAAGGGGCATCAAGTTGCAGTTTATGGTGGGTACTAAGATCTACGATCCATTGGCATTGTGAAAATTGAAGCTTCTAAGTCAATACGATTAAAAGATGCGGCCATATATAACTCACTCATGAAAACCTGTAGACGAAATGTCTACATACATGGCGGGCCTTGTAGTCGGTTTTTGGCTGCTGTGACGTGCCGAAATCCGCTGCGGCTATGTGCAGCGGAACGATCGTTTGCTGCGAAGTGTCGTTCGTGGTGCAGAGAAGTGTCTTCTGACCTGTAAGTAACATGACTTCCTCGATAAGATAAAATCTGAAATTTAGTTTTGAAAGGCACACCGAAAAGTTCACCTCTCGCTGATAGGATGATTAATGAAATTTGGAACTTTGTGGTAAGTTCCTATGGGACCAAGCTGTTGAGGTAATCGGTCCCTTGGCCTACACACTACTTACTCTAACTTAAACTAACTTACGCTAAGGACATCACACACATTCATGCCCGAGGGAGGGCTCGAACCTCCGATGGGGACAGCCGCGCGAACCTTGGCAAGGCGCCTGAGACCGCCCGGATACCCCGCGCGGCGATGATTAATGACGTAAAGTTGCTTGATGAGGAGGCGATAAGCGTTCATATCGACAACGCTTTGAATAGTGTATATGTAAAGTGTAGAGCTAACGACGTTTTTGAGCAAATAGTCAGGACACCGATGGGAGCGTAAAACTGAAGCATAATGCTGACGCCGGCCGAGCGGCTCTAGACGCTTCAGTCTGTAACCGCGCGACCGCTACGGTATCAGGTTCGAATCCTGTCTCGGGCATGGATGTGTGTGATGTCCTTAGGTTAGTTAGGTTTAAGTAGTTCTAAGTTCTAGGGAACTGATGACCTCAGATGTTAAGTCACATAGTGCTCAGAGCCACTTGAACCATAATTCTGCTTCTGTCAATAATATATGTAAGATTTTGAAGTATGTTTCACTAAGGGAAATATATATACCGCCTACAGGAAAACTAAAGAAGCCGTTGGAGAAAAGAGAAGTAGCTATCTGAATATCAAGAGCTCAGATGGAAAACCAGTCCTAAGCAAAGAAGGGAAAGCTGAAAGGTGGAAGGAGTATAAAAGAGTCTATAGAAGGAAAATGAACCTGAAGGCAACATTACAGAAATGGAAGACGACGTAGATGCAGGTGAGACGGGAGATATGATACCACAAGAATAGTTTGCCAGAGCACTGAAAACCTAAGTCGAAACAAGGCCCCGGGAGTAGATGACTTTGCTTCAGAACTGCTAATAGCCTTGGAAGAACCAGCCATGAAACAACTCTTCCATCTGGTGTGCAAAATTTATGAGACACACGAAATACCCTCGACTTCAAGAAGAATGTAGTAATTCCAAGGAATGCAGCTGCTGACAGGTGTAAATATTACTGAGCTACCAGTTTAATAACTGATGGGTGCAAAATGCTAATACGAATTCTTTACATAAGAATGGAAAAACTGGTAGAAGCTGACGTTAGGGAAGATCAGTTTGGATCCCGGAGAAACGTAGGAGCACTCGAGGCATTACTGACCCTACGACTTAACTTACAAGATAGATTAAGGCTCTGAGCACTATGGGACTCAACTGCTGTGGTCATTAGTCCCCTAGAACTTAGAACTACTTAAACCTAACTAACCTAAGGACATCACACACATCCATGCCCGAGGCAGGATTCGAACCTGCGACCGTAGCAGTCGCACGGTTCCGGACTGCGCGCCTAGAACCGCGAGACCACCGCGGCCGGCATAGATTAAGGGAAGGCAAACCTACGTTTATAGCATTTGTAGATTTAGAGAATGCTTTTGACAATGTTGACTGAAACGCTCTCTTTGAAAGTATGAAGGTAGCAGGGTAAAATAAAGGGAGTGAAAGGCAAACCTACGTTTATAGCATTTATAGATTTAGAGAAAGCTTTTGACAATGTTGTGGCCGTAGACACCCTGTAGAACTGCGTATTGAGAAAATTCCACTTGGAGCAATGGCATATGCAACTGTTCTGTGACGGCGGAATGACCTCACTATGAGAACATCAGTTCCTGACAGCTGAAGAAATTTGAATGAGCAAGTTACATAATCCATGTCCTTCTAGCAAGAGATTCGAATGGAGAGCAGTAAAGCTGGTATTACGAGTAACTCGACCGAAAACAGTAGCATCAAAGACACTGATAACATACTTGATGAGAAAGACGACGATGCAAGCAGGCCAAAGTGGCCGAGCGGTTCTAGGCGGTGCAGTCTGGAGCCGAGAGACGGCTACGGTCGCAGGTTCGAATCCTGCCTCAGGCATGGATATGTGTGATGTCCTTAGGTTAGTTAGGTTTAAGTAGTTCTAAGTTCTAGGGGACTCATGACCTCAGATGTTAAGTCCCATAGTGCTCAGAGCCATTTGATTCGAGGATGCGACCATGGAAGTGCAAGAAACCGCGAAGATGGGAGCAAGCATTAGCAGAACTATCACCGAAGAGCCAGGGAATGGTATGGAGAGTGGAATAGCAAACAATCAAAGTAAATTAATAGACGAAGCTGTGTCATTGTCACTGTCACAATACTGGATCAGGAACATCAGTATGTGCCTCTGGAAGAGGAAGAGGACGTGCAGAAGGCATAAAGCTATAGTGACTGTAAAGAAAAATTCCACCACAATGAAACTAGATATTCTGAACACACAGAAAACAAATGCGACGACGAATCTGTGGCCGATGAAGGTGCCATGCTGAAAAAAATCTATGGAAAATGAACGCGATATGTAAACCTGTTTTACATTGCGATAATCTTCAATATATTTATTGCACAGTTATAAATCAACAGCAGTGCTTTGTTGAAATCAGATACGGCAAACATCGAAGAAGCAGAGAAGAGAAATCGAAATTAGAGTCTCTAATATCAAGAAGCATAAAAGAGGAAAGAAAGACAATAGAGAGACAATGAATTGCGTCAATTTCTGTGTTGAATGTCAAGGAATCTCATGAGCTGCAAAATAGACTAGCGTAAAGAATAACGTCACGTAGAGGAAGGTGTAAGCAGATGAATGACGAAGGTATTTATTCAACACTGGCACATACAAGAGCACGGGGCGAACTGCATCCGACCAGAACACATACGATATATATACAGCTCCAGAACATTCCAGTAAAATGATTCTTGCCATTTGTGGATACTTCTAGAATGTACTCGAACCGCAGATAGAAATTAAAACATTTCAGTTCAGGAGAATTTTGAACTCACGACATTCCATGAAACAAGCTAGTATCATAATCAGTATACTACAGAGACTGCTTCTTGTGCGACATTATTGTATCCTGGTCATAAGAACCACTAGGCCCACAGAATGACGCCGAACTTCGTCTGTGCAGTATAAAGTAAGGATACTCTGACAGAGAATGACATGGATGATATTGAAATGGCTTGTGTTATGCAACGATAGAAAAATAACTTAACTCAAGTGAATATGTGAAATACAGACGCACTTTTTCTAATTAATGTGACTACTTCAGTGCTGAATTAAAGTGTGACCAACTGTTTCTAAAATATCGTATTGAATTTAAGGAGTCTTTTTTGACTGAGCGGAAGTAAAATTTGTTCTGTTGTTTATGAGAAAGAAAACAAAGATTTTGTTTTAAAAAATCTCCTATTTTCAATGCGATATGATCTGCAGTTGCGATGAATGTTTGGAATGATTTCGTGACGCCTTCAGCTGTCATTCTCTTTATTTCATTCACGATTGTACAATTTCGGTCTTAGGCCATTTTTACGTATGTAAAACGGAAGCATTATCCTCTGGATAGAATAGTTACACTTGTGACTTCGATTTAGGAGCAAGTCATATCTGCAGATATACTAGAAGCATTTAACTTACTTTATGGATGATTTTTAGTAGGAAATTATGTCATGCATGTCGTTGCTCCTATTACTCAATGTTATGCTCATAAATTAAATTAGAGAGGTTTTACGCTATTTTAGGAGCATGTCACTTTCGAGCAGTTGTTGCAAAGTTCTTGTATATAAGGTCCATGTTTTAACGTATTTAACAGTAGGAACATTATAATTATTTTACAGAAATTTGTTATTTAACCTGCATATGCTTTCTTCTCAGTTATATTTCATTATCGTTTATCATTGGTGTAAATATGACTGTATGAAATTTCTTTAAAATAATTTGTAAATATTAGTTCTTTTTTTGCGGGAGCACGTCGGTTTTGAATAGTTGGTACAAAGATCTTAAATACAAAATTTTTCACAGTACTCCAGTGAAGGAGTACTGAAAACTATGAGAGTCGAGTTTTTAGTACTGTTTCATTAGAGTACCGTGATAGATTTTATATGTAAGATCATTGTACCAACTATTGCAAAATGACGTGCTCCTACAATAGAAGAACAAATATTTACAGGTTATTTTAAAGAAATTACATAGAGTCATATTTAGACTAATGATGAACGATAATTAAATATAATGGAGAACAAAAGCATATGCAGTTTAATTGACAAATTTCTGTAAAATAATTATAATCTTCCTAGTGTTAAGTACGTTAAACATGCACCTTATATACACTGAAGTGGCAAAGAAACTGGTATAGGCATGCATATTCAAATACTGAGATACGTAAAACAGCAAAATATGTCGCTGCGGTTGGCAACGCCTATATAAGACAACAAGTGTCCGGCGCAGTTGTTAGATCGGTTACTGCTGCTGCTGTGGCAGTTTATCAAGATTTAAGTGAGTTTGAACGTGGTGTTACAGTCGGCGCAAGAGCTCTGGGACATAGCATCTCCGAGGTAGCGATGAAGTGGGCATTTTGTCGTACGACCATTTCACGAGTGTGCCGTAAATATCAGGAATGCGACAAAAAAAAAAAAAAAAGGTCTCCGACATCTCTGCGGCCGGAAAAAGATCCTGCAAGAACGGGACCAGCGACGACTGAAGTGCGACCCTTCTACAAACTGCTGCAGATTTCAATGCTGGGCCATAGATAGATGTCAGCGTGTGAACCATTCTACGAAACATCATCGATATGGGCTTTCGGAGCCAAAGGCCACTCGTGTACCCTTGATGACTGAACGGGACAAAGCTTTACACCTCGCCTGGGCCCGTCAACACCGACATTGGACTGTTGATGACTGGAAACATGCTGCGTGGTCGGACGAGTCTCGTTTCAAATGGTATCGAGCGGATGGACGTGTATGGGTATGGACACAGAGTAACATATATATGTTTGTCTGTGGTATGGAGACAACCTCATGAATTCATGGACCCTGCATGTCATTAGGGAACTGTTCAAACCGGTGGAGTCTCTGTAGTGCTGTGGGGCGTGTGCGGCCGGACTGGTATGGGACACCTGATGTGCCTTTATACGACTCTGAAAGGTGACACGTACGTAAGCATCCTACCTGATCACCTAAATCCATTCAAGTCCATTGTGCATTAGGACAGACTTGGGCAATTTCAGCAGCATACTGCGACAGCCCACACTGCCAAAATTGCTACAGAGTGGCTCCAGGAACATCTTCTGAGTGTAGACTCTACCGCTGGCCACCAAACTCACCAGACACGAACATTATTGAGCATATCTTTGATGCCTTGCAACGTGCTGTTCAGAAGAGCTCTCTGTCCCCACTTATTCTTACTGATTTATGTACAGCCCAGCAGGGTTCGTGGTGTCGGTTCCCTCCAGCGTTACTTCAGACATTATTGGAGTCCATACCTCGTCTTGTTGCGCACTTTTGCGTGCACGCGGGGGCCTGCATGATATTAGGCGGATGTACCAGTTTCTTTGGCTCTTCGGTGTACTTAAAATCTATCACAGTACTCTAATGAAGCTGTACTGAAAACTATGAAAGTCGAGTTTTCAGTACTATTTCATTAGAATATTGTGATAGATTTTATATATAAGATCTTTGTACGCAGTATTCCAAAATTACGTGCTCCCACAATAAGAGAACAAACATTTACAAGCTTTTTTAAATAAATAACATAGAGCCATATTTACACCAACGATGACCGATAATTAAACATAATTGAGAACAAAAGCATATGCAGGTTAATTAACAAATTTCTATAAAATAATTCTAATCTTCCAAGTGTTAAGTACGTTTTCTTTATGAGCATAATATGGAGTCATAGGAGCAACGAGATGCATTGTTAAACTTATTACTAAAAATTATCCCCAAAGTAAGTTATAATACTCCTAGCATATCTACAGATGTGGCTTGTTCCTAAATAAAAATCGCAAGTGTTACTAATGTATCCAATATACACATTTTTAAAAAAAGTTTTGCGTCACCTCGGTTCCGAGAGTGCGGAAGCTGTACAGAAAATTGGAACGGAGATAAACATAAACATCATTACCGACCTTTTTATTGCTCATGAAAACCACACACTGCATGTTGTACCACCATATATCGAGACCTTCAGAGGTGTTGGTTCAGACTGCTGTACACAACGATACCTCTAATACCCAGTAGCACGTCCTCTTGCATTGATGCATGCCTGTATTCGTCAGTCCAGATTGTTCAACTCCTCAACAGCGATTCGGCGTAGATCCCTCAGTGGTCGTCCATAAACATCTATTGCAGGCATATTCGATAGGGTTCATGTCTGGAGAACATACCAGCCACTCTAGTCGAGCGATGTCGTTATCCCGAAGAAAGTCATTCCCAAGATGTCCTCGATGGGGGAGCGAATTTCCGTCCATGAAGACGAATGACTCGCCAATAAGCTGCCGATATGGATGCACTATCGGTCAGAGGCTGGCACTGACGTATCGTACAGCCATTACGGCGCCTTCCACGGCCACCAGCGGCGTACGTCGGCTCCACGTAATGGCACCCCAAAACATCAGGGAACCTCCACCTTGCTGCACTCGCTGAATAGTGTGTCTAAGGCGTTCAGCCTGACTACGTTGCCTCCAGACACGTCTCCAACCATTGTCTGGTTGAAGGCATATGCGACAGTCATCGGTGAAGAGAACGTGATGCCAATACTGAGCCCAGTATGTTGTTGGGCGCATCTGTACCGCGCTGCATGGTGTCGTGGTTGCAAAGATGGATCTCGCCATGGAAGTCGGGGCCTACCTCGCACAGTTTGAGTCGTAACACGACGTCCTGTGGCTGCACGAGAAGTATTATTATTGAACATGGTGGCTTTGCTCTCAGGGTTCCTCCGAGCCATAATCCGTGGGTAGCGGTCATCCACTGCGGTTGTAGCCCTTGGATGGTCTGAGAGAGGCATGTCATCAACATGTTCCTGTCTCTTTGTATCTCCTCCATGTCCGAACAACATGGCTTTGGTCCACACCGGGACGCCTGGACACTTACCTTGTTGAGAGCCCTTCCTGGCACAAAGTAACAATGCGGACGCGATCGAACCGCGGTGTTGACCGTCGAGGCATGGTTGAATTACAGACAACACGAGCCGTGCACCTCCTTCCTGATGGAATGACTGGAACTCATCATCTGTCGGACCCCCTCCGTCTAACATGCACTACTGTTTGTTTACGTCTTTGGGCGGTAGTATTGACATCTCTGAACAGTCAAAGGGACTGTGTCTGTGATACAATAGCCACAATCAACGTCAATCTTCAGGAGTTCTGGGAACCGGTATGATGCAAAAAATTTTTATGTGTGTATAACGCTTCCGTTTTAAATACTTGAAAATGGTCTAAGACCAAAATTGTACGATCGTACATGAAATAAAGAGAACGGCAGCTGAAGGCATCACGAAATCATTAAAAAATTCAGTATTAATCTACAAAAAGTCTTAACTGTTCCACTGGCCTGCATTTTTCCTTCTGAAACGATTCGAGTGACCTCCTGTTCATATTTTGTTTGTAGTATTGTATAGCCTAAGTGTACCCAATTGTTTAAATCTGTTTACAGATAATCGCAAGAATATTTTAAGAATAAGGTATGCCTTTAATAACTTTCCTTAAAAAGTATGTATTTCCTTAGTGGCCAAAGAAATAGTCTTAAGATATGCCATCAATCGTTTTTCTTAAATGGCTTAGTGACCAATCAGACATTAGTGTGGGGCTGAGATGTTTAGTCACAGACCTGGTGAAAGATCTTTTGTAGTCCCGTTTACATAAGACGCATGTTGCTGTACAGTTTTCTTATGTCTGTAATAGTTTTGTGAAGTACAGGGTGATTATAATTAAAGTTAAACATTCAAAACGCTGTAGAAATAACACTACTGGTCAGAATGACGTCAAATATTATCGGAGAGGGGTGGAAACGTATGGAAAAAGAAAAAAAATATTGTGAAAATTGATCACTAGATGCGCTGTATGTGTCAGAATACGCAAATGAAAACACTTGTCATGCACACGACCCATTGAAGTTGGTATAAACACGCCGGGTACTCGTCTGTGACATTCTCCATGAGTGTCTCGATGCAGGATCGCACACTGCTTGTAAAGCTGTATTACAAGAATGATGACTGTGCACACGTCGCTCTGCACAAGTTCCGGACACTGAAGGGTTTGAAAAAAGGCGTAGGTCCGATGACTGCCGTGGGACTGGAGAAAATGATTCGGAAATTCGAAAAGACGGGTTCACTTGGTGGGCAACCTGGTAGAAGGAGGAAACGAATTGATTCGACATCAGTGGAAGCAGTGGCCACAGCAGTGTAGAAGGAGACGAGTGGTGGTTTGCAAACGTGTAGTGCATGGAGAACATTGGACATACCCGTGAGCACGGTGCATGAAATCCTACGAAACATCCTTCTTTGCTATCCATTCAAAATTACCCATGTGCACGAGTTGCTTCTTGTTGACCTGCCTGCCTTTGCTTTAGAATTTCTTTCTCACATGGAGGTGGACAATGATTGGCCGTGGAAGATTTTGTGGACAGACGAAGCCCACTTCCATCTGAGAGGATGTGTCAATATACAGAATTGTCGAATATGGGCAACGAAAAATTCACACTCATATCAACCAGTACTACTTCGTCCTGAAAAGATCGCTTTGTGGTGTGGGTTTACGGTATCATTTATCATAGGGTCATGTTTTTTCGAAGAGACAAATGCTTCCGGTCCTGTTACCTGTAACGTCGGTAGTAAGCGCTGTGAGTGCCTTTTGCGCAGCCAAGTAATTTCAGCTCTCCAACAGCGTGGATGTGTGGATGACATCATTTTTATGCAAGATGGTGCACATCCGCACATTGCAAATCCAGTTAAGCAGCTGCTGAAGCGCCTTTTGCGAAATTCTAGAATTATCAGCCGCTATTTTCCTACAGCCTGGCCGTCACTATCACGTGATATTAATCTGTGTGACCTCTGGCTGTGGGGCCGTCTGAAAGATGTTGTGTTCAGTGTTTCGATTGCAAACTCAGCTGCATTGAAGGCACGCACTGTACAGCACATTCTGAATGTGATCTCGGAAACACTTCGATCAGTTGTGAAACTTGCTGTTTCTCGATTTCAACCTGTTGCAGAAAATGATGGACAGCATATTGAACATGTTTTGTGCTAGTCACACGGAAATTAATAATTCGATTTGATTTTGATTTTTCATTTTCATGCCTTTTTGGCCTCAGGACAATCGAAAACCGATGTGACTGCTGCTTTTTATGCGGTTTCTGGCCTCGGGACAGCTAAAAACCGATATGAGTGATGCTTCTTATGCGGTTTTTGGCCTCAGGACAATTAAAAACCGATTTTTCCCATCAAATGTCACATTACGTCCCCGTGGTGGATGCTCTTACGTAACTAACAGTATTACACTTGTACACCAATGCACACTGAGTAGTATAATTTGTTTAAAGTCAAACGTACACCTTAGGAATTGTTGCATGATTCATTTGTCATTTTAGTTGACCACTCTTAAATTATGATGCTTACAGTGCCACCTATTGCTACCTTATGTAACTATTTGTTTTTCTTCTTCGATAATATTCCGACGCAATTTGACGTTATTCTGACCAGTGGCGTCATTTCTACAGCGCTTTGAAAGTTTAACTTTAATCACAATCACTCTGTATATCCAAAAATGTAAATAAATATTTTTAGTGATCTATCGGCAAAGCGCGTGCCAGGAAACCAAGAGATCTCGGGATCGAATATCGGTCGGACGATTGATTTTTCAGTCTTCAATTTAAGCTACCCTTCACTTCACTACGAAATGACGAGTCATCAGAAAGAGGTGGTTCGGATTCCAAGTTAATCTGCATTTCCCCTTTCCCTGGCTGGATAACTAGGTTAGGTTAGGGACACATCAAGTTACCGAAGCGACAAAATAGAAAGATTTGCACTAGGTAATTGAGTCACACGGAATTGTTATTATTTATATACGTAACTACCAGTCGCGAAAACTGAATGCGTCTGGGAGAGCGCTGTGCTGACCATACGCCCCTCCATATTCGCATGCAGCGACACCTATCGGCTCAGAACGACGAGGCTGTCGGTCGGTGCCTTTGGACTTTACGAGGCCACTTCAGAGGGACTTATGTTTTTATATACGTAATTACGTTCGTATGGAAGCCTCAGAGTATAAGCCTTACTCAACTTATCCACTTTTTTAATGACGACTGCTTTTGTCGTTTACCTCACTAACGCAACACTCGTAGTTGCAGTACATTGCCGAATAGCTTTGAGAGCTGTAAACTATTTGCGAAATAAAATCTTTTGGTACCTCTGAGTGGATATCATCTGGCCCGGTTTTTTCCACGTTTTTCTCTGCGACCTCCTCTTGTGCTAATCCGCATAAAACTGTTGCTGCACCGTATTCGATCAATTGACCAGTTCTGGCTAGGCTGGGTACTGGCTGGTCAGTGTAAGAATTGGCATCGGAAGGGAGTTTGTCCAAAAGAAACTCCGCTGTCTCCACCTGGTTGCTGAATTCCCAGCAGCTACCAGTGAGGTATTACGTAGTGAAAGGAACCTGGATTGCCTGCCCCATACATCACGCTGAAGTTGGCTACGTACCATGTTTTTCCAGTGGCTGCGTCTCGTTTGATGAAGTGCCGCTCTGTAACGAGGCCTCTTGCCTCTACTTTTCTGTAATCGTACAGCCTTGTCTTGGGCTGCTTTAGAGCTGTGGTGTAGGCTTCTTTGGATCCTTTTCAACATATCCAAAAATGTTAAACCAGGAGACAACGGTGCCCTACTAGCGGTTCATCTGTGTATTATGAGTATTCCCTCACACTGTAAGTTCTGCATTATTGTGTTTGAAACGTATTGCCAGCAACGACAGTGCCCGTATGCATTCAGTTAAGGTCATCCCAGTTTATGCTGTGAAATGCTTTTTGCTCTACCCTCTTATTTGATGAATTTTACAGATCAATGTTTCAACCATCACATGGTAGATATTGTACGTTATGGTTAGCCAGCCTTCTTAAGAACATGCAGGCTCAGCTCATTAAGAATATGCGAACCAAGTGTCCCACCTCCTCCCACTCATAAATCTCTTTTATATGCGAGTAAGTGAACTCGAAATTTAAATCCACGGTTATGGGCAAATTTATGACCTGCATATATGGTGATACGACGGACGGCCTGAAAAGTAATGTTTCCGAATTTTTTAAGTGAAAATTTTTAAGGCTTTTAGAATAAAACGAACGTTACTAAAATTTTACATTATCATTATTCGTGTTTACATACGAGGGTTCGAACTTTAATAGTGCCAACTATTTATTTACAGCTCGTACAAAATAGATACGTGTTTCAAAGTTTTACTGGCGTTCAAAGTAGTCACCAGCAATGTGTATAGCCCTTTGCCAGCGATGTGGAAGTCGTAGGATACTCTTAGCGGTGCCAGGTGTGTTGACAGTTCGAGCGGCGCGGTCTATTGCCCGACGAATTTGTAGCAGTTCTGAAGTGAATGCCGTGAAGTGTTTCCTTCAGTTTAGAAATCTAGTTGAACTTACGATGGCTAATGTCAGGGGAGTGCAGCAGGTGGTATAGCACTTAGCAGCCCCATAAGTCTAACAAATCAGTAACAGCTTGCAATGTACGTGCTTGAGCATTGTCCTGTAAAGTGATGGTCAGATCCTGCAGAAAGTGTCATTACTTCTGTCTCTACGCTGATCGTGGGTTGTGTTCCGAAAATGAACAGCATAGAGACAGAAGTGATGACACTTTCGGCAGGACGTGACCACCATTTTGCAGGACAGTGCTCAAGCACGTACTGTGCAAGCTGTTACTGATTTGTTTGACTGATGGGGCTGCCAAGTGCTATACCACCTACTGCACTCCTCTGCCTTAAGCCCTCGTAAGTTCAACTCGATTTCTAAACTGAAGAAAACACTTCACGGTATTTGCTTCAGAACTGCCAGAAATTCGTCGGGCAATAGACCGCGCCGCTCGAACTGCCAACACAACTGAAACCGCTACGACTTCCACATCGCTGGTAACTGGTTATGCACAATGCTGGTGACTACTTTGAACGTCAGTAAAACTTTGAAACACGTATCTATTTCGTACGTGCTGTAAATAATTAGTTACCACTATTAAAGTTCCAACCCTTGTATTTATTTCTCAACGTAGTCGCCCTGACAACAAATACATGTCTGTCAACGAGTGAAAAGTTTGTTGATACCGTCGCTGTAGAATGACCTTGTTGTCGGAGCCACAATCTTACCTCTGCATGCACCGCTTCGTCACTGTCAAAGAGAAGTCTTCGGATTTGTTCTTTAAGTTATTGAAACTGATGAAAATAGGTGGGGCCAAGTGGGGACTGTTGGAGAATAGTCGATGAGAGTGAACACAGGATTGTCGCACATATCATAGCACTGTGCATTGTCATGCTGAAGGAGAGGGGGCTTAGTGTGGACGAACTCTTCGAATTCGAAACTCAATTACAGCACACTGTTTTTCACTCACCGACATAGTTACGTTAGACACCGCCATGTTACACTCCAGGAATTGGAGCTTTCTAGCGGCAAAGGGCTGCGGACATATTGACATGAAAAATAAAGATGTAGAATGTCAATAACGTTTGCTTTATTTAAATATCTTTGAGATCCTTCACATAAAAAATTCGGCAGCATTACTTTTAGCACACTCTCGCATGAATTTCAGCATTCGAAACGATCCGCATAAATCAATACCAATCATGTGGTGATTACACAACTATGTCGTTTGAGTCATTGTCGTCGTCTCGTTTAACGCAACAACTGCACTCATTGAGTTATACGTCCCGTTAGAAGGGGACGTTCCCACTGAAAATGCAGCATGCATCGAACCTGAGTATAGGGCTGATGGACGCACAATGTGTCAACACAATTCTTATACAGTTTTGTAGAGTTTATGATCACTAAGGCACTCGTCGTAGTGTTGAGTAAAGTCCAAAGGTGTCTCATGAGTACATCGCAGTTCCGAGACGGCTATACTGACTCAAAAGAGACTCTTCCGGGGGGCAACATCAAGGTCACTGTATTATATATCTGTTGTTAACTGACTGTCACCGACAGATGATAGCCATATAAAGTCTCATAATACACCGACGTTGGTCACCAGGCCATGTGTTTTGAAGCTCGGACTATGAGTCTATTCAAACTGCAGGGAGCTTTATACCCTAGTTCTGCGAATAACGTGATCTCTTGTCAGCAGATGTTAGGCGAGACAGAAGGGAAAAAGTCTTCCTCAAGTCTATATTCGTAGTCCCAATATCTTTGCATGGCCCTCTGATGGCCTGCCTGTGTTGCGTCTTTCTCCTCATTTGCTATCAGTTATCCCTGTTGTATACGTGAGCAGGATTTCTGTATCTTTGCATTGACTCCTTGTTCAAGTTTTCCTGCTGACCTACTTTATGGTTCAAATGGCTCTAAGCACTATGGGACTGAACATCTGAGGTCATCAGTCCCCTAGATTTAGAAATACTTAAATCTAACTAAACTAAGGACATCACACACACCCATGCGTGAGGCAGGATTCGAACCTGCGACCGTAGCTGTAGCGCGGTTCCGGACTGAAGCGCCTAGAACAGCTCGGCCACAGCGGCCGGCACCTACTTTATGACTTGAGGTCCTCTCACAGTCAAATATCAAGTCCCTGAACATATTCGCTCATGCACTGTCTTATGTCTACATATACCTTCGTTCTTTCTAACTGAACCGCAAAGGCTTTATATTTTAGAATACCTGCTGCACATCGATAAGTGCGTTCTTTATCTATTGTTAGACAAACATCCGACGAAGTAAATTGTTCTTAGGGAATGTTTTGGAGTTGCTGCATAGTACCATTAAAAGCCCTCCCCTCCTCATTCAGCTGCCTTGATCTGAACACAACTGAACATCTCCGGTAAGATTTTGTTCTGCGAGTATACTGCGCGAATACTCCACCACCATCAACACCACCAGGAGTGCTGGAGACAGCACTGTTACAGACGGCCGTGGAGGATTAGTGCCTTACTAAGTTCGAAAAACATTTTCATTTAGTTGTCGTGCATGCTGTGAATTGCAGTTCTCTTGGACACGAACAAATGGCCATTATAACACGACTTGACGGAGTAAATCTATAAGGCACAGTCAAATGAAATCGACACAAATCAGATAAACTAAGTAAACCCAAACGTGTACATCTTTTTCCACAACAAATCGACGCCCACGAATGTCTTTCTTTAGGGCTCAAAAAATATGGAAATGGGTTGGGGAGAGGTTGGAACTGAGCGAAAAACGTGTAAGGGCTTTACAGCAAAACTTCTGTAACGTATGCGAAACGATCTTGGCTATATGTCGGTGGACATACGTTCATTCGAGTCCTGGATCTATTACGCACAATATTACGGTGGATGCATCCGTGTGTGAAGGCTCTGAGGAGAATGAATGTTAGCAGACTGTCTTCGTCGTCGTTATACGGACCCAGAACCTGACTTGATGAATCGGAGTGCAATTGGGTACTCAAGACGGACACGTCTGTTTCGCATTGCCGATGATCTGGAAAACAACCGCTATATTTCAATCATGTTAACACCGTTGATTGTTCCCTGTCTGGGATGTATCCGTAAAGTTATTGTTCAACAAGGTAACGAAAGACTGCATGATGCTCATGTTGTCCTGACTTATCTCGATATAGAAGGTATCCGGCCGTTACTCTAGCCGTCAAGTTCTCCAGATCTCTCACCCACTTATTTAAAACACTTGATCATTGTTTGCCGAGAGAATGGCACGCCACCACTCGTCAGCCACTTTGCTTCGTGAACGCTGGCTTTGAGATGAAGCTGCATGCGATGACGTGCTAGTGTCTGTCAGCCAGTATCAGTTCGTCTCGATATTCAGGTGGGTTACAGTTACTGCTCCCGCCAGATGTGGCAGCTCTGTGTTGTATATTTCGTATACTGTATATCCCCAAGTTACCTACAAATTTAATCATGCACTCTTCCTACGACACTGTGTATGCACAATTATTTTGCTGTCCTTCCTGGTGATGTAGTGTTGGCTGATCCCGAACTGATTCCGAAATGGACATCTGATTCCCATTAGCTGCCACCGTATTTATCTCAAAGCGGAAGTATTGATTTGAATTAGTTGCTAGGTTATTTTTCCATAGTATACTTGTTGATTTCCATAAGCTATCGACAGTGCCCATTTTACACAGACTTAGGACTGTCTACATGCAAAAGGTATCGTTAAGAATGTTTGCTTTTTTGATACTGTCATAATACAAACACTTTACAAGCAAATTTCTAATAGTCAAGCAGAGGCAATAAAATTATGTAGGTGTGAGACTTGTATCAGATGTTTTGAAGATATTCATACCGGGTACTGGTGATATTAGGCAGCTTTTCCATTTATTCTTTTATATAGTTTTGTTTGTCCCACATTGTTTTGGGACTTGTTTTCTCCTCGCTTCTCATTTTAACGTAAGTT
Source organism: Schistocerca gregaria (assembly GCF_023897955.1). Classification (NCBI taxonomy): domain Eukaryota; kingdom Metazoa; phylum Arthropoda; class Insecta; order Orthoptera; family Acrididae; genus Schistocerca; species Schistocerca gregaria. The sequence continues at coordinate 625,794,486 of NC_064931.1, read as the reverse complement.
TCAGTTTTAACACCCTTTGGCATCAGCACCAGGTAGGAAACGTTGGTATGTGAAGAGCAATATTGAGCGTTTAGTTTTGAGTGGAATGCCTCACAGCAGTTAGTAGTGCGTTCAGAACTACTACTAAAGTCGGCACGGCACACGTAATGGGTGGAAAGTCGCTATCTTCAAGAATGTAGGTATGAAGTAAATAATAAAAAAGTCGTCCAGATATTCATTTTTAGGTTGGCGGGACATCAGATCTTCGAAAAAGCAATTTTCAATTTGATCAGGGGGCAGGACGGTCAAAGTTTTCAGACCTCTAAGGATTTCAGAATTCTTTGATTTAAAATCATTTGATAATCCCAATGATTGAATCTATCTCCGCCATAAACTGAGGTGACAGAAGTCATAGGATACCTCCTAATTCGTGTCGGACCTCGTTTTGCCTGGCATAGTGCAGCAACAATTTGTTGGAAGTCCCCCGCAAAAATATTGAGCCACGCCGCCTCTATAGCCGTCCATAATTGCGATAATGTTACCTTTGCAGGATTTTGTGCTGCAACAGATCTCTTAATCATGATGGTCCATAAATGTTTGATGGGATTCATGTTGGGCGATATGGGTGTTCAAATCATTCGCTTGAACTTTGCAGAATGTTCTTGAAACCAAGCGTGAACAATTGTCAAGTGAGATAGAGCATTGTGATCCTTAAAAATATCATTGTTTTACGGGAAAATGAAGCCCATGAAGGCCTGCAGATAGTCTCCAAGTAGTCGAACTTAACTATTTCCAGTCAATGATCGGTTCAGCTGGACGAGGTAAGGCCTGAAACTTGGTATTCTCGGCACGCTCTTTATACTGTAGGTCTCGGAATATTGAATTCCCTAACGATTTCCGAAACGCAATGTCCCTTGCGTCCATCTCCAACTACTATTCCGCATTAAAGGTCTGTTACACTACTGGCCATTAAAATTGCTACACCACGACGATGACGTGCTACAGACGCGAAATTTAACCGACAGGAAGAAGATGCTATGATATGCAAATGATTAGCTTTTCAGAACATTCACACAAGGTTGGCGCCAGTGGCAACACCTACAACGTGCTGACATGAAGAAAGTTTCCAACCGATTTCTCATACACCAGCAGCAGTTGACCGGCGTTGCCTGATGAACCGTTGTTGTCATGCCTCGTGTAAGGAGGAGAAATGCGTACCATCACGTTTCCAACTTGGATAAAGGTCGGATTGTAGCCTATTGCGATTGCGGTTTATCGTATCGCGACATTTGCTGCTCGCGTTGGTCGAGATTCAATGACTGTTAGCAGAATATGGAATCGGTGGGTTAAGGAGGGTAATACGGAACGCCGTGCTGCATCCCAACGCCCTCGTATCACTAGCAGTCAAGATGACAGGCATCTTATCTGCGTGGCTGTAACGGATCGTGCAGCCACGTCTCGATCCCTGAGTCAACAGATGGGGACGTTTGCAAAACAACAATCATCTGCACGAACCGCTCGACGACGTTTGCTGCAGCACGGTCTATCAGCTCGGAGGCCATGGCTGCGGTTACCCTTGACGCTACATCACAGACAGCAGCGACTGCGATGGCATACTCAACGACGAACCTGGGTGCACGAATGACAAAACGCCATTTTTTCGGATGAATCCAGGTTCTGTTTACAGCATCATGATGTTCGCATCCGTGTTTGGCGACATCGCGGTGAACTCACATTGGAAGCGTGTATTCGACATCGCCATACTGGCGTATCATCCGGCGTGATAGTACGGGGTGCCATTGGTTACGCGTCTCTGTCACCTCTCGTTCGCACTGACGGCATTTTGAACAGTGCACGTTCTATTGCACATGTGTTACGACTCGTGGCGCTACCCTTCATTCGATCCCTGCGAAACCGTACATTTCAGCAGGATAATGCACGACCGCATGTTGCAAGTCCTGTACGGGCCTTTCTGGATACAGAAAATGTTCGACTGCTGCCCTGGCCAGCACATTTTCCAGATCTCTCACCAATTGAAAACTTCTGGTCAATGGTGGCCGAGCCCGCAGCTCGTGGTCGTGCGGTAGCGTTCTCGCTTCCCGCGCCCGGGTTCCCGGTTTCGATTCCAGGCGGAGTCAGGGATTTTCTCTGCCTCGTGATGACTGGGTGTTGTGTGATGACCTTAGGTTAGTTAGACTTAAGTAGTTCTAAGCTCCAGGGGGCTGATGAAAATAGATGTTAAGTCCCATAGTGCTCAGAGCCATTTGAACCAATGGTGGTCGAGCAACTGGCTCGTCACAATACCCCAGTCACTACTCTTGATGAACTGTGGTATCGTGTTGAAGCTGCATGGGCAGCTGTACCTGTACACACCATCCAAGCTCTGTTTGATTCAATGCCCAGGCGTATCAAGGGCGTTATTACGGCCAGACGTGGGTGTTCTGTTTACTGATTCCTCAGGATCTATGCACCCAAACTGCGTGAAAATGTAATCACATGTCAATCCTAGTATAATATATTTGTCCAATGAATACCCGTTTATCATCTGCATTTGTTCTTGGTGTAGCAATTTTAATGGCCAGTAGTGTAATTCACCTCGTGCGGCCATAATCACGTCGAAAACATTTTCATATGAATCACCCGACTAAAAAAAAGAAAAAAATTGGTTCAAATGGCTCTGAGCACTATGGGACTTAACATCTGTGATCATCAGTCCCCTAGAACTTAGAACTAATTAAACCTAACTAACCTAAGGACATCACACACATCCATGCCCGAGGCAGGATTCGAACCTGCGACCGTAGCAGTCGCGCGGTTCTTGACTGAGCGCCTGAACCGCTAGACCACCGCGGCCGGCCCACCCGACTGAAAATGGCAGCTTTGCCAATGCACTGCCCTCTTATACCTCATGTACCTGATGCTACCTTCATATATATATGATCATATCGGTATCCCATGACTTTTGTCACCTCATTGTATGTGCCGAGGTGAAACCTGCAGATCCTTATATTCGTTTGGAGCCAGACGCAAGATATTACTTAGTGAATCATCGTCTCAAAGACTGATTCTCTGCCCGTGTAATATACCAGAGTTATCACGATTATGGTCTAACTGTGCAGTTTAATGAATTTAGTTTCACAAAGCACTTACATGTACTCCTCGTACACTTACATGTACTCCTTGTACACTTGTATTCACCAACAGTTTCTTGACCTTTTCAGTTGCCATTATGTCAACCTCCATCACTCCCTCATAGTGCACTGACTACCTACGAGCTTAACTGAGAGCTGTGTGCGGCAGTGGAATGGTGCAGCGAAGCGCCGTTATCCGAAAGTTAACGGAATCAACCCAAATATTACTGTTCGGCGAACTTATCGAAAGTGGGAATCTTGTCCTTTGCTATTCGACCGCGGGGGGGAGGGGGTGGGTGTAAATCGGCAACAATGACACTTATAATGGGTGGCAATGTATGTTACAGCTATCATTGTCTGTTCTTCAGAGGTGTCTGGATCGCACACAAAATGTTGGGCAGGTACTTTTAATATGCCAAGTAGCTATTGGTACTCAGAGATTTGAAAGTGGAAAGGAACATACGATCTGATTATAGCCCTGCTTATAGTTTAATTATCATCAACAATTGCTATATTTGTTGTGCAAATTCTTCGAAGATTTGATACGTTTGTATGTATTAATAACACTTCAGGCTCCAGCCAGTTCTTTATGCCAAATTATCACATTTTGCAGAAACCGTGCAGAGTTTCCGGAGCGCAGGCTTAAGCAAACCGCGCATGCGCTTCGTTATATTTAGCTGGACGTCCGTTGCGGTGACAGCGGCATGCGGGACACCGCTGACAGCAATCCAGCCAGCTCCAGGCCCAAGACATGGTAAGTGCTGCTGTCTCTAGCTACTCGATCTGTTCATTCTCGTTCTCTTATTGACGATAAAGTCTGCAAAAGTGGCAGCTTTAACACTTAGGACGACAATAATTCGGATGATAGTTCAGTACTTGAGGAAGCTTTGTATTTTGCTGTTTCGTAACCTTCACGCTAATTAAGGAGCATTGGTTGTATATTGGATAATCATTTTCTCTGACTCTCTCATTTGGTACGTAAAAGAATGTCCGTCATGATTTCATTAACGAGGAAGAATTAAGGGCATCAAATACGAAACTGCACTTTCTTATTTCAGACCACGAAGCACTGAGCCAGATATACAACACAGTTTTAACATAATTACGAAATCTCTGCAGATTCTCTAACTCTTCGATTGCATAATGACAGAAATACACTCATATATAAAAAGTCAACTGGAATTCTGCTTGTTTCCTCATTGTTCGCTATTACCCTCACAGAAGTAATGTCAGCTTAGTAAGCAAATAATACACAAATTACGAAAAATGTGAGTCGTCACTCTGAATACTTTCTGTTAAAATATTTCGCGTGAAACTTACATGCGTTGTATCAGTCGCGCCATTGTTGTGAATCAGAGCATATGGTAGCGTAGTGTCCTTGTAATTGTCGCGTGTATGTTGATCTCAAAAGACACGTGGAAGACGGTTTTGTGAACGACGCTTAAGTGTGAAATGGCTACGTAACCAAGAAGAGCGTATCCGTCGTAAGACAATAGAAAAACCACTGCAAGTTTATGAATCCTTGAACCATTTTATCTAAGAGTAATATGATGTACGAACGATATATTGTGTCGCTGTAGCTTGATCATTAAAAATTTCTAATACTCAAATATTGGAAAACGTCTCACTGTTTTACTCTTCCTGGTACTTAACTTAATTTCAAATTAAATAAGGAGGCCATGCGACGTTACATTGTGTTAGATGATCAGATTGCATGTAGTTTTTGTTTCAATACACCTACAGTGAGGAGATCCTCCGGGATGTAGGTTTCAGAAATCAAGGATATACAATAAATAATTACAAAGAAAATAGGGTATGTTAATGTACCTTATATGGATGTGGAACAAGCCAAGAACCGTCAACCATATTTTCACTGAAAAGGCAATAACATACTTGTCACAAAACACGTACAAGTCCGATACACATAGTTACATAAGATAAATCTTGGGCTACTTTAGCCAGGCACATCATATAGAAAACTGATTTTACAAAACTTACTTGCATTGATCGCATTTCTGCATTAAATTGGTACAGAAGTCAGACTGTAGGTAATGGTCTCACTGTTTGACATTATTAACATCAAATACGTATCATTTTGGTCTGATAAAAAATTACTCAATGGAATTGTAGTAATTAGCCACCAACGAAATCTTTAGCCTCCTCTTACACTGAACTTTATTAGTAGTTCTACTTTTACAGCTGCTGGAAAGTTGCCGAAAATGTGTTTTTTCTTAATAATGGAAACTTTTCTTAACGAAAGTGACTAAATATTTGTGGAGGTTATTGTTATATTTCACAATACGAATGGTGTAATATCGAGAAATATCCATTCTGCACTCCGCAAGGCCCTATGCGGCGTGAGGTGACAGAAACATAGTGTGTCATTATCATTTTCAGTCGTCCTACAGCATGAGCCGTTCGTATGCGGGAAGTGTTGTCGACGTGCTTCCGTTTCAGGCTCGACTACGTCAGTTTGACTGCCAAGGAAATTACGAGATGTGCTTGTGAAAGGAAGCAATACAAATTTTAACTGCTTTCGAGACACTCTCTCTTCGAATTTTAAGAGTAATCCTTTCAGTGTCCAGAACCTCTCTATAATAGCGTCTAGTAATGGGATTTGTTGAGCATTTTAGTTACAGTGTTGCATTGATTAAATAAGTCCCTCCGTAATCGTGCACAGCTTTCCCATATTCTCTCTGTCTTTTCTATCGATCCAACTTGATAAGCGTCATAGATAATGGAATATTATCCAACAAATGCTGTGACGAGAGTTTTGTAAGAAAACTCCATCCTAGATGAAATTATTCTGCGCATCCGAGTCTCTTACCCTCACTCCCCTGAACCTCATTTATTAGGTCTCATTCCGTCTTAAATTACCCTCATAATTATGTTAGCAAGAGTAGACAGGTGGACTGCATTCTGTTTCACAACAACCCAGCAAATCCTAGCTTCAATCCGATTCCCTACCGAGAAACTGAAGCTAAAGTAAGTTAGGAAAATGTGTTGAGACAGCTATGTGAGAAGACTTCAATAAATCCAAATGCTAGATCTTTGCTGGTTAGTTACCGAAAACTTTCTCTATGCGTCTAAGTCTTCCGCCGAGATTCTCATTGAATAGGAAAGTGATTAAATGAAGTTTGAAATACTAAATTCTCTGTTACAAAATAGCTATACCAAAGAAGACTACAGCACCGCTTATCCTTTAGTTCGTTCCAAGAATACGAAAAGGCTTACAAAAATATGTGAACGTACAACCAAGGTAATAACCAGAGGATCTTGATAGAGAAATGTCATTTGGACTGACATGGCAACCATTACATTTTATTTTACGCATGCTGAAAAAATGACATTTTTCCAGCAACAGACAATCTCATTGCGTTGGAACGATTTCGAGTTCAATGTTACTGGAAGAAGGCTCATGTGTATGAAGTCTTTAATAATGGTTATGGGATATATGGGCTGTGATACAGACCAATCTCGCTTCAATTAATTCGTTTATGATTATGGAACAAATCATGTGCGTGATTCCTCTCAAATTTGTTCAGACAACTCAAGAGAATTTCAGAAAACCTTAACAAAATCCAATAGGAGCCAGCCACAATAAAGAATCTGTGCACTGTGGTGGGCCTTATTCTTAGAATTTCGCAGGCTCACGTTCCAGTATGAGTCACGAAATATAATAATTTCTCCAACATAAATCTCACAGAATGAGTAAGAGTGTAAAAATTAGAGAAATTCAGACTTACATGGACAGATTCCTACAATATTTCTTCCCACGTGCCATACACAAACGCAACGGGAAGATGGTAAAATGTATCTAGCGCAGTATACGTGTGCTGTGTGTACAAAGTTAGCATTTGGTTCCTTCAACCAACAAGTCTGCAATTTTGTTTTGTAAAACGTCTAGCGCTGTAGATGACAGGATCTCTTAGACGCCTATATGAACAATATGATCATATTGAACAAAACACGTACTACGGTTATTCGGATAGTTCTGGTGGTAAAAAACAGGTAGCCCGAGTTATAACATTTGTTACTGTCATCATATATACAGGCATTTCACATGTAATCCCACGTTAAGGCCATTGCGTAGTGAGAGTGACGTACTGTCAGGATAGAAAAAATGTTTCCGGTTTCCGGCGGAAACAATACTGTTTCGGTACGGATAACAGGCGAATCAAAGTATGCAATCGAATTGGTGCGGCAACTGAAACCGTAATCCGAAGCTGAATTACGCAGAACAGGACGTTCTTGTGGCAAAACGTCTAAATTGCACCCAGATTCTCGGTGAAATTTTGGCGGTATATGGACCAAATAAATGTCGCGTTCACCCGTAGTGATACTGTGCCAACACTTTTGACCAAAGCCGCGCAGACGTGGACGATGCTGATCGGAAAGCCCGTATCTTGCAGCATGCGATTTCCATTTTTTCGGGAAGGTGAAAGAACATCTGGGGGGAAAGAAGATTTTTTAACGATGAAGACGTTGACATAGTGGTTCTCAAATGGCTCCTTGACCAAGGAGCGAATTTCCATCGTCGGGTAACTGAACGATTCGTAGAACGTTCTGGCCATTATTTACGCAGACTTATTGAGTAAGTTGGAAAGTAGTGTCACTTTGACGTATAGTGTAGCACTGAATAAAAGTTACTTGGGCTGTCATGATAACGTGTAATTTACTTCTTGAAATCCCCTCGTAGGTACATGTGCGATGGGTTGACTAACATCTACATCTACATCTACATCTACATCTACATGACTACTCTGCAATTCACATTTAAGTGCTTGGCAGAGGGTTCATCGAACCACAATCATACTATCTCTCTACTATTCCACTCCCGAACAGCGAGCGGGAAAAACGAACACCTAAACCTTTCTGTTCGAGCTCTGATTTCTCTTATTTTATTTTGATGATCATTCCTACCTATGTAGGTTGGGCTCAACAAAATATTTTCGCATTCGGAAGAGAAAGTTGGTGACTGAAATTTCGTAAAAAGCTCTCGCCGCGACGAAAAACGTCTATGCTGTAATGACTTCCATCCCAACTCGTGTATCATATCTGCCACACTCTCTCCCCTATAACGCGATAATACAAAACGAGCTGCCCTTCTTTGCACCCTCTCGATGTCCTCCGTCAATCCCACCTGGTAAGGATCCCACACCGCACAGCAATATTCTAACAGAGGACGAACGAGTGTAGTGTAAGCTGTCTCTTTAGTGGACTTGTTGCATCTTCTAAGTGTCCTGCCAATGAAACGCAACCTTTGGCTCGCCTTCCCGACAATATTATCTATGTGGTCCTTCCAACTGAAGTTGTTCGTAATTTTAACACCCAGGTACTTAGTTGAATTGGCAGCCTTGAGAATTGTACTATTTATCGAGTAATCGAATTCCAACGGATTTCTTTTGGAACTCATGTGGATCATCTCACACTTTTCGTTATTTAGCGTCAACTGCCACCTGCCACACCATACAACAATCTTTTCTAAATCGCTTTGCAACTGATACTGGTCTTCGGATGACCTTTTAGACGGTAAATTACAGCATCATCTGCGAACAATCTAAGAGAACTGCTCAGATTGTCACCCAGGTCATTTATATAGATCAGGAACAGCAGAGGTCCCAGGACGCTTCCCTGGGGAACCCCTGATATCACTTCAGTTTTACTCGATGATTTTCCGTCTATTACTACGAACTGCGACCTTCCAGACAGGAAATCACGAATCCAGTCGTACAACTGAGACGATACCCCATAGCTCCGCAGCTTGATTAGAAGTCGCTTGTGAGGAACGGTGTCAAAAGCTTTCCGGAAATCTAAAAATACGGAATCAACTTGAGATCCCCTGTCGATAGCGGCCATTACTTCGTGCGAATAAAAAGCTAGCTGCGTTGCACAAGAGCGATGTTTTCTGAAGCCATGCTGATTACGTGTCAATAGATCGTTCCCTTCGAGGTGATTCATAATGTTTGAATACAGTATATGCTCCAAAACCCTACTGCAAACCGACGTCAATGATATAGGTCTGTAGTTAAATGGATTACTCCTACTACCCTTCTTGAACACTGGTGCGACCTGCGCAATTTTCCAATCTGTAGGTACACATCTATCGGTGAGCGAGCGGTTGTATATGAGTGCTAAGTAGGGAGCTATAGTATCAGCGTAATCTGAAAGGTATACAATCTGGACCTGAAGACTTGCCCATATCAAGCGATTTGAGTTGCTTCCCAACCCCTAAGGTATCTACTTCTAAGAGACTAATGCTAGCAGATGTTCGTGTTTCAAATTCTGGAATATTCCATTCGTCTTCCCTGGTGAAGGAATTTCGGAAAACTGCGTTCAATAACTCCGCTTTAGCGGCACAGTCGTCGATAACAGTACCATCGGCACTGCGCAGCGAAGGTATTGACTGCGTCTTGCCGCTTGTGTACTTTACATACGACCAGAATTTCTTCGGATTTTCTACCAAATTTCGAGACAATGTTTCGTTGTGGAACCTATTAAAGGCATCTCGCATCGAAGTACGTGCCAAATTTCGCGCGTCTGTAAATTTTAGCCCATCTTCGGGATTTCGCGTTCTTCTGAACTTCGCATGCTTTTTCCGTTGCCTCTGCAACAGCGTTCGGACCTTTTTTGTGTACCACGGGGGATCCGTTCCATCTCTTATCAATTTATGAGGTATGAATATCTCAATTGCTGTTGCTACTACATCTTTGAATTTGAGCCACATCTCGTCTACATTCGCATAGTCATTCTAAGATACGCTACAATATTCTTCTGGGCGTTTCAGAAAGATAAGTTTTTCTCTGTGTGATAACTTAACTGTGGAGACTCTGTCTGAGCACTATAAGCAAGCAATCGCAGGAAAAGTGCCGTGCTATATCGACGTATTTCTGTAGGATAATGTTACTCCTGGGTACAAGTTTGGCGATTCGCTATGGTCTGCTAATCATCTACTAATGTAGCGCAGTTGTACCACCCTTCGGGGTTGGAACACTTGCACAGAGTGAAAATTGCAAGGAGGGACACTTTCAGTAGTTTAGCAGTTTAGCACAGTTGCTCGTGCGAGCTGGATCGCACGCACACCACAGCAGCGACCAACCATTCGTTTTCGTGTCGAATTTGTTTTTAAGACGGTTGTATTAATGAGAAATGATAATGAAATTCAACATAAGGAGAACTGACAATGCAATTCAACGTTTCTTTCAATATTTTGATGATGCAAAGAATGGGGGACAGCTAAGTGAGAAACTAGGTACTGGCTACTACAGCTGCAGCCTTGTAAAGACTGCCGTTTTAGGACTAAATTTAAACTGACAAATTTACATTTCGTTACCATTTTATTTAAACGTTAAATATAAAAACACATAATGTCAATGAATATTACTTGTTTTGCTTTTCACTAAAGGTCTAATATCTGGTATCACTTTTCGAGTAATAATATCTGGAAGACAAGCATTAAGTTGAAGTCTACAAGTGAGCTTCTGTGGGCAGATATTGTTCTCTTAATCGCGTAGGAAATCAGTATCTACATGCAAGTCTAAACGTCGACATAATCCTAGCTGCAGACTTGTAAAGTCGTGAAAATTTACGTTGAAGAAACCGAAGTTTACGACAATAACTTTGCTGCGAAACTAATCATGCAAACGTTACATTCTAGCTATAAACGTTCTGGCTGTAGCCGATTTTCCACGCTGGCAGCAAAACCCGAAAACCAGTGAAAGTGGGCAACCCTTTGCAAGCTGTAAAGAAGTATGGTAACTTAATCTAACTGCAGATTCACTCGTTGAGTGTTCCTGTTGGAAACAAGAATGTATTTTCATAGTAAAAATTATTGAGACGTTTATTTCTCTGCTCCCATATGATGAATGCTTTCTTCAGTCATATCGCTAAAAAAACGGTTTTTCTTTTTTCTTTTTAATCAGACTTTTGAAGCACGTTAGTAGAACACTATCATTATATACAATAAACATATAGACTAGGCGCCCTGCAGTGATATGTTGATGTTTATGTGTCTGACCGCTTTGAAATTCCTAACCCGAGCATCATGCTACTTTCCATCTCTTTGTAAACAACTACCTTCCCTTTTAAGGAGAGACTTAACCCTAAAACTTCAACTTAAAAAAAATATTAATGGATCTTTCATGTCTTTTGAGTGTTTACTCGTAGATCCCGAAATGATTTGACTGTATTCGAATTACAAATACGTCTAAGAAATGGTTGAAATATGGACTGAGTGACAGAAGCATCTTTACTCTGAACTTGGCATAAACTCAAACTGGGAAAAAACAAGTTGCAAGATTTCCAGCAAAGCTGAAGTGAAAAATTTGGCAGCCAGTCGTTGGAAATCAATTTCTTTCCCTGTTGGCTGTAAATCTAATTTAAGGAACACACTGTAGTCCTGTTAAGTACTGTCAACAAGCTCCAGGGAAATAGGCATTGGCTTGCAATCAGATATCCCTATCACTGCACCTCCTCAAAAAGACTGCCAGTTGATCTTTACATAGAAAATTCAGGAAAAAGGCTACTCTGATCTTGAAAATACAAGAAGATGCCTCATATAAGTAGGAAGGAAAAACGTTATGGTACCGTTGAATTTTAGTGGATTGTGTCTTGTAGTAACATTCATTTTTTGATGAAATGTTAAAATCCGTTTTGCCGTAAGTTTTTTTTTTTTCTAAGCTCAGTGTCAACTTTTATCATAAATAGTAACCAGTCTGAATTAAATTTTTGCACGAAGTAGTCCTGATGTTTTTGCATACTTCTGTGCATTAATATTGTCTAAAACATACCCGTAAATTGTTTGTTTTATCCTCACATTTGTGTGATAATTAAAAGAAAATTTAAGGCTGAAATTAGAACTAAACCCTTAAATCAAATAATTAGCATTTCCCATAAAAAGAATGCGCTGAACCGTTGAAGTGTATCTTGTAAATGTACCTACAAAATCTGGCAAGTGAAAATTGTTGTGTGAGTACTAAAATTTGGTTTTCAAGCGTACAATTAAAAACCAAAACTCGAAAACCAGTGAATTTATGGATTTCAGAAGTTGGGTATTGCTACACCTGCACATACTACACGCGATTTTAAAATTTGATTGCTATCGGCAGGGTAGAAGAAAACATAAATTTTTGTGTGGAGTCTCTCCTTAAACAGTGCGCCGTACACTGATAAACCATAACATTCTGACCACCTGCTTCATAGCTTGTTTGTTCGTCACTAGAACGAAATACATCACTGATTCTACGTATCAGGGATCCAACAGTTTGGTGAAAGGTTTGTGGGAGTATGTGGCATTAGATGTCTTCACACAGGTCCTGTAATTCACGTAAATAACGGGCCGTTGATTTGCGTATGCGCTGATGACGCCCGATAGCGTGTCAGATGGGTTCCACAGGGTTTATGTCAGATGAATATGGCCGCCGAGGCGTCATCGTGAGTTCACTATAATGCTCCTCAAACGACTGTAGCATGGTTCTGGCTCCCACACAAGGACAATTACCCTGCCGAAAGACGACATCGCCGTCGGGGAAGACGCCAAGAATGAAGGGATGCAGATTGTTCGCAGCTGTCGACGTGTCTCCGATTACTATCACAGGTCCCATGCAAGCGCAGGAGAATGTCTTCATTGTTGACTCTTTTCTTCTTTTCCCATCTTCGCTTCCATCCTTCTGAGAGGTTATTAGTGCGATGACGTCTTCCACTGCAATTCCACAGCTCTCCTGGCATATGTCCGTTATCGAGCCACTGGTCCCCAAAATAGTCAAAATTGTCTTGAATCATCTGGTTTTCGAGCGTACTCACAACAATGGCGTACACAACAAACAGCACCCAGCATCTCCAGGGGAAGATGTGCTAGAGCAGAACACATTCTTATGTGACAGCGTATTTTCTCGTCTTTGTTATAAGACGAAAACTGAAGTTGTTTCCACAGACATTGATTAAAATGATAATTGCAGTCAGTAATGTCTGTTGCAGGAAACAAACTGTTAGCTGCTTCGATGATGGAAATTTCAAAGTCCATCAACAAAGACGCAGGGAACCATCCAGGCACTGTAGTTTTAATAGCTTTAAAAAACGCTTATATGTTACTTGCTTTCTATATGGCAACAAAGCGTAAATAACTGGAATGGTACTTATTTCCTCCCAAGAACTATTAAAGTCGGCGTAGATTATAAGCAATTGACCAAACTGCTTGCTCTAACTCTTAGTCGTTCCATTCACAAATAACGAATAGCAGTTTGATAAATTCGCTTTTCCCTTTTCGCTGGAAGACACCACTATTCTGTCATTCGGTCCCCAGTTATCATCTGCAAGTAAAAAATTTCTCCTATCCTTCATCAGTAAATTACACACATCAAAATAGGTTTTACATTATATCGGTTTCGAGAGTTCCGGAACCTGTACAGAAAATTGGAATAGAGATCAACATAAACATCATTTCCGACCTTTTTATTGCTCATCAAAAACAACATATTGCATGTTGTACCACCATACAGCGAGACCTTCAGAGGTGGTAGTCTAGACTGCTGCACGCACCGGTACCTCTAATACCCAGTAGCACGTCCTCTTGCATTGATGCATGCCTGTGTTCGTCGTGGCATACTATCCACAAGTTCATCAAAGCACTGTTGGTCCAGATTGTCCCACCCCTCAATAGTGATTCGAAATGGTTCAAATGGCTCTGAGCACTATGGGACTTAACATCTGTGGTCATCTGTCCCCCAGAACTTAGAACTACTTAAACCTAACTGACCTAAGGACGTCACACACATCCATGCCCGAGGCAGGATTCGAACCCGCGACCGTAGCAGTCGCGCAGTTCCGGACTGAGCGCCTAGAACCGCTAGACCTCCGCGGCCGGCAATGACGATTCGGTGTAGATCCCTCAGAGTGATTGGTGGGTCACATCGTCCATAAACAGCCCTTTTCAATCTACCCCCGGCATGTTCGATAGGATTCATATATGGAGAACATGCCGGCCACTCTAGTCGAGCGATGTCGTTATCCTGAAGGAAGTCATTCGAAAGATGTGCTCGATGGGGGCGCGCATTGTCTTCCATGAAGACGAATGACTCAACAATATGCTGCCGATGTGGTTGCACTATCGGTAAGAGGATGGTATTGACGTATCGTACAGCCATTACGGCGCCTTCCATGACCACCAGCGGCGTACGTCGGCTCCACGTAATGCCACCCCAAAACATCAGGGAACCTCCATCTTGCTGCAGTCGCTGGATAGTGTGTCGAAGGCGTTCAGCCTGACTGGGTTGCATCCAGACACGTCTACAACGATTGTCTGGTTGAAGGCATATGCGACACTCATCGGTGAAGAGAAGTTGATGCTAATACTGAGCCCAATATGTTGTTGGGCCCATCTGTACCGCGCTGCATGGTGTCGTGGTTGCAAAGATGGATCTCGCCATGGACGTCGGGAGTGAAGTTGCGCATCATGCAGCCTGTTGCGCTCAGTAACACGACGCCCTGTGGCTGCACGAAAAGTATTATTCAACATGGTGGCGTTGCTGTGAGGGTCCTCCGAGCTATAATCCGTAGGTAGTGGTCATCCAATGCAGTAGTGGCCTTTGGGCGGCTTGAGCGAAGCATGTCATCGACAGTTCTTGTCTCTCTCTCCATGTCCGAACAACATGGCTTTGGCTCACACCGAGACGCCTGTACACTTACCTTGTTGAGAGCCCTTCCTGGCACAAAGTAAGAACGCGATCGAACCGCGGTATTGAGAGTCTAGGCTTGGCTGAACTACAGACAACATGAAACGTGTACCTCCTTCCTGGTGGAATGACTGGAACTGATCGGCTGTTGAACCCCCTCCGTCTAATAGGCGCTGCTGGTTGTTTACACCTTTGAACAGGTTTAGTGACACCTCTGAACAGTCAAAGGGACTGCGTAAGTAATACAATAACCACAGTCAACGTTTATCTTCAGGAGTTCTGGGTATCAGGGTGATGCAAACTTTGTTTGATGTGTGTATTTTCTTGGAAGAATATTCCTCGAGAATCGGTGGCTTCTTGTGTAGTCCCAGATATATTCGCCTCATTCGATGTAACGATTGTTTCGGACTTCTGTATGAGGGTTACGATTTTACTCAGATGTGGCCTCGACTGAAGAACAGCCCTACTTCTTCGGCGTAAACTAGTGAAACTGAAGCGCCTGTTTCTTTTGCCCGCTACTTTACGCTGCAGAACTTCATGGGCTGCTTCATCTGGAATACAGACAGGGCTGCCTTCTACTAAAAATATGTTTTTTTGTGCATAGCTTTCATTTGCATTTATTCTTTTGGAAGTTTACTCAACGCCAGTAAGTCACCTAACGGCTGTTTGTATACTCCACATTATACTGCTGCCCGTTGCAAATGCCAGCCGGTGTGGACGAGCGCATCTAGGCGATTCAGTCTGGAACCGCGCGACCGCTACGGACGCAGGTTCGACTCCTGCCACGGGCATGGATGTGTGTGGTGTTCTTAGGTTAGTTAGGTTTGAGTAGTTCTAAGTTCTAGGAGACTGATGACCTCAGATGTTAAGTCCCATAGTGCTCAGAGCCATTTGAACCATATTTGAACCTACTGCAAAAAAATGTTCGAACGTGTGTGAAATCTTATGGGACTTAACTGCTAAGGTCATAAGTCCCTTAGCTTACACACTACTTAACCTAAATTATCCTAAGGACAAACACACACTCCCATGCCCGAGGGAGGACTCGAACCTCCGCCAGGACCAGCCGCAGAGTCCATGACTGCAACGCCCTAGACCGCTCGGCTAATCCCGCGCGACGAATCCGTTGTAAATCGATAAAGATTTCCCTTTGATGGTCCTGATGAACTCCATTACCTCATCATTAATACGTCGAATACTACTTGCCAGTCAGACGTCAACTGCAGCACTGAACTCTGGTAGAAAGCCACGCACACTACGAACTGGTGTGGGGATAGGGAACTTCGTGCAGAAATGTGTTTTGGCGTTGCCTAGAATACGTCGCAGGTAGCGGCGGACAGGCCGGTGTATCCTAGTTCTGGAAGATCCTGTTAACTACCTGTAGTGTCCTACGGTCCCTGCAAATGTACAGACATTCCGTCTCCGTATAAGTGTCACTCCATACAAGTGTCACAAACTCCCACCCGTCCAGAGGCATTTTCACTTCGATTATTAAATGACCCGTCAAAATATGATGTCGGAAGCCGCGAGACCACTGAAATAAGACGGCTTACAAATTGGGAGACCATCCCCAGAGCCATACAGTTTAACCACTCTGAACAAGGGAACTGCAGCAAAGACGACTGAAACGTCATTGTTGCATAAAGACATGGCCTAGTACCCGAAACTATTTTATTCAAACTGATATCGAAATAATTACTGGAGGTGAAATTTCTGCTTCGACCACCGCCCCCCCCCCCCCCCCCATCCACCATCCATCAATAATTGTGTACATCAGCAACTGATATGTAAGGTAATTCACCAATTACAATCGTGACATGTTAAGTATATTATACTGAAGATTACAAAAGTAGCACTTGACATTTATAGAAAAGATTTAATGGTACACACCTTACCTACAGTTCATAAGTGGACATGTTGGAGTGACGTTTATAATGTATAAAGGTAGCATAAACTACTTACATTTTATCGAGTTACTAAATACATTGGATGGGCCTATACTGATTAGGAGGCAACGGCCGTGCCGCAGTGGATACACCTGTTCCCGCTAGATCACCGAAGTTAAACGCTGTTGGGCGTGGCCGACACCTGGATGGGTGACCATCCACCCACCACGCGCTGTTGCCATTTTTCGGGGTGCACTCAGCCTCGAGATGCCAATTGAGGAGCTACTTGACAGAATAGTAGCGGCTTCGGTCAAGAATACCATCATAACGACCGGGAGAGCGGTGTGCTGACCCCACGCCCCTCCTATCCGCATTCTCGCTGAGGACGATACGGCGGTCAGATGGTACCGGTGCTTTTACACTTTTTACGGAGTGCTTTTACACTGATTAGGAGGATTATTATTAGAATTATGTTTCTCCAGCACTGTACTTGATGTGTGGGTTTTGTAAGTAGTTTATAGATGCCTATTGGAAACATTTTATTGAGTAACTGTTTGGTCATTTAGAATGTCATTTTGGGATGCATATTCTTGATAATGATTTTCAATTTCTTCCAATAGGTTCATTCTCTGTTCTTTGTTGACCAGTGAAGTATTTGTCAGTTGTGTGCTATGCCTGTCACTTTATATTGATTTTCAGTTACATGCAGAGCAAATGTAGATCTTTTTTAAGTTTCTTGAACGAGGAGCAGTCATCTGTTCATGAAAATCTGTATCGAAAGTTGTTCCTGTTTTATCAGTATTATACTCTTACATGAATCACATTTACATTTGTGTCTCGGGTCCTTTGTATGGCTTACTTCATTCATTCGTTCATTCATTTCGTATAGGCCATCTCTGGACCATATTATTTCAACTGTCTTGCTTTACGCGCTCTGATATTTGACCAGTGCTCCGGCATTCGTTCTCGGTAGTGCTCCTTACTCTCCTGGGTCCATGCCTTTCCTGTTTTTAATTTTGGTTTTTCTTGGAAACTGTGCCACACTAAGTTTCTCCTTGAGTGGGACACGCTCCATGATGTCATCATAGGTGATCTCTACTTCTTTAAGATCTTTGTCCACCTCTGTGAGCCAGACCCATTTTATTTTCTCGTCTTTAAAGTAGACGATCATACGATTGGTCAGTTTTCCAGGGCTCATTAGGGTCATATGTCCATAAAACGTAATACTTCTCTTCCGCATGTTATCGGTAATCCTCTCTATGTGGGGATACAGTTCATGATTACGACGTCTTCTATATTCAGCATTCTCTTTGATGGGACCTAATATCTTCCTCAAAAGCTTCCTTTCCTTGGCCTCTAGCTTTTCGATGAGGCCTTTTTTCTTCATTACTAGGCATTCAGAAGCATACAAGAACCCTGGACGGATAACACTGCAGTAATTCCTTAACATTGCATTGGACAATACTGATCTTTTGTTGTAGATGTTTTTGGTTAAATGGAGTGCCATTTCCATTTTGTTCATGAGTGATATGAAGTCTTCTTTCTATGATAAGATGGCTGTTATCCACTCTTTGAGATATTTAAATTTTTCATCTCGCTTAATTTTACCTTGACCTACTACAAGCTCCCTTGGTAGTGAATTTACTTTCGTTAAAACTCGGGTTTCTCAAATGAAATTTGGAGGCCTGTCTTCTGCATTTGTATGTGAGGCTCATTAGTCTATCTCTCCGCTGTTTCCATGAAATCTGAAAAATTGCAAAATCATCTGCAAAAGCGAGACAATCGGTTTCAAGATTTTGTTGCTTGTAAGCCAGCCTGACACAATTTTTAATTCCTTGGGTTTCCAGTTTGTGGTGGGGTGGGGTCGGTCATCTGTGTTGTTGTTAACGCTATCGTTCAGTCCACCTACCTCGATAGGATTCTTGGCGATGTCCTTTCACTCTGTGGTAGCAGATATGTGCTAGGCTGTGTAAAGCAGCGTTGATGAAACCACTACCTAATACCTACCACACAGACCACTGGTTTTAATCCTTATATATGATTCCCTATCATGTTATAGCTGATATATATATATATATATATATATATATATATATATATATATATGTGTGTGTGTGTGTGTGTGTGTGTGTGTGTGTGTGTGTGTGTGTGTGTGTGTGTGTGTACTGATAATAGCTTGATTAAATTTAGGTACACCTTTAAATGGCCCATGCTCGAAACTGGTAGCAATACATAAAGTTTTGGTGGACTATAATAACAATACATTTTGCAAATCAATTTTCTCGTGTGATTCATGGTCCATTCTGTGTAAATTTAGCATGAGTGTAACCTTTGATGCAAAAAGAAGGCGTCAATTATCTACATTTTTTACCCTGGCGCACAGGTAGAACACCAGAAAATTGTCAAAAGATAAGGATATGTAATAATAATTACAAGTAATTCTGTGTTTTTTTTTTTCAAGAAAATTCAGGATTATCTCAGGAATATTATATCGAAAGGTATAAATTTTGATCGAATTACTGCAATATTGTGACAGTTGTGTTTCTGAACATCAAAATAATGTCGAAATATGCCTCTATTGAATAAAAAATAATAATATTAAAAATTTGCACTCAAAATTCTATGCTGAGCATCATATGTTAAATTTTTCTTACTGTAGATGACTATGTACACAACTATATCTGTCGGAATTTTATCATTAAAAGTGGCAACTAATTTCATTGTAGTTTTCAGTGTGGCTAACACATTCATTCTCCTAGATATATTTCTAACAAAAATAGGATAATTTTCAATAAAACTGAATGGATTTACATTATCATCAATATTCAATTGAGTGACTCTCTTAAAATTGAGGAAAGCATCATATGCTTTCAGATAGTTATTTGGTGGAGGCAGATTCCAAAATTCTTGAGGAAAAACTTCATTTCTTCCATTTTCACATAGATAGTTTGTAATTTAACATGATCAAATAAAGAAGAATCAATTAGTTGATTATTTTCTCGATTAGTCTGGAAAACAACGAAAATAAAGCAAGATGTATCAAATTTGGAAGAATTATAATGATTAGTAATATCTAGCTCAAAATTCCTTTTTCCTGCTCAGCTGGCTAGTTCAACTGTTCGAGATTCAAAGAAAGAAATTGGAAATTTTGGATTTTTTTAGTCTTTCTTCTTCAAGCTCCTGTGAATGTTCTGCTCATAC
The DNA here is from genome assembly GCF_023897955.1 of Schistocerca gregaria. Taxonomy (NCBI): domain Eukaryota; kingdom Metazoa; phylum Arthropoda; class Insecta; order Orthoptera; family Acrididae; genus Schistocerca; species Schistocerca gregaria. The sequence goes on along the minus strand of NC_064931.1, from coordinate 625,774,620 downwards.
TTTACGACTGGAACACAAATTCCCATAGGTTCTACTAAAATTGACCCTCTTTTGGAAGTGTTTCTTTTATTTCAATTCCAGCATCATTTTTATCAGCCCTTCTAAGAATAGCATCTCCAGCACTTGAATTCAAAGTTAAAATTACTGTTAAATCTCCTTCCCACAATACTTCTTTATTATCTTTGAAAAATCCACCAAACCAGATCTAGTGGAAAAAGTACTCCATTTTTCTTACTTTTTATCTTATTAAGGATATGACGTTCTACAGTTAACTCAAAGGCTATAGTCGAAGTTAATCTCATAAGGACAGATGAAGAAATTAATGGATGTTCGATTCTAGACAAAATATTTTTTCCTTTCTGTATAGTGATGACCTTGAACATCTTTGCCATATAGTCATCAACTAATTTTTTACTAGATTTTCCATCATATGATGGATAATGTGTACCATCAGCTTCAATAACACTAAAACCCATATATAACTGTGCATGATTTGGGTAAACCCATCTATCTCCAATATTTATATTAATCTCTGTGTTCTTATTGCAGACATTTAGATTAGTAAGACCGATAAATCTCGATTTTGTTCATGATTTAATAAGAATAAAATTTATTAAGACATTTCTAGAATTACTGATACATAAGCATCATTGAAGTCAATCAAATTGTAATTTTTACAGTTATAGTAATTTCTAAATATTGAATATGTTTCAAAATTGGTATATGTACAGGATAATATCGCTAATGAATTATTGGGCCATCAAGTTCTGCATTAGGCTTGAATGAAGCAATAATATTAATTTTTCTGTGAAAATGATCAGTATGTTAAACAAACATTTCATTAGTCAAATTAAAATTTACATTAATTAACTCAAATGGAATGATTTTAGGAGCATCATTATGTACAGTATTTTCATTTGCTTCAATAATTTGATTCTTAAATCCTGGCACACTCGGAAAATTATATTCTTTTATATCTATATAATTTTACATCACTTTAGATTAAAATTATATTTAAAATTTCATCTGATTTAATATGAATATTTGGATCTTTCCAATGAATAAATGTTTCTTAGTTTTTTAAACTATATTGACCAATAGGAATTTCTATCATTTCGCCATTGCATTATAATTTATTATTTTTCGATTTAATATTTGGAGCTACAAAAATAGAATGAAAACCAACCTATGCAACATTACTGAACAATTTCATATAGGTATAGACAATCTCTTTTTGAGAACACATGACTTGTCACTCAGTTGAAATAATCTGCTCTTTACTACTTAAAATTTTGTTTAATTCTATGAAAACTGATTGGGAACCAAAAATAAGAATTCCAGAAAAGAGATGAAAACATAAACTTGGTAAACTTTTAGCGAATTCTGTCTGATGTGCATTTACAAGAAAAAACAACATTAATCATCGATAAGTACTTTGTACCACCTGGATGGTTGAATTGTAATAAAATTAATCATTTATACGTGCATTCTACAATTTTAGATCAGCTGAAATATCAAGAATTTATAAAAATACATGAAAAAATTCAAGACAAGCATAACAAAAAGATTACTTCCTTTATTGCAAATAATGGAGAAATTATTCCATTAGATCAATGTCTAGAACCTAGATAATTCAGTTGTAGTATTAGATGACTTGATTTTTGCAAATCAATACATAGTTGGAGAGTATTTTACTAGAGTAGGACATAAACGAATAATTTGTTTTTATTTAAGCCAAACATTTTAAGAAGCTCCTAAGCAATTAGTCAGAAATAATTTAAATTTTTTACATATTTTTAGGCAAGGTTTTAATCATATTTATAATTAGTTCATTGGTTGTGATTTAAACTTTGATGTTTATAAAGAAAATGCTGGAAATTGCTGGAATGATCAATTTGAATTTTTTACAATAGACATGACTAGAAAATCGAATGAATATAACTTCAGAAATAAAATACAGAATTTCATAACAACATAAACGTTAAACATAAACAAAAACGTTAGGCATTAGTAATGTTTCATTAATGTTTTTTCATCTCTAATAAATGTTTGAAAAATAAGATCCAGAAATTGTTAAAAAAGCTAGACGAAATATAAGAGTAAGAGAACAATTAAAAGAAGAATTTAAAAAATGGAAGAAACAACCACAAACAGAAAACGATAAATATGAAAAAGTTAAACAAGGTATCAAAGGATTAGGTGATAACGTTTTGAAAGCTATTGATGAAAGTAGAGAAGTTGAAAAGCAAATGGTTCCTTATTCTCATGATCAGTTACAAGAGTGTAATGATATACCACCAATTAAACAATATGAAAACCCACAGCATGACTATAATTTAAGTGATCAGAAATACAGGATTTATTAATGAAGTATGGAGAAGAGAGGAAAAAGGATAAAAATGTTAAAAAAATAAATATAAGTGAATGAATGTTTGAATATATCATTCACAGTGACGGTAAAGTTTTTGGATTAAGATCTGTTGGTCCTTTTTAAATTTGTTGTGTAATTACTAGTAAAATTTGATGGAGATAAATTAACTGTCATTGAGAGGACATATGAAGGTACAAAAGGGTTAATGAATCTCTTAGCTAAAAAACAGATACCTATGGAAGACATGAATTAATTATTTACAGACACTGATTTATCACATTATGCAGATATATTATACCATTTGGGAGCACTATATTCTGATAATAATCCAAATGAAATAAAATCAGGTGGAGGAAATATGCATAAACATTTGATAAAAGAAATTGTTGATGACTTTTTCCAACATTGGGACAAAAAATTTAGATCATTCATTGCAAAGTGATGAACAAAAAGTTGGTGAAGACTTAGTAAAAATATTCAGAAAAAACAGTCAAATATATCTGGAGGAATGACATCCATCAATTAATTGACAGATTTGCTGTAATACATGGAGAAGAATTAGCTGAAAAAAAAATTATCATGATGTAAAAGTGGGAATGATGCAAATGTTGACAGATAAATTTAGTGATTTCAGCATCAGCAATCCAAAAGCAATTTCATATTTAATCAGAATTTTGAATAATTTTCCTCATACATTTTGGAAAAGTTAAAAACATTTCAAAGGCTTAGTAAATTGGGCCTTAAATAATTTGCCAATGCCAGAAATGCATCTACCAAGATATTCACATTGTGGGGCTTTTACTAAACTACAAAAAAGATTACCACATGGCGATCCAGGAAAAATAAGTTAGATGAAGCTTGTAAAAAATATGATATTGCATGTGGAGATCCTAAAGATTTAGAATCTAGACATGAAGCTGATAAAGAACTTCAATTAGAGGCAAAAGAAAGACTGCATGCAAGTGATGTTTCATTAGGAGAAAAATTAGGAGTGACGGCAGTTCGAGGAATTATGTATGGAAAGAGAAAATTAGGAACAGCATGCTGGTCACAGCCTGCTTCAGCTGGCGGTGGCTTAGGCGTGGATGACAGTGGTTGGGGAGTGTAAAAAATATTAATCCTTATAAATTTTTTGTCTATATAAATGAATAACTTTTTAATTGATTATACTTTTTTAGCAAGTGGCAAGACTAAACCAACATGGATTAAAATTAAATTGAATAATGGACAGTTACATAGTTTTGAACCATTTTTAACTGAGCACAAAAAGGAAAGAAAGGGAAAAGAAATAGTCGAAATTTAATTATTACATTAGGTGTTCCTGATGATGAAAAGGTTATTGAATATTTAACAAAAAAAGTAAGAAAAGGACTAACACAACATGAAGCTAGATTTCTTCCATTACTATTGGCTGCATTATCTTATTTAGGAACAACTGGTTCACTTGCTGGTAGTTCTGCAGCAATTGCAAATGCAGTAATAAATAAGAAAAAAGCTGATGCAGAATTGGAAGAACAGAAAAGACATACTACTCCTAATAGCAACAAACAGTCATCTGCAAATGAAGTAAATACTGATTTGATGTTGTTCATTACACTGCCCTCAGCCACCAATAAAAGTATCTGCACTTGTATCCCTAATACCCTGTATGTTGTCACTGACAAGGGGACTAACAAACTTGCTAATCACGGATTTTGATTATTCGTAGGCAGGTTGGGGGGGGGGTCGGTGCTGAGAGACTCTCTAGCACCTTTTCTTACAATGCTCCTAGTTTCAAAGAAAACTGAAATATAAGTTTTATCGGTATTTCGCTTGTAACTTATTAGTGTTTCGCTAAAGCGTGCTTAGCGCAACGGCTAGGGTTCACAGCTACTATACCGGCGGAATGAGCAGAAATCCTGCTGTGCACTTCAGAATCATCAGGTACGTGTGGATCGCATTGAAGCTGATCAAAGAAAGAACTATCTTTTTGAGTTTAAACGAACTGTGTTTTTCAGTATCGTTTCTGAAACATCTGTGTGTCTATCATAAATGTGCATTGTGCTTTATGACATTGTGTTTCAGTTGCTTCCGCAGCACATACAATCCGGAATTCTGTTCTAGCACAGCAAGTGATAGCGAGTAAGATGGTTCCGTAATCTGTTCTGTAACAAACTGTATATACATTTGAAGAAAGTTTGCTGTAATGATTGATATATTAATAAAATTACTACGGTGAAAATTACTGTTTTTGAATAGGTTTGCATAACGTATGCTATTTAATGGTATGCTGTGCGATGAAACTGTAGGAAAAAAGAGAGTATACTGGCAGAATTTGAACCCACGCAGCAAGCATAATAGCCACGAACCTTAGCTGCCGTTCCACGTTCACTTGGTAGAAACATGACTATCGCTACAGGCAGAGACAATTCGCATAATATTTCAGTATCGATATTCTGGGAGATTACTGGCAGTCACATCGTCGCATTAAAAACAGCTACTCAGGTAATCAGAACAGCTCCCTCTACAACATACCTAAGACTCATCAAAATCCGTGATTAAATCGTCTTATGGCTCCCTTGTTAGATGCAGGACCAAACAGAAGTTACGAGAGCAGGGTAGTCAAAAAGAGTACATCACACTCTGAAAGCACCTTTGTAGATCATAGCGACGAATACACAGTGCTGAAACACCTGCCTCAGCAGAGTGCTGCTGTTTGTACATACTCAGGATGTTGCAGTAAATTACTGTATTCCATAAATAAATAAGTTACAGCACCTTACAAAAATCAGAAATCTGAAACAATAATTTATGGTTGCATGCTCTTACGGCGATATGAAAGACTAAAATTTTTTCGAATTTCTAGCCGTGTCAAGTGGTTTACATCGAAGAGCTTTTGGCCGAGCACTCCTCAGATACTGTGCAGAGGTAACTGACTGCAGTGTTGACGATGACCTCGTATATAAATGAATGGGGTAAGCGCTGTGACGTCACTGGTGCTGAGTTCTTAACCATTTAGGGCAAAGATTTCCCTGGAATATGTCGCGTCTCCTTTAACCCCGCAATAGTTGATTTCCAAGTTCTACTCAACTGCAAACCTCCGCCTTTACTGATGATTTCACCAGGAATTCAGTATGTATAAATTCTTTAATTACACTACCCAAAACAATTGGCCTTCTTATCGATAGAGTGTTGCTAAATACAATTTTATGTTCATTGTCCAATGTATGTTCGCCTATCGTCGATTTCTGTGGGTCCCCTAGAGGCAAACGACTTATATGTTCAATACCGCTTCGTTTTATCGTGGACACGGTCTGCCCAACTTAATACTGTCCGCATTCACACGGTAGTTTGTAAACTCTGGAAGCTGTGAGGCTTGACTTGAAATATCTCTTCACGAGCCTGATAATCTGCCTTTTCACTCAATCACGAAACGCTAACAGCGCAGGAGTTTTTCTGTCCTTCTCGGCGGTCTTATGCTTGTTGATAACCGCTGATATTGGTTGCCATGTTACTTTGTTGTTGTGGTGTGGTGATGGAAGACTTTCCGTAAGTGGTTCACTAACAGTGACTAAGTTTCGGCATTTGATACATTGTGCACTCGATGAAAGTGCGCTTTTGGGCCAGGTGAGAACGGCTGAAAGTTTCCAAAAATTATTAGCTAGATTACTGTGTACAGTGTGTCTGAGATGCCCTACGTGTTTTTGGTAGATGAGGACGTCGAGAAAGAGCAAGGAGTATTTTTCACACTATATCGTGAAACTGATGTGATTATGGATGCTACCGTCAAGGGAACGCTCCCAATGTCAACAAACTATATAATGGAAATATGTAACAATTTGAAATTTTGCAAAATAACCCTCCACCATTACTAATTACACACAACACGAATTAAATAAACTTTTCCCATGTGTAATGAACTTTTTCTTAAATATCATTTTTTTGGGAAATAAGCTGTACATAAGTGCTGTCATAGTATTTTCAACATACCTAATGTAAATATCTAAACATTCAATTATTAGACTAGTTAATTATATTTGTTTTATGTTTTAAACTGTAATTTTACGTTTTATATTCTTTGTTTTTTAATTTACTGTGCCACATACGTGTATTTTGATAGTTGAAAATAATAAGTAACTCATTATTATGTCACAAAATCATTTCAATAATGATAATCTGTAAATAAATATTTTAAGAGCATAACTTTTTTGACGCTATGACAGTGAGATCAACGCTGTTTCAGGATTTTAAATTTTCTTGGGTGACAGTGTAAACATCCTGATTTGTATGTGGCATATTTCAATACGTTGATATGCCTTGGCGAAGCGAATTGCTCATGTACTAATAACTGTACCTTGATTGTATTGCTTCTCAAGTGGAGACTGACACCATAATCATTCACCAGAATTAGATCTGAAAAAACTGTTCACAAAGTTCTTCCACCACCGAAAGCTGTATACATCTCACGACTGTACCTGTACCATCAAACCCTTTGGGATTACCAGATGAATGAATCCCTTGCCCTCAGAAACGATGGTCTATACGGCTCTTTCACAGTGAATCTAATAAAAATACAGATTTTGCTAGTTTTCTGAGTAAGAGAACATCTTTCATTTTTCTTTGGCCTGATCAGACGCTTGTTTGCTAGATTTAGATGCTCTCACAAGAACATTTGGGGCTTCAAAAAGAAATTCTCAAATTCTCTCTCCAAATTCACCACTAGTTCCTTTTAAAACAATAAAAATGCGGGTGGTCAGTGTGAGAAAAGCATTTTAACCAGCATATGCAAGAACTAGGAATTTTTTGATATGGTGATCCCATGGGGCTCGAGGGCGTAGGTACAGTTATGAGGTTCATATGGCATTCGATGTTGGAAGAACTTTCTGAGACTGTTTTCAGAACTAGTTCTGTAGAATGTTTATGAGGCCAGACTCCACTTGATGAACAACACAATCAAGCGGCTATCGCTAGTACATAATCAATTCTAACCAATGTACTGAAATATGCCTGATACAAATCAGGATATTTAGAAGCTCACCCGTGACCATTTGAAACCCTACTGAATTTTGTTGTGTATTAGGTGAAGAAATAGTGATCATTTTACTGTCATGATGTAGGGAACCGTTATGTTTTTTAAATATTTATTTACAGGTTATCATTATTGTGAATATTTTGTCATAATAAAGAGTTACTTATTATTTTCAGTTACATGTATGTGAAATGATAAATTGTAAAACAAAACTAAAAAGAATGTAAAACTTAAAGTAACAATTTAAAACATAACACAGATATAACTAAAATAAATAACTAAACTAATAATGAATATTTAGATATTTTCATTAAGTATGTTGAAAATACTGTGACAGCACATATGTATAGCTTATTTTCCAAAAAATTTATTTCAGGAACCTGCATTATTACATATGGAAAATGGTCCTTTAATTTATGTTGTAACAAAAGTACTTCTTTTTCTATATTTAGTAATAGTGGTAGGTTATTTTTCAAAATTTCAAATTATTGCAAATTTCGATATATAGTTACAAGAATGTTAAGTACATTTCAACTTCTATATGAGAAATTTTTTTATATTTCATCGGTTCGGAAAATATACCCTTCAAATTTAACATGGCAAATTATCATTCTGTGCATGTTTTACTGCTAAAATTACACCTGGGTGCAGACAAAAAATACATATTGCATTATTTTCCATCTCTACACACCTGCCAAATTTCATAGAATTCGTTTATTGATATTTAAGAATGTTTCCTTGTAAGTGAGAAGTAACAAGAACTCTCCCAGTTTTTGGGAAAAAAGGCATTCTGTTTGTGACTGACTTACAACTCGGCTCTGTGGAAGTCGCAGTCAAGATGATGTCCTAAAATTTTTCCTTCAACTTGTTATCTGATCGATATAATCTCTGCCCGAAAAGATTAGACAAGGTCAGGCTGTGCATGAATAGATTCGCCACAGTATTAGCAAAAAGCTGGGAGAGCATGTCTATAAAGTATTTGATGGATCATGTACGAATAATGAAACTAGATCAAAGCCTAGCATAATATCACCTTCTCCAAGATTCCGACACTTAATCCAGAAGACAAGGTCGTCCGTGCTCTTTGTATGATGTGTGCAGTGGTCCACATGCTGAGTGAGTAGACTGGTCAGATGCTTTGCAAGCCTATATGTCGGCATTCCAATTTTGTTAATGGTAGACTGTAGGGACTTATTCTTCTTGTGTATGCACAAGTTTTGCAATTTATCTATCGCCGTGATAGATGGCAGTAGGTTCATACACGAGTATTAGTGTGGTGGACCTTGAGTTTGTGTTCATCTTTCGTTCACTGCGCTGTTCATGGCAGCTGATCCGTTTTCGCATTTTCTTATTCGCTATTAGACCTACTCTTGCTTTAACCCTATTTGATTTTGGCTTTATAGCACTGAACTTTCCAGTACATGAATATTTTTTCCCTATCACCACACTTCCCTAATATCCACTGTATCTCTCCATTTCTCTTTTCAAATTTTCAACGTACCCAACAGTCCATGCTCCAACCCGGAGAACGCAAGTTTCGTTTTCCCCGATGACAATGTTTACCTGTGTATTCGCCATTCAGACACTCCAATGGGAGGCTATTTTACCTCCGGAATATGTTACCCAAGAGGATATCATAATAAATAAACCACTCAGAAGAGCTACATGTTCTCGGGAAACATAACAGCGGCTATATCGCTTAGCTGTCAACCATTCCACAATACTAACATAGCAGGTTCACGTTGACTAATGTTATATAAGGTCAGACCAGTCAGTCATTCAGCCTGTCACCTAGATAATTTCGACAAGGCTGCTGTCCATGTTCAGAAGCCGCTCCTTAGTCTGGCCGCTCCACAGATAACCCTCTGAAGTTGTTACACATGTTGTTTCGCTGTCTGTATCGCTTATGCACGCAAACCACCCTACTGTGGCATGTTTCGTGGAAGGGAGAAGGAGGGGAAATACTTAATACATAATAGTAAAGGTTCTGTGTGGATCATTTCGATCAGTAAGCAGAGAAGTGGGGAACTGTGCTCAATCTTTCTTCATGTGTGTGCTTGCACATTGTTTTCTTGAGTTTCCTTTTTTTTTTTATAAATACTGCAATAACGACATGGAATTGCACTCTTCAGCATTGTGTGTCAAATAATTATCTGTATCGTGTGGATGACTGGTGAGTTGTTGTTAGGTTCCGCCTCTTATGATCTCGTCGTTGATGGAACCTTAAAGCCTACCCTTCTTTTTTTCTTTCTTTTTTCGTCAAGTAAAATTTAGTGTTTTTGTAATGAATCGGTATCTGAAGGCAGGAAAGGAAGAGGGGAATCTCGAAACCAGCAGATAGCCAATTACTCCCAATCTAAAGGAATCCATTTAGTTCAACATCTCCATGTGAATATTGGACAAACAAATCATGATCAGTATTGTTACTCTGCTCACTAGATGGGAGAGTCATATGTAACAAAGGACAGTTGTGCAAATGTGGGTATGAGAAACTGTATGCAGTCACATCTTCTGGTGCTTGCCAAATGCTGGTGATGAAAATTTCTTTCACCATAAGGATTCGAATTGGCTACTTTCGATCAAGGGACACTGCCTAAAGATGATTAAGGTTGCGTACAAAGATATTGTTTTAAAATGTGAAACTTAAAAAACTGGGCCCCATACTGGGTCTCAAAATGTAATAAATTCAAATTAATAAAGCAGGGAAAATTTTATTTTTATTATTATCATGACCAAGACATCAGTACAACAATCACAGGGCCAAATTGACTAGGTATAAACACGAGTTGATAGTTTTGGATGTAGGGGTGGGATGGTCATCTTATGCCACTGTACAACGAAGTCAGTGATGTGTGCCGGCCTTGCGGCAAGGTAATGTCGACATGACGTGTCGAACTTCCGGCGAGTTTGTATGGTGTCACGTGGTTAATCATTGATAGCGGCCTGCCGGTGTGGCCGAACGGTTTTAGGCGCATCAGTATGGAACCGCGCGACCGCTACGGTCGCAGGTTCGAATCCTGCCTCGGGCATGGATTTGTGTGATGTCCTTACGTTACTTAGGTTTAAATTATTCTAAGTTCTGGGGGCTGATGACCTCAGATGTTAAGTCCTATAGCGCTCAGAGCCATTTGAACCATTTTGACTTATAGCCAGCAGCTTTTATATTTTGTGTCACGGTCTTGGGGCTACGCTCAGTTCTTAATCCCGTTTCTTGTTTCTCGCTTTGTGTCTAAACACTCTCCAGTTAAAACCTGTAACCAATGGTCGATATAGTTGTACTATACTGGCCAGACTGGTCACTCGCCAGCTGCCAGTACACACACAGCGACTACTCTCTGCAGTGATTAAATTGCAGAGGCGGTATCCACGCTGTATTTGGTACTTGAAGTAAGATGAGGTGAACACGATTGCATGCTTAAAGTTTCTAGCATCACGCGACAAACAAGGCCATCTGACGTGAGATGGAAACGGAGAATTACACAAAGTGGCAGTAGGTATTGGGATGAACACAGGAATCAGACACAAAGTCTGAAAATTGAGTAGAGAAGAAGTTGATATGCCACCACAAGGCAAAGTCAGAACATTATGAGCCGGCCCGTGTGGCCGTGAGGTTCTAGGTGCTTCAGTCTGGAATCGCGTGACCACTACGGTCGCAGGTTCGAATCCTGCCTAGGGCATGGATGTGTGTGATGTCCTTAGGTTAGTTAGGTTTAATTAGTTCTAAGTTCTAGGCGACTGATGACCTCAGAAGTTAAGTCGCACAGTGCTCAGAGCCATCTGAACAATTTTTTCAGAACATTACGACAAACAGGATGCGAAACACTTAGTATGACCTCGCATGAAAATTTGCTGAAAGGATCTCCTGTGTGATTCTCGAATCACCCCAGCAGGCACTCCTAAAGTTCTCAGATAACTCTTCGAATCATCTCAGAATCATACCAGACTGATCAGACTGATCATAGAATTCCAGTGCTCACCATTTTTGTTTTTCTTCCCTCTCCACTCTAGTTGTTCAGGGCGCTGAATATCCCATAGGATCGTCTTGTCATTGGAGGTTCATTGCAGTGTCACCTAATGAACTATTGACGCTGGTCCCTCCTCCTGTCAGTCTTTGTCCAGGGTGCCAAGGTACCCGATTTTGCTATGAAAAGTCCACTATTGCAGTGCTCATCACTTGTTTCTGGCCAGTTTCCTAGTGGCTTACGTGACGAATTTTCTTGAGAAAAACAGTTAGAATGCCCGCAGGTGTTTCCTTTATCTTCCTGGGTCGCAAAGAAGGCAGCAGCTTAACAACAGGTCCATTTTTTCGTTAACGAGGAAGCCTTTAAGCCCCACCACTCAAATATCTCATGTCGTCAGAAGTTAGAGGAATTCTTCAGAAATCAGTCAGTCTTTAAGGGGGCACAACACTCGTGTACCCTACCTATAGTTTTCAGGAACGTCTCACAATAACAAAGCATGGGTAAACCGCAACTCTTTTGTCCTTGCGTTGGTCTGCAAGATATTACAGTAAGTTTTTATCCATGAAGGAAATTACGGAGAATTTAAGGCTATGTTTACTTTGCCAACAGTTTTCATTGTTTGTGCGCCCACAATTAAGAAAAGAAGGAAAACCACTCCACAGCTAATGGTCCCACATGCCCTAAGAATACAGCTTGCTGTTTTTGATGTTTGTCAAAAAAATCATGGTTTCATGGTTTCCCACTGATAAAAGATAGGAGGAATGTATTCGCAGTTGCGAATACGATGAGACTTCAGCTGCACAATTTACCGGTGAAATATGAAAATTTGTGCCGGATTAGGACTCGAGCCTGTATTTCCCGCTTTACGTTGGGCGGTCACCTTAACCATTTCATCTACCCGAGTACGCCTTCTAGACCGACGCATACGTCGCCGTGTATCCTGGTCCTGCACTGCTTACACAGTTACTGTCATTTCCACAACTTATTTTTTACTATCGCGGCCTGTCTAGGCATGTAAAACTATTCTGCAGTATCTGTATCTACGGTGTGCTGTTCAATGAACGGGAGTGACTTGAGTTTTTTTCCGATCGCTATATATCTCTCGTTACTCCACTGACCTATGAGAAACTACTGCTAGAAGGAGAGCTAGTTCTTTCGCGTAATCCTTAAAGAAACTAACAGGCGTGTCAGACGTTCCACTTGCCTTTCCACCTGCTAAGCTGTTTTATTTAATTGACTGTCTATTACGCTATCGCTTAACTCAATGTCTGCCATTTTGGCATTTGTATGATAACTGAAATGGAGAACCGTATTACGGTCTTCAGCGGTTAATCAATTTCTCTCTGTCATCTTCTGTTTCGGTGCTAGTACGGTCACTGAGTAATTAAGCAGATAATTTCCATCCACTTAAAAAAAAAGTGTGTGAAATCTCATGGAATTCAACTGCTAAGGTCATCAGTCCCGAAGCTTACATACTGCTTAACCTACATTATCCTAACGACAAACACACACACCCATGCCCGAGGGAGGACTCGATCCTCCGCCGAGACCAGCCGCACAGTGCAGGACTGCAGCCCTTTAGACCGCCGCTTACTGATTTTACACACCAAAGCTTCTCAGAATTTTTCTCAGATCTGAAGACATCTTTAGGCCAATGAATGTGAAATTAAACAAGAAAGCTTCACAAAAAATAGCAAAAATACAAATACGAGGAACAGTAAAAATTTATCACGAAATATTTCCCGCAGGGGTATTTTTTCCTAATGTCAAGCGGAATTTTCTGATTATTTTTAAGTCACGTTCTCCAACTTAACGTGAGTATCTGTGTTGAAGTTATAGTGAAAGATCTTCCTACGTATGACACTGAAAGAAGAAAAATATACTTGCAGTAGCATATACATACGTGAACTACACTATAGCGAAATCCTCTAAACTATTGCGAAGTACCCTGCAGAGAATAAAATTTGTATTCCGTAAGGTAACTTTTCTATTTATATTTCTTTCTTTACGTTTTAAACTTAAGGGAATTCAGCATAAAGAAAAGGGCACGCTTTTCTCTAAAATAGTGACATGAAATTCAAGCTCATATAATTTTTTATCTCTACTGGTAACGGAACGAATGGTCGTATTTATTAACAGATAAATGTAAAAGTATATTCAGTAGAATCGAGAACTTCGAACTTGGGCAATGGAGCGATACTGAACAGTGATTAGTTAACTCGACGAGTATTTGAATGGACAGCGATTAAAAATTCATTTCAGCCGTAAGATGCTGAGATCATTCCTTTGAACGTGACAAGGCAGACTTCTTTCCTCACCTTTTCCCTCTCCCCATCGACGACGGGACACAAAACCTTCTACAAATCGATGTCGGAATAAATTTTTACATATTCATTAAAAAGGTCTAGTAGCTGCTCTAGTCATCAGTTTTGTAACAAAACGCGAGGCAGATGGTCATTTGCACCAGGTTCGTAAATCTGTGACCACAGAATGGGTGTTCCTTTCACAGAACGTCGCGTCGACGTTGATCGCACGGTCGCGTATGCATCCGCAGTTACTGGACGTGTTTTTGCCTACTGATCGTTATAATCAATCTTGGTTGACATGATGGATGTGGTAATTAGCAGGCATCTCTCAAAGGTGTCAGAATTAATGTTCAATTATTAGCGTGTGCAGTCATGTCTGCTGTAACGACTACACGAAGCACTACGGATGAGGCTGTTCTCCCTTAATTAATGAGGTTCGTCTGTAGCTGCTGTGCCTGACAGAGAGTTGTAAATTTCACAGCGTGCATAAATTCATTTGGCTGGCAAACGTGTTGACGTATTCGAACATCCGTCAGGAGAAAGAAAAGGATAGACGCACGAGAGATGTTCCGTGCGCACGGTGAATTGGCGTGCTACGCAAGTGATTGACTTTATGTTGCCGAAGACCTCAATGCAGCCGAACGCATCAATGTATTTTCATAAAGCTAGCACACTTCCAAATGGTAATGAATGTAACACTTTAACGTCTCGTCGATGCAGAAGTCGTTAATTATGGAACATAAGATGAGACAGGGCAAGGATGAAGAAGTAAATCCACCGTGGCCTTACTGAAGGATCCAGTCTGGTATTTGTCTTAAGTGGTTTAGAGAAACTACAGAACACTTTAATTAGAATTCTTGAATATGAATCGAGTATCTTGTTCCATCGCATTCGGTAGTGCATCTTTAGCAGTGATAAATGAAAAGAAATTGTCCTAAGGTTTTTTTTAAATGTCACAGAGTTTTACTAGGCAGAGATAAAAAAAAATGGAAAAGAAATTACACTGACTTTAAAAATAGGCTGCAAATATAACAGAAGTGAACAATGATTTTTCTCTAAGAAGATTATAATTTTTTAAAATTTTATTTCACTATTTATTACATATAACAGATCAAAATAGACTCTAGGATTCGACACAAAGTTTACAGCAAAAAAATTACGTCACGATGATGACAATGACGACCAGAGTTTCATGTCGCAACCGACCCATGGGTAGACTTCAGATATTTCTCCAATCAAAGTCAAAGTTAAAACAGAAGTCAAAATTAAGTGCCAAGAAAAAAAGCTGGAGCTGGGACTATAACTTTTACAGATGCTGTTTGGCATCTCCTCAATCTGCCACCATGCCAGAACTGCAGGTCTGTAATGCAAAACGTATTGAGCTGAATACCGAGAGAGGTGCCAGTATCTCTGTGACACATCCCATGATTTGCTCGTGGGTAGCTCACTTGATGGAAACACTTTCTATTAAAGGCACATGGCCTTGATTAAGGTCATATATGGTATTCAGTCTTAATCTGTAAGAAATTTTCGTAGTTTTATCACTTCACAGTTAAGTGAAAGATTCATTCCGGCATTCTAAAACATATATATTCTAAGCGTTGATCCTGAGACACAAGAATTAGACATTAGAAAATGGAAAAGAAATTACACTGGCATTCAAAAATAGGCTGCAAACAAAACAGAAGTGAACAATGATTTTGCTTTGAGAAGAATAGAAATTTTTAAAATTTTATTTCACTATTTATTACATAGAACAGATCAAACTAAACTCTGGGATTCGACACGAAGTTTACAGCAAAAGAATTTCGTATGAACTAATTAAAATGAGAGAAAATTTAAATTAAGGGAAAATTTTACAGAAAAGAAAGATGTAACAAGCATTTTCCAAGCTGAGCTCACTCATAGCGTTCTTAAAGGAAAGTGGGTTATTACTCACTGAGAAAGAGAAATACAGTCGCATATCCATGAACCAAAAAGTACCACAACTAAGATCACAACTAAAAATTCAAAAGAATAGACCTACTGGAAACTCTAGCAATATCCCTACTTATAATCTGATGCATGTATGAAATATGATACTGAGAAGAAATTACACATGCAATGAAAAACAGCTGCATACTAATGCAACAGCTACAGAAGATTTTTGGCCCAAAAATCGCTAGATGTAGCCACTGAACGTTGTCAGTTTGTATACAAATATCCAGATAAAATAATGAAAATTATCTTAGCATCTATAGAAAACCAAAAACTATAGAAATTAGCATCCACGCATTTTCACGCCACACGGTCACACACAAAGTGGCATCATATTAATTTACGATACCCAGAGAAAGTCTCAAATACGATAAAAAAAAAGAAAGCCGTAGGAACACACAAATGGTTACTAGGACAGCGCCCATTCCATATTTTGGCCATCTTTCACAAAAACTGATGATGTATTGAGGCTATACAATGGGATAGATGATTATATCACCAGCAATAATTTATGTAAAAGGCCATCACATAATATCAAAAGTAACAAAGTCTACTTTTTTCAACTTAGACATCCATTACAATGAAATGAACACCCTTAGCTGCTGACAGGCGTTGACATACGTTAACGGGGACAGATGAAAATGTGTGCCCCGACCGGGACTCGAAACCGGGATCTCCTGCTTCATGGCAGACGCTCTATCCGTTTTTTTTTTTTTTTTTTTTTTTTTGTTCGTTATTGATCGTTGTGTTTGGTCGTTGCGGGACGTCGCAAGACATCCTGTTCAAGTTCGGTGGTTCATCCTTCCACTCAGTTTTTTATTGCAGAGGCGATCGATCTGAGCCACCGAGGACACAGAGAATAACGCGACTGCAGGGATTTATCTCTGGCACGCCTTCCGCGAAACCCACATTCTCAACGTATTGTCCCGCACTAAATTCGTGGTGCCCGCGCCCATTATACTCATTACTCGCGGCGCGTTGCCGATTACCGTAAGAGTTCGGGCACTGTTCGTGCATTTGCGAATGCTGTGCGAATGCACAAACAGTGGCCGAACTCTTACGGGAATCGGCAACGCGCCGCGAGTAATGAGTATAATGGGCGGGGGCACCACGAATGTAGTGCGGGACAATACTTTGAGAATGTGGATCTCGCGGGAGGCGTGCCAGAGAGAAATCCCTGCAATCGCGCTATCGTCTATGTCCTCGGTGGCTCAGACAGATAGAGCGTCTGCCCTGTAAGCAGGAGATCCTGGGTTTGAGTCCCGGTCGGGGCACACATTTTCATATGTCCTCTTTGACATATGTCAACGCCTGTCAGCAGCTAAGAGTGTTCATTTCATTGTAATTTCATTCTAACTAGCTGCTTGGTCACCAATGGTATCTATGAAAGAATAGATACCATCTTAGTAAATATTTAGACATCCATACAATATACTGACAGAAATGGAAAATGTTATAACATATTTATTAAACTTTGTGGATAAATTCGTCACATAATGGGTACCTGTTATTTATTAATTGTTTTATTCGACGCGGAACTGATGTATATCAGTGTGAGGTGTAACATCAACTCTGAGGTGTAAAACACACTATTTCATGTCTTGGAGCGTGGAGGCACACAGCCTCTGAATAACATGTTGGGGAACTTCTTGCCATGCCTGTAATACATTCTGCGTCAATTCATAAAGATTGTAGGCTGCAGGTTGGTATGAATGTATACCTTTTCCCACTGTATGGCAGACTTAATCCTCGGGTGACATATCAGATGACTGGGCTGGCTAGTCAAGGCTCTTTACATTACTCAGGCGTTTGTGCTGTGAATAACATTGTGGTATCTTGCATTATGCTGCTGCAATATGAAATTACGCCCCTTTTCATGATGGGTATGACAACGGGGTTTACCATTCTTGCACATACTCGTGGCATTCTGCTTCACTTCAGCAGTATCCAAATCAGTCCCGTTCTCATATAAAGCAGCACCCCACACCAGTATTTGAGAACTTACTAGGGAATGGCCGAATCTGACATTCCGAAACTTACCCTGCAACTTTTTATACAGGAAGTGGACACCAAAATAAATACAATATCGAAATGTCACCTGTTAAGGCACACAGCTAGAATTGTTTTGAAAAAAATGTTGAAAATTACGAAATTCGTAGCTCACCAGGCGGCTGGAGAAGTACACGCGCCTGCTCTAGTTGTAAGAGACAGCGGATGTGCAATACGGTGGGCATGTATCCATGGTTAACAGCACAGGCACAACGCGACCGTAATTTTTAATGCAAGTTTCAGTTGTCGTTGACAGTTTTTCTGACACAATAAATTATTCACAGCCATCGAGATTGCAGATCATTTAATATCTATAATAATTAGCTGTTACCTTTGCGGCGTCGCTAAGTGTTTACATTGGGGATACAATTGAATTAATTTTCTATATTATTTCTTCGTATATGCTTGCTAATAGCATCTGTCCTTGTGCAGGGTCCAGAGTTTCACAGTAATGTGTAATCTAGTTAATGTTTTCAACCTTACAAAGATGAAATGTGAAGAATATGGTATACAGTCGAAATCACTTACTTCTCCTGGAGACCTATATGTGTGTTCTTTGGAAGTTAGTATCTTGGACATTCATTCGAATGTTGTCAACATTTCGTTAGAAATTGTGGAAACATTAGAAGTAACAGGAAATAGCTCTGATAATTGTGTGAACTGTGGTTCAAACAATAATGTTCTACAAAGTGTACAGCTTTGCTTCCGCCGTTTGCCGATAGGTGGCGACAACGGTAAGTAGGGGTCGAAAGAAACAGATCGCAGACGTCAGTCAGTTAGCTTGGACCTCGGTCAACATAACCTCATTAAAACGTAAGCCTATATGTGTCTGCATCATAAAGCTGTTCTTGATTGAAAATCTCAGTTTATGAGCCTGATTCTCGTCATTTATGAGAGGTGTTACTGTTTTGTTTGAATATGAAGAAAACAGCGGCTGAGTCTCATTGAATGCTCTCAAGTACGTATGGTAAGGACGATATTAGTGAAAGAACGTGTAGTGAGTGGTTTCAACGCTTCAAGAACGGTGATTTTAACGTCATAGACCGGCATAGTGGTGGAACAGGGAATGGTTTCGAAGATGCAGAATTGGAGACAATGCGGAGTGAAGATTCGCATCAAACTCGAGAAGAATTGGCACGATTAGTGGGAGTGACACAGCAAGCCATTTCAGAATGTCTCAAGGCTATGGACACGACTCAGAAAAAAGGAACTGGTCCCGTGTGAGCTGAAACCAAGAGACGTTGAGCGGCAATTGTGTGTTTGTGAACACTTGCTTCTGAAGCAAAAACGGAAGGGATTTCTGCATCGTATTGTGACCGGGGACGAAAAATGGGTTCATTACGATAACACTAAACGCAAAAAATCATGGGGATATCCCGGCCATTCTTCGACGTCGACGGCCAAACCGAATATTCATGGCTCCAAGATCATGCTGTGCATCTGGTGGGACCAGCTCGGCGTCGTGTAGTATGAGGTGTTAAAACCAAGAGAAACAATCACAGGTGCTCGTTATCGAACGCAATTGATGCGTTTGAAGAGAGCATTAAAAGACAAACGTCCGCAGTACAGCGAGAGGCACGATAAAGTGATTTTGCAGCACGACAACGCTCGACCCCACCTTGCAAAAGAGTTCAAAACGTACTTGGAAACGTTAAAATGGGAAGTGCTACCCCACCCGCCATATTCTCCAGACATTGCTCACTCTGACTATCACCTGTTTAGATCAATGGCGCACGGCCTGGCTGACCAACACTTCCGATCTCATGAAGAAGTCACAAACTGGATCGATTCGTGGATCGCTTCAAAAGATGAACAATTTTTTCGACGTCGGATTCGTACACTGCCCGAAAGCTGGGAGAAAGTGGCGGCCAGTGATGTAAAATACTTTGAATGATACAGGTGTCACCAATTTGTTTCATTAAAGTCTAAAATGTTGGGGAAAAACGGCGGAAGCAAAGTTGTACACCTTGTAATTAAAGCCCAGAACAAAAAGAGAGTACCTGTTAAGTCCAAACAAAACAGGTAGAGTAATAGTTTTCAGTGACAAAGAAAAAGCTGCGAATTTTTTGGTTAAACGAAGAAGGGAGAACACGCTTAAACTTAAGCAGTGTGCAAAGCTAGTTTCGTTTTGTAATATCTGAACATGAATAGTATAAATGGAAGAAAGATTTAGGTGAAGTACGAAATATGCTCCAAAACGAAAATCATAAAAGTATGAAACAGAAACTATTCAAAAGATTTATAACTGCTCGTGAGAGTCAGTGCACGGTTCCCGAGGGAGATACACATAACTGGGTGCTCTGGATTCGAAATGATACGAACATGACTGATTTCCATACTCTTTTGACCAGGATAAATAGGTTTGAGTTGATGAGTTGTAAAATTTCATTCACAACAGAAAACACGGATAGAAGTTGTAACACCTCATTTCGTGGCCGTCCTTGTGTGCCCTGCCTTTGGTCATTATACCACAGGATCGGGTTTCTGGAGGAAGGAGACTATCTTGTGCCAGGAGCTGATTGGCTATCCACTAATGGTGCTTAATGGGTTGTGAACTGCCTGCCAGTGTTGTCGAGTGGTTCTAGGTGCTTCAGTCTGGAACCGCGCTACTTCTACGGTCGCAGGTTCGAATCCTGCCTCGGGCAAGGGTTTGTGTGATGTCCTTAGGTTAGTTAGGTTTAAGTAGTTCTAAGTTCTAGGGGACTGATGACCTCAAATGTTAAGTCCCATAGTGCTCAGAGCCATTTGAACCAGTGTTTTTTTTTTGTGAACGAAGCCTACATTGGTTGTTTTTAGGGAGCGTTATTTCCCCATGACGGCCGACGTTTCCAACACCCGTTGCAGAGAAGGTCCTACCAGGAGGCAGTGTCTTACATAAATGCTGTAAGGAGGAGCAGGAAATGGGCAATGAGGATGTATATCTTCTGCCCTTACTTCTGATGTGCTGAAAGGTCTATATGTTAAATAATTTCGTGATGCGGGTGGGGAGCTCGCGAAAATCAGGGAATCATCAGGCTGCACTCATTGGATTCAAGCGGCAAGTTTGAGGCCCTCTGGGGAAGACATTGTGTTGTAACTTGATCATGATTTCGGAACTTTGTAATTAGTGATCCTTCGTGATCAACGTGACTACTTTTCCGGTACGGAAAGCTTACTAGGCATTCGAAAGCAGCGCGGGCGTTGTATTGTGTTCAAATGTGTGTGAAATCTTATGGGAATTAACTGCTAAGGTCATCAGCTTACACACTACTTAACCTAAATTATCCTAAGGACAAACACACACACACTTTCCAGGGAGGACTCGAACCTCCGCCGCGACCAGCCGCACAGTCCATGACTGCAGCGGCTAGACCGCTGAGCTAATCCCGCGCGGCGGCGTTGTATTCTTCTTAGACATTTTCCTGTTTCTCTCGGCGAGTGTTGCTGGCTAGTGAGAGTGGAATTGTTCGGTAAAAATAGCCCTCAGAGCAGAGCGTGGAGTAATTAGCTTGTTGCAGTTAGCGCTGGACAGAAATGATGCACCTGGCTAAGTTTAATTGACGCTAAACAAATTTCATTTCTTTTAATGTAAACTTGCGAGCATTGCTTTTGTGTAACTTTTTTTTCCCTATTAGCTTTTAGTTGCATTCAGGTTTCTTGTTGTGATGATTATCGTCGAGTGTAGCTAGTGGCCATTTGGAGGCAACAGATGAACTGTTAACAGTGTACATTGTCCACTCAAGTGGTCAGATCTCGGAATCTTCCAGAAAGCAGTCCAAACATTACGGGGCTCTTAATGATTGACTTCGGGGTTTTGACAAGGTTTATCGCATTTCGCTCGGCAAAGCGAAGCTGGCGATCCTTAATTTTCCATGTGTAGCAGTTGTTGTTGTTGCCCTGAGACTGGTTTGATGCAGCTCTCCATGCTACTCTATCCTGTGCAAGCTTCTTCATCTCCCAGTACCTACTGCAACCTACATACTTCCGAATCTGCTTAGTGTATTCATCTCTTGGTCTCCCTCTACGATTTTTACCCTCTACGCTGCCCTCCAATACCAAATTGGTGATCCCTTGATGTCTCAGAACATGTTCTACCAACCGATCCCTTCTTCTAGTCAAGTTGTGCCACAAACTTCTCTTCTCCCCAATCCTATTCAATACTTCCTCATTAGTTATGTGATCTACCCATCTAATCTTCAGCATTCTTCTGCAGCACCACATTTTGAAAGCTTTTATTCTCTTCTTGTCTAAACAATTTATCGTCCATGTTTCACTTCCATACATGGCTACACTCCATACAAATACTTTCAGAAATGACTTCCTGAAACTTAAATCTATACTCGATGTTAACAAATTTCTCTTCTTCAGAAACGCTTTCCTTGCCAGTCTACATTTTATATCTTTTCTACTTCGACCATCATCAGTTATTTTGCTCCCCAAATAGCAAAACTCCTTTACTACTTTAAGTGTCTCATTTCCTAATCTAATTCCCTCAGCATCACCCGACTTAATTCGACTACATTCCATTATCCTCGTTTTGCTTTTGTTTATGTTCATCTTATATCCTCCTTTCAAGACACTGTCCGTTCCATTCAACTGCTCTTCCAAGTCCTTTGCTGTCTCTGACAGAATTACAATGTCATCGGCGAACCTCAAAGTTTTTATTTCTTCTCCGTGGATTTTAATACCCACTCCGAATTTTTCTTTCGTTTCCTTTACTGCTTGCTCAATATACAGATTAAATAACATCGGGGAGGGGCTACAATCCTGTCTTACTCCCTTCCCGACCACTGCTTCTCTTTCATGCCCCTCGACTCTTATAACTGCCATCTGGTTTCTGTACATATTGTAAATAGCCTTTCGCTCCCAGTATTTTACCCCTGCCACCTTTAGAATTTGAAAGAGAGTATTCCAGTCAACATTGTCAAAAGCTTTCTCTAAGTCTACAAATGCTAGAAACGTAGGTTTGCCTTTTCTTATTCTTTCTTCTAAGATAAGTCGTAGGGTCAGTATTGACTCACGTGTTCCAGTGTTTCTACGGAATCCAAACTGATCTTCCCCGAGGTCAGCTTCTACTAGTTTTTCCATTGGTCTGTAAAGAATTCGTGTTAGTATTATGCAGCTGTGGCTTATTAGACTGATTGTTCGGTAATTTTCACATCTGTCAACACCTGCTTTCTTTAGGATTGGAATTATTATATTCTCCTTGAAGTCTGAGGGTATTTCACCTGTTTCAAACATCTTGCTCACCAGATGGTAGAGTTTTGTCAGGGCTGGCTCTCCCAAGGCCGTCAGTAGTTCCAATGGAATGTTGTCTACACCGGGGGCCTTGTTTCGACTCAGGTCTTTCAGTGCACTGTCAAACTCTTCACGCAATATCATATCTCCCATTTCATCTTCATCTACATCCTCTTCCATTTCCATTATATTGTCCTCAAGTGCATCGCCCTTGTATAGACCCTCTATATACTCCTTCCACCTTTCTGCTTTCCCTTCTTTGCTTAGAGCTGGGTTTCCATCTGAGCTCTTGATGTTCATACAAGTGGTTCTCTTATCTCCAAAGGTCTCTTTAATTTTCCTGTAGGCAGTATCTATCTTACCCCTAGTGAGATAAGCCTCTACATCCTTACATTTGTCCTCTAGCCAGCCCTGCTTAGCTATTTTGCACTTCCTGTTGATCTCATTTTTGAGACGTTTATATTCCCTTTTGCCAGCTTCATTTACTGCTTTTTTTATACTTTCTCCTTTCATCAATTAAATTCAGTATTTCTTCTGTTACTCAAGGATTTCTACTAGCCCTCGTCTTTTTGCTTACTTGGTCCTCTGCTGCCTTCACTACTTCATCCCTCAAAGCTACCCATTTTTCTTCTTCTACTGTATTTCTTTCCCCCATTCCTGTCAATTGCTCCCTTATGCTCTTCCTGAAAATCTGTACAACCTCTGGTTCTTTCAGTTTATCCAGGTCCTATCTCCTTCATTTCCCACATTTTTGCAGTTTCTTCAGCTTTAATCTACAGGTCATAACCAATAGATTGTGGTCAGAGTCCACATCTGCTCCTGGAAATGTCTTACAATTTAAAACCTGATTCCTAAATCTCTGTCTTACCATTATATAATCTATCTGATACCTTTTAGTATCTCCAGGGTTCTTCCATGTATACAACCTTCTTTCATGATTCTTAAACCAAGTGTTAGCTATGATTAAGTTGTGCTCTGTGCAAAATTCTACCAGGCGGCATCCTCTTTCATTTCTTAGCCCCTATCCATATTCACCTACTATGTTTCCTTCTCTCCCTTTTCCTACAGTCAAATTCCAGTCACCCATGACTATTAAATTTTCGTCTCCCTTCACAATCTGAATAATTTCTTTTATTTCATCATACATTTCTTCAATTTCTTCGTCATCTGCAGAGGTAGTTGGCATATAAACTTGTACTACTGTAGTAGGCATGGGCTTCGTATCTATCTTGGCCACAATAATGCGTTCACTATGCTGTTTGTTGTAGCTTACCCGCATTCCTATTTTCCTATTCATTATTAAACCGACTCGTGCATTACCCCTATTAGATTTTGTGTTTATAACCCTGTAGTCACCTGACCAGAAGTCTTGTTCCTCCTGCCACCGAACTTCACTAATTCCCACTATATCTAAGTTTAACCTATCCATTTCCCTTTTTAAATTTTCTAACCTACCTGCCCGATTAAGGGATCTGACATTCCACGCTCCGATCCGTAGAACGCCAGTTTTCTTTCTCCTGATAACGACATCCGCTTGAGTAGTCCCCGCCCGGAGGTCCGAATGGGGGACTATTTTACCTCCGAAATATTTTAGCCAAGAGGACGCCATCATCATTTAATCATACAGTAAAGCTGCATGCCCTCGGGAAAAATTACGGCCGTAGTTTCCCCTTGTTTTCAGCCGTTCGCAGTACCAGCACAGTAAAGCCGTTTTGGTTATTGTTACAAGGCCAGATCAGTCAATCATCCAGACTGTTGCCCTTGCAACTACTGAAAAGGCTGCTGCCCCTCTTCAGGAACCACACGTTTGTCTGGCCTCTCAACACATACCCCTCCGCTGTTGTTGCACCTACGGTACGGCTATCTGTATCGCTGAGGCACCCAAGCCTCCCCACCAACGGCAAGGTCCATGGTTCATGTAGCAGTTACGGAGTATTAATCTGGGTTTACCATTAAACGTTTCCTGTTAAATCTATGAAGCAGTCTCGTGCCCCGCACGCCTCTAAGAGTACATGCATTCTGACTGTGTAATTCGAGTGACGTCATGGAAACTTCGAGGAAAGACAAAAGGAGCGTTTCAGTGCTACTTAAAGACAAAAAGTTGAGACGGTGGCAGTGAACCTTTTTATAAGTTTTCAGACATGCTAGAAGTAGTGTGGGTATGCTAGTTCTCGCCAGATAATCATCAAATGTCAAGGTCACTGTGTAACCTGATATTCCAACCACGGCTCTGAGGCACTTGTGTGTTACTTTGACGGTCAGGATGTAACCTGATACGTATCAGGCATCTGCCCACAGCTCTCAGGCAATTGTGGGAGTAAAAAATGATGTGAAAATGAAGGTCACCTATCTATTGTGGCCATAGATAATGATCTATGTAAATAATTATCTAAGGCGAACTCTCTCTCAGCGGACGCTCCGCCTCCCCCCCTCCATCCCTATTATCTCTCTTGACGATTAGGAATTGAGTCCGCACTTCCCATCCCCACTTTTATTACTGTTCCAACTGCGGGAGTTTCATCATTTGTGCTGTGTACACTGTGGCGAAAGGATCATCAGCAAAAGAGTTGTGCTACCTAAAAAATGGCAGGAAACACTACCATAATTTAAGAGGTAAGACACTATGACATTATAGGGTGAGACTGGGGGCCAGATGAATTACAATACTTTATTGATTTCATGGCAGATTCTGCAAAATGGTGAGCAGTATTAACATAATTTATGATGTGTGATACTTTGACATTAGTGTGTGTGACTGGGGCGCAGCTGAACTGCTATAACTTAATGACGTCATGACTTTCCTGTAAGCACTCCAACACATGAGCACTTTCATTGCTATGTACAGTTTTATTTTCTCCAAGGTGTACTTTGAAGGACTCTCTCGCACCCTACCAACATAGGGGCATGTTTCGTATTAAGATAACTATCCTTATTGTCCTGATACTGCTAAGTCTAAGGCTTGTTTGTTTCTAGGACGGGGGTCTTATTTGTTTCAGTAGAGGAGACTCGTTTGTTTTGAAAGAGGCGTTTTATTTGCTCTAGGAGAGACGTTTCATTTGCTTTGGAACACGTATCCTGTTTGTTTTGCGAAGAAGTATAAGGTTTGAGTTTTGAAAAGCAGACTTGTTTGATGTTTCAAAAAGAGAAGGATCGTACAAACATAACATCGTTTGATTGTCACACATAACCCCCACGGGGAACGTAGAAAGAGGCATCCCTGGCGTAGAGAAGCAACTGACAGATCTGCAAATAAATAAATCGCCATGTCCAGATGGAATCCCAGTTCGGTTTTACAAATAGTACTCTGCAGCATTGGCCCCTTATTTAGACTGCATTTATCGCGCTTCTTTCGCCCACGGCAAAGTCCCAAGCGACTGGAGAAAAGCGCAGGTGACCCGTGTATATAAGAAAGGTAAAAACGGACTCGCATAATAATTACCGACCAGTAGCTTTAAGATTGGTTTGCTGCAGAATTCTTGAAGACAATGTGAGTTCGAATATAATAAATTTCCTTGACAAACAGCAGCTTCTGTCAATAAATCAGCACGGATTTAAAATCATCGTACGTGCGAACTCAGCTCGCCCTTTTCTCACATGATGTCCTGCAAAGCATGGATAGAAGGTAAAAGGCAGCTTCCATATTTCTAGATTTCCGGAAAGCGTTCGACACGGTGGCTCATTGAAGACTGTTGACGGAGGTCCAAGCATATGAAAAGATTCCCAGATATGTGAGTGGCTCTAAGACCTTTTAAGAAACAAAACCCAGTACGTTGTCCTTGACGGCGAGTGTTCATGACAGAGAAGGGTATCGTCAGAAGTGTGACAGGACCGCTCTTATCCTGTATACTTTAATAACGTGGCAGAGCCACTCTTATTCACTGTATACATTAATAACCTGGCAGGCAGAGTGAACAGCAGTTTAGGGTTGTTTTCTGATGATTCTCTGGTGTACGGAAACGTGTAGGGGGATACAAGATGACTTACACAGAATTTCTAGTTTCTGTATGTCCATCTTTTCAGAGATGGTTGCAGGACCTCGACTGTTCGGAACAGAATGTTAAATCAAACACCTTTCAGCCACCAACGTTCCAAATTGTTATTTTCCTGGGCTACCAGTTTCGACGGTATACACACATCAAAAGAAGTTTTGCTTCACTTCGGTTCCGAGAGTTCCGGAACCTGTAGGGAAAATTGGAATAGAGATCAACATAAACATCATTTCCGCCCTTTTTATTGCTCATGAAAACCACATATTGCATGTTGTACCACCATACAGCGAGATCTTCAGAGGTGGTTGTCCAGACTGCTACACACACCGGCACCTCTAATACCCAGTAGCACGTACTCTTGCATTGATGCATGCCTGTATTCGTCGTGACAAACTATCCACAAGTTCATCAAGGCACTGTAGGTTCACATTGTCCCACTCCTCAACGGCCATTCGGCGTAGATCCATCAGTGTAGTTGGTGGGTCACGTCGTCCATAAACAGCCCTTTTCAAACGACTCCAGGCATGTTCAATAGAGTTCGTGTCTGGAGAACATGTTGGCCACTCTAGTCGAGCGATGTCGTTATCCTGAAGGAAGTCATTCACAAGATGTGCACGATGGGGCGAGAATTGTCGTACATGAAGACGAATGCCTCGCCAATATGCTGCCGATATGGTTGCACTACCGATCGGAGGAAGGCATTCACGTATCGCGCAGCTGTTACAACTCCTTCCATGATCACTAGCTTTGTACGTCGGCCCCACTTACTGCCACCCCAAACAGCGGGGAACCTCTACCTTGCTGCACTCGCTGCCTCCAAACACGTCTCCGACGATTGTTGCAGGCATATACGACACTCATCGGTGAAGAGGACGTGAAGCCAACCCTGAGCGGTCCATTAGGCATGTTGTGGGGCCCATCTGTACCACGCTGCATGGTATCGTGGTTGCAAAGACCTCGCCATGGATATCGGGAGTGAAGTTGCGCATCATGCAGCCTCTTGTGCACAGCTTGAGTCGTAACACGACTTTCTTTGGGTGCACGAAAAGTATTATTCAACATGGTGGCGTTGCTGTCAGGGTTCCTCCGAGACATAGTGCGTAGGTAGTGGTCATCCACTGCAGTAGTATCGCTTGGGTGGCCTGAGCGAGGCGTGTCATCGACAGTTAGTGTTTCTCTGCGTCTCCTCCATGTCAGAGCAACATCGCTTTGGTTCACTCCGAGACGCCTGGACACTTCCCTTGTTGAGAGCCCTTCCTGGCACTAAGTAACAATGCGGACGCGACAGAACCGCGATATTGGCCGTCGGGGCATGGTTGAACTACAGACAACACGAGCCGTGCATCTCCTTCCTGGTGGAATGAACTCAATGGAACTGATCGGCTGTCGAACCCTTTCCGTCTAATAGGCGCTGCTCATGCATGGTTGCTTATATCTTTGGGCGGGTTTAGTGTCATCTTTGAACAGTCAAAGGGGTGGTGTTTATGATACAGTCAACGTCTGTCTTCAGGAGTTCTGGAAACCGGGTTGATGCTAAACTTTTTTTGATGTGTGTATCACGTCATCTTCAGGCCCCCTGAGCGAGCATTCAAAGACTGGTATCTGTAGTTTTCTATTTGAGACAGTGATCACTTCAAACATCACCTGCCGACTGTGAAGTTTGAAGTGATCGTTGTCTCAAGTAGAAAACTACAGATACCAGTCTTTAACTGCTGGCCCGTATTTTGACCCGAACCCAGGTTGGAATCTTTCTACACGTTGCTCGGGGACCTGAAGATGGCGTAATATATAGCCGAAACTCGTAGCCCAATAAAATTTAGATGGCTGAAAGGTAGTTCGACTTGACATTTTTAATTTCTAGTTTGTGGCTGAATCGCAGTTTGCTGTAATTGTGAATATAAGTTAATGCCGATAGGTAGGAAAAACACTCCTGTGATGTTCGAATACAACATCATTATTATGCTGCTTGAAACAGTAACATCGATTAAATATCTAGGCTCAACGTTGCAAAGCGATATGACGTGAAACGAGCACGTCAGGATGACCGACGAGGTTTTGTGGGGAGAATTTTGGGAAAGTATTGCTCATCTGTGAAAAAGGCAGCGTACAGAACGTAGTGCGATGCACTCTTGAGTACTGCTCGAATGTTTGGGATGCCCCACCAGGTCGAAGTCGTGGAAGAGATTAAATCAAATCAGGAACGTGCTTTTAGATTTGTTACCGACAGGTTCGATCAGCATGCGGGTATAACGGAAATGCTTCATGAAATCAAATGAGAATCCATGAAGGGAAGACGACGCTCTTTTCGCAAGGCGCTATTGCGAGAATTTGGGGGACGGGCATTTGAAGCCGACTGTAGATCGATTCTACTGCCGTCAGCGCACAGTTCTCGCGTAACTGCCAGTGGTACGTAGTACCACACACCCGTACGGTGGCTTCCGAAGATTGTATGTAGATGTAGATTTAGAAATCGCGATATTCATGTAAGGTCGCAAAGAAGTATTAAATCGACATATATATTCCTAAAGCCAGCGAACGGCGTGTGGCGGAGGATACCCTATACCTCTACTAGTCGTTTCCTTTCCTCTTCCACTCTCAAATAGAGCGAGAGAAAAATGACTGTGCATGAGCTTCCGTATCAGCCATAATTTCTCGTATCTTATCTTCGTAGTCTTTAAGCAAAATGTATGTTGGTGGCAGTAGAATCACTCCGCATTCATCTTGAAATGCCGATTCTCTAATTTTTCTCGGTAGTGTTCCTCGGAAAGAACGTCGCGTTCCCTCCGGGATTTCCCATTTTAGTTTCCGTAACATCTACCTGAAACCTGCATGTTATTCAAAGCTACCGGTTCCAAATCTAACAGCCCGCCTCTGATATGCTTCAGTGTCTACCCTTAACCAGAACTGGTGCGGGTCCAAAACACGGGAGCAGTACTCAATTATGGGCTGGACTAGTGTTCCATTTGCGGTCTCCTTTATAGATAGACCACACTTTCCCAAAATTCTCCCAATAAATCGAAGTCCACCATTCGCCTTCCTTACCAGAAACCTCACATGCTCATTCCGTTTCATATGCAGCGTTACACCTAGCCATTAAATGACAGTGACTGTGTCAAGCAGACTGTACTAATGCTGTATCCGAACGTTATATATATATTTTTCCTATTCTCCGCGTTAACTTGCGTTTTTTCTTACACCTTCCCGTACATCATAGCATTATTAGCAAATAACGGTAGATTGCTGCCTCTCCTGTCCGCCAGATCATTTATGTATGTAAAAAGTAATAGCGGACCTATCAAATTTCCATGGGGCACACCTGGCGGTACCCTTGTCTTTGATGAATACTAGCCAACGAGGACAATGTACTGGGTTCTGTTCCTGAAGAAGTCTTCGAACCACTCTTATACCTGTGAACCTACTCCGTGTGCATGTACCTGCGTTAACAGTCTGCAGTGGGGCAGCGTGTCAAAAGCTTTTCAGAAATTTAGAAAAATGGAATCTGCCAGTTGCCCTTCATCCATAGCTCGCAGTATATCACGTGACAAAAGAGCAAGCTGAGTTTCGCACAAGTGATGCTTTCTAAAACAGTACTGATTCGTGGAAATAAGCTTTTGGCTCTCAAGGAAATTTACGATATTCGAACTGAGAGTATGTTGAAGATTGTAGCAAACGAATGGTAAGTCTGTAATTTTTTAGGATCCATTGTTTTACGCTCCTTACATGCAGCAGTCACCTGCGCTTTTTTCCAGTCGGTTGGGACTTCACCCTGGGTGAGAGATGCGCGATGCATGCAATCTAAATAAGGGGCTATTGCCGTAGAATACAGTTTGTAATACTGATTTGGACCTGGCGACTTATTTGTTTCCAACTCTTTCAGATATTTTTCTACGCCAGGGATGCTTATTACTACGTCGTCCATGCGGGACTTTGTGCGATGGTCAAAAAACGGTATGTTTGTTCCATCCGCCTGCGTGAACTATTTCTTTAACGCGAAATTTAAAAATTCAGTTTTCGTTTTGCTGCCTTTTACTGCCACACCGGACTGCTCAACGAATGTCTGGATGTACGCTTTAAACCCACTTACTGGTTTTACTTAGGACCAAAATTTGCTCGGATTCTCGGCCAGACCTTTTGTTAAGGTATGACAGTAGTAGTTGTTCTATGCTTCACACATAGATCTTTTCAGATACACGAGTCTCTACTAACTTTTTCCTGCCTTCATTTGCACGTTTTCTTTTGAACCGCAAGTGCAAAAGCCTTTGCTTCCTCAGCATTTTGCAAATTTCGTTGTTAAACCACAGTCGACCTTTTCCGTCCTTAACCCGCTTAATATACACATAACTGACCAGAGCAAAACTGACAATCTCTTTAAACTTTACGTATAATTCATCTACATTCATCATACTGGAACGTAATTCATTGTCTAAGTGAAATGCTAACAACAACTTATCTGCTCTTTCTAGCATAAACACTTTTCTATCCTTCTTGA
Source organism: Schistocerca gregaria (assembly GCF_023897955.1). Lineage (NCBI taxonomy): Eukaryota > Metazoa > Arthropoda > Insecta > Orthoptera > Acrididae > Schistocerca > Schistocerca gregaria. Next base: position 625,743,252 of record NC_064931.1, on the reverse strand, counting down.
CTGTTTTATTAACTTTAGTAACCATAGTCGTTATGGTGACATCATTATCACTAATCCCCGAGTCTATATTGACGCCGAAGATAAGATCCACACTGTTTGTAACTATAAGGTCTAAGATATTTCCTTTGGGTGTGGGCTGCAGAACTAGCTCCTCAAGACAGTTTTAGGTTCAAATGGCTCTGAGCACTATAGGACTTAGCTTCTAAGGTCATCAGTCCCTAGAACTTAGAACTACTTAAACCTAACTAGCCTAAGGACATCACACACATCCATGCACGAGGCAGAATTCGAACCTGCGACCGTAGCGGTCGCGCGGTTCCAGACTGTAGCGCCTAGAACCGCTCGGCCACCCCGGCCGGCACAGTTTTAGGATAACGTGTTAAAAAGTTCTTCGCGATAGGTTAAAGTCTCCTCCAACTTGTATTGCATGATATGGGCATTTACGCGCTACTGGCGGTAGACTTTCCGTAAATGACTCTGCAACCGTCACAGCGGAATCGGATAGCCGATAAAAGCATGCAACAATTAACTTAGTTTCACCAATTCCCGTTATACGCCAGCAGATAACTTCAAAGTCACACTTAATTTAGACCTCAATAGAGACAATGTTATTACGCTTTAACAAAACGTTGAAGACCATACCGTAAGACTCTAATTACACAAGGAATTTCTGGAGAGAAACTGAATTGGCTGTAATGGGTGGTAGGAGGTCGACGTGATTTAAAAAATAAATAAAATAAAAAAGCGCTTATAAGATCAGAATGATCTGTTGTAGGTCACAGATTCGTTGCTAATAGTATAATATATTTTTTTAAACCGCTTTTGGCGTCGCAATGCGCTGATGTATTTCACAGATAATGTGGCATACTATCGCAGATTTTAAATTAGACACTGGTTTGTGGCTGCAAAACAATCGGCAGAGCACTTTCACGCTAAAGACAAATTTCTCAGATTCGATTCCCGATCAGGCACACAGTGTTAATATGCCACGAGGTTTCAGATCAGTGCACACTCCGCTGCAAAGCGAAAATGGATTCTAGTATCCGGTTATTTCTTACGACTGTTGTATTCTTTTCTCCACTTCATCGCATTAAGTGCTTCCTCCAGGTCCGTCTTTTGCGATCAAGTATACGTTTAGACGGTCTAACAAACACCATAGTTATGGGGATTCTGTTTTCTTCTTCTTGAGAAGTAGCTGTAATGCTGCATTTGATTTTACTTGAGTAAACATTCCACTCAAAGAAGAGATATAATTGTTACTAGCAACGTCGATGTTGTTAAAAGTGAAAACATTTATAATCAGTGTAAAAACCATGCTGACACTTAGCCTGAGTGACATAGCGCAGACATTGGTCTTACAGTTGGAAGGGAATGCATTCAAGTTCCTTCCAGCTATCCTGTCGTCTTAGCCATGGTTTCCTATAGTGGGCAGCCCTCTTCGAATGCACGAAAGGTAGGTGATTTTTGTGAGTTTTTTGCAATAAAAATAAAAATAAATGCTCTATGTGATGATAAGGGTCTATTCCTTTTACGTTTTTCTGTAATAAATCATTTCTGTATCCACATCGGACGCTCGCTGTAACCGCTGCCCCAGATGGAAAGACACCTTCAGCTGGAATGGTGCTGATCGGCGGAAATTCCCGAAGTCCTTCTGTTCGACCTGTAACAAAATAATTCTGTATAAGTGATTTCAATATAATTTCTGTCAAGATGCGTAGGACAATTGAAAAGTATTAACTTCTTGCAAAAAGGGACGTGTTGAAACAAATGTCATCCTCTTCGCCAACAAAATCAAGACAAAGGCGTACATCGATGACAGATTTTAAAGATATCGCAGAACGGCAACTTACGTGGATGGAGAATTCAATTTAGAATGCCGTAATCGAATTCTGATCAAAATCGTATGTACCGTTCTTAAGCTATGTGTCCCGCCTACTTGAAACATGAAAGCTTCGAGAAAAACGCGTTCAAAGTTTTGGGCTAAATTTTTTCTAGTTAAGTTAAACATATCTCTAGTCAGCCATTCCTGGATCATACAGCAATCCTTCCAGATCCAAAAGGAGGTACTCCTCCATCTTCTTCGAGGTCATAGTGATGCTGTGGGTTTCTTTAGCAGCTTCTGGCATCCGCTGCTCTGCTCGCTCGTTACGCTTTTTGTCCACTATTGTGCAGAAGTTGTAACAGGCTAACCTGATGTAAAGATCGATCACGTTCACGATTTCCAAAACGCGTTTTAGGCCTTCGTGGAAATAACATGTCTACCATTTTTCCCCTTCTACTATCTTTCCCCTTTGTGAATGAGACACTTTTTGGCAAATCAGCTTGTAGCTCGATAACAGTGTTTCTAGCGAGCGATGCAGCAGAGATCTCAGAGAACATTTTGAGGCAAATTTTTTTTTTTAATTTTCAAACAAGAGCTCTGAAGGGAAGCAACCTACTCACGCCTTATAAAATTCACATCAGTCTTCCCATTGTGTGCCAGCCTAGTCCACTGTAACTAGCTCTGAGGTCATAAATGTTGTGCAATACTTTAAAAATGAAGTAAATAATCTGAAACGTTTCTAGCATGTCAGGAGTAATGCTAAACCAATATGTGTTGAATATCAGTTCAATAACCTTAACCATTTTCGAAATTTGGACGTTTTCTTTAAAAATCATTGGCGCAACAGAAAAGAGCTAGAAACTTAAAAATTTATATTTAGATTCCTTTTGCATGATAATTTAGTACAAAACAGTATTCTGGATCCCACAAATTAAAATTTTAGTTGAAATTCATGATTTTCTGGTTTTTGTCTTAGAAATTAAGGAAGCAAGATAGATTAAGTAGGCGAATAAATAAAGCTAGGATGTTTAAATTTAAGTAGAAGGGAGATCCGCTATAATCATAAAAATGTGAGAAGTTTCAACAGAATAACTATATAACTATAGCTATAGTGTATCTCCAAAGAGCAAGTTCAGAGCTCGTCTACTGCGTGTAGTGTAATTAAATTAATTCTCTCGCCCAAAATATTTGATTTAGCCACGTCAGACTTTTATTATGATTACTTACTTGTGTGCTGATTGAACAATTAAATTGAAAGCTTCATCGGCCATCAGCAAAGGAAGCAATGATTTATTCGATAACTTAAAGTGGTGCATTACTAGCCCAGCAGCTAGTAGGGAGAGCACATTTGATCAGGCGTTCCCTTAGCCGTCCGCACCGCGGCTTTATATGTAAGAACGCTGCACGAGAGAGGAAGGCCTCAGTTATCTCCAGACGCTGATTAGCGCACCACCTGTACCGGGAGTCGCGTCGCGTCGGTATCGTTGATATAAACAGTCTCGGATGCAGTAATAAGTTACTGGGGATACGTGTAACCATGAAATCGTTTTCGAGTGAAGTGTAAATTTTGGGATGACGTTAATGATCTATCTTTAGTTTGAGTATGTTGTATTTTCACGTGCCGCCGCAGGACAGACATTCTACCACTAGTAGCGTGGCGTTTCATGAACATTATCACCAAATTATGGCGAGCATTCACTTAAACATTTAATTCGAACAGTTACAGTTGCATGAGCGCATTAGATTCTGAACTGCTCTGGTAGTTGGATTGTGTGGATTCTTTTTGTCTGTGACTTTCAGTATTTAGTGAACATTTTAGAGAGAAGGTTATTGATTATGAATCCCAGACAATCTCCTAATTCCTCAGAGCTATAAGCTGTAGCTATAAATGTATTTCTCAGATGAAGTGGGCACTAGGAATTCTAATTACAGGCTTCACGTTTTGCTAATCACTTTCTGGTTGCCAATATTGTAGTTAGAGAGCTAATGTTGAGAACGGCAAACAACAGCATTAAATAAATAATAGGAACATTTACACAATTATTCCACCCGCCGCCCCACGGCACCCCGTAAGTCACTTCATATGAATGCCTGAACGACAACTTAATCATGAATGATGCCTCTTTCTTCCTCCGTTTGTGGGCACAGGGGTGTGATTGCAAATGCTGTTGCATTCATGTCTTGTTTCAAGCGTAAAAAACGAGAAACTGCACACACACTAAAGCCAACAAAATAAAATCATGTCACCTCCGTTTTGTTGTTCTAGATTCTAAGAAATATGGGAAATCTTAAACCTTAATTTCTAAGGCTTTGGTAGAGTCTGTATTACAACAATGTATTTGTTTTCAGTTCGGGTGTGCTTTTTGAGGTTATAGGCTTCTCCCTGACACAGTTTTAATGTTCAAAACCGTATACGAGTTCGCTCTTTATAGTAATGTAACAACTTCAACTTTTGTAGATCCTTTACTAGCGGTTCTTCGGTTCCTATCCAAAATCGAAAACTAAGAGCTATAGTGTCATATATCACTCGTAATTGTGCACGAGGTCCTGCTGGCCGAATCAAGTAGTCGTTTGAGGTGTTGTGGTTGTCCAAAGCAACCACTGAGTTCATTTAACCCTATATTACTAAATCCTCGTAAAGTTTACGATGTCAGTAGGGTACAAAACAAGACTTTTGTTCTTATTTTGGTATTTAATATAACATTGGATATGTAAGAATTGTAATTAACTAAAGCAAAACCTATAAATTATGGCTTCATTTTGCGATGATTTAGTAGTACTATAACATTTTCAATCCTTCAGTGTTCTAGGGTTGAGAGGGGAGCTTATGTAAGTTGCTATATGATTCTCTTCTTTGCATGTACAATGGGTAAAATGTTAGGAGGGACTTTGGCTGCAGGTCTAAAGTGAAATGCCAATTTACAGACCTTGAAATGTGCATATGAGTGAAATTTGGTAAAAATACTTACATTTTGCCCAGAATATTCTCGCAGAAGCTTAAATTCCCAGGCTGACCAAGGATTACAGTTCTTTTTAACGTTGATATGGTCTACTAATTTTGTGAAAAACTGTGTTTTGCGACGTCATTATATTCGTGTACAAGACAAAATCTGTGCAGAAATGTTCTAGGGAAGTGATAAACAAGTGCGGCTCTTGCTCCTACGTTTGATTTTAAGCGAGCTCGAAAAAGTTATAAACGAACACATGATGTCTGCGTTTTTTTTTATGTAACTTATGATGGTCTTCCCTTTGTTGAAAAAAAAGAAAGAAAAATAGCTAACAAATGCCAAGTCAACACACAACAGTAATTTTCGTATGTGGGAGATGTCAACGTTAACACGAATAAACTGATTATTAAAGAGGAGCCACCAGAAAACCTGTCCGCCCCCGGTAGCTGAGTTGTCGGCGCGACAGAATATCAATCCTAAATGCCCGGGTTCGATTCCAGCTGGATGGGAGATTTTCTTTGTTGTGGTTGGCAGGAGAGCCAACACCGTGTTCCTAGAGGAGGCCGCAAGGCACGCGTTTTAGCTCACGCAGGCTGGCGTGAGGTCTGGAACAGGATAAGGAAATTATAATTTAGAAACAACGGACGTAGCTGGTGGAATACTTAACTTTAATCCATTAATGACGAACGTCGCTCTTGACGGTACATGATTCATAATATCAATAGTAACTGAATATGGCACCTTGCTAGGTCGTAGCAAATGACGTAGCTGAAGGCTATGCTAACTATCGTCTCGGCAAATGAGGGCGTATTTTGTCAGTGAACCATCGCTAGCAAAGTCAGCTGTACAACTGGGGCGACAGCTAGAAAGTCTGTCTAGACCTGCCATGTGGCGGCGCTCGGTCTGCAATCACTGATAGTGGCGACACGCGGGTCCGACGTATACTACCGGACCGCGGCCGATTTAAAGGCTACCACCTAGCAAGTGTGGTGTCTGGCGGTGACACCACATTCTTCGCTCAGGGACTGGGTGTTCTGTTGTTCTAATCATCATAGTTTCATCCCCATCGACGCCCAAGTCGCCGAAGTGGCGTCAAATCGAAAGATTTGCACCGGGCAAACGGTCTACCGACGGGAGGCCCTTGTCACACACTTTTTTCCAGAAAAGCTACTTTTTATGATTAACTTTATTAACGATAGATTGTTTCGGCATTTATCGTTATTGTCAAGTACATGCGAATGCAATTTTGGTAAGACCGTGTATAGGCGTGAAGGTCATTTGTAAGGTACACTTGCTGTGCTGTGGGATAATCGGTATGGTCAGAATTGCAATAGAGACACTTTAGTTGTTCCGGGATGACCAGTTTCAATAGTCTTACGCTGTCATCATCTGATCTTACGAAAATCTGTTCTAAAAATACCATGTAGTCAAGTTATGTATACGTGGAGAGTGCCTTTTATTCTTTGACTTCGTGTAATGTTAGGTGCTCAGAGCCATGTAATTTTAGGGCGCATGGCGTTATATGTTTACAAAGATTATGCAGATGAACAGCGATATTATTTTACTATCTAAATTTTGTCACTACTGTCTTTGGTTGTTGCATATGTTATTTCCGCTTCTGGTGTTTACCTAGATGCGCAGTCAACATGTCATATAGTCTTTGACCAAAATTTGGCTACTTCCAACCCATTTTCTGCCGCTTGATGAAGGTCTTCTACAATACAGGAGACTGGACACAGTCCCCACTGAAACATGTGCTGTACAATCTGAACTTCTCCACAATCACACTCAATATAACCGGTGTGTCCTTTATATCTGACGATGAAATTTCTTCCCGTCTGACCAATGTAAACTAAAGATAATTGTGACAAAATTTAGTTAATAAGAAAATATCACTGTTCATCTGTACAATTTTTGTGAACATATAACGTCGCTGGCCGGGGTGGCCGAGCGGTTCTGGGCGCTACAGTCTGGAACCGCGCGAACGCTACGGTCGCAGGTTCGAATCCTGCCTCGGACATGGATGTGTGTAATGTCCTTAGGTTAATTAGGTTTAAGTAGTTCTAAGTTCTAGGGGACTGATGACCTTAGAAGTTAAGTCCCATAGTGCTCAGAGCCATTTGAACCATATAACGTCGAAAGAATAGAACTGTCAAACTATTATCGTGCCATAATTAACGTATTATTTGCGATACATTTACTTCATTTACCATTTATTCGAAACATTGACAGTTATAAGACAGGTCACTAATGGCAATATATGGACGTAAGATGTGAGTACAGCACAGTCACTTTAATATAAATGATATTTACATTTATACGCGGTCTCACCAAAATTATATTCGCTGTTACTTGACAACGGCGATGACTGCCGAAAAAGTCTGTCATTAATAAAAATTAATTATTATAAACAGCTGTTCTGGTGCATCTTTCAAATAATCATGTCATTACCTGACATCTATTATGATTCTAGGCTTAAGAAGGAAAAAAAGCAAATAAATTCGTTCATACTAAGAATGAATAGTAGGAAATCGGAGTAAGAAAGTGGGTTAATTAAGACACAAGTACTGTATTAAGTGAAAATGACATTGGCTAAGGCTAACAGTTAACGCTTCTCGTGTCTGTCTGTGTTAGCAGAGTAGCTGTAGGTAGCGGGGTGCTGTGGCTTAATAGGCTTATTGTTAGTGGTGGTGTTGCAGGCGGGGCTGTTGCTGTTTGTATTGATCGGCGCGCTGGCACCTCGCGACGGCCGCGCGCTGTCACCTCTGCCGCGAGCAGTGCGCCTCGGTAAGTCGCAGCTCACTGTGCGCCACACAACACGCTCCTCACATGCTTCCCCGGAAATACTGTTAACTCAACTAAAGGGACAGCCTCACCAGATGCTGACTACTAAGCCATCGCCGTACGCGTCACTCCATTTTATTGTCTCCATCCGCTGTACTATCTGGCTTTAGTACTTGAATGATCAAGTTTTCATATTCATTAAGGCTACAAATTACAAGAATTTCTATTAACCAAAATAGACACTACTGATGTTGTATGCTTCTTCCAAGGAGGTAATAGTGCATCATCACGCTCTACGCACATTTAAGTCTATAAGGGTACTTGAGACTGCAGCATCTTTAATGAAGCCAATACATAGCAATAGCTTTGCCTAAACCGTTAAAAAGAGAGGAATTGTTACATATATAAACTCTGATATTGATAGCGTGCGTGAAATGCGTCTTACTGCTCCCGCGGTACAAAGAAAAGACCGAAAACACAGATCTGTGTGGTCGTATGGGGATGTGAACCCAGCTCTTTCAGACTGTGTGTTCAGTGACTTAAGCTCTGCACCAGTTGGCTCAGTCGAAACACGATAGACCTCGCAACGCTAATCTTGCTAGCCAGAAGTACACATCGCCCTGTAACACAAATGTCTCAAAATATAGATCGCTTAATTCATAATTGTTCACAAGTTCCTTAAAGGGTAAGAATGATTAAGCTGCGTTTTTCTCCGGATCTAAATCAGCATCACAATCACTGCATCATCAGATCACTACCGTTTCATCTAACGAAATATAGTACTTCTCGTCATGCACTGTGTCACTAATTTACAAGAACGATACCTACAGCATAGTCACTTTTGCGAGTGAAGTCACCTTAATCGATAAATATATCTTCATTTATTACAATGTTTTGGTTTCTACTCTCATCAGATCAAACTAAGAACTCGTAAAGCAAAGTTTCATTTGCAACACTTATGTCGAACCGGGACATCAACCACATTAGCTTTTGTTGCAACTGACACTGGTCTTTGTTTTACGAGCTCTAAATATTGATCTGATGATGGCAGTAGCCGAAACCTCCGAGGAAATGGAAGTGTATTAAGCGACAATGATGGATTTATTCTCAAAAACTCATAATGAATGCAGACTCATTTGCGAAATTTATTTTTATGGAAAACAATCACTGGTGCTTCCCGCCAATAAAAAGTCATGTAGCCGGCAGGGAGTGGCCGTGCGGTTCTAGGCGCTACAGTTTGGAACCGGGTGACCGCTACGGTTGCAAGTTCGAATCCTGCCTCGGGCATGGATGTGTGTGATGTCCTTAGGTTAGTTAGGTTTAAGTAGTTCTAATTTCTAGGGGACTGATGACCTCAGAAGTTAAGGCGCTTAGTGCTCAGAGCCATTTGAACCAAAGTCATGTATTTATCTCATTAGCTTTCAGATGTTATGTAAATTACTTACTGTAGTTTATAATATCTGCATGGCAGTCACCATACATTATGCTATGCACAAACCAAACTTTTATGCTCTGAATGAGCAGAGATGTATTTTTAAACTTTATTGTTGTTTAATGGACTTTTCGTTTCATGATCATACAGCCATCCACAGGTCTTACGTATTGACAAACGTCTGTTCTGTGTGTTATCTAGGTCTCGTGTCACATGCTTAATAATTATTATACACTGAAGCGCCAAAGAAACTAGTATTAAGCATGCGTATTCAAATACAGCGGTATGTAAACAGGCAGAACATGTCGCTGCGGTCGGAAACGCCTATTTAAGACAACAAGTGTCTGGCGCAGTTGTTAGATCGGTTACCGCTGCCACAATGGCAGTGTACCAAGATTTAAGTGAGTTTGAACGTGGTGTTATAGTCGGCGCATGAGTGATGGGACACAGCATCTCCGAGATAGCGATGAAGTGGCGATTTTCCCATACGACCATTTCACGAGTGTACCATGAATATCAGGAATCTGGTAAAACATCAAACCTCCTCCGACACTGCAGCTGCCGGAAAAAGATCCTGGAAGAACGGGACCAACGACGACTGAAGAGAATCGTTAAACGTGACAGAAGTGCAACCCTTCCGCAAATTGTTGCAAATTTTAATGCTGGGCTATCAACAAATGTCAGCGTGCGAACCATTCAACGAAACATCATCGATATGGGTTTTCGCATCCGAAAGCTCACTTGTGCACCCTTGATGACTGCACGACACAAGGCGTTATGCCTCGCCTGGGCCCGTCAGCACCGACATTGGACTATTGATGACTGGAAACATGTTACTTGACCGGACGAGTTTCGTTTCAAATTGTATCGAGTGGATGGACGTATACGTGTGTGGATACAACCTCGTGAATCCATGGACCCTGCATGTCTGCAGGGGACTGTTCAAGCTGGTGGAGGCTCAGTAACTGTGTGGGACGTGTGCAGTGGGAGTGATAAGGAACCGCTGATACATCTAGATACGACTCTGACAGGCGACATGTACGTAAACATCCTGTCTGATCACTTGCATTCATTCATGTCCATTGTGCATTCCGACGGACTTGATCAATTCTAGAAGGACAATTCCGCACGTCACATTCCCAGAATTACCATAGAGAGGCTCTAGGAACACTCTTCTGAGTATAAACACTTCCGCTGGCCACCAAACTCCGCAGAAATAGTCATTATTGAGCATATCTAGGATGCCTTGCAACGTGCTGTCCAAAAGAGATCTCCACGCCCTCGTACTCTTACGGATTTGTGGACCCCTGCGGGATTCATGGTTTCATTTCCCTCCAGCACTACTTCAGACATTATTCGAGGCCATGAGACGTCGAGTTGCGGCACTGTTGCCTGCTCGTGGGGGCCCAACCCGATATTAGGCAGGTGTGCCAGTTTCTTTTGCTCTTCAGTGTAATGTTACTGCCATTAAAGAAGAAAACAGCCGAAGTTCCTTTTAGATGTATACAATCTACTGCCTTAACTGGCCATGTGATCAATAACAATCGGTTAATCGAAACTGATGTTCGAACTTTAGGACATTATCGATTTTAGTTCAATTCCATTTATTATTTACTTGAAGCAACAGTTAGACTGAAAAGAAATAGAAAAGGAGAACACCAGGCACTGGAGTACCTGAAGTTTAACAACGCTGTGTACTCACAGTGATGTGCACTTTGAAATAATTCTTAGGTGTCACTTGATGCACTTTTCGACAATACTCTCATCAGTATCTTGTCTGATATTTGTCTCTTTCTGCTGAACGGCAGATAGACAAGTTATTATATACCTCCAGACAAGGACACTACAGAACAGTATCACTGAACCTTCATGCTAGAATAAAAATATATCCCGGATCGGGACTCTGGCCCACTCTACTAACTGAGCTACCCAAACACTACTCACGACTCGTCACCGCAGTTTTATTTCCATCAATGTCTCATCTCCCACAGTCGGAATTTCACAGAAGCTCTCTTGCATGATTTGCCGGATAGCACGCTTGGAAGGATCGATATTACGGAGACATGTTTCAGCCATAGCCTAGGGAATTGTTTCAAGAACGAAATGTTCACTCTGTAACGAAGGGCGCGCTGACATGAAACTTCTTGGCAGATTAAAACTTTGTACCAGACTGGGCCTCGTAACCAGGACTTTGCCTTTGAAAGCAAGTGTTTCATCAACTAAGCTACCCAAGTATGACTCGTGATCTCTCCTCACAGCTTTACTTCCACCAGGACGTCATTTTCTACCTTCAAACTTCACTCAATTTGTAGAACACTTCCCCACGAAAGGCATAGGTCGTGGGTTAAAATTCCGGTCCAGCACGCAGTTTTAACCTTCCACCAAGTTTCATATCAGGGCACAAATCACTGTAGAGTGAAAAATTTCATATTGGAAATATCCCTCAGGCTCTGGCTAAGCCATGTATAGGCTGTATCCTTTCTTCCAGGATTTTTAAGCCCGCAAGCTATCCTGGAAAACTTCTGTGAAGTTTGGAAGGTCAGAGATGAGGTACAGGCGGAAGTAAAGGTGCGAGGACGTGCCTTGAGGACGTGCCGGGCTTCCTGCTTCGGCGACTCGGTTGGTAGAGCAGTTGCCCGCGAAGGGGAAAGATCCTGGGTTCGGGTCCCGGTACAGCACATAGTTTCAGTCTTCCAGGACGATTCATATCAGCACACACTTAACTGCAGAGTAAAAATTCAATTCTGCAACATTTAGGACTGCATTTTTTAAAATTAAATACATCTTCTAAACACTTGACATATCTCCTATATTTCTCGAAAATACAGCGAAGTCATACAGATGGACTATACATTTTCTATGTTTCAATCTATGAAGTCCGCCATCTAACAATCACTGGAAAATAGCCAGTGCATCTTTAAGGTCAAATGGCGTTCTTCATACTGGTAATGACCTGACGGTGCTCTGAACGCAGTTTCGGCCTGTTGTCTGGAACTATTTCCAGTTGGTGATCACCACTTCTTGGGTGTTTGTTGAAAAGTATCTACATTGATCCAATGTCTCTGTAATGTTGGGAAGAGGATATGTGTCAGTGACGGTTTTGGCTTTCAAGTGTCTGTAATTCCAACAGAACTGTACTTAGCAATGCTAACTGGTGACTTCTTTGGGATGATGATGACATTTACATTTCATGGACTAACAGTATGCCCTATTATTCCACCTACCAGTTGCTGGTCAATGAATTCTTCCGTTAATAGTTACCGAACTATTAATTTAATAAGACGTGGTTGCAAAACACTAATTCTTTACAAAAAATGGAAAAACTGGTAAATGGTGATCTCGGGGAAGATCAGTTTGGATTCCGGAGAAATGTAGGAATATGTGAGGCAATAATGACACTATGAATTCTGTTAGAAGATAGATTAAGGTAAGGCAAACCTACATTTTTAACATTTATAAACTTAGAGAAAGCTTTTGGCAGTGTTGACTGGAATACTCTCTTTGAATTTCTGTAGGTAGGAGGGGTAAATCACAGGGAGCGATAGTCTATTTACAACTTGTACAGAAACCAGACAGCAGTTGTAAGAGTCGGTGGGCGTGAAAGAGAAGCAGTGGTTGAGAAGGGAGCGAGACAGGGTTGTAGCCTATCCTTGATATTATTCAAGCTGTACACTGAGTAAGCAGTAACTGAAACCAGATAACAATTTGGAGTAGGAATTAAAATCCAGGTAGAAGAAATGTAAACTTTGAGGTGTGCTAATGGCGTTATAATTCAGTCAGAGACAGCAGAAGACTTGGAAAAGCAGTTGAATGAAATTGACAGTGTCTTGAAAGGTGGACATAAGATGAACATCAACAAAAGCAAAACAAGAATAATGGAATGTAGAAAAATTAAACCAGGTGATGCTGAGGGAGTCAGATTAACAAACGAAACGCTAAAAGTGCTGGATGAGTTTCACTATTTGGACAGCAAAATAACGAAAGCGCTTCTGAAGAACAGAAATTTACTATCACTGAGTATAAATTTAAGTGTTATGAGGTCTTTTCTGAAGGTATTTGTGTAGTGTGTAGCCACGTATGGAAGAGAAACACTGACAATAAACAGTATAGACAAGAAGAGAATAAAAGCTTTTGAAACGTGGCGCTACAGAAGAATGCTGAAGATTGTATGAGTGGATCATGTGACTGATGACAGGCACTGAACATTATTGGGAGACAAGAAATTTGTGAGACAACTTGACAATAAAAATGAATAGGTTGAGAGGACACAACCAGTTGAGTATTAGAGGGAAGCGTGAGGGTAAAAATCGTAGAAGGAGACCAACAGATGAATACAGTAAGCCGATTCTGAAGGATATAGGTTGTAGTAGTAATTTGAAGATGAAGAGGCTTGCACAGGATGGAGAAGAATGGACAGCTTTATGAAACCAGTTTTCGGACTGAAGAGTTCTAAAACAAGAATAGTTGTATACGCTATTTTGTCGAAAACTGACATTCTGAGCCAGTGGCTGTGTGAAAAATACAGGTTGACTCCTACAGAGAAGATAATAGCAACCAGCCACTTTTTATAATGCGATTTATTTATTTAAATAGCTCCGTTACTGGTTTCAAACCGACAGGTTCATCTTCAGACGGCTAGTTCACGTTAATATTCATTTTACATTAGCTTTCACTTCTAGTTTTTCCAAGTGATGAAATTTCCTTGGGATTGGGGCTCTACATCGAAAATAAGATGTGAGACAATGTCTGTTTAACTGCAATTGTGCCACAGAACGATTTAAAATGGTTGTGAGGCACAATCACAGTTGTAAAGACATTGTCCCATATCTTGTTTTCGTTGTAGAGAACCACCATCCCAAGGGTATTTCATCATATGGGGAAACAAAAATTGGAAGCTTGTGTAAAATGTATGTTAATGTGGACTAGACGTCTGAAGATGAACCTGTCGGTTCGAAATAGGTAACGGGGCTATTTAAATAAATAAACAGCTTTGTTAAAAGTGGCTGATTGCTATTATCTTCTCTGTAAGAGTCAATCTATAGTTGTAAACGGTTGGGAACACGGTATGGTTTACTATAGACTTTAATATTGATTGTTAAAAATGGTTCAAATGGCTCTGAGAACTATGGGACTTAACTTCTAAGGTCATCAGTCCCCTAGAACTTAGAACTACTTAAACCTAACTAACCTAAGGACATTACACAAATCCATGCCCGAGGCAGGATTCGAACCTGTGACAGTAGCGGTCGCGCGGTTCCAGACTGTAGCGCCTAGAACCGCTCGGCCACTCCGGCCGGCAACATTGATTGTTAAATGTGGGTATAAGATGTGTAACAAGTGTCACTGGTAAAGGACCATTTGTGTTAAATAAAGCTAAGAAGCAAAGTAATAAAGCTTCCATCGCTTGCCGATGACTTCCTTGCAAGAAGCGCTTTCTTACGTGATGCAGAATGGTTCAAATGGCTCTGAGCACTATGGGTCTTAACATCTGTGATCATCAGTCCCCTAGATCTTAGAACTACTTAAACCTAACTAACCTAAGGACATCACACACATCCATGCCCGAGGCAGGATTCGAACCTGCGACCGTAGCAGTCGCGCGGTTCCGGACTGAGCGCCTAGAACAGCTAGACCACCGCGGCCGGCCGTGATGCAGAATCAGTAATGATTTACTTACAGCTCTGGTCGGCAAATGACCTTTCATGTGTCTCCTGCATGTAGAACTTCTAAACTGGGAGTCATCGATCTCTTTGACAGAGAGATGTCGTTCAAGTCATAAAATTTCCATTTATATTACTAACGCGGGCTACCCTTCTAAGTATAAAACAGTGCATCTTATCTAATTCCTCGTTCCTTCGAAGGCGCTCTACTACACTCAAAATGTATTAAGGTATCGTAATCGAAAGGAACTTTTCTGTACACTACCATGGGAACCAATCTTTAGTGTACGTGTTTGCAGTTCATTTGGCAATGCCATCAAGACTGGTGTACCTGAGACATTGCCTCGCTTGCAGTTGTTGTTCCCAGCGGAAACAAAGTTTCACTGAGTTAAACTGTATACGTCGAAGGATCTGTTTTTGCATAGCGTTTATCCAGAAAGTCTAGCCAGAGACTCGCAGAATAACCTTCAACAAATACTTGACAATACTTCCATGCATTCCAAAATCTCTTAGCTACAATGCTAAAGCCGATCAGTGTTGTCCCTAATGATTTCACGTCGTTGTAACCTACGCCACGTAGTCGGTATCGTGGAGACCTACATCTGTTCCTGCCTAAGAGGTCCAGACTAACAACAATATGTGTATGCACCACTATCTACTAAAAACTTACGTTCCTTGCTCTACACTGCGCCTATAAAGTCGATTTCTGTCTCTGCGTTAAGTCTGTGCAGCGTTCCGTTCTACTGGGAATACCTTCCGACGAGCGATGCATTCCCGTTAGTGTTTAACGAACGCTTTCATCATGATGTTTTCTTTGTTTCTTATTCCTGAAATCTGTAGCCTTATCACCGAAGCGACCATTCTCATAACAATTTGGTGGGCGACACTGCTTCTGCAGATGGTCCATACGTCAACATATCAAACACTTAATTTGAGAAGTGAAGAACCGATGGTCATTACTCCCTTTCGTCTTAATATTTCCATTCTCCAACCGTGTTGCGATCCTAACAGTTTGGCCCTGGTCAATGAATTATCCTCTCTGTCTCTGTGTGACATATATGATGAGATACCCAGCAAGAAAACACCGAGAGCCCTATTTTCAGCTTCACGCAAGGAAACTGCATCAGTTTCTGCTCTTTGCATCAGCTCTTATGTTTGTACATTAATCTTCCATTTCTATCAGTAAAAGATCTCACCAACTCATTCGTTTTCTGCACTAAACTACGCAGTTTCTCCCTAAAAAAATCTCGCGCTGTTTTGCTTTCGGCAGCGCTAGCCCAGATCATCAGCTAGCTCCTGTAATGTTCCTGCCTTGCCAACTACCTGATGGTACATTACACATGCTTTAGCTTCACCCATTCACCATAAGTTAGCAAGCATGTGTCATTCGTGTAACTGCACAACTTAGCGGTAGCTGATCCATCTCTGACTAACATAGTGACATCTTCCTTTGTTTTTCCTGGATAAAGGCGTTATTAAATATCCTGACCCTGACTGCAGTTACTGTACCTCAGCTTGTAACGTATCAACTTGTTTACGTAGGTCTTCATTTTGCTGCTCATACGTTTTTAATCGCTCTGTTAAAGTAGTGGCAGTTTTACCTGTAGTAGTGTATGATTCTACCATTTTGCGGATTCTACTTCTGCCATTACAAAAGAAATATTTGGGAAAAGCACACTTACACTACATACAACAATACAACAAAGTAATTCTTACGCTAGATCATAGCCCAACGTAACTCTTAACAGTTGTCGCAAAGTGTCCAAAACGTTTTCTAATTTTACAGGTAACTAGTACTGACGTAATGTTGGCAACTTGTGGCCTGATAAGTTACAAAATTTGCAGCTCACAGGCGTTAAATAAATTTCCCTGGTGTTGCCTCTAAACAGTGATCAGTCTGCAGGTTCCTGCCGACTCTAAGAGTGGAGCAAATATCCCTGCACTTTGACATGGCCAAAAGGAAGATCACAAGCAGGGAATACGACGTACAATGCTCTCAATCCCCACTGCATTGCGTTGGGATGAAAATCCAGACCATAACAACGATGAAGCTGTAGACGTGGTTCTGCTCTTAAGGTTGCTGACGTAGACACTTCTGACGCCAATTTTGTAGTTATCTGGATTGAGACCTATACTGCTGTCAGGATGATGGAGCGGGTAGTGCGGTGGAGCAAGCCAGTCAACACGATGGGCGCTAATGAGACGATATTAGTGCAACAAGAATTTATTCATTACAGTTTACAAACGTATATTCTCTTCTGCGTCGGCGCCCAGACTGATGCCATCTTGTACATGGCACGCATCAGGAGCGAATGGCATAGCCTTTCCGACAGGCGAGGCTGACCTGGATGGAAACTGTGAATTACCAAAGCACTCTCACTGACGTCGAAAATGTCGTGCTCAGATAATTCTAAGTAGCTCTGCATGGGGTGGAGATGGCCTACAATATAGACCTTGCGCCAAGAGAGGTCAGTGATGCTAATGACTGCCTGCAGGTACTAGCTAGGGGCAAAAGTGGTTATCACGCCTCCAATATACTGTGACAGGTGTATTATGCGTCAGGCGTTATCAGTTCATCCCAGCAAGTCATAGTTTCAAAACATCAGGTCAGCTCATTAGTGGTTGCGTGGTCGGCAGCTCACAGCGACAGAGTCTTGTAGATCAGTCAGGTAGCAGTCTCATCTTGTCATCTTGGAGAACGGTAGCCACACTCACTGGCTTGGCCGTGTAGCAGGTGTACTGCAGCGTAAAGATTGAACGCAGTGTATCAGAAACATGAGTATTTATTGGTTCTGGTCTGAGGCAGTGATGTTTTGTCAGGCAAGTGATGAGCTAACGTGGCTTATTTTTTGAGGCTCATCAGAGGTCTTCAACACCCTCTATTTCGCAAGAATGGCTTTTGGGGCTTCAGCTTCTTGCTTTTCCTCCATATCAGCACAATGATAGGTGTTCTTGTGAAACAACTACTTACTCTTATGAAATCAAGTTGAGCTGCTACAATGACATGTTGGCTTCTGCTCACTTAGGTCACATTTCTGAGTTTACACTTCAAGTTTCTTACTCACATGCAGCGCGGTAATCTCTTCCAGGGTTGTTCTGTTTTCCGCAACGGATGCTTGGTGCTTGTTTTTCACTTTAATTGCGACATGGGGTATTGGCCTGACTTGCCCTGGCTTTCCACTGGCTGGAGAGACCTGAGAAAATTTTACATTTGTCTATAACACATTTCCGCTGTGTGTTATCAGTATCTCCAGCAAAGTCTAAAGTTGAGGTTGAGGCTGAATAGTCACCCATACTATTTACTCCAAGCAGCATCCTTCATTGATTGAATACATTCATGTAAGCACTGAAAAGGTCTTTCACCATGTGTACAGTTGAGAAGGATTTTTATAAATGAAGAATAATGAAACTTTCTGTTGAAGCGCGGAGAATGTTAGAGACCACGGCAAACTTAACTTCGTCGCCCATCCGGAGGGGCATTATACACAGGAGATTATATCGCCAGGTAAACTTTTAAATAGCCCACACTCGTCATGATAGATTCATCACTCTGGAGACTGGGAAGGATTCAATAGAATTTACGCAACCTATTTATGAAGGAATGCTTATATTAGACCTATAAAAACTCCACATGTATCAGTTCCATTGTGAGTTCATAACAGTCCATCTTGCTGAATCAAAGTTGCTTTATATGGATATGGACTGTTTCATCTATTGAGATCCACATGAAGCAATAAGGTGTCTCCAAAATGAGGTCAACTCATCTGGAGACGTGGCTCGTAATTGTTATGACATAAAGCTGGCTTACAAGAAAGTTAAAAGCTTGATGAAAGATGAAATGAATGGGTCACCAATTGTGGAGTCTGTAGGTCTCGTCTCAAAAATGTACGAATACTGTACAGACACAGGTGTCATCCTTAAATGAGTAGGGGTGCATGGCTATAATGGTTGAGGATTAATTGAGGCACCTGCATGACATTGTTGATGATGCTTCACCTCCCCCCTCCGCTCTGCGTATGGAGTGGTTGGTGTGTAGCCCATGTCGTATTCGTGTGTATGTGTGTAAGAATAAGAAATGCGGTGCTAAGTAATTGCCCCACATGCTCCTTAGAGGGTGAAATGAAATATATACATATAATTATTTACAATGTGTAAGCACATATCGTTTCTATAAGAAGAAATTCATTTACACTTCATTAAAAGTGTCAGTTTCGCTGCAGGCAGACACACATCAGTATTGCAGGCATATACACTTTATTAAAACTGCTGAAATATGAACATCCACGCTTAATGTCAGACAGACTAGTGGAATTAGCACTAGCTCTGCATGGTGTGTGAGGTGGCATCAGCCCTGGTCTCCAGCTGCTATTGACCTCAGCATAAGAGGCGTGTGCCGTATCACGCTCAATCGCATGTGGAAGAGTGTAGGGACGGCAGTGTAGGGGGCTTCCTACAACTTCCTTGAATGAAGAGAGATTTGTTCCTATCCTCTTCATACTGTAAATGTTTAAACAGTCCATGGTTGTAAACTTAGGTCAGATCAGATCCAAGCTTAGCTGCCAGTTGCTTAAACTGTACACTATGTAAGTATGGTGAGAGGGGTGGGGGGTGGGGGAAATTAATCATAGCACAAGAGGACTTAATCTTGAAGGTGTGGGGAGGTAAGCACAACTGCACTCTCAACTTTATGATCATAGGAGTCTGGAAAATCAATGATTTTGAATTTCCCATCATCTTACACTTAAGATAAGATTCTAAATTCTCAACATTTGAAATCTGACAACCATGCAGGCTGCCTCATTAACTCCTGGCAGCTCATCCTAGATTATGACTATAGAGCGTTGAGGAAAATGTGACAACGATACAGTTTGTGTCAGTATCCCAGGCTCTACCAATGTAGACGGTGATGTCGCAAGGCCGAAGGAAATCTGACAACTATGCATCCTGGGACAATATACTTAGACCTGCCATCTTATATCGCCATCTTGGATTTTTCGAATTTCATACAACAGGAAAATGTCCTAGCCTGGATTTTTTTAAATTGCCTGGTAACCTGCAATTATCATAAGTAGCTTACTTACATAGTAACATGAGAGGAGTGGGAGAAAAACCTGTAGCACAATTCGACTATTTTCCATTTCCCACAATTATTTTTGAGTTTTCCACCATTTTAAACGTAAGGCAGTTGGTCTATGGGGTTACAGGAGTGGGGAAGGGAAATCTGGCCCAATGGATAACATAACCAGTGATGTCATAGAAGAGGAGAGGGGGAGGAAGGGGGAAGCCTGGCAAACAGAGTGGGCCAGAACTGGCTCAGCCTGCTGCTGGCAAAACCCCACGTACATTGACATGTTCCTTTACGGTATACTTTAGTAAGCAAGATAGTGTTATAGAAATGCTCAACAAACTCCAGTGTCAGTTGCTACAATACACTTATTGTTGATGATGGAGAACTTTACTCTGGCAATCCCGAAAACGTTATTGCCAAGAAACCTACAACGATCAGAAGAGTGGACGGTTGACCACATGTCCCTACATATCTGCAACCGGTGACACCTATGGACTGAGGATGACATGGCGGTCGGCCGGTATTGTTGGATCTCCAAGCCCCGTTCGGACGGAGTTACTGTCATGAAGGATCACGAAATGACCACGACGAGAAAATCAAAATTAGAGCTCATGTGGAGGTTTATCGACAGTCGTTCTTCCAGCACACTATTCAAGGATGGATCAGGCGAAACGCGAAATATTAGTGGTACCTGACGTACCCTTAGCCACGCACCATAAGGCGGCTTGATGAGCGTAGATATAATTACCTACTATAGGTATGTAAACTGTCGACTGAAGTTAATAGGATAATTGTCCTTCGCTATTCTGAGTTTTATTTTTCCAGAATGATTACTCACGAACCATTCAACTGATAGCTTCTGGTCCAGACTGTGAGATTCTCACCATAGGTGAGTCGCTAAATTCTAATCTTCTTTTCAGTTTATATCTTCACACGTGATTGCTTCGTCTGTCCACGGCCTCCACAGCAAGTGAAAACGACAGATAATCCCGCGTATCATTGCACGCCTATGGACTGCAGCGTTTCTGTTACACTCCTTGGGAAGTACTGTGAGTGCAAACCATAGTCAATATATTCTCTTAAAAGCGAAAGAGTCGTTTCCCCCGTACTGCGGCCTTGAAAAGAATAATGCTCCCTGACATTGATTTCCCTCGCTCTCCTTCCTTTTAAGCCAGAGTGGACTACTCAGAGAACCACTAGGCCCCTGGGAACCCCCGACATACCAAATAAATTTATTTTTCATGTCGGTTCTTTACGTGACCTGCACTTGCTGTCATGTTTCTTACTGCTTCTGCAAACCACAGTGAAGTGTATAGCAAAGCTGCCTTATTAAAGTGTGCCTCCGCGCTTAAACAATTGCTGCGTTCAAAACTACGGCAATCGATTCATAAATCAACGATCTACGTACTGCTTACAGCCTCTCTTCACCCACTAGCAGTTTGCGTTACACACATTCATTATAACAGTGGTTAGCACAGGACATTATCAGATTTGTCATTTAGTTACACATGTAATATTTGTCAGAGTCACATTAAAGTTGTATTGATCTTTAAATGAGAAGCCACAGGAGATTAACACACACTTTATTTCATTTTTTTTGTCATACTACAGAAACGCTACGTCTGTGGTCAATCTGTATGCATGTATAGTCTTGCGGAACAGTCGTGTTAGGAAATCTGAGACTTGTTACTGATTAGGAGTTGCAACGAACAGAGATATGGTGTTCATCATTAATTGGAGAGAAAACAACCTCAAAAATATCAGTAGGGGCAGTTGTGAGGAACCCTTGGTTACGTTATACAGTTCCAGCTGGAACTTCCACAGAGAATAAATATATAATGTGTTCAACAAATGCCTACAAATTACGTTTCATTGCGAAATTGGTCATTTTACAATGTGTCATGACTGACCCATGTAATTACTAAATGGAGAATTTTTTGCCGGAATGTAGATCGTTTCACTTCAATCTGTTTTGCGTACAACAGATGATTTTTTATGATTGTTTTTGTCACCGACGTACGTCAGCATGGGATCGTAGTAAATTATTTGGATAGGCCTCTAAGTTTTGCGTTATTGCAGAATGGGTAGTAGAACGTCAGAACTGTTGTTGATGAGTAGGAGATCAGGATGAACATTTTACATTCCAAAATTACAGCATTTCGTACGATTGTATGGCAATCACATCTAAAAGCTTTTCGTAGTCAGTTTTAACCTTCATCGATTACTCTGTCTCAAGTCGCAAGTCTTTTGATGACAGCTAGCATAATTTGGGAAGAAAATAAGAAAAGCATGCGCAGTGAACATGGGCACTAAAGTGCGCATCTTAAGAGCTATGATAACTTGTTCTGTAGGAAGAGTTTGGTTCACAGTAGTGCAGATGAACACGCTTTCATGCCTCTTAAGGTATGCGCTGTATAGCACATGTTTACTGGACACTTTTTTCTTGTTTTATTGCACACTACCACCTCTCAAACTATCAAAGGTCTTGCAGTAGAAGATATTTGTTTCCCAATATCCAAGATGATTGGTTGATTCGTTGGTTTAAAGGTGGGAGAAGGGACCAAACTACGAGGTCATCGGTCCCTTGTTCCTAATAAAACAATGCCACAAGTGTGAGTATAAAACGGACGAAACATATAACACAAAACGGAAAGAAAGGAAAAGCCACAAGAACGAAGGGAAGGCAACGAACACTAAACGGAATAACAGAGGGCAAGAAAACAACAGAGGCGCTAGAAACAGAAGAGAGTAAAACATGGAAGCAGATTAAAGTGGCTGGCCAACCATGAGAATAAAAAGGGAAAGCCAGCCACTCTGCAACAGATTAAAACCTCCACCATAAAGCACTAGGGTGGAGGACAGAGAGGGACAAAGGACATGGGCTAAAACCTGCATAGAAGTATAAAACCCACTCTCGCGAATAAAACGTAAAACTAAAGCTGTTGTGGGCTCATTGTCGCTCAACACCGAAGGCAGGGTGCTAGGAAAGTTTATCCAAGATGAAGATGTGCTGTGCTCATAGCTCTTGACGCGTGAAAATTAAAGCCCATTTTTAGTCAGTCTTTTTTTTTTCTTCGAATGATCGTTCCTGTCATATCTCTGAACATTGATCATCCTCATGGGACACCCTATATTGACCTACAGCACGATCGACTTGTCAGTCCACTTTATTGCTCTAAAACATATAAAACATTCCAGAATGAGAATCACCGCTGTAGAGTGAAAATCTCATTCTGGAAACATCCCCCAAGCTGTGGCTAAGCCATGTCTCCGCAGTATCCTTTCTTTCAGGAGTGCTAGCTCTGCAAGGTTCGCAGGAGAGCTTCTGTAAAGTTTGGAAGGTAGGAGACGAGGTACTGGTAGAAGTAAAGCTGTGAGGACAGGGCGTGAGTCGTGCTTGGGTAGTTCAGTTGATAGCCGGCACGGTAACTCAGCGTGTTCGGTGAGAGGGTTAGCTGCCCTCTGTAATTAAAAAAGTGAGTTAATAGATCAACGACGAACTGAAACGGGTGTGTCTTGCGACGTCCGCCCCGAGCAGACACAAAAAAAAAAAAAAAAAAAAAAAAAAAAAAAAAAAAAAAAAAAAAAAAAAAAAAAAAAACGAACAAAATGAGATTAAAAAAAAAGAAAAAAAAGGTTGGTAGAGCAATTGCCCGCGAAAGGCAGAGTTCCCGCGTTCGAGTCTCGGTCCGGCACACAGTTTTAATCTTCCAGGAAGTTTCATGTAAAATATTGTTAGACCGATCGAAACCAACTTAACATTTTTTAAATAAGTGTGACGATGTTGATTTGCAGACCTTTAGAAAACAAGGGGGGAGGAGGCAATCGATTAAAGAAAAGAGTATAAGACAACGGACGTCGAAAAGAGTATATGATTACGGTCATTAAATATTGTAAAATGCAGACGAAACCGAATGACTGCATATGTGGCAGAGATCTCTGGAAAACCAATGCCTCAAATTGTTATGAAGCGAAAATCACACAAAATGCCGTTCCTTGGCGAGAACAGCACTGGAGGGAAGAGATAGGAATAGGGCAGGACCTTGCAGCTCACTATTTGCCTCGATTGTACTGAGACATAAAAGGATGCCCCCCTGAAAAGCATATCGTTCCAGTTTGGCAGTCCTCTTCTTCAGTTCCTCGTCGTTTGCTACATCCATACTAGTAGCACATTTCATTCTAGAGATAACAATTCGGTAACATGAATTCCATATTTTAATAAACTACGTTTTCTGAAAAAATATCCGTCTTAAGTTTAACTACCGAGGAGCATTTACCGACTTGAAAAAAATCTTATTTTATCACTATTGAACACTGGAATCTTCTTAGGGCATAAATTACAACTTTGTGACTAAATGAAACGTTGTTTATTTATTATCAGGCCCGTTTCGCTTCTTTTGTTTTCGGAACAACTTCAGTAGCTATTTTACATGTGAAAATCATCACTGAAGATGCTTCGAAAATAAAAGAAGGGAAAAGTGCCTGACAACCAATCAGGCAACCTTTCACACAACCACAGAGACGGAGTTTATAGCCTTAGCAGATACCAATAATCTTATTACAGTTTGGATGAAAGACAGAACTGCTTCTAATGTACTTACATTAGATTAACGTTCAAAGGCCTGCGATTCGGTAGTGAGTACGTATCACATGTGAATGTGTACAAGGAGACTGCTGTTGATACTGCAATGTAAGTATAGCGTGTGCCATATCCGCTGCCTTTATTCCGAATTGTAGCACAAATAATCCAGCAACCACTGCACACCAAAATAGAGATAACACATAAACTAAATAATAGCAGAATATTCGTAAAAGAGTTAATTGAAATAGACTAATACCTTGTGCTTAACAAAGAATCCAGTAGCAGTTATAACAGATAAGGAGGCATTTCACGCAAATTAGCTAGTAGTAAGATATCCACGAAACGGTTTATTAAAGCAAATTAACATCTTTAGGATATCCTTATATTGAATACGGCATAACATAGAGCGTTTCAAATACAACAGTACACATGAAAATTAGCCATACGACAGGATTTCTACACTCCTGGAAATTGAAATAAGAACACCGTGAATTCATTGTCCCAGGAAGGGGAAACTTTATTGACACATTCCTGGGGTCAGATACATCACATGATCACACTGACAGAACCACAGGCACATAGACACAGGCAACAGAGCATGCACAATGTCGGCACTAGTACAGTGTATATCCACCTTTCGCAGCAATGCAGGCTGCTATTCTCCCATGGAGACGATCGTAGAGATGCTGGATGTAGTCCTGTGGAACGACTTGCCATGCCATTTCCACCTGGCGCCTCAGTAGGACCAGCGTTCGTGCTGGACGTGCAGACCGCATGAGACGACGCTTCATCCAGTCCCAAACATGCTCAATGGGGGACAGATCCGGAGATGTTGCTGGCCAGGGTAGTTGACTTACACCTTCTAGAGCATGTTGGGTGGCACGGGATACATGCGAACGTGCAGTGTCCTGTTGGAACAGCAAGTTCCCTTGCCGGTCTAGGAATGGTAGAACGATGGGTTCGATGACGCTTTTGGATGTACAGTGCACTATTCAGTGTCCACTCGACGATCACCAGAGGTTTACGGCCAGTGTAGGAGATCGCTCCCCACACCACGATGCCGGGTGTTGGCCCTGTGTGCCTCGGTCGTATGCAGTCCTGATTGTGGCGCTCACCTGCACGGCGCCAAACACGCATACGACCATCATTGGCACCAAGGCAGAAGCGACTGTCATCGCTGAAGACGACACGTCTCCATTCGTCCCTCCATTCACGCCTGTCGCGACACCACTGGAGGCGGGCTGCACGATGTTGGGGCGTGAGCGGAAGACGGCCTAACGGTGTGCGGGACCGTAGCCCAGCTTCATAGAGACGGTTGCGAATGGTCCTCGCCGATACCCCAGGAGCAACAGTGTCCCTAATTTGCTGGGAAGTGGCGGTGCGGTCCCCTACGGCACTGCGTAGGATCCTACGGTCTTGGCGTGCATCCGTGCGTCGCTGCGGTCCGGTCCCAGGTCGACGGGCACGTGCATCTTCCGCCGACCACTGGCGACAACATCGATGTACTGTGGAGACCTCACGCCCCACGTGTTGAGCAATTCGGCGGTACGTCCACCCGGCCTCCCGCATGCCCACTATACGCCCTCGCTCAAAGTCCGTCAACTGCACATATGGTTCACGTCCACGCTGTCGCGGCATGCTACCAGTGTTAAAGACTGCGATGGAGCTCCGTATGCCACGGCAAACTGGCTGACACTGACGGCGGCGGTGCACAAATGCTGCGCAGCTAGCGCCATTCGACGGCCAACACCGCGGTTCCTGGTGTGTCCGCTGTGCTGTGCGTGTGATCATTGCTTGTACAGCCCTCTCGCAGTGTCCGGAGCAAGTATGGTGGGTCTGACACACCGGTGTCAATGTGTTCTTTTTTCCATTTCCAGGAGTGTACATTAAGGAGTTTGACCTGGGACCTACGGACAGTTTGAAAATAATTGAAGCATAGATTCTTATGTGTTAAGCTAATTATTCATGTGCTTACCTTACCACTGACGCATTGTGTCGTGGAGCAGCGGGAGGGTTCTCATGGCGGTGAACCGCTGCTGAATAGGTCACTCCAGGTATCCAATTTCATTCCTACCACACCCTTCACTGAGCCGCTAATTGCTACATGCTTGTGCTGCGGAGACGCTGCATCTCGCCTGAATCCGTTAAGGGAGAGAACAGCAGGCCATTTACTACCTACTAACCGTTTTCCTTCTGCCTTGAGTTAAATCTGGAACAATTCTTGCTTCACTTCATTGTGAAGAGCAGATATCTGTTCCACAATTCCTTCAGTTTTAAGTGACAGTATCACTGCTTCAGCACCCGAAAATGGAGGATTTTAGACTGCGCCGGAGAGCCAGAAGACCATCAGTCTTTAATACTATATGGCAAAGCAGCAAACTTCAGGAACATTAGGCTCCTTCAGAATCGATGGCAGCCTGAATTTTTCAGAGACCATCAGTGTAGGACCAGCAGCCTAAAGAGATCGCAAGCGTCAGAAATGTAAGCAGAGGACACGTAGAAGGCTCCTGTACACTAAATACCGAGACTCCTTTCGCCATGGATTCTCCCTCGTATGTCTTCTGTCGGTTCTGTGCAGGCGTTTCATCACCATCTGACGGAAATTAATGATTTCCCCACAATTCATCAGTTCTGTCACACAGTTCTCGCTGCTTCATTTACTCTCTTCCTTTTTCGGGTAAATTCTTTATTGATTTAGGCTGCTGCTGTAAGTTGGAGCATATACAAAGTCTCTCTGGTGTGTTTGTACTTTGCCCGGCCATTACAGGTGGATCGCAGGAAACCGCTACCATCCGGCCGATTACCCGAATATCGGGGATGAATGCCGGGAGAATCGGTGTCCTGTAAACTACATCCAGTGAAATCTGCGCCCAGAAAATATCGAGGAAAGATCCGCTAGTCCCAATGTTCTAGCTCCACAACTTTCTCAGGTGGTGTTTTCCTTTATAGTTCTTGATGTTCGAACAAGAACCGCCCAAATTTTGACAATCGGAAGTGGATATAACTTACTTCCTTTTCTGCCGGAAGCAATCACGTATTTTCACTAATGACCATATTTTCAGAGACTGCAATGGAAAATATAAAAACAAAATTACGAATACAAAATTAGAAAGTCATGTGTCATCCACTTGAAAAATCACTTTTCCCTACCTAATGGGGTAAGTGGCCAGTCCTTTGCCATTATTTCCAATAGACTGTTTAGTTTTTAAAAATGTTTAGGCTTACAGTTTTTATTTCATCATTGATTATTATTAGGAGAACCATAACGCAAATGAGAAAGAAACGTATTGCAATACATTGTTGGCACAAAAAGGTCAACAAATGAGAAGTATTAATTATTACTAATGATGTAAATAGAGAAACCAACGACTAACTATGGGTTACTATTTCAGTCTGATTCATTCACAATTTATCCACTCAAGTCATTTACAAAATTCGCACGTGACGTTATCATTGTCCTCATCACATTCAGCGTATAGTTCATGATCCCAGTGTTTACAGCTCCGACATCTTATCCATCCATCATTTTCTTTAGATCTAGAAAATGCTTTCTTGCAGTAAAAACAATCTGTCACTGTCCTCATCAGTAGAATTTTTTTCTTACATTTCTTCTTAAAAACGTGACTTTTTAGCTGTAACTCTTAGCAATCTGTCCAGTTTTAGTTTCTTATCTTTATTTTGTGTTGCCTTGCATTGTAGAATATTGGCCATATCTGTTTATTTTTCTTCGAAAATCCTTTTATTCTTTAAAACCTCTTTATCTTCCTTTATTTTAGCCTCAGCCAACACATTTTTATAAGTGCCTGAAGTGATTTTGGCAGTCTTTTCTTTCTTACTGCTACTTTGTGTTTGGTTTACACTTTGTTTCTTAGGCAAAGATTTGACATCCTTTGGGCTTATGTGGAAACCACATGCTGGACACTCAGAGGGACGTTTTTCATTGGTGGTACGCAGAGAGGACATTCTTCTGATGAAGGCTTATAACCTATAATCTGAAGGCAGCCTGCACTACAAGGCAGCTGATACGTTGGTTTACTATGTGAACCAGCAGGCGTATTTGAAAAAGACAGCAGTTTGGCGCCCAGAGGGACCAGCACTTGCAGAAGACTCAACAGTTTCGCAATTAGAAGAACCAGTATTTGAACAAGGTACAATATTTGTCCCTATCCAAAGTAATATTAGTAACCTCACCTGCAGTATGGTCTCCATGGGTAAACACGTTAGGATCCAGAGGAAAAATTCCGCACTTTCTAAAGCCATTGATTGCTGACATTGGAATGGCAGCACGAAGAAACACTTCACCCAAGAGTGCACTTACTTGAAACTGTGTAACAGTTCTTCCTGGATTACTGCGAAAAACGTTTTCACAAGCTTATGTGTAGAATGTATTAAGGCTGGAACTTGTGGCTACAATGTGGGGACAAGCACAGAACATTTGTATGTTTTTCTCTGGCCTTATCAATGAGACTTAATGTTCTTAGTATGGGTAGAGCGATCATCTAAGATTAGTAGAACTGGAACTTAAACAGTTGGTTTTGCATGTTTTAAAATCTGTTCAAACCAGTCCAAAAAACTTTCACTCTGTATCCACCCTCTAGGGTGGCACGAAAATTCGGTTCCTGGCGGAGTCCCATTTCTAAGTTGTGCCTTCATTCTTCGTCCACGGAAAATTACTAAAGGGGCAATGAAATTTCTTCCTGTAGACACGAACACTACGAAAGTCGGCAGCAAACCTCTATCAACTGAAGTAGCGGCTCAGACTTGTCTTTCTTTGAGTTGCACACACGTTGCTGTTCTTGGACTGAACTGTCAGAAGACGAGTTTCATCTGCATTATAAATACGATGAGTAGGATGAAATCGTTTATCTTGCAATATTTTTAGGATATCAAAAAACTCGTCTGCTTTTAAGTTGAAAAATGTTTGTGCTCTATCCATAGAGGCTAATTCTGGCTTTCTAAGACTAATATTAAGGTGTCATTCTCTAAAGCGTGCCACTCAGTCTTTGTCTGCCATTTCAGACCCTGTTGAAACTATGTGGTATTTTGTTACGCTGTGCAAACTACAATGCTAATCACCCCAGATCATTCACTGTAATTCCATTAAATCGCTTTTCCATTTAAAAAATGTAACTAAAGGTTTCTTGCCCTTGTTCTTCACTGAACACTTCTATTTAGTTGCCTATAACATTTTTATTGCCAACTGTATCTCTGTTTTTCCCTAGATCTCTTAGTTTTAGGATATTACGTGAAGTATTGAATTGTTTTGCTGCTGCTGAAAATGACATCTTATCATTTTTACTGCTTCAATTGTCATTTGCATCGCAACATGGGCCCACTGTCTTTGCTCGGTTTTCCGGATGTATTTTCTTAGCATCTTGAAGCTCTTGCAAACCATTGCAGAAGAGCAGAATAACGGGTAGAGTTTTTTGTATAAAACGATTTCTAATGTTTTAATTTGAAATATTATACTATGCATAAAATATGGAATTAGCCAATTCTCATTGGGATAAACAGATTAAAAGTGAACGGTCAGAAATAGTGGCCATCCGTCGGGAAAAGTGGCCACGTTATCGTGGCCAATTTTCCCGGTCGGACGGCGTGTTTATATCAGTGGTTCACACGGTAAGCAGTATAATCGCCGGAAATGACAGTGACGTGTATTTGTAAGCCAAAAGGCACTGCATGAACCGTGAGATCGCAAAAACATATTGCTCTACATAAAAGTGAAGCAACTAAAGTAGTATGAGTGACTTACATTAAATGACTGAAAAACCTACAAGTTTCACAGAAAGATAACGGAGCCAGTTTCCTTTGTCTACGTCACTGAAAAAACTAATGGTGTCGCTTACACGTAGTATGGCCACATCTCAGTACTTAGCGGCACTGTTGAAGGCACCAAATAAGCTGTAGCCACTTTTCCTCACCTGGTCACTTTACACTTATATCCCCTACGTAAGCCGGCCTGGGTGGCCGAGCGGTTCTGGGCGCTACGGTCGCAGGTTCGAATCCTGCCTCGGGCCTGGATGTGTGTGGTGTCCTTAGGTTAGTTAGGTTTAAGTAGTTCTAAGTTCTAGGGGACTGATGACCTCAGAAGTTAAGTCCCATAGTGCTCAGAGCCATTTGAACCATTTTTCCCCTACGTAAGATGCGCCGTCATAGTAACTGAAAGACCATACATAAGTCGCATAAGCTGCATATCGAGTCTTAGAGAAGACATGCGGGATACTGTATTAGGGCCAGAGTTTAAAAGAGTGTTGGAAGACTTGAGATCAAATAAGGGAGAACCGATAGATAACATTCTTTCGGAATTCCTAAAATCATAGGGGGAATCGCAAATCCAACGACTATTACAGTTGGTGCATTAATTATATGATATTAGACATGTGCTATCAGACCTTCGGAAAAATACCACCTACACAATGTGGTGTGACGTCATAAGCGAGTGACTGCGTGTGAGAACGCTCTCTAAGTTTTTTAATATATTTTTAGGTTTCAGATACATATTTTAACGGTTTTTGTGATAATATTTACTATATAAGTGATTTATTAGTGATTTCTTCATTCACCTCTGCCTTTCTTGTGTTGTGACCTGATAATTGTGAGTGTTTCGTATCGAGCAACGTAACCTCTTACCTGTGTTTACATTTCGCGCTGACCAGTTGCAGCTGTAGCGGCGCATCGAAAGCTAAGTACTAATTAATTGTTTGTATTATTGTGGTTTATTTAGGAACTTTAGTAGACTTCAACCGGTGTTTTTTGTGTTTTCTGGTGAAATAATTTCAGAAGAACCTTTTGGGAACTGTTTTCAGCTTCCTTGCTGTGTAATTAGACGTTTGATTCTCTTTCTGTATTAGTATTTTGTTATATTCACATTTGTTGTTTATTAATAGTGTTAATAATAGTAGTTACTTCCCTTGTAGTGTAAGTTTGTGATTATTGTAATCAGTTTTTTAACATCTTCTGATTGTAGTAGCGGAACTTACAAAAAGTAAAATTTTACCATGAGTGAGAAGTGTGGGCTTTGCGGTAGGTTTGTGAGTAGTGGATTGCGGTGTGAGACTTGTTCGAAGTATTTTCACTGTGGGGAATGCAGTGGGGAAGCCAGTGGGCATTCTGGTGAGATCCTCTCCTGAAACTGCAGGTTATGTAGCAAGAGTAAGTTAATAGAGGAGCAGGAGCGGAAGATTAGTGCCCATCAGGTGCAGTTGAGAAACGCACAGGAGGAGCTAGATAGGATGAGGAGGGAGAAGAGGGTTGGGGAATGGGAGCTGGCTGTTGGCAAGAGATCTGCTAGGAGAAGAAGATTTTCAGATAGTTTTACATTTGGTGTTTACAATAGATATGACCAACTGTCAGAGTCTAGTGGAGAGGAATCTCTAGTAGCTGTAGATGTAGGAAGTATGCAGCAGACCTCAGTAGTTACGGTGGCTAGAACAGTTGCAAAGTCGAAGAGGAAGAAGAAGGTTCTGCTGTTAGGTAGTTCTCATGGCAGAGGTGTAGGCCATCAGTTGCAGGAAGTGCTGGGGAGTGAGTACCAGGTCACCAGCATTGTGAAGCCTAATGCAGGATTGGCTCAGGTGACTGTTAACATAGGGGGGTTATGTAGGGATTTTACTAAAGAGGTTCAGGTAGTGATAGTGGGTGGGGCTGGTAATAGTATTGATAGGGATGGGGAGTATGACATAGATGGTGGCCTGTAAAAGATAGCCACTCAGACTGGCAACACGAATGTGCATTTCGTGGAACTGTTTCAGCGTCACGATCGGCCTCATCTTAGTACAGCCGTCAGGCGTAATAACATGAGACTTGGGGGTGCGCTGATGACAGAAAGCATGGGTCACATTTCAGTGGTGTCGGTGGAGTCTATCAGCAGGACGGGTTTCACTAGACATGGCCTGCACCTCAACAGGTATGGGAAGGGGAGGTTAGCAAAGCTTATAGGTGACAGCATAGGTGGGGTTGGTGGGATCACTCATGGCAAAATTTCTGCATTAGTGGGAGTTAGAGCTGCACCTTTTTTAGACTGAAGTCAGCTGGTAGGTATTCCTGCTTAAGGGAAGTCTCTCTAACAAAGGAACCACTTTTGACAAAGCTTAGGTATCGGAGTAATGAGGGAATTAGTATATTTCATCAAAATATACAAGGTATTAGAGATAAAGTTAGTGAATTGCTTATAGATGTTGACTCTGAAATTATTGGTATGTCTGAACAATTCTTAAGTAAGGAGATAATTCAGAGGTTTCCTTTACCAGGATACAGGTTGGCTGGCAGCTTTTCGAGGAGCTCTTTGCGGTGTGGGGGAGTAGCCATATATGTGAAAAACGGCTTCCCATTTGAGTCAATTGATGTTTCAAAGTACTGCACTGAAAAGGTGTTTGAATGTTGTGCAGGTGTGGTTAAATTTAACGGAGCTAAACTTCTGACTTTTGTTATTTATAGATCCCCAGACTCCGATTTCACATCATTTTTGCTAAAACTAGAGGAAGTTCTTGGTCCACTTTATAGGAAATACAAAAAGTTAGTTATGTGGTGACTTCAATATTAAATGTATAAGTGATTGTGCAAGGAAGAGGATGCTGGTAGACCTCCTTAATTCATATAATCTTATGCAAACCGTATTCTTTCCAACGAGAGTGCAAGGGAACAGTAGAACAACCATAGACAACATTTTTGTTCATTCCTCATTACTAGAAGGGCATTCTGTTAGCAAAAAGGTGAATGGCCTTTCAGATCATGGTGCACAAATTTTAACTCTAAAAGATTTTTGTGCTGCAACACGTGTTAAATATAGCCATCAGCTGATACAGTAGATGATAAATATTATGTTTTTCTCAAGACTTTTCTCGTCCTCTTTGAAAGTTGCTTTCCGTTAGAACGTTCAAAACAGGGTACTAGCACAAACAGGCAGCCCGGGTGGCTGACTGGAGGGATACGAATATCTTGTAGAACAAAGTGGCAATGATATCAAAACGTTAGAAACAGGCAAAATCTAAATGCAGCAGCCCATTACAAACAGTATTGTAAGGTGCTTAAAAATGTTGTTAGGAAGGCAAAAAGTATGTGGTATGCAGATAGAATAGCTAAGTCTCAGGATAAAATTAAAAACATATAGTCAGTCGTTAAGGAAGTGGTTGGTCTGCAGGAAGAGGTCGAGGATTTAGAATCAGTGCGTAGTGGGAATGTCCGTGTTACTGATAAGTCGCATATATGTACAGTATTTAATAATCACTTTCTGAATATAGCAGGTGAACTAAATGGAAACCTAGTCCCAACAGGGAATCATATAGCGCTCTTAGAAAAAAGTTACCTGAAATGCTCCTCCATGACACTGGCAAGAGGGAGATTGAGTTAATAATTAAATCACTAAAGGCTAAGAACTCTCATGGATATGACGGGGTATCTAACAGAATACTGAAGTATTGTTCTATGTATGTTAGCCCAGTACTTAGCCATATCTGTAACTTTTCCTTTAGGAGTGGTCGGTTTCCTGACCGATTAAAGTACTCGGTAACGAAGCCACTTTATAAAAAGGGGGACAGGGATAATATTGACAATTATAGACCTATTTCTATGCCATCGGTGTCTGCTAAAGTTATCGAGAAGGTTGTATATACAAGGTGACTGGAGCACTTAAATTCACATAATTTGCTGTCAGATGTTCAGTTTGGTTTTAGAAATGGTTTAACAACAGAAAATGCTATATTCTCTTTTCCCTGTGAGGTTTTGGACGGATTAAATAAAAGGTTGTGAACCCTAGGTGTTTTCTTTGATTTAACGAAGGCTTTTGACTGTGTTGACCACAAAATATTACTGCAGAAGTTGGACCAGTATGGAGTAAGGGAGTAGCTTCCAATTGGCTCGCCTCTTACTTTAAGAACAGAAAGCAGAAGGTAATTCTCCGCAATATTGAGAGTGGTAGTGATGTTCAGTCCCAATGGGGCACTGTTAAGTGGGGCGTTCCCCAAGGGTCGGTGCTGGGGCCACTGCTGTTTCTTATTTATATAAATGATATGCCTTCTAGTATTACAGGTGATTCAAAAATATTTCTTTTTGCTGATGACACCAGTTTGGTAGTGAAGGATCTTGTGTGTAATATTGAAACAGTATCAAATAATGTAGTTCATGAAA
Organism: Schistocerca gregaria; assembly: GCF_023897955.1. Classification (NCBI taxonomy): domain Eukaryota; kingdom Metazoa; phylum Arthropoda; class Insecta; order Orthoptera; family Acrididae; genus Schistocerca; species Schistocerca gregaria. The sequence goes on along the minus strand of NC_064931.1, from coordinate 625,708,828 downwards.
TAAGTTCGTGGCTTGTGGAAAATAATTTGATGCTAAATCACAGTAAGCCTCAGTTTTTACAGTTTCTAACTCACAATTCAACAAGAACCTATATTTTGATCGGACAGAATGGGCGTATTATAAGCGAGATGGAACAGTTGAAGTTCCTAGGCGTTCGGATAGATAGTAAGCTGTTGTGGAAAGCCCATGTCCAGGATCTTGTTCAGAAACTAAATGCTGCTTTATTTACCATTAGAACAGTATCTGAAATAAGTGACATTTCAACTCGAAAACTAGTCTGCTTCGCATAATTTCATACGCTTATGTCGTATGGTATTATTTTTTGGGGTAATTCTTCTGATTCAAAAAGTGTATTTTTGTCTCAAAAACGGGCTGTTCGAGCTATATGTGGTGTAAGTTCGAGAACCTTTTGTCGACCCCTAATCAATAGTCTGGGAATTCTGACATTGCCCTCACAGTATATATTTTCTTTAATGTCGTATGTTGTTAGCAATATTAGCCTACTCCCAAGAGTTAGCAGCTTTCACTCAGTTAATACTAGGCAGAAATCCAATCTGCATGTGGAATGCACTTTCTTGATTCTTGCACAGAAAGGAGTGCAGTATTCTGCTGCATCCATTTTCAATAAGCTACCACAAGAACTCAAAAATCTTAGCAGTAGCCCAAACTCTTTTAAGTCTAAACTGAAGAGTTTCCTCATGGCTCACTTCTTCTATTGTGTCGAGGAGCTCCTGGAAGAGCTAAGAAATTAAGCAAATTACAGTGTTACATTGTTGTTTTTCTTTATTTAAACTTACGACTTGTCACCTGAATATGTTTTTTTATATTTCATTTTACCTGTTTCTAATATCGTGTAATAATTTCATGTTTTGACTCGTTCCATGACCATGGAGACTTCTCCTTGATTTGGTCCCACGGAACAATAAATAAATAAATAAAAAAGATAGCAACGGCAGATGAGTGTGAAAAATATCGCACAGTCAAATGGCTCTGAGCACCATGGGACACAACATCTCAGGTCATCAGTTCCCTAGAACTTAGAACTACTTAAACTGAACTAACCAACGGACATCACACACATCTATGCAGGATTCGACCCTGCGACCGTAGCAGTCGCGCGGTTCCGGACTGAAGCCCCTAGAACCGCTCTGTCACGACGGCCGGCTCGCACAGTCAACTCAACAGCTCTCAAATCTAAGCTGCTGACAAGAATACGCTACAGAAGAAAGGAGAAGAAACTGAGGATATGTTAGATCACGATCAGTTTGTGTTTACGAGAGGTGAAGGCACCAGAGCGGATGTTCTGACGTTGCCCTCGATAACGGAAGCAAGGTTTAAGAAAAATGAATACACGTTTTTAGCATTCGTTGTCCTAGAAAGAAGCGTTGGATTATGTAAAATGGTGCTAGATGTGTGAAATTCTTAGAAAATTTGAGTAAGGTACGGAGACAGAAAGTTAGTATATTTATAATATCTTGAAACCAATTCCGCCAGCCAGTGTGACCGAGCTGTTCTAGGCGCTTCAGTCTGGAAATGCGCTGCCGCTACGGGCGCAGGTTCGAATCCTGTCTCGGGCATGGATGCATGTGATGTCCTTAGGTTAGTTAGGTTTAAGTAGTTCTATGTTCTAGGGGACTGATGACCTCAAATGTTATGTCCCATAGTGCTCAGAGCCATTTGAACCATTTTTGAAACTAATTTCGGATTAATAACTGAACTGTTATAATACTGGAAAACATTTACAATACCATTTGAAACTAGTAGCAGTGGGACTTAGAATAAACAGTACCTCTACACAGGACGATCCCTTCACCTACAAGTCAGGACAAGTCTCTCTGCTCCATTCGAGAATTGGTGGGAAATAGACTCACTCTAAAACGATAACTGAAACAACCCCTATACTGGTATATGCACAGAGATTAGGGAGAAATGAGAACTGCAATGATGATAAAAAAAATCTGACTACACATACTTGCTACTGATAATAACACTGTGCTTAAAAGTACTAAGCAAAGAGTAACCGCACTTCATCTGTAAATTACGGAGGTATGCTGTGGGATATAAAAACAACATGAAAAAGCTTTGTAAATTATTGGGTGCTAGCGCAGTGCAGGTTAAAAACTGCTAGTATACGTGACGTTCGTAATCACGTATTTAGTGAACAGCGTGGCGTGGGATGAGGTTGCGCTGTAGCTCGCTCGACGCTTTGCCGACGACTCTGACCTCTAGTGGACTGCCAAACGCACTGCTGACTGTCGCGATACATGACTGCTGTCGGCGGAACTGTTGGGAGGCAGTCAGCACTACACTCGAAGCAGCTGCACGTGAGATAGCATGCGGAGTCCTGTTATAATTCCACGAGAATGACGTGGTCCGATCTGCAGGATACAAACACAAATATGCACTGCGCCTCACATGTATATATGGACGAGAGCAAACAGAGGCCGTCACCAGTCTACAACAGTGGCTCATTGCCGAAACTTTCAACGGCAGCCCCTAGTAATATTGCTATTTCCAGAGCATTCTGCCATTAATGCTAAAAGTTTTCTCAGCGCCTGCAGCTTAGAGAGAGGGGTAATATGTGTCGAATCATAAAAGCTCTTCATGAGCAAAGTCCTTGTCTAGAATATCTCATGAACCGTCAAGCATTCAGGCTCCACAAACAGTCCTCAACCCTGAGGGAAATGCTTTCTACAAATCGACTCATGCTGGCTTTGTGAACAGTAGCAAAATACGTATCTGCTGACCACCCCTTCCTAAACATGTACAATACTGGCCATTAAAATTGCTACACCAAGAAGAAATGCAGATGATAAACGGGTTTTCATTGGACAAATATATTATACTAGAACTGACATGTGATTACATTTTCACGGAATTGTGTGCATAGATCCTGAGAAATCAGTACCCAGAACAACCACCTCTGGCCGTAATAACGGCCTTGATACGCCTGGACATTGAGTCAAACAGAGCTTTGATGGCGTGTACAGGTACAGCTGCCCATGCACCTTCAACACGGTATCACAGCTCATTGTGACGAGCCAGTTGCTCGACCACCATTGACTAGACGTTTTCACTTGGTGAGAGATGTGGAGAATGTGCTGGCCAGGGCAGCAGTCGAACATTTTCTGTATCCAGAAAGGCCCGTACAGGACCTGCAACATGCGGTCGTGCATTATCCTGTTGAAATTTAGGGTTTCTCAGGGATCGAATGAAGGGTGGAGCCACGGGTCGTAACACATCTGAAATGTAACGTCCACTGTGCAAAGTGCCGTCAATGCGAACAAGAGGTGACAGAGACGTGTAACCCACCCATGGCACCCCATACCATCACGCCGGGTGATACACCAGTATGGCGATGACGAATAGACACTTCCAATGTGCGTTCACCGCGATGTCGCCAAACAGGGATGCGACCGTCATGATGCTCTAAACAGAACCTGGATTCATCCGAAAAAATTACGTTTTGCCATTCGTGCACCCAGGTTCGTCGTTGAGTACACCATCGCCACACGCCGTCAGGTGGCTTACGGAGTATGGATGTAGATGTAGATCGCAGGCCCTCTGTCTGTAATGCAGCGTCAAGGGTAGCCGCAGCCACGGTCTCCGAGCTGATAGTCCATGCTGCTGCAAACGTCGTCGAACTGTTCGTGCAGATAGTTGTTCTCTTGGAAACGTCCCCATCTGTTGACTCAGCGATCAAGACGTGGCTGCACAATCCGTTACAGCCATGCGGATAAGATGCCTGTCATTTCGACTGCTAGTGATACAAGGCCGTTGGGATCAAGCACTGCGTTCCGTACTACCCTCCTGAACCCACTGATTCCATATTCTGCTAACAGTAATTGGATCTCGAACAAAGCGAGCAGTAGTGTCGCGATACGATAAACCGCAATCACGTGATGGTACGCGTTTCTCGTCCTTACACGAGGCATCACAACAACGTTTCAGCAGGTAACGCCGGTCAACTGCTGTGTATGAGAAATCGGTTGGAAACGTTCTCATATCATCACGTTGTAGGTGGCGCCAACCTTGTGTTGATGCTCTGAAAAGCTAATCATTAGAATATCACAGCATCTTCTTCCTGTCAGTTAAATTTCGCGACTGTAGCACGTCATCTTCTTGGTGTAGCAATTTTAATGACCAGTAGTGTATGTTGTTGTTGTTGTGGTCTTCAGTCCAGAGGCTGCAGCTCTCCATACTACTCTATCCCAGTACCTACTGCAACCTACATCCTTCTGAATTTGCTTAGTGTTAAATGGTGATCCCTTGATGCCTCAGAACATATCCTACCAACCGATCCCTTCTTCTAGTCAAGTTGTGCCACAAATTTCTCTAGTCCCCAATTCTATTAAATACCTCCTCATTAGTTATGTGATCTACCCATTTAATCTTCAGCATTCTTCTGTAGCACCACATTTAGAAAACTTCTATTCTCTTCTTGTCCAAAATACTTATAGTCCATGTTTCACTTACATGCAGCCTTTTCAGTAGTTTCAGGGGCAACAGTCTGGATGATTGACTGATCTGGCCTTGCAACATTAACCAAAACGGCCTTGCTGTGCTGGTACTGCGAACGGCTGAAAGCAACGGGAAACTACAGCCGTAATTTTTCCCGAGGACATGCAGCTTTACTGTATGATTAAATGATGATGGCGTCCTCTTGGGTAAAATACTCCGGAGGTAAAATAGTCCCCATTCGGATCTCCGGGCGGGGACTACTCAAGAGGACGTCGTTATCAGGAGAAAGAAAACTGGCGTTCTACGGATCGGAGCGTGGAATGTCAGATCCCTTAATCGGGCAGGTAGGTTAGAAAATTTAAAAATGGAAATGGATAGGTTAAAGTTAGATATAGAGGGAATTAGTGAAGTTCGGTGGCAGGAGGAACAAGACTTTTGGTCAGGTGAATACAGGGTTATAAATACAAAATCAAAAAGGGGTAATGCAGGAGTAGGTTTAATAATGAATAAAAAAATAGGAGTGCGGGTAAGCTACTACAAACAGCATAGTGAACGTATTATTGTGGCCAAGATATACACAAAGCCCATGCCTACTACAGTAGTAAAAGTTTACATGCCAACTACCTCTGCAGATGACGAAGAAATTGATGAAATGTATGATGAGATAAAAGAAATTATTCAGGTAGTGAAGGGAGACGAAAATTTAATAGTCATCGTTGACTGGAATTCGTCAGTAGGAAAAGGGAGAAAAGGAAACATAGCAGGTGATTATGGATTGGGGCTAAGAAATGAAAGAGGAAGCCCTCTGGTAGAATTTTGCACAGAGCATAACTTAATCATAGCTAACTCTTGGTTCAAGAATCATAAAAGAAGGTTGTATACATGGAAGAATCCTGGAGATACTAAAAGGTATCAGATAGATTATATAATGGCAAGACAAAGACTTAGAAATCGGGTTTTAAATTGTAAGACATTTCCAGGGGCAGGTGTGGACTCTGACCACAATCTATTGGTTATGACCTGTAGGTTAAAACTGTAGAAAGTGCAAAAGGGTGGGAATTTAAGGACATGGGATCTGGATAAGCTGAAAGAACAAGAGGTTCTACAGAGTTTCAAGGAGAGCATAAGGGAACAATTGACAGCAATGGGGGAAACAAACACAGTAGAAGAAGAATGGGTAGCTCTGAGGGATGAAGTAGTGAAAGCAGCAGAGGATAAAGTAGGTAAAAAGACGAGGGCTGCTAGAAATCCTTGGGTAACAGACGAAATATTGAATTTAATTGATGAAAGGAGAAAATGCAGTAAATGAAGCAGGCAAAAAGGAATAATAACGTCTCAAAAATGAGATCGACAGGAAGTGCAAAATGGCTAAGCAGGGATGGCTAGAGGACAAATGTAAGGATGTAGAAGCTTATCTCACTAGGGATAAGATAGATACAGCCTACTGGAAGAGAACCACGTGTATGAATATCAAGAGCACAGATGGCAACCCAGTTCTAAGCAAAGAAGGGAAGGCAGAAATGTGGAAGGAGTATATAGAAGGTTTATACAAGGGCGATGTACTTGAGGACAATATTATGGAAGTGGAAGAGGATGTAGATGAAGACGAAATGGGAGGTAAGATACTGCGTGAAGAGTTTGATAGAGCACTGAAAGACCTGAGTCGAAACAAGGCCCCCGGAGTAGGCAACATTCCATTAGAACTACTGACGGCCTTGGGAGAGCAAGTCAAGACAAAACTCTACCAGCTGGTAAGCAAGACGTATGAGACAGGTGAAATACCCTCAGACTTAAAGAAGAATATAATAATTCCAATCCCAAAGAATGCAGGTGCTGACAGATGTGAAAATTACCGAACTATCAGTTTAATAAGTCACAGCTGCAAAATACTAACGCGAATTCTTTACAGACGAATGGAAAAACTGGTAGATGCGGACCTTGGGGAGGATCAGTTTGGATTCCGTAGAAATGTTGGAACACGTGAGGCAATACTGACCTTACGACTTATCTTAGAAGAAAGAGTAAGAAAAGGCAAACCTACGTTTCTAGCATTTGTAGACTTAGAGAAAGCTTCTGACAATGTTGACTGGAATACTCTCTTTCAAATTCTGAAGGTGGCAGGGGTAAAATACAGGGAGCGAAAGGCTATTTACAATTTGTACAGAAACCAGATGGCAGTTATTAGAGTCGAGGGGCATGAAAGGGAAGCAGTGGTTGGGAAAGGAGTGAGACAGGGTTGTAGCCTCTCCCCGATGTTATTCAATCTGTATATTGAGCAAGCAGTAAAGGAAACAAAAGAAAAAATTGGAGTAGGTATAAAAATTCATGGAGAAGAAGTAAAAACTTTGAGGTTCGCCGATGACATTGTAATTCTGTCAGAGACGGCAAAGGACTTGGAAGAGCAGTTGAACGGAATGGAGAGTGTCTTGAAAAGAGGATATAAGATGAACATGAACAAAAGCAAAACGAGGATAATGGAATGTAGTCAAATTAAACCGGGTGATGCTGAGGGAATTAGATTAGGAAATGAGACACTTAAAGTAGTAAAGGAGTTTTGCTATTTAGGAAGTAAAATAATTGATGATGGTCGAAGTAGAGAGGATATAAAATGTAGACGGGCAATGGCAAGGAAAGCGTTTCCGAAGACGAGAAATTTGTTAACATCGAGTATAGATTTATGTATCAGGAAGTCGTTTCTGAAAGTATTTGTTTGGAGTGTAGCCATGTATGGAAGTGAATCATCGACGATAACTAGTTTGGACAAGAAGAGAATAGAAGCTTTCGAAATGTGGTGCTACAGAAGAATGATGAAGATTAGATGGGTAGATCACATAACTAATGAGGAGGTATTGAATAGGATTGGGGAGAAGAGAAGTTTGTGGCACAACTTGACTAGAAGAAGGGATCGGTTGGTAGGACATGTTTTGAGGCATCAAGAGATCACAAATTTAGCGTTGGAGGGCAGCGTGGAGGGTAAAAATCGTAGAGGGAGACCAAGAGATGAATACACTAAGCAGATTCAGAAAGATGCAGGTTGCAATAGATACTGGGAGATGAAGCAGCTTGCACAGGATAGAGTAGCATGGAGAGCTGCATCAAACCAGTCTCAGGACTGAAGACAACAACAACAACGACAACAACAACAACACGGCTACACTCCATACAAATACTTCATGAAAAGGATTCCTGACACTTAAATCTATACTTGATGTTAACAAAGTTCTCTTCTTCAGAAACACTTTCTTTGACATTGTCAGTCTAGATCTTATATCCTCTCTACCTCTGCCATCATCAGTTGTTTTGCTCCCCAAATAGCGAAACTAATTTATTACTTTAAGTGTCTCATTTCCTAATCGAATTGCCTCCTCATCACCCGTCTTAATTCGACTGCATTCCATTATCCTCGTTTTTCTTTTGCTGATGTTCATCTTATATCCTCCTTTCAAGACACTGTACATTCCGTTCAAGCTCTCTTCCAAGTCCTTTGTTGTCTGCGACAAAATTACAATGTCATCGGTGAATATCAAAGTTTTTATTTCTTCTCCATGGATTTTAATACCTACTGTGAATTTTTCTTTTGTTTCCTTTACTACAGATTGAATAACTTCGGGGATAGGCTACAACCCTGTCTCACTCCCTTCCCAACCACAGCTTCCCTTTCATGCTCCTCGGCTATTGTAACTACCATCTGGTTTCTGTACAAATTGTAAATAGGCTTTGGCTCCTTGTATTTTTCCCCTGACACCTTCAGAATTTGAAAGAGAGTATTCTAGTCAATATTGTCAAAAGCTCTCTCTGAGTCTACAAATGCTAGAAAAGTAGGTTTGCCTTTCCTTAATCTAGCTTCTAAGATAAGTCGTAAGGTCAGTATTGCCTCACGTGTTCCAATATTTCTACGGAATACAATCTGATCTTCCCCGAGGTCGGCTTTTACCAGTTTTTCCGACCGTCTGTAAAGAATTCATGTTAGTATTTTGTAGCCGTGACATATTAAACTGATATTTCGGTAATTTTCACGTCTGTCAACACCTGCTTTCTTTGGGATTGGAATTATTAAATTCTTCTTGAAGTCTGAGGCTATTTCGTCTGTCTCATACATCTTGCTCACCAGATGGTAGAGTTTTGTCAGGACTTGCTCTCTCAAGGCTGTCAGTAGTTCTAATAGAATGTTTTCTACTCCCGGAGCCTTGTTTCGACTTAGGTCTTTCAGTGCTCTGTCAAAGTCTTCACCCAGTATCGTATATCTCATTTCATCTTCATCTACGTCCTCTTCCATCTCTATAATATTGACCTCAAGCACATCGCTCTTCTATATGCTCCTTCCACCTTTCTGCTTTCCCTTCTTTCCTTAGAACTGGGTTTCCATCTGAGCTCTTGATATTCATACAAGTGGTTCTCTTTTCTCCAAAGGTCTCTTTAATTTTCCTGTAGGCAGTATCTACACTCCTGGAAATGGAAAAAAGAACACATTGACACCAGTGTGTCAGACCCACCATACTTGCTCCAGACACTGCGAGAGGGCTGTACAAGCAATGATCACACGCACGGCACAGCGGACACACCAGGAACCGCGGTGTTGGCCGCCGAATGGCGCTAACTGTTCAGCATTTGTGCACCGCCGCCGTCAGTGTCAGCCAGTTTGCCGTGGCATACGGAGCTCCATCGCAGTCTTTAACACTGGTAGCACGCCGCGACAGCGTGGACGGAACCATATGTGCAGTTGACGGACTTTGAGCGAGAGCGTATAGTGGGCATGCGGGAGGCCGGGTGGACGTACCGCCGAATTGCTCAACACGTGGGGCGTGAGGTCTCCACAGTACATCGATGTTGTCGCCAGTGGTCGGCGGAAGGTGCACGTGCCCGTCGACCCGGGACCGGACCGCAGCGACGCACGGATGCACGCCAGGACCGTAGGATCCTACGCAGTGCCGTAGGGGACCACACCGCCACTTCCCAGCAAATCAGGGACACTGTTGCTCCTGGGGTATCGGCGAGGACCATTCGCAACCGTCTCCATGAAGCTGGGCTACGGTCCCGCACACCGTTATGCCGTCTTCCGCTCACGCCCCAACATCGTGCAGCCCGCCTCCAGTGGTGTCGCGACAGGCGTGAATGGAGGGAGGAATGGAGACGTGTCATCTTCAACGATGAGAGTCGCTTCTGCCTTGGTGCCAATGATGGTCGTATGCGTGTTTGGCGCCGTGCAGGTGAGCGCCACAATCAGGACTGCATACGACCGAGGCACACAGGGCCAACACCCGGCATCGTGGTGTGGGGAGCGATCTCCTACACTGGCCGTAAACCTCTGGTGATCGTCGAGTGGACACTGAATAGTGCACTGTACCTCCAAAAGCGTCATCGAACCCATCGTTCTACCATTCCTAGACCGGCAAGGGAACTTGCTGTTTCAACAGGACACTGCACGTTCGCATGTATCCCGTGCCACCCAACGTGCTCTAGAAGGTGTAAGTCAACTACCCTGGCCAGCTAGATCTCCGGATCTGTCCCCCATTGAGCATGTTTGGGACTGGATGAAGCGTCGTCTCACGCGGTCTGCACGTCCAGCACGAACGCTGGTCCAACTGAGGCGCCAGGTGGAAATGGCATGGCAAGCCGTTCCACAGGACTACATCCAGCATCTCTACGATCGTCTCCATGGGAGAATAGCAGCCTGCATTGCTGCGAAAGGTGGATATACACTGTACTAGTGCCAACATTGTGCATGCTCTGTTGCCTGTGTCTATGTGCCTGTGGTTCTGTCAGCGTGATCATGTGATGTATCTGACCCCAGGAATGTGTCAATAAAGTTTCCTCTTCCTGGGACAATGAATTCACGGTGTTCTTATTTCAATTTCCAGGAGTGTATCTTACCCCTCGTGATATGCGCCTCTACATCCTTATATTTGTCCTCTAGCCATCCCTGCTTAGCCATTTTGCACTTCCTATCGACCTCATTTTTGAGACGTTTGTATTCCTTTTTGCCTGCTTCATTTACTGCATTTTTATATTTTCTCCTTTCGTCAATTAAATTACCCTAGGATTTCTACTAGCCCTCGTCTTTTTACCTACTTGATCCTCTGCTGACTTCACTACTTTATCCCTCAAAGCTACCCATTCTTCTTCTCCTGTATTTCTTTCCCCCATTCCTATCAATAATTCCCTAATGCTCTCCCTGAAGTTCTCTACAACCTCCTGTTCTGTCAGTTTATCCTTAAATTCCCACCTTTTAGCAGTTTCTTCAGTTTTAATCTACTGTTCATAACCAATAGATTGTGGTCAGAGTCAACATCGGCCCCTAGAAATGTCTTACAATTTAAACACTGGTTCCTAAATCTTTTTCTTACCATTATATAATCCATCTGAAACCATTCAGTATCTCCAGTCCTCTTCCATGTATACAACCTTCTTTCATGATCCTTGAACCAAGTGTTAGCTATGATCAATTTATGCTCTGTGCAAAATTCTACCAGGCGGCTTCCTCTTCCATTTCTTACCCCCATTCCATGTTCAACTACCACGTTTCCTTCTCTTCCTTTTCCTACTACCGAATTTCAGTCACCTGTGACTATAAAATGTTCGTCTTCCTTCACTATCTGAATAATTTCTTTTAGCTCATAATACATTTCATCAATCTCTTCGTCATCTGCAGAGGTAGTTGGCACATAAACATGTACAACTGTGGTGGGTGTGGGCCTCGTGTCTATCTTGGTTACAATAATGCTTTCATTATGCTACCCACGTTCATATGTTTTATTCATTATTAAACCTACTCCAGCATTACCCCTATTTAATTTTGTATTTATAGCCCTGTATTCACCTGACAGAAGTCTTGTTCTTCCTACCACCAAAATTCAGTAATTCCCACTATGTCTAACTTGAACCTATCCATTTCCCTTTTTAAATTTTCTAACCTACCTGCCCGATTAACGATCCGTAGAGCACCAGTTTTCTTTCTCGTGATAACGATGCCCTCCTGAGTAGTGCCCTCCCGGAGATCCGAATGGGAGACTATTTTACCTCCGGAATATTTTACCCAAGAGGATGCCATCATCATCATTCAACTATTCAGTAAAGTTGCATACCATCGGGAATAATTATGCTTGTAGTTTCCCTTGCTTTCAGCCGTTCTCAGTACCAGCACAGCTAGGCCGTTCCGGTTTCTGTTACAAGGCCAGATCAGTCAATCACCGAAACTGTTGCCCCTGCAACTACCGAAACGGCTGCTGCCCCTCTTCAGGAACCACACATTTGTCTGGCCTCCTAACGGATACCCCTCCGTTGTGGTTGCACCTATGGTACGGCTATCTGTTTCGCACGCAAGCCTTCCCACCAACAGCAAGGTCCATGGTTGATGGGGGGGGGGGGGGGGGGGAGGAAACATGTATTCTTCAATGTATATATGTATAGGAAGCAACTGAGCAAACACATCCTTTCACACCGCTGAAGTATCGTGAAAATCCTGTTAAGCAGTATGTCATAGACTGTATTTCTTCTTATTTAAGTATTGTCGCATTTGGTAAAGAAAGCTGTCCTTATCTGTTACGTCCCACAACCACACTCCTGGAAATTGAAATAAGAACACCGTGAATTCATTGTCCCAGGAAGAGGGAACTTTATTGACACATTCCTGGGGTCAGATACATCACATGATCACACTGACAGAACCACAGGCACATAGACACAGGCAACAGAGCATGCACAATGTCGGCACTAGTACAGTGTATATCCACCTTTCGCAGCTATGCAGGCTGCTATTCTCCCATGGAGACGATCGTAGAGATGCTGGATGTAGTCCTGTGGAACGGCTTGCCATGCCATTTCCACCTGGCGCCTCAGTTGGACCAGCGTTCGTGCTGGACGTGCAGACCGCGTGAGACGACGCTTCATCCAGTCCCAAACATGCTCAATGGGGGACAGATCCGGAGATCTTGCTGGCCAGGGTAGTTGACTTACACCTTCTAGAGCATGTTGGATGGCACGGGATACATGCGGACGTGCAAGTTCCCTTGCCGGTCTAGGAATGGTAGAACGATGGGTTCGATGACGGTTTGGATGTACCGTGCACTATTCAGTGTCCCCTCGACGATCACCAGAGGTGTACGGCCAGTGTAGGCGATCGCTCCCCACACCATGATGCCGGGTGTTGGCCCTGTGTGCCTCGGTCGTATGCAGTCCTGATTGTGGCGCTCACCTGCACGGCGCCAAACACGCATACGACCATCATTGGCACCAAGGCAGAAGCGACTCTCATCGCTGAAGATGACACGTCTCCATTCGTCCCTCCATTCACGCCTGTCGCGACACCACTGGAGGCGGGCTGCACGATGTTGGGGCGTGAGCGGAAGACGGCCTAACGGTGTGCGGGACCGTAGCCCAGCTTCATGGAGACGGTTGCGAATGGTCCTCGCCGATACCCCAGGAGCAACAGTGTCCCTAATTTGCTGGGAAGTGGCGGTGCGGTCCCCTACGGCACTGCGTAGGATCCTACGGTCTTGGCGTGCATCCGTGCGTCGCTGCGGTCCGGTCCCGGGTCGACGGGCACGTGCACCTTCCGCCGACCACTGGCGACAACATCGATGTACTGTGGAGACCTCACGCCCCACGTGTTGAGCAATTCGGCGGTACGTCCACCCGGCCTCCTGCATGCCCACTATACGCCCTCGCTCAAAGTCCGTCAACTCCACATACGGTTCACGTCCACGCTATCGCGGCATGCTACCAGTGTTAAAGACTGCGATGGAGCTCCGTATGCCACGGCAAACTGGCTGACACTGACGGCGGCGGTGCACAAATGCTGCGCAGCTAGCGCCATTCGACGGCCAACACCGCGGTTCCTGGTGTGTCCGCTGTGCCGTGCGTGTGATCATTGCTTGTACAGCCCTCTCGCAGTGTCTGGAGCAAGTATGGTGGGTCTGACACACCGGTATCAATGTGTTCTTTTTTCCATTTCCAGGAGTGTAGAAACGCCTGAGTACTGCTCCAACTTGCAAATCATATCAGCGTCTCCTGCCATCATCCATCGCGGCGTAGAGCCACTTCCCACTATGCCAGCACCACCAGACTACAGTCCTGACTTATGCTCCTAAGTTAAAGTCCAAAGTGTACACTGTGTAATAGGAACGTTCACAGCTTCATTTAAACAATTTCTCTCTATTCTGCGATCGCAATGCTCGTAATCACCGGGCAGGTCGAGAACTCCACTGTAAAACATGGATGGATTCCATGTTCTCTGTGACAAATTCGAAATGTGTCAATTCTTTCAGCAAGATAGTCTTCTTGTGTAACAACGAATCGACAGTGTAATGTATACCAATACCCTATTCAATAACCGTTTCCATTTTTCAAGAACTGACTGTAAATCTCATTATTTTTTTTGGCTTCTGTGGAATTTGATCTCGTATTTCAATGTTTGACTAATAAATCGAGTGGAAAAGTCTGGTATCATTATGCGGCACAAGTCCTCATGCGGGGCTTATCATTATGTCGTATACTGCTGTTGCCGTTAACATTGAGCTGGTTACATTCCACATGGAACCACAGCACGCTGCATGATTCACATAAAAGCATTGTGTATTTACAGCACTGCAAGGCTTTTATTGTTCTGAGAGAGCGTGCAGTAGGACAGCCATCTCGGACGCAGTGTTTGTGGCTGGGCTTCTATCAGGCGAAGATGTGAGTGAAAGTGGCTGTGAATCTCAGCGCCAGCGCGTATTGCACCACTAAGCCACGGTTTCAAAATAACGCAAATCGTGGCCCAGTGATATGGACGAGAAAACTGCTAAAGAAAACAAGGTCGTGTGTCAAATAACTACAACACACCATCATACATTCGAGAAAAGAAAGATACCCCGGTGGTAATAATGATCACACTACATACTTACGTATCCAGGAGAAACGTCGGCGTCGCGCCGACTTGCATGCTTTTTTGAAATGGAACAGAACCGCTGTACACTCTGCAAGCTGTTGTCGGTGCAGTCCGCTGCTTAATATGGTGGTTTGTATCAGTCCACGAGCTCGGTACAAAGACCTGCTGGATGGTGGGGCCAGAGAGAGAGAGAGAGAGAGAGAGAGAGAGAGAGAGAGAGAGAGCGCAAACTAGCGAGCCTTGCCTCAAAAGGCATTTGGTGTTTCTCTAGACAAGAGAAAAACATGCGATTATGGGTATTAAAAGCTTCATTGACTCTTTAAAGTACAAGGATGATCTGGAACCTGTTATATCATTAAAATAAATGTCGTGTGACTCCCCCCCCCCCCTCCCTCCCCCGTCGGGTAGACCGTTCGCTTCGTGCAAGTCTTTCAATTTGACGCCACTCCTGTGACTTATACGTCGATGGGGATGAAATGATGATGGTTAGGACAACGCAACACCCAGTCCCTGAACGGAGAAAATCGCCGACCCAGCCCGGAATCGAACCCGGGCCCTTAGGATTGACATTCTGCAGCACTGGGCACTGTCTTTTAATTTTTTTTTCTCTGGGCGGATGTCGCAAGACACCTGTTTCAGTTCGTCGTTCAGTCATTAACTCAGTTTTTGTTTTTTGCAGAGGGCAGCTAACCCTCTGACCGAACACGTGAGTTACAGTGCCGGCAGCCACACTGCTACGAGGGGCGGACATTATATCATTGACATCGGTATTTGCTACAAAATATGACTGGAACTACCAGTTTCCTTTGTTTTCGAGCTCTCACGTAAAAATACTCGCGGGATTTATAATTTGGTGGTTACTTAGTGGATTTCAGCACGTCTCACGCTGAAGTTTCGATTCTCTATAAATTCCACTCTTTGTCTTCTGAATTACGCTATGCAGGCGATCGGTAGCGTATTGCTAGGTGTTAGATATCGAGAACGGTCGCGGATATGGTATGATATCCGGCAAACCAAGTGAAAATTCATGAAATTCTGGGAATTTTCATGTGTTACTCGACGATTTCAGCATAAAAGCCTGACAAATATCGCATTTTGGCGTGTAAAATCAGATATTGCAGCTGATATGAGCAAATTAGTTCGCGATTCATGATGCTAATATCATTTCTTTTTTTTTTTGCGTGTAAAATCCCTTATTCAGCTGTAAATTGGTGTGATCCGTGATGTCACACTTGTTTCTCAGAGTGAGACAAGGCTCTTTCTCTCTCTCTCTCTCTGTCTCTCTCTTTCACTCTCACTCACTCACTCACTCACGCCCACCATTCAGCAAGTTTTTTTCCGGGCTATGCTACAGACGATTTATTCAGTCATACATTGTTACAGAGACTGTGGTCTAATACGAGCTGTACCATGCAACCACAGTTACAGTATATGTTGAAAATGGTTTCCATGTGCCTCAAAACGCATGCGTGTACGTGCCATAGCATGTTCCGCTTCATACGTTCACATTGTCCAGGCTGCATGCGAACAGTGTCAAAGGAAGCATAAATAAGCTGGTAAACTGTCTCCACATCTGGAATGGGCTGGGTTTACACGCTATACGTTTGAGATGGCCTCATAACTAGAAATCGACGTGTTGAGTTCCGGTGAACGAGCTGGCCATGCATGTGGACCCCGTAGTCCGATCCATCGAACAGGGAAGACATGATTGAAATGCGGCCGGACGTTAACATAATCCTTCGAATCATCAATGGTACTTGTTCCAGCCAGGGAGGCAAAGTCACCCACAGGAATCACTGGCCTGTTAGGAGACGTGGAAGGAAGACTGGTCACAAAATACAGTCCCTTCATACACATTCCGGCTGCACCTCATCTGCGAATAGGATGGATGACACAAATCCCGGAATCGTGGTTGCCTGGTGAAAAAACCAGTGAAAAAACTGCTCTCAATGTGGAAAGTCTGTCGCTAGTAATCCATACACACACTGTAAGTGATGAGGGTAGTAACAATTTTCATGGAGAATGCTCCACACGGTCGTCTGGCTTACGCCGTACTGGCAGGCCAACTGGCTGCTACTGACACGACAGTAGCCATCATCAGTGTTAATCACTTTTTCCTCCAAGTCTGGTGTCTAAACATTTCGGGTACGTCCTTCATGATTTCCTGCTTCCTGAAACGACCCTGTCGCAGACAAATGGCGAAACACTGATGAAAACATGGAATGCTGTGGTGGTGGTTGTTGGCGGGGATAGGTCTCCTGATACAGTCTTGCTTCCGCCGGCCCGTTGCCATTTGTCTTTCCGTAAGAAAACATCATGTCAGCAAGCTCTCGATTCGAATACGGAACCACTGTGTACAGCGCTGTATCACATCCACTACAAAATGGTGCAGTAAGAGAAACGAATCGGACACAACATTACTAATTACTATATCGGGAGAGAGCGCTAGGGCATGACATATGAGGAACAGTAACACCCTATAGGAGGAAACCATGCCTGTTGTCTAACTGTGGCTGCATGGTACAGCACGTATTAGACTGCAGTCTGTGTAATAATGTATGATTGAATAAATGGTCTCCAGTATGCAAATCCTGCATTTCCCGACATGAGTTCATTAGACCTTTTTCTGTTCCTTATCCTCTCATCGATCAATCCCTAGAGTTTGACCACAGTAGAAAAAAATCACCCTGTATGTTTCGTGGTTATCATTATCACCGGAGTTTTTTTTCTTCTTTTCCTGAGTAGGGCAGTGCGTCTTGGTTTTTAGACACACGACTTTGTGTTCTTTCTCAGTTTTCTCGTCCATATCACTGCATTGGATTGTCTTTTGAAACGAGTAGCGTAATGGTACAATGCTCGCTACCGCTGAGACTTACAGCCATTTCACCCACAAGAATAGTTGCGAACATCTCCGCCTGACAGAAGCGATGCGTCCTGCCACAAACAATGCGCTCGAGACGGCTGCTCCCCTGCAACTCTCTTAGTTAAAAAAAAGCCTTGCGCTGCTGTAAATGCACAATAATGTTATGTGAATCATGCAGCGTACTGTGGTTCCATGTGGGATGCAACCGGCTCAACGGCAACAGCAACATCAGTATACGATATACTCAATATGCGCTGCATAATATCTTGTGCCGTATAATGACATCAGACGTTTCTCCTGGATTTCTAAGTCTAACGTTGAGATACGGGAACAAAATTCTACTGATGTAGGAAAAAATACGAGATTTACTGTCAGTTCTTGAAAAATGGGTTCTACGCGCTTCAGTCTGGAACCGCGCGATCGCTACGGTCGCAGGTTCGAATCCTGCCTCGGGCATGGATGTGTGTGATGTCCTTAGATTAGTTAGGTTTAAGTAGTTCTAAGTTATAGGGGACTGGTGATCTCAGATGTTAAGTCCCATAGTGCTCAGACCCATTTGAACCAATTTGAAAAATGGGAACTGCTATTGAACAGCATATCGGCATACATTATAACGTCGATTCTGTGGTTACATAAGAAAACACCGTTGCTGAAAGGGTTGACACACTTGGAATTGTCACACAAAACGTACAATCCATCCATGTTTTACGGCTTGTATTTAACGTCAGACCCTTACATAGCATTTCTAAATATCAGGTGACATCCACACAGCAAGTCACTGACTTTTCACAGTAAAACCAACGAATAACGTGAAATTTCCACAAAAAGGTGTAGTCCTTCACATTTCTGCTCATGTCAAAACTACATCTAACACTTTCAAATCAGCGAATAATCGATTTTACGCTAAATCGCAGAATTTCTACGTCAAACCCTTGGTGGACTTCTCGACCTATCTGGTGATCGTGAGCTTTGCGATCGCAGAATAGAGACTCCCACTGCAGGGTATTTGTTTAAATAAAGATGTGAGTGTTCCTACTACACGGCGTACATTTTAGACCTTCACTTAGGGGAATAAGTCAGCGCTGCTGTCTGGTGGTGCTGGTACAGTCCCACGCCGCGATGGAGGTTGGCTGAAGCTACAGATATGATTCGCAAGTTGGAGTACTACTCAGGTGGTTTTTGTTATGGCATATAACAAAAAAATGGTTCAAATGGTTCTGAGCACTATGCGACTTAACATCTGTGGTCATCAGTCGCCTAGAACTTAGAACTAAATAAACCTAACTAACCTAAGGACATCACACACATCCATGCCCGAGGCAGGATTCGAACCTGCCACCGTAGCAGTCGCGCGGCTCCGGACTGAGGGCCTAGAACCGCGAGACCACCGCGGCCGGCTGGCATAAAACAGATTTTTTTTACCAAGTGAGACAGTGCTTAAATAAGATTGAATACAGCCTATGACGTTTCGACAGGCCTGCTGCAGTTGCTGAGAAAACTTTTAACATTAATGGCAGAATGCTCTGGGAGTAGCAGTATTATTGGAGGATGCTGGTGAATGTTTTGACAATGGATAGGTTACAGAGCTATACCTCAGGAAGGACTTATTGAAAGAGCCCCTTATTTACTGAAAGGACTGTTGGCTGCATACCACACACACACACACACACACACACACACACGTGTTGCAAAAGTATGCTGTTGTTCTAGACTGGCCACTGCTTCTGTTTGCTCTCATCATCTATATTGGTGAGGCTCTGTGCTTAGTTGTGCTTTTCCCTCTCGTAAAATAATAACAAGACTCTGCATGCTGTCTCACGTGGCAGCCACTTGGAGCGCAGCGCTGAGTGCCTCGCTACAGTTCCGCAGTGCAAGTGAGCCACACCACCATAACATGATGTTTCATCCTCCCCCCTTCCCCACCTCCAGCCAGGGACGGCGAACCGCACCACACTGTGCATAAAATACGCGATTACGAATGTTGTGTGTAGTAGTAGTTTTTAACTTCCACTGCGCTAGCACCCAATAATTTACAAAGCTTTCTCCTGCTGTTTTTATATCCAAGAACATACCGCTGTACTTTATAGATGAAGTGGAGTTACGTTTTGCGCAGTCGTTTTTAGAGCACAATCTTATTATCTGTAGTAGTTATGTGAAGTCCGATTTTTTAGCATCACTGTAGTTCTCATTTCTCTCTAATTTCTATGCATATACCAGTTGAGGAGTGTGCTTCAGTAATTGTTTTAGGCAGTCTTTTACCCGCCAGTTCACAGTGGGGCAGAGAATTTATTTCGACTTGTAGGTGAAGGGAGCATCCCATGTAGAGTTACTATTTATTCTGAGTCCGACTGCTGCTGGTTTCTAGTGGTACTACGATTTTTTTTCCAGCTGGATAACACGAGTTATGCGACATCATCATTTTGAGCCATGTTGCGATTTTAGGCATTCTTTGTGTAGCACTATGTACACTACTGGCCATTAAAATTTCTACACCACGAAGATGTCGTGCTACAGAAGCGAAATTTAACCGACTGGAAGAAGATGCTGTGATATACAAATGATTAGCTTTTCAGAGCATTCACACAAGGTTGGCGCCGGTGGCGACATCTACAACGTGATGACATGAGGAAAATTTCCAACCGATTTCTCATACACAAACGGCAGTTCACGGGCGTCGCCTGGTGAAACGTTGTTGTGATGCTTCGTATAAGAAGGAGAAATGGGTACCATCACTTTTCCGACTTTGATGAAGGTCGCATTTTAGCATATCGGTGGGTTCAGGACGGTAATACGGAACGCCGTGCTGGATCCCAACGGCCTCGTATCATTAGCAGTCGACATGACAGGCATCTTATCCGCATGGCTGTAACGAATCGTGCAGCCACGTCTCGATCCCTGAGTCAACAGATGGGGACGTTTGCAAGGCGTCAACCATCTGTACGAACAGTTCGACGATGTTTGCAGCAGCATGGACTATCAGCTCGGAGACCGTGGCTACGGTTACCCTTGACGCTGCATCACACACAGGAGCGCCTGCGATGGTGTACGCTACGACGAACCTCGGTGCACGAATGGCAAAACGTCATTTTTTCGGATGAATCCAGGTTCTGTTTACAGCATCATGATGGTCGCATCTGTGTTTGGTGATATCGCGATGAACGCACATAGGTAGCGGGTATTCGTCATCGCCATACTGGCGTATCACCCGGCTTGATGGTATGGGTTGCCATTGGTTACACGTCTCGGTCACCTCATGTTCGCATTGACAGCACTTTGAACAGTGGACAGTACGTTTCAGATGTGTTACGAGCCGTGGCTCTACCCATCATTCGAGCCTTGCGAAACCCTACATTTCAGCAGGATAATGCACGAGTGCATGTTGCAGGTCCTGTACGGGCCTTTCTGGATGCAGAAAATGTTCGACTGCTGCCCTGGCCAGTACATTCTCCAGACCTCTCACCAGTTGAAAACGTCTGGTCAATGTTGGCCGAGCAACTGGCTCGTCACAGTACGCCAGTCACTACTCTTGATGAACTGTGGTATCGTGTTGAAGCTGCATGGGTAGCTGTACCTGTACACGCCATCCAAGCTCTGTTTGACTCAATGCCCAGGCTTATCAAGGTCGTTCTGGGTACTGATTTCTCAGGATCTATGCACTCAAATTGCGTGAAAATGTAATTACATGTCAGTTCTAGTATAATACATTTCTCCAATGAATACCCGTTTATCATCTGCATTTCTGCTTGGTGTAGCAATTTTAATGGCCAGTAGTGTAATTAGGAGCGATCTTTAATTCAGATTCCCACAAAAAATATATAAAGTACACTAACGTAACCTTCTCTCTGGCAACTGGACGGGGACTGATTCATTCCCGTCATTTGCAGGGGAGCGGTGGTGATGGACAGTGTGTGACATCATAGGAGCTGGGGGAGGGGTGGGGGAGGTCAACAGCGTCATCTGGTGAATACAGTGAGAAATACTGGATGTAGACTGATTCAGCTATAAATAAATAAATTAAATACCCTACCGTCCTTTCGAGCACAGATATACTGTTCCCCGCCAGTTACACAAGTTACTGGAGCCCAGTTGTCCTTTGCATACCATTTCTAGAGGTGACGTTATAAGTGATGGAGGGGGAAGTGGGGGGGATGGGGGAGTTAGGTTAATGGAGATAGTCAAATTACCTTTTTTTCCACGATTTACAGAGAGTAGAGGAGGGGGGTATGATATCACCCTGTTTGTCCAAGAGTCTCCACAACGAGTTCCCTACCGAGTCTCACCACCTTCATTTCTAGTAAATGCCTGTACCAGTGTTGTCTCAGATAGAAGGAAACAATCAAATGGCTTCACTGTGAATTGTCCTTCTGCCTTCTGCCCTCTACCGCTCGGGAGCGCAGACTGACCAGCAACCCCTTTTTCCCTCTCCCACCAATGTCAGGACACGACAGCGCTAGCCACTCTGTTTCGGGCGTTCTGGAAGGACGGACACGTTACTCTGTTTCGGGCGTTCTTCAGAGCCGGACATGTATCTGTGTTTCGGAGGTTGTGGAGGAACGGACTTATCTTACTCTATACCGGAAGTTAGATGGAAAAGTTACCGTACAATTAAGAAAGCTATGTCGAGTGTAGTAAGAGACAGTGTAAAATGTGTGGATATTTAAACAATAACCAAACAGGATACACTAATGAGAGGTGTCGCCTACCATCATTGTCAGTACTGCAGATCTCGCCCTCTGTAGATACAGAGACTAGCCTAGGCAAGTGGCATCCCAGAAAAGAAAAGCTCAAACACAGGTTCAAGTTCGAGATGACAGCATAGCTGCCTCCGCCGAAGAAGATCCCAAGACCGACGAGCTGTCTTCCGCGTTGGGGACACAACTTTAGAAGACGAAAGGTTGGTGGGAACAACGGTTAGAGACTCTTATGCAGTCTCTCCAGATCTCTCCAGCTTCCAGATATGACTTCCAAAGGACTCATAATTTATAATATGTACCAGCCATGTTCAATCCATAAGAGCCAAGAGGGAATAATAAGAATGTCGTATAATTAATTAACTGTCTGTGACTCAATGACGAAATACAGGCCTTTCAACTGGACGCGATTCCAGCGACTTGCGTGTCTGTAACCTACCCTAGTAATCAAACTACGAAAAGATGACCTACAGTTTAAAGTGGAATCCGAACTATGTGTCGTTCCTTGCGACTCATATCTTTGAGTTGTGGGTTGCATAAAAGGCAGGCTGAAAGTTTCCATGATCTGACTGGGATTCGGTCTCATGAACTCTCGGTTTCTAGACACGCACCTTATCTCTAAACGACCAGGCACGGCATATTGTATCAAAAAGGGCGTAAGACAGGCATGTGCCCTTCCCCTTACTGTTCTAATTGTTTATCGAAGAAGCAATGACGGAAATAAAAGAAAGGCTCAAGAGTGGGAATAAAATTCACGTGAGCTAATACCAATGATAAGATTCGCTGATGGCATTGCTATCCTCAGTGACAGTGAGTAGAAATTGCAAGACTCGTTGAATGGAATGAACAGTCTACTGAACACACACTATGCATTGAAAGTAAATTGAAAACAGACGAAAGTAATTAGAAATACCAGAAATGAGATTAGGTGCAAATGTAACATCATAAATGATGACCATGAAGTACATGAAGTTAGGGAATTCTGCTACCTTGGAAGCAAAATAACACATGAAGGAGCAAGGAGGACGTAAAGAACAGACTAGCATAGGCAAATAGGGCATTCCTAGCCAACAGAAATCTACTACGATCAAAAAATGGTTAAAATGGCTCTGACCACTATGGGACTTAAAATCTGAGGTCATCAGTCCCCTTGACTTAGAACTACTTAAACCTAACTAACCTAAGGACATCACACACATCCATGCGTGAGGCAGGATTCGAACCTGCGACCGTAGCAGCAGCGCGGTTCCGGACTGACGCACCTAGAGCCACTCGGCACAACGGCCGGCCGCTACGATCAAACATAAGAAAGACTTAGTCTGAGAAAGTAATTTCTGGAAATGCAAGTTTGGTGCACAGCATTGTATCGTAGTGAATACTGCACTGTGGAAAGATGGAAAAAGAAGAGACTGAAAACGTTTGAGATGGGCGCTACAGAAGAACGCTGAAAATTAGATGGACTGATAAGGTAAGGAATAAGGAGATTTTTCAGCAGAATCGGCAACGGAAGTAACGTATGGAAAACAAAGATAAGAAGAAGGGAAATGATGGTAGGTTTAGGCCATTAGGAAATAACTTCCGTAGTATTAGAAAGAGCAGTAGAGGATAAAAACTGTACATGAAGAGATTGGATTAAGAGAGAATTTCGCGGCAGGCTGTATCAAAATAGTCAGAAGTCTGATGACTTCATATATACAGACAAACAAAGAAACAAAAGAGCTGCCAGCCGAGCGGTTCCAGGCGCTACAGTCTGGAGCCGCGCGACCGCTACGGTCGCAGGTTCGAATCCTGCCTCGGCCATGGATGTGTGTGATGTCCTTAGGTTAGTTTGGTTTAAGTAGTTCTAAGTTCTAGGGAACTTAATACCTCAGCAGTTAAGTCCCATAGTGCTCAGAGCTAGTAACACTCTCTGTGCCACCAGCGCATTTTTGTTGAGCACTGTAAAGAGACATCGACAGCACTCAGTTGAGTGGCACTCCATGGCTGCTTTACGGCCTGAGGGCAGGCAGTCACTTCGCCCCCCTCCCCCTACATTCTGCATGCTCACCAGAGTAGCTGCAGTAGCAGAGTGCCACTCAGCTCAATGGGTGTCGAAGTCTCTGTAGAGATACATTTTAAAGTGCTTAACGAAGGTGTGCGGGTGGCATGGCCAACGTGTAGCCGAACTGAAGAATTCAGAGGAACTCTTTGTCATTTTATTCACACGTGTGCCATTATTGCACCCGCTGTGATTACGCCACGGAAGGGTTGCAATTAGAGGACTGAAAGCATAAACACTCTTTGCTGCTTTCGATCACATTCAAATTTTTTCGAATTAATCGAATGTCTGTCCACGTTAGCTGAGTGGTCAGCGCGGTGGAATGCCACCCCAAGGGGGCCGGGTTCGGTTTCTGGCTGTGGCAGGGGATTTTCTCCACTCAGGGACTGGGTGTTGTGTTGTCCTCATCATTTCATCCCCACCTCCGACGTGTAAGTCGCCCAATGTGGAGTCGAATGCAATAACTACTTGCCCTCCGTGACGGAACGTCCCCAAATGGGGGACTCGCGGCCCACAATGCCGTACGCTCATTTCCATGTGTTTCGAATGGTTCTGAACGGATCCTCGTGTTCCACCCTGCACACCAGAGCAAACATTGTGGTCACATTACACTCCAAAGGAGTCAAACACGTATACAGGGGATGCAGGCCCACGATGCCTTTATAGAAATATTGCATCGTTCGGTGGGTGCCAGCAATGTCGAATGGTATCAATAACGTGGTACTGTTGCTCGTCAGACTGCGAACTATAGATTTCGACCTCGGAAAATGTGGCAATCCACGCCCAAAGGGACGAGATACTTTTACTGACGTCATTTATGCCACATCCTCAGGCATTTTCGTGTCAGTTTTCCACTGCTACCCGTCGCGGTTCTCACCTCAGTTGCAGGGGAGACAGGAGAAGGAATGAAAAGTCTATAAATGGAGTTGGGAAGACCATCCCATCGTGTGAAACGTCCATGGTGGCTTTGGGCAGAACTGTGGTGAAATTTGGTGTCAATGTGACGTTAACCTTCCTTACACGTTACATGAAAATCTGAGTTTAGGCCTTTTCTTCGCATGTGCCATCACCTTGTTGTTTGAACGGTTGCCGAGCCCGATAGTGACTTCACAGTGAGACACACGTTTGCGTTACTATAGAGGAAGGTTTTGGGGACCACTGAGCTAAATTTGAAAGTTCTGGGAGACAATTGCGAGGTTTCAAAAAAGTAACCCTTGTATTGCATTTTATTGTATTGTATTGTATTTTAACCGGGGACCTAGAAACGACGGAGAGGCTCCGTCCCCGCCGCAGCCGCAGTGGTCCACAACCCCACGAAGACTACCGCAGTCCACCGCACCCTTCCACCGCCCCACACGGAACCCAGGGTTATTGTGCGGTTCGGCCCCCGGTGGATCCCCAGCGAACATCTCACCCCAGACGAGTGTAACCCCTATGTTTGCGTGGTAGAGTAATGTTGGTGTACGCGTACGTGGAGAACTTGTTTGCGCAGAAATCTCCGACATAGTGTAACTGAAGCGGAATAAGGGGAACCATCCACAGACTGGGCGTTAGACCGCACGGCCAACCCGGCGGACTTACCCTTTAATTGCGTTGCCCAGTGTATGTTGGGAGTTACTCCTGTGAGCGACCGCGCGTTGTAGCGGCGCGGTCTTGGGCGCATTGTCACGGTCCGCGCGGCTTCACCCGTCGGAGGTTCGAGTCATCCCTCGGGCATGGCTCTGTGTATTGTCGATAACTGTAAGTTAGATTAAGTAGTGCGTAAGCTTAGGGACCGATGATCTCAGCAGTTTCGTCCCATAAGACCTAAAGACAAATTTCCAGATTTTCCCTGTGAGCGAGACCTCCTGTATTTGGAATGTGCCACTCTTTGATTATGGCGGAATCTTAAATTTTACGGAGTTATTCAGGATGAGTTCACCAGTAAACCTGACAGAAAGCTGCATTCTCATGTTATGAAAAAGATATGCTCTTCTCTGTATTCGGCCAATGATTTTGTCAGTGAGGTCGTGAAATAACTTGTATTTGTGGTTAAAAGCTAATGTGATTCACCGTGGAAATAAATCACACTCGGGGATGTATAATTAGCGATCGTATACTTCGAACATGCAACATAGTTACTTATTAGGTGTTCTCTGACAGAATTGCAAAATGATATTCAATTCCGGCCGCGGTGGCCGAGCGGTTCTAGACGCTACAGTATGGAACCACGCTACCGCTACGGTCGCAGGTTCGAATCCTGCCCCGGGCATGGATGTGTGTGATGTCCTTAGGTTAGTTAGGTTTAAGTTGTTCTAAGTTCTAGGGGAGTGATGACCTCAGATGTTAAGTCCCATCGTGCTCAGAGCCATGTGAACCATTTTGATTTTATATTCAATAATTGACAATGTATCAAACTGGCACGAATCTTAGCTGTTAGCTCTAAATTTGAATAAATATTAGGTAATGCACGCCGAAAACGTGAATATACAATAACCTTTAACTAAACCATTAATAAATTTCAATTACAGTCGGTCGTTTCCAACAAAAAGTGTGGCGATTTTAATTGGAAATACTACATAATTCTGGGTAAAACATACTGAAAGGTTCGACTCATTGTGAATATACTTGGAACCAACAGTCTGTAAATAGAGAAAGTTAAAACAATAAATGTCGATGAATGTAGGGAGACTGACATGATTTCAAATGCTCCAAGGTGCGGGTAACACGAGCATTGTTTTTCTAGACATGTATCGATAGCCCTGCAAACAATATTATTTGTAATACTAACGCAGATCGTCTGTGATCTTATAATATCCTAAGAATAAATTCTTGTACAACCTATCGTGAAAGATTATTTGTCTCTACTTATCAGATAAAACTGCCTGCGCTGTAATATACAGGATGGACTTCAAAGCGGATACAGTAAGTGACACAGGAAAGCTGAACAATTTGGAATAATAGTTGACGATTGAGAAATTATTTAGGAAGTATTTATAGATTTCCCGAAAGCATATTCAAGTGTGGAATTTTGGAATATTCTGAAACCTTCAATCATCCCGGCAAAACCCCTTCGGAATGTAAAAAAAAAGAAAAGGAAGAATCGATTAATTACAATATTATTGGAAGCATGGTAGTAATAATTTTCCCAGCGCTTCATTCGTTATTTGCATGACTGGTATTTTCGACTTTCAGATTATAATTGTATAATTGTCGATGTGTGCAGATACGGCCTGACCAAAAACGTGAAGGGTCCAGAAGACATGGTCGGATGTTGATGCAAATTCGTTCAAACACACACCACCGGCAAATATCTAAATTATTCGAACTATATTTCTCAGTGGCAGATAGAACGGTCACCAGATTGCATCAATGACATTCTTGTTTAGTGTGGTTACCAAGCCTGGTATGGTATATACGGGACAGAGTTTGAAATGGGCCTCATTTTGGGTCTCCATTTGGCCAACTGATCAAATAATGCAGGATCCACGTTTGTGCTTTGGTAGTTATTTTGAATAACTGATAACAAAACAACTGGCTGTTCGCTATAATGTATTTCCGAACAAAGCTTCGTATAGCACCACTCACTTGTTGAGCTACTGTGTGAACTGACCACACAATGAAGCGCCGAACTTTCTCGCACGCGGGAGTTGTTCATAGTTAGTATTAGGTGGTTACACCGACTGAAGTTGTACAGCGTTTCTGTGCGAAGCGGAATTCGGACATCGCAGGAACCACACACGCTTTTAGCTGGCTGTAAATTTTGCTACCTCTAGCAATTGCAGTGCAGCGGTTGGAAATCTCTCTCGATGAAAATGCAGCTTGTAATGTTAGAACAACTTTGCTTCGTAACGGTAACATTCCCTGAAAATTTAAATAATACACCAGAGGCTAAACACAACAAAACAACTGAAACTCTAACTTTGCAGTTTAGTACTGAAGCACATTTTAAATCGCAGCCATTTAAAACTGCAGCACTGTGACGGTGATACGCAACAAAAGTCAACTGTTATAAGTGTACTGCAAGTAAGCAAATGATCAGCGTTTCAGCGCAACTGCACACATAAGGTAGGATTAACGTAATTTTCATTCTGTATATAGGGTGAATCACGACGAAAGGTACATGCTTTGAGATGTGCTAGTATTAATTATTCTGAGCAAAAACGTTATCTGAACATATGTCCTGTTCTTAACTCATTCCGAGGAAACTGAAGAAAACAATGGGGAACAGAACAAATGCAGGTGACAGTAAATGAAACATTGTCCCCTAATGCTGTGTTTCATTGTGTGCATTTCCTCAAGAAATATTTAGGAAAGCCCGCCGCCAACTGCAACGCATTTTGTAGTCGTTGTAGACAGCTATTGTGTTGCTGATCTGAGCTCATTCGTACGACCCTTTACTTGAGCACACGCGTGTAAAAGACGAGCGAGACGTTCCTCCTTTGTGTCCACTCTGCGCTTGTGGACATTGCTCTTAAGCCAAAGCACAAACAGTAATCTAACCGAGCAAGATCGGATGACCTCGTTGGCCACGAAATGACTCCACGGAGACGGATCTATCGGCCAGGATACGTTTCAGTGGGGTACTGTGTCAGTGGCCGTACGGAATGTGCTAGAACTCCGTCGTGCTGAACGTGCATACGACGTCGTGTTGCCAAATCAAGATCCTCCAGTATACTGGTAACACATTTTGAACGGGATCAGGGTACTGTACTCCAGTGAGACGTTTATCTAAAACAACTGGACCGATGAGTTGGTGGTCATTAATACCGCACCATATCTTCACTGAGAATGTTGTTGAAAAGTTTTTTCGACAATAGGATGCCCATATTCATCTCCCCACACGAGATACTTGCGGGCCTTCTTGATGCCTTTGTGAGTAAACACTGACTCACCAGTGAACAGAATACTTGGAATACAGCGTTCATTGCCAGTGGTCTATTGACAGATATCCATTCGTTTGGCATCATCTGCTACATGCAGATATTGCACAAGCTGCCCAAGATACGGGTGCAGATCCTGCTCATGTACAGTTCACATCACTCGTGTTAATGGAATAACAAGCTCTGCACCAGTTCTTCTAGAGCTTAAAGATGGGCTTAGTTCGACCATTTCAAGAACTTCCTCAGTTTCATTAAGGTCTTGTTGGACGGAACGTTCAGATATAACATGTACTCTGGGTAGCATACTACGCTCAAGCAATCCGTCAAACACCCTGCTAAGTATCCTGCTATCTGGAATTTTGCAATTAGAAAACCGTCGTTCGTATTCGCGAACAGCTGCTCTGCAATTCCCATTCCAAAACCCATAGACAAAGATTATTTCGCCATACTCCGGATGTGTGAAGACTTGTGGCAATTTCACTACACTGACCTCTACTATTTTGACTGTACACGTGCAACACTGTAGTGCACTGATGCAACCACTGTAGTACAGAGGCGTCACGTCAACAACGTGTACAATAGCATGACTTGTCGCCCATCCCGGGAAAGTGAAGTTTGTATTGAAGTGGCCAGTAAAGACAACACTACATATCTTACTTAATGTCGCTTTAGCTGTATTTGTATGTGGTTACTGGTGATGAAGGGCATGCGACTGAAGCCGTGATTTTCAAACAGCTCTACGTCGGATACGGTTAAGAAAAGGAGGTACGTTCATTTGATGTTTTTTGTTCAAGAAATACCAATAACATCATCCATCAAAGCAAGTGCCTTTCCTCCTGACTCAATCTGTATAAAGAACGACTACGCTGCAGATTTTTTATTCAGTAATCGCATTTGACGATTGCTAGTTTGAGAGAAGATCGCGTTATGATTTGCGCAAGAAAGCCAACGGTCTACCATCACGTGTCTGAATTCGACAGCGCCAGGTTCGTGGTCTGTCGTGGTTATAGTTCCTCGTTCTGCGATTCTGCTGCTCGAATTGTTCTGGAAAAGTTGACCACAATGTGAATATGGAATCGAAAGTTTAAGAAGAGATACACTTCGAGGAGGATCAAGGTTGCCCTATTACATTCGTCATCCTCATACGGGACCAGCACCTGGCATGGCGGTAGCGGGTGTCATTGGGCACTCAACATGATCACCTCTTGTTTGGGCAGCTAGCAATTTGGACAACAGGCGTTACATTGCTGACTTGTCAACGCCGAAGGCTGCGTTCTATCGGCGACGTTTTGAAGGCGTTATCTTCAAACAAGATAACCCAAGACCACTTTTTACCAGATATGTCCTAACCTACCTAGCTTCAGAGTATGTTCGACCGTTCCCTGGAAAATACGTTATGCTGATTGATAGCCAGTTGAAAATATCTGATCCAGGGTTGCCGAGAGACTGGTACGCAACCACATAGCAGGCACTAGGCTTGATGAACTTTGGTACCGATCTGAAACAGTATGGAATTTTTTATTCAAATTTTGCATTAAAGCTGAGTTCCGCTTGATGCTCATCAGGGTTAGAGTCGTTGTTTGCTGCTGAAGGTAGCAGCTATGGGTGTTAAATTTCACAGTCCGTACAGCCTCGAATCACCTGCAAATGTAATCATGTAATCGTCGTGCTATACTGTATACTCACGATTAGTAAAATTATTGTTATCCTTTCTAGTGCCGCAGTTTTAATGGCCACAAGTGTAGCTTGACATGTGTTTCAGTACTGGGTCGGTATAGCTCTACTTACGTTCTCCAGAACGTTTACGGAGAAGCATACACTAAACAAAAATAATACGAAATGATAACTGGGGGAAAGACGTGACGTAACATACAACTTGCAGTTATAATAGCGTGCTGGGCTAAATGGTGGTGTTACTGCGCTAAGTGCAGTGACAGTAGCATTTAGCCCAGAGCAATATTATACTTGCAAATGCAATGTGACTTCCAGCTACGAAAAAACATACTGCCGTTTTGTTTATTTTTTGAAGTCCAATAATTTCGTAAAATATTTTATTATTTCTTGTCACTCGGTATTGTATGCCGACCACTTTTTATTACACTCTCTTTCTTCCATACCAGGCGACCCAGTGCAGTTCAACAACGTATGATCAACGCATGTTTTGAAACTTTCTGGCATATTAAAACTGCGTGCCGGACCGGTACTCGAAGCTGGGAACTTTGACTGTTGCGTACTTGGATAGTCAGTGACATAATCACCTGATCGGAAAAAGACATTTGGAAGTGTCATTTTAAGTTACAAAGAAAGAAACCAGACTGTTAGCACGTATGGGAATGCAACAGCCACAAAACAAATTTGTATTTTGTTATTATCGCTGTTATTTTAAGTGTAAGAGAAGGAAATATGTTTTGCATCTCACGTCTAATTTCGTATGCAAGCAGAAGACACGGGTTCGAGTCTCGGCGCTGGTACAAATTTTAATTCATTGCTTCGGCCTACATAATCATCGTATACAGTTTAATCAGCAAAAACCTGACATACCACTTCCATCTATAAAAACTGCACAAATCTAATCATTAACGAAAATATCGCTTGTTAATTTTCTTGTAACACACTTAAATTCTTATTTTATGCCGTAAAATAAAACGGAACTAACTGAGTCGATAGAGGACTTGCCCGCGAAAGCATCAACTCCACAGCAAAGTTACAATTTACTCCGGAAAAGTATATTATAACTGTACCACATACATATCCGCTCCACGTGTTATGGGACGAAAGTTCTCTTTATTATAATCTGAACTTAATTTCTAATTTTTTCTGTGTACCATTCAACTAATCGTCATTTGTACACGTATTTCAAGTATGTTACATGTGGTATTTATTTCAGATACTTGAAAATAACTACACAGCTGCAACAGCATTACGGCAGGTTTTTGTTACTCAAAAAATTTGTTTCGTCTGTGAACCCTGTTGGCATTCAAATATGAGCATGTAAAGTAGAGATACATACGTAGTGGTATCTTTCACTTTTTTGTCCTGATGACGGCTGTGCCACCTTGTGGGATAAATCGCATAAGGCACCAAAATGTTGGGAAGTCACCGTCATCTATGACCACTCACACGCCGTTGATAAGTGACAGCGACTCGCTGGGGTTTGGTTCAGGGTATGTACATCTCGCTTAGTGACCTCACAGGTGTGATTGGTAGAATTCATGCCATTTGACCGGGTTAGAGGGTAGTAAGGTAGTGAAGGGGAGGAAGTAGGTATACAAGCGCTGTACTGTAATAAACTTTTCCTCGATCACTTTTCACTGACGGCCGTAGAGGTGGGGTGCTACATTGATGGGATAAAAATGCAAATCACTGGTAGGGTGCTGTTGGCAGCCTACCGGATGCATTTGACTATATTTCTGTGTCGTTCGCCAGTGACAAGCAATGATACAAACATCAGGGTCCCATTTCATCGCATGTAGATATTCACCCAGATGAGAATACATCTAGTACATGCCTGCTGTGTCCACCAGAAGGTAGGAGACACAGTCACAAATAAAGGGCGTCACACAGCAATGCCAGTCTCCACAGAGGCACAACATTGTTATTAAACACCACAGACGGTGCACACAACACAGACTATGTTATGCTTTCGCTATACGCCATCTAAATAGTTCCCAGGTGGACATCCTTCAGCCAAACGTGGATATAAGCAGACACACGGCTCCAGTCAGACAGAGTGTATCATCAGCAGCATCACTGACAATGTCAACAGTACCTCAATACTGCATCAGGACAGTGTCCATGGCCAACGACAAGAAGAAGAAAACAGGATATTCTACAACTGATCGTACTTATGTTCACTTGACTTAGAATTAGAGTAGAGTCAAAGACTAAGTGGAAGTGAACTTTAAACAAGTGCCACACACCGTCTTCTTATTAAAATTAAGTAGTTCAATATTCCCGTTAGTAAATTATTACAAATTGTTACTAATCAGGGTTGCCAACATTTTTGTCGTAGTGTTGGCTAAGCTGCGGGGACGATGTTGTGTAGGTGCTGCGTTCAAGCAAGTCATCTCCTAGCAGCAAATACTTTTAGTCGTAAGGGGTTCTCTTCCTGCTGCATATCTATGTTTGAAACCACAAGTATTTGGTGGATATCATACTGCCAAAAAACGGTGGCCTTTTGGCAAGCTAGGTGCACCGTCATGATCATGTACGAACATATAAGCTGACTCATCAGTCACATTCGTCTTTTTCCATACATCGAGCGTCCAGTTACGATGATCTGCACCCGTCGTAATCTCCGCACACTGTTTCAAGCGGTGAAAAGAGGAACACGTGTGAGATGGTGGTTCGTGTATCCCATAGCGAGTATGTGATTTGAATAGCATGGCTGTTCACTAGTTGCTCATTTGAATCATTGGCTCAGCGATTAATTTGTTGAGCTATGACAGCTGTTTCTATCTGCGCTGTAGCTTTTTTTATATATATCCGCTACCTGCCACTAAACATGATGGATGACTTAAAATGTTTCTCTTTGCAGACGACATAAGTGTTATTGTGAAATGGTTCAAATGGCTCTGAGCACTATGGGACTTAACTTCTGACGTCATCAGTCCCCTAGAACTTAGAACTACATAAACCTAACTAACCAAAGGACATCACACACATCCATGCCCGAGGCTGGATTCGAACCTGCCACCGTAGGTTATTGTGAAGATGTAATACAGCTAACAGTGTAGGCAGTAACATTACCAGGCAGTTTTCAGACAATATATTACACTTTAATGGCAACAAAACGCAGTGCATGCCATTTCTGGCAGTGAATTCTAGCAAAGGCGAAACTTTAGTGTCCCAAGCTGATCAGTCAGTCAGTTTTAATGGCCTACCAAAGGTGTAAAAAGGTTGAAGTAAATCCGTGATCCCAACGTCGCGGCTTCCCCTTGTTGGTACTGAAGGTAAGTGGGAAGCTTTCGTGGAAGTATCACATTCAAGATCTTTTGTATAAATGAATGCTGATATCTTCAGTATAAGAATCATCTCTAAAGTCTTGACACTGAAACACGAGGACTTGTTCACTTGGCTTACATTCGCTGTATTATCTCATATAGTATTATATTTTGGGGACTGGCCGTTGTGACCGAGCGGTCCTAGGCGCTTCAGTCTGGAACCGCGAGACCGATGCGGTCGCAGGTTCGAATCCTGCCTCGGGCATGGATGTGTGTGATGTCCTTAGGTTGGTTAGGTTTAAGTAGTTCTACGTTCTAGGGGACTGCTGGCCTCAGATGTTAAGTCCCCACTGTGCTTAGAGCCATCTGAACCATATTTTGGGGCAACTCTACTCAGTTCCCTAGAACACTTTTAGCTGAGAAAAGAGCGTTCACACTGACCTGCTGTGTCAGTTCACGAACTTCGTATAGGCCGCCGCTGTTCAGATGTCCCGGAACTGTAATTCAGCCATCCCTGTACACATATTTAATCACGGGATTTTTTAAGGGTGCAAAACCAACTAGGGTCATGCGCTCCCATGTCAAAATTGTTGAACACGAAGATAAAGAGAGGAGCTACATGCGACTACACGTTATTCCCAATCGACAGAAGAGAAGACAGCTAAAAACAGGGACTTGGAGAAACGTGTATAAAATATGCCATAGGGAAACGAAGGTCCTGAACTAAAGATTAAATATCCTTTGCCATATTGCCACGACGTATAAAAAGTAAAACGCGGTCGACAGCCCGCGTGTCGTTGGCTAAAACTGCCGGTAACTCAGACGGCAAACAGAAAAGAGAACGTAAGTGATTCAAAAAAGACCAATCCGTCAGGAAATGGAGGATCGTCAAAGGTTGAGGGCAATGAGCACAAAGTGGTAGGGGAGCACCATTTAACAAATGGCGATGGCTAAAAACACAGTGCCCGATACGCAATCTAGCTAAAATGATCTCACCGTGAGAGGGATGAGAGGAGCTCGTCTAAGCCGCTGGGAGACGCTTAATACCCCGGAGCTTGTTATCTTGAAGGGAGGGCCATTGGTGATGCCGAAGTGACACCCCTGCTGACAGACGGCAACACATCGGAGGGATTGTAAGAACTAGTGGGCTGAGGTACGAGGACTGCAGCCTTGGCAGCAGCGTCAGTGGTCTCGTTCCTTGCCAGACCGACGTGAACAGGAATCCACATAAACGTCACAGTGGCTCCGTCAAGAGTGAGCAACTGACAGCTTTCCTGGACGAGTTGCACTAATGGATGGACGGTGTACAGCACACAGAGGTTTCAAAGGCCACTGAGAGAGTCTGAACAGATGACGCAATTTAAAAACCTGTGTCGCCGGATGCACTCGTGATGCAAGGCGAAGAGCTCTGCTGTAAATACTCAGCAGTGTTCCGGAAGCCGATACCGAAAAATGTCGATGCCAATGAGGAAGGCACACCCGACACCACTGTCAGTCCGAGAGCCATCAGTGTCCACAAAGATACTATCGCGGAGTTCCGTGCGAAGGCCGTGAATCTGCAGGCGATAGAGCGAGGCTGAAGTAGTGTCCCTAGGAAGCGAATGAAGGCCAAGGTGAACACGGGCCGCCGCACGGAGCCAACGTGGTGAATGGTTCACACCCATCGGGAAAGTGGCTGGCGAAGTTAGGCTGCCGAAGCAAGAGCCGAAAGCGAACTCCAGGAGATAACAGGGAAGAGGGATGCGCCCCATGCTGGCGATCAAAGGAGTCATCGAAGAAGGAGGTATAGGATGGTTGGCCACGCATGGCAGAGAAACGGCATGCATATCTGCTGAGGAGAAAGTCGTGGCCGTAGGACAGCGGTAGTTCGGCAGCTTCTCCATACAGACTCAACCAGGCTAGTGTAAAGGGCGGCACTCTCCAAACGAATGTCACAATGATGGATGATAATATTGAGACGGCATAAGAGGAACGGACGTGAAGATGCATAAACGAAACACACATAGTCTAGTTTCGAATGGACTGGAACCAACGGAGGAGGGTGGTTCGATCTGCTCCCCAGGATGTACCACTGAGGACATGTAAAACATTGAGGGACCTCATTCAGCTGGCCATCAGGTAAGACACGTGGGGGACCAAGAAAGTTTTCTGTTGAGCATGAGCCCCAGAAATTTCGCATATTCAACTAAAGGTAGAGCAACAGGCCCAAGATCTAAAGACAGAGTAAGAAACCAATTACGCCACCTGAAATTCATACGTATGGTTTTGTCAGTGGAAAAAAGAAAGCCATTGTCGATTCTCCATGTGTAAAGACGACCGAGACAGCGCTGAAGACGCCGATCAATGAGACCGGTTCTTTGTAGAACTGCGATAATTGGTAAAATATTCAACGAAAAAGAGAGGCGGAGATGCCCGGCAGGAGACAAGCTATTATAGACTTCATGGTGATAGCAAAGTGGACGACGCCCTGAGGCAAACTGTTTTCCTGCATAAAGGTGTTCGAAAAGGCGGAACCCACATATACTTTGAAACCTCGGTCCTTTAAAAATTCCTCAAGAAAACAGTGCATGCGGCCATGAAAGCCCTACTTGTAGAAAGTACGGAGGATACAAGTCCTCCAACAGGTTCGTAGGCTTTCTCCAAATCGAAAAACGCGGCAGAAAACAATTCATGACATGGGTGGAAAAAGTGACGAGACAGTCATCTGCAAAACTGCGTGCTCGAAACCCACACTGTGCAGTGGTTAGTAAATTGCGAGACTCGAACTGCCATACGAGCTGGGCATGAATCATACGTTCCATCACCTTGCAAACACAGCTGGTGAGAAAAATGGGGCGGTAGCTAGAAGTAAGGTGTTTGTCCTTACCGGGGTTAGGTATGGGTATGACAGTGGCTTCACGCTAGCGTCTGGGAAAAGTGTCCTCTGCCCAGACGCAGCTTAAGTACGAGGGCGAAAGTGCTTGCCCACAAGGGAAAGGTACCGCAAAATCTGAATGTGGACATCGTCTGGCCCTGAGGTGGAGAATTGGGATGAAGTGAGAGCATGACTAGCTAGCTCCCTCATAGTAAAGGCGGCATTATACCTCACACTATTTTGAGAAGAGAAGGGCACTGCGTGAGACCCCTCCACTCGTTTTCGCTGGAGAAGGCAGGGTGACAGTCGTAGGAGCTTGAAATCTCCGCAAAATGGCGGCCCAAGATCTTGGAGATAGCAGCAGGGTCACTAACACATCGTGTGCTACTGCCGGGCTTGAAACTGGGGAATGGACCTTGGTCCCAGAGAGCCGTCAGAGGTTATCCCACATGACGGAAGAGGTAGTGGAACTGTTAAATGAACTAGTAAATGAAACCCAGCTACCTTTTCTGCTATCACGAAGAACGTGACGACACTGTGCACGCAACCGTTTATAATGAATGCAGTTTGCCAACGTAGGATGACGATTAAAAACGTCGAGAGCACGTCTCCACGTGCTAATAGTTTCGCGGCACCCCTCAGTGCACCAAGGGACTGGGACACGGGGCGCTAACGAAAAAGTGCGAGGAATGGAACATTCTGCGGCGGTAAGGATAACGTTTGTAAGATATTCCACCTGGTCATCGCAGCTGGGGAAATATTATTCGTCGAAGATCGCCAGGGAGGAGTAAAGCCTCCAGTTCAGCCTTAGAAAGCTGCCATATGGGTGTGCATGTAGGTGGGGTAGCACGCAGCAATCGGATAGCACATGGGAAATGGTCGCTCGAGCACATGTCAGAGAAACGAACCACCCGATATGATGGGCAAGCTGGGCAGTGCAGAAGGAGAGGTGCAATTGGGAATATGTATGAGCGGAGTCTGAAAGGAACGTGGGTGTTCTCGTGTTAAGACAGATGAGGTTAAGATGATTGAGAAGGTCAACAAAGAGGGCACCTTTCCAACAGGTTCAGGGTTAGCCCCAAGGGGGACGGTGCACATTAAAGTCACCGAACAGCAGAAAGGGGTGAGGGAGTTGCCCAATAAGCTGGAGGAAGTCTGCTCTCATTGCAAGAAAATCCCCCATGATTGCCAGCGCTACCTCCACCTGGGAGCGCCCCCGAAAGGGGGCTCACTCGCCTTAGGTGATTATTCACACATCAGGTCGCACCTCCCAAACACCTGACAGAGAGACCAATTGGCGCCGGACGGAGTGGCCGTGTGATTCTAGGCGCTACATTCTGGAGCCGAGCGACCGCTACGGTCGCAGTTCGAATCCTGCCTCAGGCATGGATGTGTGTGATGTCCTTAGATTAGTTAGGTTTAATTAGTTCTAAGTTCTAGGCGACTGATGACCTCAGAAGTTAAGTCGCATAGTGCTCAGAGCACTGCAAAGGCTGGGGGCACGTGGTAGCCAAGCACGAACCCTCCAAAGAGCGGCGAGCCATTGGGGGCATGCGATTTGTTGTCGACAATACTGACTCATTCAGGAGAAACTGCAACATTCTTTCAGTGAACACGAGACTGTATATGATATGCGCTTAGATAACTCTTGTTTAAGTACTCTACAGAAAGGTTTGCATTGTTCTCCAGGTTTCATTTTCAATAAACGCCCTGCAGACTTGAAAAAAATTGGCTGGTATACCCCAAGTACTCAAACTCAAGTTGAGAGATTTCCTTGTGGCACACACTTTGTTTTATGGACAGGGGTTCCTCGTAGTAGTGGACAACTTTTCTCTGTAGCATGTTATTTAGTTGTGTTCTCTCTCACACCTTGTTTCACGGCAGTGGAGTCTGCTGACTGCTTTTTAAGGATGGCAGCAAGAAAGATTAGAGTTAAACGTCTCAGAGACGATTTGGTAATTACAGACGAGACATAAGCTCGGTTTCGGGAAGTATGGGGCAAGCTATTTTTAAAGGAACCAATCCGGGATTTGCTTTTGGGCATTTAGGGAAACCATGAAGAACTTAAATCTGGAGAGGGATTTGAACCGCCATCATCTCGAAAGTCTTAATAACAGTGCAAACTCGCTCGGTGACTCTGTTTCTCCCTACTCGAGATACTCACTGAGCATTCATGACTCTGTAGAACGTGGAAATTTCCGTGCCTATGGGATCTCGCAAGTGGAGTGTGTAGTACGAGTCAGTCACGATTTGGACAGTATTACATGCACTAATATCGAGCCTCATCCAGATCTCGTTCTCAACTATCTCACCGACGGCCAGTGCAAAGTCTGTCACTATTCTGGGCACATAACTCATCCAATAATTCATTTTGTTTTGTCCGACAGCAGTGTTCTATTTCCAACTCAACAGCTTTCTCTAATTCAGTTTTTCAGTGTACTATATTGGACAGTCACAAATTAGCGCTTGCTAAATCATGAATAAAGATTATGTGTATTTTGATATTAAGAACACTGGTATTTTTAGGTTATAGAGGATCACTACAATGGACTACATAGATATGCATGATAGTTATAACACGGGTTACCGACAGTTATTGAAAAAAAAGGCCGGATTTTCACGTCAGCGGAACCACTCCGCTGGTTCGACAACTCGTGTTCTGCACGGAGTGACGAAAGAGTGTTGGACGTATAGAAGTGCTCATCGTTGCTCGTAATAACTTCGCAAAGCACTCGTTTGGCACCATTAGTGCACTTTATTCATCTCGCCAATATGAATGCTGTTACAATAACTGATAGCGATAGTCTCACATTTGCCTTTAGCGAAATTTACCTAACAGTCGTCTGTTTTGTACACACGTTATGAAGCTAAGTCCTCCTACGAATCGCAGTTACAGCTGATATTAACTTAACCTACTGTGAGGGGCTTTTGTGTGTGTCTATACGTTATGTAAGCATGATCTTTGGCACTTATTGTATCCGTTTACATGAAATAAATTTCATTATTGTAACCGTGCCTCCTACGAAGTTCGAAGTATTTTCCTCATTTTTTCTTATTCATGCATTTTACGCCTTCTATTTTATACTGTTATTTATTTGTTTCTGAAAATAGGTTGATCGTTTGGAATTATTTCGAATGTAATTGGTTGCGTGAGTGTGTATTTTGTTGTTGTTACTGTCTATAAGGCGTGTCACTACGTAACAACTTAAGGAGTACGTTTGTGGTAAGCTGTAAGAATTCACAGTATGTCATCCGTAAAATAAGGGCAAGAATTTTACTTTCCTCCTCCCTGAAACCAAATTTTTTTCAAAAAATAATCGCGTTGTAACTGCTATCGATATGCCTGTGAATTCTTTAGCAAAATACGGACTGTTTCATGGTTTGGGAGATGAAATAATGTCTGTCTGAACAGTTTATTGCAAAATTGGTACCATGTACACGGAGACGTAGATAATTAACATTTAACTGAGTAGTATTAAGAGAAATGTAAGTGCATGTAGTACTTTAGATTAAAAAAAGGTAAATGTTCGAAGTCTTCCAGAACTGTGCTACGTATTTTCAGAAATAAATTTATACACGCACACAATAGGGCACGTAATTTTGATGTCCAACTGAAAAAGAAACTTTTTTGTTATCCCAAAATGCACAAATGAAAATGAAATAGATTCCTGGGTGAATGGCTCTTTCATTCAAGAACCTTAAATTACTTTAAACTGAGAGTTGGACTGTTAATGAGGTCCACAGGTTCCATCACACCCTTTGTCAGCTCATTTTGTCTTCAGTAACCTTTAATGTTTGGAAATACAATAAATTCCTTGATCATGTCACTCTACCGCTGAATGCTCACTTGTCCCAAAGAGTCCTTAGATCTATTGCTCACCTGCAACAAGAATTAAACCTAAGCATATCTGTCTTTATTTAACTTTTATGTCGTTCTCTGCCCATACACAGCAGTATGTCTACAGGTAATTCCTTCAAGCAGTAGATTTTAAGCTGGTTTCAAGTGTCTGGCCCATAGCGTAAGTGTGGAACCAATGTTATCCAATCACATTCCAAACGTGTGATAATTTCCGTGACCTCACCGGCCAAATACTGGTGTTCTCGTTCCAAGTGCCTTTGTAAGTGGACCGACATACCGGATGTTTCACAGTCCATGTTACACACTTCTAGGGGTTGTAGAGAGGACTGAGCAGATCAAGTTTGACATAGAAAGCCATGTTCGGAAACGTCATGCAATGACTGCACAGAGCGTCAAAGTTATAGGTGCCGGCGCCTGTAAATGTATGTGTATACACGGCGATATCGTCATGATATTACGAAGTTGCTAGGATAATGGAGAAGGATAAATGTTTCAATCTCAGGTTAGGGTCCCTCTACTGGAAACGAACGTGACGAAATTTATAAGCGAAAACAGTTCTGATACATCTGACAGTGGAATACCTGTACTTTCACTGTTGTTGATGAAACTATAGGGTAGACAATTTTCAGTGGTGGAACAAAGAAAAAGAAAAAAAAAATGGCTGTGAGGAGTGACACCGTTGTTTGAGGCGCCATGTCACGGATTGCACGGCCCCTCCCATCAGAGGTTCGAGGCCTCCCTCGGGCATGGGTGTGTGTGTTGTTGTTAGCATAAGTTAGTTTAAGATAATTTAAGTAGTGTGTAAGTCTAGGGGCCGAGGACCTCAGTAGTATGGTCCCTTAGAAATTCATACACATTTGAACAAAAGACATGACTGAAAGGAGTCTCCCACTTTTTGGTCTCATCATTTATGGTCCCCTTTTAGGCTCTGACCTACACGTCTTCCAAAATTATCCAAAGCGCGAGCCATTTGGGGAAAGATACGTTACATGGTCCACCATATATCCAATGTGCAATTAGACCCTCTGCACGTCATGTTGTCCTGAATCTGCAACTTCATCTCCAAACCAGTTATCTGGATAAGGAAATCTTACAGGGTACATCATCTACTTCCATAGTCTGATGTCCTCTTTCATGATTTCTTGGCAACTAATATCCAGCACTGCAGCCGGTCCATCACGGTTGGGTCGTCATGTACCCTTTTGGTCGTAGTGCTCTGACTACACAGGGATACCACTACTGATGCCTGAGTTGCATCCTCCCCATGTACGCCAAGGAGTAGGTGACCATCATCTTGGGGTATCAGGACTCCTGGCAATGGCCATCGTGCCAGGTGCCCTTTACTGTGGCTGGGTGGTGTCTGTGGGAACAGCCCCTGGTCATAGTGGGTGGCATAAGAGCAGATGACTCGCGAAGAGAAAAAAGTCATCTTTTGCTGGGGACCGAATGGCTCCAGCAGTCTCTAAGAAAGGGAAGGTATAATGCAGTGCTGAAACATATGACCCCAAGTTGTTCCCTTCCCTAGCTACAACACGGAAGGAATTTAGTGTGCAGCAGAAATCGTTTCTTGATAGGAAGTCTTTATTTTTTGTTGAGATCGTGGAGGATACGTTTGGGGAAGTTACAACACTGTCCAAAATGCACCCTCGGTCAGTCCTGATTCAGACGGTATACCCAGCCCAGAACGTTAATTGCCTATGACAAGCTGGGTGATATTCCTGCTTCAGTCACTCCCCATCAAAGCCTCAACATGGTCCAGGGAATTATATTTCATCGCTACCTCTTGTTGTAGTTCGACGACGAGCTACGCGCCAATTTAGAACGACGAGGCATTAACTTCATCCGGTGCGCCTGTAGTGGGCTTAAAGAGAATAAGTGCACCAGTGCCTTCATCTTGGCTTCTGAGGGTGATTCGTTACCTGAAAAGGCAAGGTGATGGTATACCAATGTGATGTCAAACCATGTCCCCCCCCCCCCTCTGTCCCTCCCCTTCCACTATGCGGTGCTTTAAGTGCTGGGAATTCGGGCACATGTCCTACCAGTGCAATTCCAGCGCCACATGTAGAGATGCGGATGTCCACTGCATACGAATACTCCATGTGCACCTCCACCCACCTGTGTCAACTTTGGAGAGCACCACTCCCCCTGCTCGCCAGACTGTGCGTTACTCCAAAAGGAGCGGAAAATTATGGAGTACAAGATCCTGGACAGTTTGACTTACAGAGGGGCTAAAATTAAATATGAGAGGTTGCATCCAGTTCGGTTCGATTGCTATCGTCTTGCAATGTCACCGCAACAACGTCATCTACCTTAGCGAAAACAGTCTCCTCATCTAAACCTGCTCCAGTGGGCCTTCAGGGCCGCCCCTCTCCATCACCCTAACTGGAGGTTGGGGGCACATCTTCTTCTGTAGCTCCCAAAGCTTCTGCTTTTGAAGCATCGCCCCCACACCCCTGCCCCCAAAACGCCAGGGACTTTGGTCCATCACCCAAACTGGAGAAGCAACAGCCTCCTCCAGCTCGTCTCATGCTGAAGGAGTCCCTTGGGACTCTACCTTCCATGGTCTCCTTTCATGGTAAAGTGGACACCACCCAGTAGGTGAAGGAGCCACTAGATGCTGATCAAAGAGCTTCACAGTCTTCCTCTGTCCCTGAAGCTACTTCAGAGAAGCCCTCGCCGGAAGTCTCTAAAGAGTGGCGAGAGGGAAAACAAACAAAGAAGAAGTCTGTTAGGAAATGGGAGACTCCGGTTGCCCATTCACCACCATTCTCTTACAGCTCTGCCTCTGAGTACAAGATGAGGACTCTGACATCTCCTGTGACCCTACATCTCCCCGGCGCCACAGCCGCAATGATATTGGATGCAAATACTAAACTGGTGGCGGCAGGTGACCTTGAGGAGTAATCAGTTTTCTTGGTCCCTTAATGCCTTCCCAGACGATTGAAAGCGTCATCCTCCAGTCGAATTGCGGCGGGTTTTTTTCTCACTCGCTCTTGTGTAGTCCTGTCTTGACTGTGCGAGCCTGGTGCATGGTTCCACATCGTCCTCAGCGTTGCAGCTGCTGGACCCTATACAGCTTTGTGGAGTTCATCTTGCAACGGGAGCTTTCCAAACCAGCCCAGTAAACAGCCTCTTTGTGGAAGCTGGCGTTCGTCCACTCCGAATTTGATGGCAGCAACCTCAAGCGAATTATACCACCCATGTTCATTGTTCACTTCACCATCCAATTTACTGTCTTCCTTTCCAAA
Organism: Schistocerca gregaria; assembly: GCF_023897955.1. Lineage (NCBI taxonomy): Eukaryota > Metazoa > Arthropoda > Insecta > Orthoptera > Acrididae > Schistocerca > Schistocerca gregaria. Next base: position 625,665,144 of record NC_064931.1, on the reverse strand, counting down.
AAATGGCCATCCATGTCCTGCAATGGCAGATCAAATCGTGGATTACAATTGCAGTCCTTGTCCAGTCGCTTAATACTGAATTTGACATTTTCCCCTACGACCTTTCCTGCAGGTCCACTTATGTACACCTCCATGGTCCATGCCTCGACCACAGCTTCATCTGGACCCATTGCAATGCCCAAAAGGCTCAGTTCCAGATGAGGCCCTCCATCTGCAATATGTCTCTATTCTTGGCGATTTCCAGGGCTCAGAAATAGTCTACACCGATGGCTCAATGGTCGATGGTCCTATTGGTTTTGCCCATGCTCACATTGGACATATCTAAGAGCACTCCTGGCCAGATGGCTTCAGCGTTGTCACTGCAGAGTTGGTAGGCATCTGTCACACTCTTGAACATATCCTCTCATCCTATTATTTAAGGTATTGAATCAGCGATGTCCTATTTGACTACTTTGAGCACGAGAACGGTGCCCCTCAAGGTGGTGTTTTAAGTGTGACTGCTTTTGCAATAGCTGTTAATAGTATCACATCCGTCGTTAAATTTCCTATTCAGTGTTATTTGTTTGTTAATGACTTTTCTGTATTTTGTTACTCTTTAAAGTTTGAAAAAAAAAACAACTTGTCAGTGGCAACTGACTCTTTGATGATTCTACGAATGGGCAGAGAAGAGGAGTTTTAAATTTTCAACTGAAAGGTCTGTGTGCATCCTTTTTAACAGTTCCCATTAGGTTTTTAATTTTCCTGAGATGAGGATAAGGGGCACTTTTCTTAATTTTAAAGACACTATGGTATTTCTGGGTGCCAACACTCGAAACCTAAGTGGTTGCCACACCTTAGGGACCTTAAAAGAAAGTCCCTGAAAGCGATCAGCATTTTAAAACGTCTTAGCTACAATTTATGGGGAGCAGACTGGACTTGTCTGTTCTAGTTATGCAGGACCTTTGGGCAATCAAGACTTGATTATGGGACCACAGTGTATGAATCTGCACGATCATCTTATTTACAAATGTTGGATGTTGTACAAGTGAAGGACTTAGGTTGGCCACTGGGGCCTTTCGAACTAGTTCCCAGTGTGGAGGCTAGTGAGTCGCCGCTTCACGTTTGACGACAGGCCTGTGAAACACTGTCCACGCCTTAGACATCTCCATACCGTACTGGTAATGGGCCATGATTGGAAAGGTTATTTCGTTCTTTCGTACTCGACATTGAACGACTAGGCCCTATAGGATTCATACAGAGGATTGCCTTTTACAGATGGGTGTGGTTGGTTTTAACGTTTTACACCAAGGTTGGAGCAGCCACCACCTTGGCTCCTACACAGGCTCCAAATGATTTTATACTTGACGAATTTTAAGATAGATTGTATTCCCAATTTTACGTTTCGATCTCCGTTTTTTTTTTTTTTTAATTTTAGGTAGGCATACGGTTTTACAATTGTATACATAGATGGATCACAGCAACGGGACTCCACTGTTCATTCGGTTGCATTTCCCGACTGTGTCTTCTGGATTCCTCTTCCCCATACATATACTGTATTTTCTGCAGAACTCTGTGTGACCCTGAAGGCATTAGAGGTGATGAGGCATCTTCAGGGTACACAATTTCTCATCTGCTCCAATTCCCATAGTGCTCCACAATTGTTGAGCACATGTACCCAGAAGAGTAACTGTTCCAAGTCAGACACGACCAACTATTCTTCCTAAAGCGGCGGGGGAAGAAGGTGTCATTTTGATGCGTACCAAGGCAAGTGGGAATTTGGGGAAATCGACAGGCCAACAGAGCCGCCAAAGAGGCCTTCACGGAATATAACGTTACAAAATGCGCCTTTCCTATGCATACTGTCATTTCCCTGGTGGGTCACAGATTCATGTAGTTATGCGAGGAGGAGTGGCGGTGATGGACAATAAGCTGCAGTTAGTGAAGCCAACTGTCCAGCCATGGTGGCAATCTTCATGCCGGTCGATCCGGTGAGGTGATGTAGCCACGACCCGCTTCCACATTGGACACAGTCCCCTAGCACATGGCTCTTTACACAGCCAAAAGATCCCCCTGTCTGTGATCCTTGTGGCGTGCGAGTCAGTTTGCGCCACATTTTAATTGAGTGCCTTTTTTGTGATAAGTGGACGGAAGGTTGGGATTGCCCATTATTTTATCCGATGAGTAAACTAGTATGGTCAAGCTTTTAAAAGTTATGTGATGTGGCTGGACTCTGGACTAAGCTATTAGGCTGGAGGTGTTAGTCAGCTGCAATGTGGCTTGCTCATCCGTTTTTATTCAAGTGATCAGTCAGCCACTGGTATCTGCTGTCTTCTCTTAATTTTTTCCACTGCCTTTTTCCTTGTCATCGTGTGTTAGATCTGATATCGTGGTTTTCGTTGTTGCCGTTGTTGTTGTTGTTGTTGTTGGTGGTGGTGGTGGTGGTGTGTGTGTGTGTGTGTGTGTGTGTGTGTGTGTGTGTGTGTGTGTGTGTGTGCAGCAGTTTTCGAGTGTAGCGTACTGGAGATTTCTAGCTGTCAGACTGGTTGAACATGGTATCATTCTTGGCATGCGTAAAAGCTGATGGTCTTCATGTTGCGCAGCAATTCATTCTGTAACAGTATGTTTGCGACTTGAAACCATGTCCCGTCAACCTGGTACGTGTCCCATCTTTTCTGATCACTCTAATGGCAGTATATCGCCACATAGCATGCAACAACCAAACCGCGACACCACATGAAATGGTGAGGATGTTTGCCTAACACTCTACTAGAACCAGTGTTCTTCATTAAGAGGAGCATGACTATAAATCATTGCGTCTTCTGCGTTTATTTTTGAACTGTTATCGTTGTGCAGCACATTGCGTCTGACACATGAAATATCGCACTCTGACTTTGAAATGGAGATGCATTGTGTTTTGCGATGTATTTCCCTTCTGCCGCGATGTAAATGGTATTCGCGGCAAAAACGTCTATCACTGGAGTGTTAACGGCATTAAACGCTGACACCAGTCACACTCGATGGTCCTGGAGTTTCTAGCGAACGTAGGTATAACAAAACGGAACACAGAGTAAGTTATACGACGCGATATTCTTTCCCTTTCTGTTTTCATGGTTCTTTGGTTGGTTTGGGGAGAAAGGGGACCAAACTAACGGGGTTGGATTAAAAACATTCCCAAAATGAGTCAAGGATAGTAAATGACTTAAAACTAACTCGGAACCACACTTAAGAAGGAAACGAAGGAAGCTAACAAAAGGAGAAAACGTACATTAAAAGGAAAAAAATAGTGGGAGCTAATAAAATAATATGTGTTCTGAAACCTGTCGAGTTCCTCTGCTGTATGGTGAAGTTTTCCCCCTGTCATTGCTATTGTCGTTCCTCTGTGGTGGGGAGACTGCATTGGAGAGGGGGACGGGCGGGGAAGTTACTTGAGGCACCCATCGGTTCCCTCAGGCATACGTCGATACCAGTGAAAGGTTGGTCATCGTCTGATCCATCAGACAAGGCCAATGTTATGTGCTCTGATGGTTTCGAATCTGATCGTCTTGGCTTGAATGTTTTCGTACCCAGTTTGGATTTCAGGGACGGTGGCAATGCGGTTTTACCAGAAACCGTTTGCTGCGTCTCTTCCACTTTCTGCTATGATGGCCTGTTATCTTTTCCGACGTGAGGTTCTGTTGCTACAATTACTTCTGTGATAGGCTTCGCTGTTCGGTTAGCGATACAGGTTTGCTACTGCATTTACAGGTGCAGGTGGAGGTGCGCTGATAAGCTGTCAAGGTCTAGGTGGCAACACTAGTTTTATGCATGGACTGCTTCAAAGTTGAGGAAAACGGCTGCATGAAAGGGGGCGACTGCGAGGCCTTAAATGTCTTTCACGTCGGAGGATGACAAGCGGTCAGCCACTTTAATCTAGATTTTCTTCACTTGTGTGAGTACATAACATTCTTTGCTCCAAACAGGATCGGTTTGGGATCAATTGACACACATGGGCAGGGCAGTGTTTTGAATACCATGTTCGTGGGAAGTGGAGTCCCATCTTCCACATGTAACTTGACTGTTGCAATCCATGGTGGTATTGTTTAAACTTAAAGCAGTGCAGTGCGTTAAGACATATTGCCTAACTTTTAGGAGTAAAAGTCCTCTGCAATATATTTAAGCAACTTCGGTAAATTGAATATCAGAATAGAAGATGCTGACTTCTGGAGTTAACCATCAACCCTCTTCGTCACGTTGTGAACTTCAGTGACCCTCGGACCTTCCCATACCACTCCTTGGCATCTATATCCACGATATTCCGGAATGTCACAACTCCTGTACAAAGACTGACTCCAGCATGGAGCTCACTGTTTATAGGAGAGTCTCCAAGGATTCTGGCATTTAATAACTTATTCATTTGGTTAGCCTGCATGAGTGTGACACTTAAAAGCCCCTTCAAAAATTAAAGGCGCCCTGCAAGTCCTTCAAGAGCTTTATGGATGAGTGCTAAAAGGAATTCGTTATACTTCGGTTACACAATAAATCAGTCTAATCTAAAAGCCATAAATTCAACTAAATACCTAGGTATTACAATTACGAACAACTTAAATTGGAAGGAACACATAGAAAATGTGGGGAAGGCTAACCAAAGACGGCGCTTTATTGGCAGGACATTTAGAAAATGTAACACATCTACTAAGAAGACTGCCTAGACTACACTTGTCCGTCCTCTTTTAGAATACTTCAAAGAAGGGCAGCACGTTTACTATTATTGCGAAATATGGGAGAGAGTGTCACAGAAATGATACAGGATTTGGGCTGGACATCATTAAAAGAAAGGAGTTTTTCGCTGCGGCGGAATCTTCTCACGAAATTCAAATCACCAACTTTCTCCTCAGAATGCGAAAATATTTTGTTGACACCGACCTACATAGGGAGAAACGAACATCACGATAATATAAGGGAAATCAGAGCTTGTACGGAAAGAAATAGGTGTTCGTTCTTTCCGCGTGCTATACGAGATTGGAATAATAGAGAATTGTGAAGGTGGTTCGATGAATCCTCTGCCAGGCCCTTAAATGTGTTTTGCAGAGTATCCATGGAGATGTAGATGTAGATGTATGTGTGTAGAAGGGGGACAACTTTTCAAATGAACCTTGTACATGCTTTACAGCCATAAATGGATTATTAACTACAGGATGTGATCCGTTACTAGCACTAGGTGCATTCAAATACACAGATGCTCAGGTGGACGAGCCACACAAAGTTTCTTTGAGATCTGGGTGTCAATACTGCCCAATGGAGCAATAGAACTGTTGGGAGTAAGGGAATGTGATTTAGGCTTCATGGGAGTCCAACGAGCAGCTTGGGAAGCGCCAGACAGAGTCCCACTTACCTAGATAAACCTTACTAGTTGAGGTGCGGTAAGTTCCCCAGAGGTTGCTCGCTAAAGACTGTACCGCCTCAACAGTCATGCATATCATCAGCGGGCAGCATACCTGGAGACTGGCGTTTTCTGAGAGGGGGTTATACCATCGTTGCAAACCGGGCAGTTAAGCTGAGATCCCTGTTCCCTACTACAGAAAACATTCCATTGCCGCGCCGTAAGTGGTCGCTGAAGCATGCCCAGTACTAATGGATTCAGAGGACTGATGGCGCTCATGAGTCCCCAGCTCAGGAAACTGGGCAAACGAATACTAGATCAGAGCAACTCAGGGTAATGGGGAGGGGGGGAGGGGGGGGGCACGTACGGCTTCATCAGAAATATTACGAATGCGGCTAGCGTTCATTATGGCGACAGCTCTGTGACGTCATATTAATAAGGTAAATTTCTGCATAGCGCAACAGATAAAAGTAATCTCGTTACTGACTTGTTTCGCTCTTGACGTAACAATTTTGGTATTCTTCAGCGTATTTGCAACGCAGCACAGCTTAAAATCTTTATGCAAAAGGTGGTAATTTCTTTTTCCAAAAGGGAAATTAGAGTTTAATGTACTGCTGTTGTTAAGAGGATAAAAGGCGAAAATTAATTTTTGGTAGCTAAATACAAAAATTTTCCTTTCTTCCGCCTATTTACTAATTTTAAATTTTCTATCCAATTCAGGTCAATTCCGCTTGTTTCTTTCCTTAACCTGGTCGCAGTTTTTGACGTTATAAAGCTTTTTGTTTCCAAGTTGTGCTCATATAGCATGTTTATTAAATAATTTATAAACCTAAGGACATTTCCCAGCTATTTCAATACAAATTTCGCGGACGAATGTTAATGAGAGTCCAAAGTTTAATAATTTGATATACATAGTTAGGAAATAAGTAGGGGAGAGTGTTGTATCTAGGTTGTACCGAGGAACACATGATGCTTCCTGGTTCAAATGGTTCAGATGGCTCTGAGCACTATGGGACTTAACATCTGAGGTCATCACTCCCCTAGAATTTAGAGCTACTTAAACCTAACTAACCTAAGGACATCACACACATCCATGTCCGAGGTAGGATTCGAACCAGCAACCGTAGCAGTCGCACTGTTCCGGGCTGAAGCGCCTAGAACCGCTCGGCTACCGCGGCCGGCTGATGCTTCCTGTTCGATGTTTCAGTCTACTGACTGATTTTAGAATCACATAGAGGAATGCACACTAGCAAAAGCAATAAGCAGTTCCCGGCATTTTTATACAGTTTTTGTTGTTGTGTGACAAGAGGTTAAGTTTTATGCAACATCTGTAAATACTAAGCTTACTATTTTTCTAAGTGCTATGCAACATATTAAACCTATTTGCAGTATATTGTTAATTTTTCAGCTACAGAGTTTCATGGCTAGTAAAATTCTGTGTATTTTTAAAACTAAGTATATAATGTGTTGACTGTTAAGTCACTCTCCGTCGATTGTGCCCCGTCTTGAAACGGAACAAAAAAAAAAAAAAAAAAAAAAAAATATGGTTCAAATGGCTCTGAGCACTATGGGACTCAACTGCTGTTGTCATCAGTCCCCTAGAACTTAGAACTACTTAAACCTAACTAACCCAAGGACATCACACACATCCATGCCCGAGGCGGGATTCGAACCTGCGACCGTAGCGGTCGCGCGGTTTCAGACTGTAGCGCCTAGAACCGCTCGGCCACTCCTGCCGGCCTGTTGATGACATGTTTCGTTTCCAACATATGTTGTGCAATGACTGATTTTTCATCTGTGAAGTGTTTATAAACATGTGTGTGCAAATGCAGATCTTGAATGAAGTGACATGTACTAAAACGACGGAGAAAAGAATGTCCGCCGGTACTAAAACGTTAAAAATGCTTTCCTTGGATTATGTGGTAAGTTTACACTGTTCATTTTCCACTATTTTGCACATATTTTCCGCGTTTTACTTACGAAATTCATAAACTAACATTAAACATTTTCGTGAGAGGAATATCCATTTCACCTCATTCAAGGGAAGAAATAAAACATGTATTAAGACAATTTACACCTGATGATGGACCCACAGGGTCTGAAATACATCGTGTGGTTAATAAAACACGAAAAAGATGTGACTGAAGGCATTGTTTAATTCATACCTCCAATGTTTTGAATTTTAAGCTGCAAAATATGGATAAAATTAAACAGAAAAAAGACTTGTTTTGTAAATTAAACTGCCTTTTGCTGCTGCTATTTAGTTTATACTAAATAGCAGCAGCAAAAGGCAGTTTAATTTACAAAGCAAGTATTTATATGCTTGCTGCGGAAGATGGCCACGCAAACAAACTTGTTAGAAAAAAGACGTTCAGTTCCCCGACTATTAAGACAGGCATTTGTAGTTTAAACTAATTTTATTCACATCCGCAATCTGTTAATTGATTTAAATTGAAACAGCTAATCTCACTCATTCACACACTATATGATGTAGCACCAACATTTGTGAAACCAGTAGAATGGCGACTTCAGCTATTAGCAACACATAACAACCTCAGTCATAACTTCAAATGTAACGCAATGACTTTGTCAAGCATCTGGCAAGGCCACAGCATCTGTTCAGACCAGTCCTTACCTCTAAGGAAGAGAGACAAGTAAAATTATTCCTTTAACTCTGATCACAGACAATAACTCCATAAAAATTCCGAATAAACTGATACCTAACTTCGACGAGTCGAATAATTAATTCACAATTCATCAAACTTTATCACTGAATTAAAACCACTTAATTAATTTTCCGAAGTCCGCAGACACTACCGAGGTATTATCTACGTAGGGGACTATTGGTTAGAGGGGGCACAGGATAATTTTAACATTCACTGTTTAATTAATATAGAAAACGCCCAAGACGGCGATATCTAGTTTTCTTTTCTGGCCGTTATTTCAAAACGTCGTTGGGCCACGAGTTGGCGAAGGCATACACGTTTCTCCCGCCTTCTGAGAATTTTCACCAGTTCAGGGCACCCAACGTGAGGGGCGGAGGTCCAACGCTCAAGGCTGCTAGAACAATAGGAACGATTCTACGTGTCATCCCTTTTAGGTAGGCTACGAGGACCTTTTCGCTTACCGTGGAGGTGCACTGCGGCTCATCGAGTGAGCCTTTAAATAACAGCAGCTCCTCATCCCCATTCCGTTGCAGTTTCTAGAGGAGTCAACATCGCGAAGTTCAGTGTACGGCAGTTACCGCCATTTAATGTCTGGGGCTTCCCATTCCCTTGGAAACAGCATAGGTTCAGTCATCCGGAAACCACTCGTGTTGTTTCTGAGGCACTCCGCAATTACGATGGTTGCAACTGCGTTAGTGCTACGTCTGTACCTCAAATATTAGCGCCGCAGACCAGCATGTAGCGTGATAAGCTGTCTTCCCTGTTGCTGTTAGAGTGACTATTGGTTGTAGTGATACCCGTTATTACATTTCTGTACTTCTCTGGGGACTCGACTTCATACTGAAGACGGGTTTGTGAACGATTTGTGTGCTTTCAGCTTGTCCTCTAGCAACTATGCTCGCCCAGCAGCTACATTCGGGGTGTAATAATTTATGAATAATTGTGACAAGGCTGACTCTGAATTTGTGTATTCATTTCTGTATACACTTTTCGCCAGATTACTCTGACTTTCACTGTCTGTGGCTTCCCGACTGTCCGTTTTGTAAACCTGTTTCCTACTAGGCTACGAAACACACGCAGAAGAGACGAAGTCAGACGCCAGGGACAGAAACTCCTCAGGTGAGTGATATGCTAGGTAACTTGTCAGCCGGAGCTCCAGCACTTATCTGCTACAGTTACTTCCACCAAAAACCCAAACGCTACAAATTTTTTTTTCTGTACTTAACAAGCATTCACACTTCTAAGTGATTGACTCGTGCTACCTGTCCTTTACCCTTACGTTATCGTTCAGGATTTCGATTTACTTGCTGTACACATACTGTCTGAACTGTATCTGTAAGGATTACTTGTGGGCATTTTTGCAATGATATATATGACTGGAGGCAACCCCGAACTCCGCCATCCAAGGATCAGGTTTTTGAGCGATCAATCTAGCAACGATAGTGTTTGCAAGTACTCTAGTATCTGTACAACAACATATTACAACCAGCTTTTGCTACAAACTGCTAGTATATTTTAGAAACATTGCCACTTTCATCCTCCTGATGTTTTCATCTAACTGAAGCGACTAAGTTGTGTACTTGGATCTTCTCAACGATGTAAGGGTGAACAGTACGGATACACTGTATGATAAGAACTCAGTTATCTATATTCATACTTCTCAGGAACAGTTACTGTTCTGCCCCACTATTCCTCATCCTCAAAGAAAGACGAAACTCTCATTCTCGTATTATCTTGAAGCCTATCACGTCATGAATTTGTGTGTGTCTTCTTGTGTCCACATATTAGCTCAGAAACATATTGTCTCTTACACACGCACACACACACACACACACACAAACACACACACACACACACACACACACACAAACACACACTCACCCACCCACCCACTCATTCTCTCTCTCTCTCTCTCTCTCTCTCTCTCTCTCTCTGTCTAAGGATTTCGTTCTTGTCATACATTTAGACTTAGTACCTCGGGAATTAATTATCATGAATACAGAATACCCGAATCCTGCCACCGATAGCTCTAGTCACCTACTGTATATTTCAATAATTCACTTTTGTATTGTCAAGGTGTTGCGATTACTGCGATTATAAACGTAGTATTCTCTGTTGTAAGCACACGTGTCTCATAAATAAGAAAGCGTTGCCCAATAAATTAAAACAGAGACAAACAATACATTAAAATGTTTAAATTTGTGAAAAAGATTATAAAGAATAAAACAGGTTATTAAATGAAATTATTTAGGAAAGCATATCCCTCTTGCGCAAGAACGAGCAGCTTCGTCCCCCTTCCCACCGTTCCCTAATCCGAACTTGTGCTCCGTCTCTAATGACCTCATTGTCGACGGGACGTTAAACACTAATCTTCTCCCCCTCGGTCCCCGCGTAAGGTCGCACGGAGCTCGCCAGGGGGCCTCCGCAGCAGACGCAAAGCGAGGTGTGGCCAAGTCAGCAGCGGTATACCATGCCCCAGTCAGCTCACGCCACAATAGCACTTCCCGAAAAAGTCAACAAGCTTGTTTTGGATAAATGACTATGTTAATTCAAAATGGTTTGTAGAGCTCTGTTTTTGTAGATAAAAATATCTAGGTCTTCCAGAATATTTAAAGTATTGGTGTAATACTTCCACATTACACTAACCTGTCCTAAATAATGCTTCTGCGTTTTTAAGTGTGTCGTCAGTGCGCAACCGTTCCCGTCGTAGTATTGTTCCCTAATTATAGTCATTAAGTTCCTTCCAGTTTGCCCTATCGTTGTGGCTTATTTTATACACTCGAGAGCCACAGTATTTTTTGCTTCTATTTACAATTGTGTGGACTGACTTTTTCCCAGACCCCCTCCAGTTTCAAAGCTTATACTCACATTAGCTTTCACTAAACTGTAAGTAATGTTTTCTGAATGGAAACCATTAAATGTTAAAATTGTATATCGTTTATTATTTTGACGCCGCCCTTGTCGAGAATCATTCCTGTACGTAATTTTCTTGTGCTTTTTGATGAAGCCACTATCCCTGCATCCATTTGCACGACCTGTTTGCTTAATTATTTGAAGGTCTTTCTGAATTTAGCTTTCATGCAGCAGACCTGTAAAAGGTGTATCCACATATTCGTGGATAAAATTATTTCTCATTTACCAATCGGTGTTGGTAGCTATTCTGTGTATACATATTTGGTGCCTACTGTCATGGTTAGTAATTACGTGGGCGGGTTGAAAACTAATGCCTCCGGATTTTCTATGTGAAAACTCTTAAGGTTTCTTAAATAAAACAGACGTTACTAATATTTTACACCCTTATTCTTCACGTCTACATATTTTCAGCCCTTTCCCGCTGGAGGGCTCCGGACAGTACCGTGTCATATGGTGATGGGTAACTTAAGTTCGTCGAGGAGTGAGAAATAGCGTGTTGTAATTGACTTTCGAATTAGAAGAGCTTGTCCACACATGGAGTACTCTCTCCTTCAGCATGATAATGCCACATCATACACGAGCCCTGTGACACATACAACTATCTTGTGTTCACTGTCATCGATCATCCCCCATACAGTCTCGACTTCACAACATCCGATTTTCAGCTGTTTCCAAAACTTAAAGAACATCTTCGAGGACTTCACTTTGATAGTGATGAAGCGGTGAAAGCAGAGGTGAGTCTGTGGCTCCGTCCACAAAGCCAAACATTCTACAGGTGCGGCATCAACAAACTGGTGTCTCAGTCGGAGAAGTGTGTTCGTCGCCACGGTGATCAGGTTGAGAAATAAATACGTAGACAAGAAGAATAATGATGTTGAATGTTAACAGCGTTTGTTTTATTTAAAAAAAACTGTAAGAGTTTTCACATAAAAAATATCGGAGGCATTAATTTTTAGCGCGCCTTCATACAAGAGCGTGGAAGATTATGCTTATATCCTTTTGTAGCTCGAGCGTCAAGTTAGTTTTAAGGTACATGACGCTCGTCTTCCTCGCTCGTAATTCGTTTCTGTTACGTCGGTGTAATAATGTGACACCAACTGGTAGCCTCAAACAACCCTAATATGGTCTAACCACAATGTCCTGTAGCTCCTGAGCAGCACACGATTCTAGAATAATGGAAAACCAACCCATGCTACGAAGTGTAAGTTAATAATGTGTTATGTATATCGGTTTGTGTGATGAATACTATTAAAACTGTAATTCTTTAAACTACAAAACTCTGCTGAAATCATAAACAGCAAGATTTGCAGATATGAATTTGATCTGTTTTGTTGGTATGAAAGGAGACCGGTATACAGGTTACTGTGGCACGCTCGACAGGACAGTCCTAATCACGCAAAGCAGTAGTGACCTAGGAATGGACAGTATTAACACGCTGTCGCGGTCAGACTCTTGTGTCGTCGTTTGCTTCAAGTGGTAACCCAAGTGATCTGTCTGTGAGCTTCAACTTTACACACGATATGCACGCCAAGAACGAACAGCGAACAGTGAAAAAAATGGTTCAAATGGCTCTGAGCACTATGGGACTTAACATCGATGGTCATCAGTGTCCTAGAACTTAGAACTACTTATACCTAACTAACCGAAGGACATCACACAACACCCAGTCATCACGAGGCAGAGAGAATCCCTGACCCCACCGGGAATCGAACCCGGGAACCCGGGCGCGGGAAGCGAGAACACTACCGCACCGAACAGTGAAGACAACTTTCGCTTCAGACGAACGACGGTACTGACCTCAAGCTATTGTTTCTGTTCAACCAAAAACCTTAAATTTATAAATTCCTTGCTTTACTCACAATTGCCTCCCTCCACAAACCACGGACACTGCTGCGGTGAGGTTGTTTGCGTATCTGAACTATACATACATCCGTGACATAGGTGCAACCACATCACAGGAGTGCTTTGGAGAGGCCAGACTTACACATGACTCCTGACGAGGAGCAGCAGCCTTTTCGGTTCTTGCAGGGGCAACAATCTGGATGACTGATTGATCTGGTCTGGTAACAGCAGCTAACAAGGCCTTGCTGCCTTGGAACAACGAGCAGTTGAACGCAAGGGGAAACAACAGCACAGACGTTTTCCGAAGACATGTAGCTCTACTGTATGCCTTAATAATTATGTTATCCTGTTGCCTTCGGTGGGCAAGAGCGTGGAATATTAGATCCCTTTATCAAGTATGTTGGTTAGAGAATTTAAAATAAACTAAAAATACTTAGCTATAGGTGGAATTAGGGAAGTGCGGTGGCAGGAAATACAGGATCTCTGGTCAGGTGAGTAAGGAGTATTAGCACAAAATCAAAGAGGGTTAATGCATTAGTTTCTACCTCCGTAACTGAGAGGTTAGTGCAGCTGCCAGCCATGTGGAGGACGCGGGTTCAATTCTCGGTACTGCCAGAGATTTTCCCTTGGTGGGAGAATTTGTACAGAGTTCTCTCAACCTCTTGAGACCACTGCAGAGCTACCGTTTAGTGGTGGTTACAAGGTTAAGAAACCCAACAACTGTCGGGAGAGCAGCGGCCGGTGTGGCCTAGCGGTTCTAGGCGCCGCAGTCTCGAACCGCGCGACCACTCCGGTCGCAGGTTCGAATCCTGCCTCGGGCATGGATGTGTGTGATGTTCTTAGGTTAGTTAGGTTTAAGTAGTTCTAAGTTCTAGGGGACTGATGACCTCAGCAGTTAAGTTCTATAGTGCTAAGAACCATTTGAACCATTTTGATAACCTGACACGCTAGAGAAATACATAGTCAGAAATGATTTATCGAAACTATTTCATACATTAAGTATTCATGTCTTTGCTAAAACGCTTTGGAAACTTCTACAAGCTGTACCTACGCATAAACAAAACAGCACATAGGAAAATCTATGCATACATCTTGTTCTGTGTCTCTTATTTTGCGTGTTTGCGATTGTCCAAGTTTCTCGCTTCTTGACAAGTTTGTGCACGTGTCAGCCGTCTTAAGTTGGCAACTTATTTAATATGTCACTAAGTGACCTTGGATGTTTTAAAATTTAATATCGTAGGTAGTTTTATTTTGTTTTCTGAATTCCCGTATTACTGAGAATGATTTGTCAGTAGGTCTGCTGAGTATCTGTTCTTTAGGGATATCCTGTATTTTATCTGTAGCTGTTTGTTATTGTAAATTAGGTTGTGGTAAACCTAAAGTGAGTGTTCTGTATAATTTAGCTGTAAAGTGAAACCACTTTTGCCTTTCTGGATGTAAACGTAAGTTCTGAGGGATAATATCACCGTATATTATATGTCTTTATGTTTGAAACTAGTAAGCCTGATTTTTCTTCCTAATGTACAGCTTGAGAAAGTTTATTGCCTTTTTCATTATTATTTTATGTTTTTTATATTGTACAACGCCCAGCTGCATACGTAATCCATTTGTGTAACAATTTATATTCATCAAACAAATGAACATTCTAATCTTTGATGCTGATAATTTTTTTTTTGCGTATCCCCTGTTTTAGCAGAAATAATCTCCAGTAGAGCACATAATTCCAAAATACTGATGTTTTCAATGGATCCCATAGAACAGTTACATTCGTTTGTAGCCTCGAGTACTCCATACATTGACAACGAATCTCACTGGAGGAACAGCCTTGCGGATCTTTCGCCGATACGAATGTTTTGTGGTAATGGATTCATTAATATGCAGCTGCTGCACTGATTCTCAGACAGCAACCAAGTTAGTTTTTATAAATGCTGCATTTTTAATTTTACAGTGAAATCCATCACTAGTTCGATCATATTCTTTTGAGAGCTTCAGAACATATCGCGTGGTTCTTAAAGAGAATGCCATCGTCTGAGGGATAGAAACCTGCATCAATGGAATGTTACTGTTCACTTTGTTTACGACGTGATGAAGAAAGTGAAGCATCCAGAAGACATTGTGTATGCAACTGAACTGCTGATGAATTGCGTCTGCACTATGCCAGATGATCACTGTCGGCGCGTATGGCGGCGATCTTGGGAGAGGTCCTACTCTTCCAATATTTTGAAGAGGTGCAATGGAGTTACTCCTGGCATAATGGTGTGTGGAGCCATTGTGTGTGGCATCAGGTCAGGACTGCTCGTGATTGAGGGAACTCTGAAGGCACAACGATAGGTCACGGTCATCCTGTCTGCTCATTTGTTAATTCTCACACGACAGACTCGTGGTGCCATTTTTCAACAGGACAGTGCTCTTTCAAACTTGGCACGGATCCCTACGAACTGTCTGCATATTGTTCACTCAATTCCGTGACCAACAATATCCCTAAATCTGTCCAGAGTGTGGGACCAGCTCGGACGTCAACTCCGTCTCATTGCCAGTATCCGCACACCATCATGCCAGGAGTAACTCCGTTGTACCTCTCCAAAATATTGGAAGAGTTGGACATCCCTCCAGGTCGCAGCCATACTCGCCGACGATGATCATCTGGCGAAGTGCATAACTGCGATTTATAGCTGACTACAATGGGACGCCGTTCATCAGTAGTTCGATTCCACACACATCCTAAAATGTCTTCTGAGTGCTTCACTTTCTTCGCCGCGCCACTAACAAAGTGAACAGTAACATTTCCTTAATGCAAACATCTATGCCTCAGACGCTAGCACCACGTACTATGTTTTGAAGATCTCAAAGGAACATTATCGAACTAATGATGTATTTTACTGTAAAATTAAGAAAGCTTGGTATGACAAAATATTTTCTGCGCCTTTTTTTGTAAAAAGGTCACAGTTTCGAAGTTTCAGTCTTATCTGTGTGTAATATTGTCACAAATTACATACAACCGTCAACGACAAGTTCCTTTGCGTCAGAAAACTTTATTTTAAGTTTGTACATACTCCAAGATGCTACTCCAGGCAGGTGTAAAAATGTATGTGCACAACGGAAAATACTTAACGATAAAATGAAGATTTTTCCCTGTCTGACTACCTCCTGAAGCAGATCTTAGGATCTCCTAATGGTGATATTATCTCCTCCTTCTTGCTCCTTAACATATAAATTACAACATAAACATAAATGAATGATTAAGGGAACTAGTAACTACAAAATGATAAATGCCGTTTCTGGTTATACATTTATTCTAGATTAAAACGCCTTTATACATTACATATTTTTATATATCAATGTCAAATGGACATAAAGAGATACAAATGAATTTCCTAACTAATGTGATTGATAAATTTCCCTACTCTGCCTCTTTCTATGGCTACGCGATGTAATATAAGTAACGGGAGATGACTGACATCATCTAGCCTTAATAAGCCGAAGCAATTAGCAATATTACCGAATCTACTGCGTACGGTGCGTCGGAGTGATGGTTCTCGTACACGTCTGCGACGACGGACGAAGTCCAGCCAAAAAATATAAAAAAAACAACTCTTTTAAACACAAGGACGGAAGAAGACGGTCTTCTGACTAGTGTAATGTAATACTGTCTTCTCCTCTCTGTGTTCTACAGACGAGAAACACCAACTCCCAGCCACAAGGACGGCGTTCAGATAACGTCTCAAAGGCAGAAGAAGTGCTCTCAATCACTGAATGCTGCGTACTTAACGACAACTTCCTACCCAGAGGCGAAGTCCAGACTCGCATGAGTTCGCAACAGTACAGTGCCTAACCGTTCTAACTATAAAATCTCCTGAGAGCAAAGACAGCAACTCCATCTGTAGCAACAAAGCTGACACGGGCGCTCAAAACGTCTTCTCTTTCTCTCCACCGCTGGCTTCCCAGCATAGCTCGGCTCCCATCCCTCGTAACTGCAGAAAGCGAATCATATTCTCGAAACAACGAAATATTCTCCCTCTCTACAGATTCTTCCGAACGCCGACCAACCATATTTTAGTCTTTTGTCGTCCAGCGCGGAAAGTTTGCGAGGAAATACCTATCCTCGTTAATTAGGAATACATACAATGGTACGCTTCTCAGAGTAAAAATGCTTGGAAATAACCCAGCCTGCGTGTTTTCTGAGTAACACTTTCTCGTTCCTCTCTGGTGCGTCCAAGATTTTCAGAGTTTCCGAAGTACTATTCGGTTATACTTCCAGCTTAGTTACAATACCGCCTAGCCGCTCCTCTATTATGCTTTAGCGCTCAGGAGCCCCGACCGTCCGCCTAGGGCCACTTCCTGTGTTAAGCAGGATCAACACACCTGTGCGGGCTTTTCCAACCAGGGCCTGAGTTACGCCTGCCGTTCCATTTCCAGTGGTGTTGCAACCTCTACTAGAATAGGCAATCATTCATTACGCCGTTTTGATAATAAAGTCACTCCATCACCTTTTATGCAATAAGCGTTAACAAACATTTACGAGATGTACGCGACAGTGTCATTCTTCTTTAAATATTCATATATACTATGTACAACCTATCAAATGATACCCAATTCCAGTTTTAAATCACGGCAAAGTATGTTGACGAGAGCTTGTAAGGTGCTAAATTATTGCCACCTTAGAATACATTTTAAGTGATGTTAGCACGAGAATATGCTCACAATTCGTAATATACTAAAACCTTAAGTATCCGAAAGATGTTTCTGCATTTAAAATGAATGCATTTCTTTATTTTTAATTATGTTCACTACTTCACATACATTATAGATCAAAATTATGGAGACACCCCGGTGCAGTGCGGAATTTACCACTAGACCCAAGGTGCACGTGAAAGTATAAAAGGTGGCGGGGAATATTGTGTTGTCAGCAGAGAACCAATAACAGCAGAATGGGTCAGTCAGGACAACTTACTAACTTCGAAAGTGAACCAGTCTTTGGATGTCACCTAAGAAACAAATCCGTCAGGGACATTCTAACCCTTCTAATGCTGCCTAAGTCGACTATTGGTAGTATGATTGTTAAACGTACACGCGAAAGAACTACAGATAAACCAAGACCAGGCGGATCTCATGTACGGGCAAGGACCATCGAACGTTGTGGAGGCTGACTGGAAAGAATCGCTTGGAATCAGTGAAGGGAATCTCACGTGATTTCCGAAGTGCCATCAGCAGTTCGGCTATACTCTGTTCACCATAAGAATAAACCTGATATAAACATTACGCTATACATTCTTCCGCGTTTGCTTGAATCTCATTGGATTTCGTCTCACGTGCAGTGGAAGCCAAGTTGTGACGAGTACAGTCAGGTAAGATAATAACGATACGATTTATGCTGTGTTACAAGCACATAGACTGGCCGATAATGTGCGGGACACCATTACTGGTGCATTAAACTT
This sequence comes from Schistocerca gregaria, assembly GCF_023897955.1. Taxonomy (NCBI): domain Eukaryota; kingdom Metazoa; phylum Arthropoda; class Insecta; order Orthoptera; family Acrididae; genus Schistocerca; species Schistocerca gregaria. The sequence continues at coordinate 625,646,950 of NC_064931.1, read as the reverse complement.
GGACAGCACTGGTCAATCAGCGATCCAACTAGCCCGCATTGATGTGAGCAGTTGCAGTTCAGACGTAAAAAGAGACGGGCTAAGAAACAATATAGCTTCGAATGTCATTTACTTTTTAAAGAGAATGAAATTATATTCGGCGAAACTCCAACACTACCGTGCGCTTCTTAGACGACCAGACGAAAAGCATAAAATGCTCTCGTTCTCACCTGACACAGTATTCTAATTGCAAACAAGAGTGACGAAAATTTCTTACTTAAAAACTGGGTAATTTTTCTGAGCGAGCTATGAGTGATGCAAAAGCATACTGCAACGATTCCACAGTACTCTTGAATACTGAAGGTATTAATTACAGTCAATCGTCTAGTAATGTCTTAGCTCCTTCCTTATCCGAATCCGAGAAATACATTTCAGCACTCGAACTGCCATCTGTTACGCTGATAACGAGTCGATCAACAACAGAATCCACAAAGCCACTGAGGCTCCGCATTTTCTGCTCTTCTTTTTCAACGTACCGTTCTATATCTCGCCAACGTTCAGCAGTGACCTGTGAAAAAGCTGTGTGCGTTACTTCCAGTACGTCTGGCAGCTTAAAAGTCTTGTTATTTCTCGAGCAAATCCCTTAATTTGGCTCCAGATAAGCTCTGTTAGGTTCATATTGTAATGATAGAGTGGCAAATGTAAAAATGCAGCATCTGTATGGTGTGCTCGATGCTGTGAAAATGATTATTTTTCATGTTTATACGACACATATCTGTGCTATAAAACAATGGACGAAGTCCAAATAAAGAGTATTTAGTTTTTCATTTTTGCCTTAAAAATTAAGTTATGTTTTCTTCATTTAAACAAATTTTATTAACAATGTTTATTTATATTTGAAATAAAAACAGGACTTTTGTGTGCAATATGTAATTAAAAACAAGAAGACGTGCATTAAAAAATGGTTCAAATGGCTCTGAGCACTATGGGACTCAACTGCTGTGGTCATAAGTCCCCTAGAACTTAGAACTACTTAAACCTAACTAACCTAAGGACATCACACACATCCATGCCCGAGGCAGGATTCGAACCTGCGACCGTAGCAGTCGCGCGGTTCCGGACTGAGCGCCTAGAACCGCTAGACCACCGCGGCCGGCAGACGTGCATTATTCATTAAACATTATAATGGATTTTACTATTACGAGTTGCAGGTAATTCATATTGAACGAAAAAGAAATCTAGCGGAGGGGGGGGGGGGGGGGAGTAGGGGCTTGAACCAGCGCACTATGTATTGCAATGCATTAACAAGCTGCTACGCTACCAATTCCGCTATAATCGAATGCGAGCCAACGTTGAACTGTATCAAATAAAGTGCCTTGGAAAACTTCAAACCCGATTATCTGTGTATATTTACGACAAACATTAAAAACAACATATTTATCTGCACTTTTTAACCATGTTCCACACGCGTGTTTCACTACGGAACAGGAAGCAGCCTCAGCCATTTTCATACTGCGTATTAACAGTGCGACAATCAGAGCACAACAATGCAGAGGCTGTGACTATACACGAGCGTTCTAGGTGCTTCAGTCGGGAACCGCGCGACTGCTACGGTCGCAGGTTCGAATCCTTCTTCGGGCATGGACGTTTGTGATGTCCTTAGGTTAGTTACGTTTAAGTAGTTCTTAGTTCTAGGTTTATTCTTATGATGAACGGAGTATAGCACAATGATTTTGCGTAGGGAGTTAAAAGAACGACGTACAATGTCGAGGAGCTCCTTGTAAGCCACACATTTCTGTGGTCAGTGCTATATGGTGATTGAGGTGGTAGAAAGAGTGATCCCACCAGACAATGGATGACTCAAAACGAGTCATTTCGAATGATGAGTCACGCTATACTATGGGACTACCCGATGGAAGAGTTTTGGTTTGGCGCATGTCTGGAGATCGTTACCTGCCATTATGTGCAGTGCCGACAATGAATGACGGAGGAGGTGGTGTTACGGTACTTCGCTCCACACCTGAGCGTCCAGTATCACTATCTTCTCTGGTTTCGGCCCTTGAGGAAGAATGGGCTGTTATTCCTTCCCAGACATTTAGACACGTTACTGAAAGTGCCCTCAGTAGAGTTCAAGCCGTCATAAAAGCTAAGGGAGCACACACCCAATATTAATGTACACTAATAAGTGTCCAGGTACTTTTGATCAGTTAACGTTTAAAAGGGATACTAAAGAATCCTCACTCTGCAGCGTACGTTCTAACTAGAAATAATGATTCGTACTTTAAACAAGCTCCAAAATCTAAATTTTTGGTGTTGAACCACATTTTGTACTTAGTGTATGTGAAGATAACAGAGATGTAGGTCATAAAGTAGTTACATGAGGCTACAGCAATGAAAACCGATATAATGCACATCAAACCTATGACGATGTAATGAAAATACTACAGCCCTAACGTAGATATAAAAAAGGCTGTCATCCCTAGGACATTAATAACATTCAGTTGTTGATAGTTATTCCTGCTTTAGTTCAAATGGTTCAAATGGCTGAACACTATGGGACTTAACAGCTGAGGTCATCAGTCACCTAGAACGCAGAACCACTTAAACCTAACTAACCTAAGGACATCACACACATCCATGCCTAAGGCAGGGTTTGAACCTGCGACCGTAGCGGTCGCGCGGTTCCAGACTGAAGCGCCTAGAACTGCTTAGCCACTACAGCCAGCCCTGCTTTACTGACTTGTAAAGAAGAACTTGATGCACGAATGCAGTGATATATTTCATGATTTTTCAAATGGCGAGTCATGCCGGTAGTATTTAGACATTCAAAACTGTTATAACGGAAAGTGTACGACATTGTGCTTAATTATCAAGGTCATTCATGAAATGTTCTTTTTGCATTGTATAGGCAGTATAAGTAATGCAATGAGTACAGCTCTTTCCTGCTCACACCTAACGAGAGAAACAGCTCAAAAGAAATCATCAAACCTTCGTTGCATGTTGTTTGGTGATGCAGGCCGACCAGATTGCACATACGCTATTAGCTCTGAATGAAATGCCATACCTGTGGTTATGTGACTGTTATGTGCAGATGCAAGATGAGTTGGCGATCCTTCGCGCACACCTCCAGGCTGCGTTGGCTTCCATCACACAGCTTGAGGCTGCTGCCTAGGGGCATCACTGTGGGAAGTCGGATGAGGGGATGCGAAGGACGTCGGGCAAGTCCCACGTGTCACCCGATCGGTCCATTGCTGTGGCCGCCCAGGTACTGCCTGCACTAAGGTTGATCCCTGACCCTTGATCGAGTGGGAAATCATTCCAAAGTCTGGCAGGCAGCGGAAAACTTTCCGAGGGGCCGATCGTAGGGCCTCCCCGGTTCGATTGACAAACAGGTTTGGGGCGTTATCTGTGCTTGACGATGTCTCTATGCCGGATGCAGTCGTCTACCCTGTTCCAGAGGAAGCTTCTCGGCCCGCAAGGTTTGGGCATTCACAGAGGGTGGGTTTGTTGGTACTTGGGAGCTCCAACGTTAGCCGCGTAATGGGGCTCCTTAGGAACATGGCTGCCAAGGAGGGGAAGGAAGCCAGTGTGCACTCCATGTGCATACCGAGGGGAGTCATTCTGGATGTGGAAAGGTTGCCTCCGGATGCCATGAAGAGTACAGGGTGCAGCCAACTGCAGGTGGTGACACAAGTCGGTACCAATGATGTGTGTCGCTTTGGATTGGAGGAGATTCTCTCTGGTTTCAGGCGGCTAGCGTAAATGGTAAAGACTGACGGTCTTGCTTCCGAGATTAAGTCAGATCTCACCACCTGCAGCATCGTCGATAGAACCGACTGTGGTCCTTTGGTACAGAGTCGAGTGGAGGGTCTGAAACAGAGGCTCAGGCGGTTCTGCGACCGTGTAGGCTGTAGATTCCTTGACTTGCGCCATCTGGTGGTGGGTTTCCGGGTTCCGCTTAATAGGTCAGGTGACCACTACACACAGGAGGCGGTTGCACGGGTAGCGTGCGCTGTGTGGAAGGGACTGGATGGTTTTTTAGGTTAGAGGGTCTCAGGGAACCACAGAACGGACATTCGTCTGAAAGGGGGCAGGTAAAATACAGTAAGGTAGGTGTAGAAACGATCGATATTTCAGTTGTAAATTTTCATAGCTGTGTTGGAAAAGAACCAAAGCTCCAAGCCCTAATAGAAAGCACTGAAGCTGAAATACTTATAGGTATAGAAAGGTGGCTACAGTCGGAAATAAGTTCAGCCGAAATTTTTTCAAACGATTTAACAGCATTCAGAGAGGATAGATTAAATATGGTCTACATCTACATCTACATGGGTATTCTGCAATTCACACTTAAGTGCCTTGCAGAAGATTTATCGAACCATTTTGATACTACTTCTCTACTATTCCACTCTCGAATGGCACGTGGGAAAAAGGAACACCTAAATCTTTCCATTCGAGCTCTGATTTCTCTTATTTTATTATGATGATCATTTTTCCCTACGTAGGTGGGTGTGAACAAAATATTATCGCATTCGGAAGAGAAAATAGATCTCGCCGTAAAGAAAACTGCCTCTGATTCAGGGACTGCCACCCAAACTCGCGTATCATATATCAATGACACTCTTACACCTATTGCGCGAGAACACGAAACGCGCTCCCCTTCTTTGCATTTTTTCGATGTCCTCGGTCAATCCTAACTGGTAAGGATCCCACACCACGCAGCAATATTACAGCAGAGGACGGACATGTGTAATGTAGGCTATCTATTTAGTGGATTTGTCGCATCTTCTAGGTGTTCTGCCAACAAAGCACAGTCTTTGTTCCGCCTTCCTCACAATATTATCTATGTGGTCCTTCTAATTTAAGTTGCTCGTAATTGTAATTCCTAGGTATTTAGTCGAATTGACAGCCCTTAGATTTATGCGATTTATCGTAGACCCAAAATTTATCGGATTTCTTTTACTACCCATGTGGATGACCTCGCACTTTTCCTTGTTTAGTGCCAATTGCCAATTTCCGCACCATACAGAAATTCTCTCTAGATGATTTTGTAATTGCCATTGATCGTCTGATGATTTTACTAGACGGTAAATTACAGCATCATCTGCAAACAATCTAAGAGGGCTGCTCAGATTTTCACCTAGATCATTTATGTAAATCAGAAACAGCAGAGGGCCTATGGCACTACCTTGTGAAACGCCAGATATGACTTCTGTTCTGCTCGATGATTCACCGTCTATCACTACGAACTGTGGCCTCTCTGAGAGGAAATCAGAATCAAGTCACACAACTCAGACGATGCTCCATATACACGCAATTTAATTAACAGTCGCTTGTAAGGAACTGTATCAAAAGCCTTCTCGAAATCTAGAAATATGTAATCGATCTGAGATCCCTTGTCGATATGGGTCTGTAATTCAATGGGTTACTCCTTCTTCCTTTCTTGAATATTGGTGTGACCTGTGCTACTTTCCAGTCTCAGTTGGTGGTGGAGTATTTATTGCTGTCAGAAGTAGTTTGCCTTGTAGTGAAATTGAAGTAGATAGTTCTCGCGAAATACTATGGGTAGATACTATACCTGACAATCGGACTAAACTATTAATTGGATCGTTTTATCGACCACCAACTCAGAAGATGTAGTTGCTGAACAGTTCAAAGAAAACTTGAGTATCATTTCAAATAGGTACCCCACTCATACTTCAATCTACAGCGATTGCTGGAAAAATTATACGTTTAAAGCCGGCGCAGGCATAAAACGTCATCCGAAATTATACTGAATGCTTTCGCAGAAAATTATTTTGAACAGTTAGTTAATGAGCCCACTCGTAGCGTAAATGGTTGCGAAAGCATACTTGACCTCTTAGCAACAAATTATTCTGGACAAATAGTGAATACCGTGACGAATACAGGGATTAGCGACCACAGGGCAATGGCTGGTACGCTGAATACCGTAACACCTACAACCATCAAAAAGAAACGCAAAGTATATCTATTCAAAAAAGGTGATAAAAATGCTCTTAACGCCTTTTTAAGAGACAGTCTTCACACCTTCCGATCTGATCATGTAAGCGTAGAAAAGTTGTGCAATGATTTCAAAGAGATAGTATCGACAACAATAGAGAGGTATATACCACATTATTAGTAAGTGATGGTACTGATCCCTCATGGTACACAAAACGGGTCAGATTGTTGTTGTAGAAGCAGCTAAAAGAGAATGCCAAATTTAAAAGAACGCAAAATCCCCAAGACTGGCAAAGCTCTGCAGAAGTTCGAAATATAGAGCGTACTTCTGTGCGAGATGCTTTTAATAATTTCTACAACGTAAATATTCCTGAATTAGAGTCAAGAACAAATAAGCAACTTATATCACTTAATAAAGCCATGGCCTCGGTCCAGATTGTACACCAGTCAGGTTCCTCTCAGAGTATGCTGATACAATAGCTCCATATTTAGCAATTATAAACAACCGCTCGCTCACAGAAAGATCCGTACCTGCAGACTGGAAAATTGCTCAAGTCACACCAATACCCAAAAAAGGATGTAGGAGTAATCCGCTGAATTACAGGCCCATATCACTAACGTCGATTTGCAGTAGGGTTTTGGAACATATACCGTTTTCGAACATTATGAAGTACCCAGAAAAAAAACGATTTATTGATATGTAGTCAGTACGGATTCAGAAAATATCGTTCTTGCGAAACAACTAGCTCTTCATAATCTAGAAGTAATCATTGCTATCGACAGGGGATGTCATATTGATTCGATATGTTTAGATTTCCAGAAGGCATTCGACACCGTTCCTCACAAGCGTCTTCTAACCAAACTGCGTGCCTATGGAATACCGCCTCAGCTGTGCGACTGGATTTGTGATTTCCTGTCAGAAAGGTCACAATTCGTAGTAACAGACGTAAAGTCATCGAGTGAAACTGAAGTAACATCCGGCGTTCCCCAAGAAAGTGTTATAGGCCTTCTATGGATCCAATTGTATGTTAACGACATGGAAGACAAACTGACTAGGCGTCTTAGATTGTTTGCAGATGATGCTGTCATTTACCGTCGTGTAAAGTTGTCAGATGACCAGACCGAATGGCAAAATGATTTAGATAAGATATCTGTGTGGAGCGAAAAGTGACAACTGAAACTAAATAAAGAAAAGTGTGAAGTTATTCACATGAGTACTAAAAGAAATCCGCTAAATTTCAATTACACGACAAGTCACACAAATTTGTAGGCTGTAAATTCAACTAAATACTTAGGGATTATAAATACAAATAACATAAATTGTGACGATCACATTGATAATGTTGTGGGTGGGGCAAACCAAAGACTGCGATTCATCGGCAGAACACTTAGAAGTTGCAACAGGTCTACTAAACTGCTTACACCACGCTTGTCCGCCCTATTCTGGAGTATTGCTGGGATCCGTATCAGGTGAGACTGACGGATGACATCGAAAAAGTTCAAAAAAGGTCAGTTCGTTTTGTACTATCGCGAAATAGGGGAGATAGTGCCACAGACATGATACGTGATTGGAGTGGCAATCATTAAAACAAAGACGTTTTTCGTTGCGACGGGATCTTCTCATGAAATTTCAATCACCAATTTCCTCCTCCGACTGCGAAAACATTATGTTGGCAGCCACCTACATAGGGAGAAATAATCATCACGATAAAATAAGAGAAATCAGAGCTCGCACAGAAAAATTTAAGTGCTCGTTTTTCCCGCGCCCCGTTCGAGAGTGGAACGGTAGTGAGACAGCTTGATGGTGGTTCATTGAACCCTCTTCCAGGCACTTTATGGTGAATAGCAGAGTAATCACGTAGATGTAGATGGCCAATTCCGCAGAAGTGTGAGCCTAATGTCTGCACACGCTCAGAGTGCTATGGTGTCATGCCTTCCCAAGCATTGTTATTAACTGACCACGATATTGTTGCACTTGGCCTCCCGTGGGCATTATAGGAAACACGCGGTGGCTTTACGGTAAACAAGTACAGTGGTGACTAACGAAGACGCATCGCACTGTGAATTATTTCTGCGTATTCTCTCAAGTGGTTCAGCGAGTCCTTGCGAAATGTCAAGATAAAAACTCATGACAAGCCGACCGAAGCACCCTCTATCCCAGGTGTAACAATATTATGGTCGACTAATACACTCTCGACAGTCTCATGCAATATTTGTAGCTCGAGATGTTTTAGAGTACCTTGAGACATGCACTTCATTTCTCATCCCTACGTCTCCCTGCTGTCGCTTTTCCACGGTATTGCAGAAGTACGAGGAGAACGCAGTAAGTGCCCTAATATGTTTTCCTAGAAACTTCACTCGGTGGAAGAGGAGTGTCTCAGCTTATCCGTAGACGATCGACCGTTGCTGAGGAAACGACGTCAAAGTTTTCGATGTAAATTAGATGCCTTTTAGCATTCAATCCAACTGGTGGCACAGTGGCTAGCAACGTGGACTTTCTCTTTTGCGTCCCGTGTTCGAAATCCGATTACTGTTTTTATTTATTTTATTTTTTCAGTTATCTTCCAATATTCGTAGAAAGTTACAACACGAATGTTCATTACGAAGTTAGGGGATACAAGGACGTTCCATTAATTGTAAAATTAACACTGGGTTTCACAATAACTGTCATACGCTTATTGTATAATATATAAGGTGACAATTATTGAACGATATGGAATAAAAACGTCATAAATTCTGAATGGTTTGTGTCTGGACGTTCAAACATCACGGTTGGCATGATGGGAATTAGTATGAGCATTGTTGTTTAGTTTGGTGACGAAGCCACTTTCATTCGTCAATGAGCAAAATTGGCGCATATGGGGCACTGAGAATCGGCATTTCGCGATCGAGGAGTCTTTTCACCGTCAACGGGTGACGGTGTGGTATGCAATGTCCAGTCACGGAATAATCGATGTGGTATTCCTTGAGGGCACGGTGACTACCGAACGGTAGTGACTTCTAATGAGCGAATTATATGGGGACTCGAGTTATGCCACTTGCCGCAGTCTTTTCGTTAGAGTGCCACGACTACATTACATGCTCGAGGTCCCGGTAGCGAAAAGTATGCATCAGCGATAGCAATGGCACTTCTTAAATGCAGGCGAATGTGTAACTGGTTCTATTAGCAAGACCGATTATAGTTTCCCTCTCAGGGTTGAGACACTACTCCAGTGTACTATCTGTAATGACCTTGCTGTTAACGGGACCTTATATTTCATCATGAGAATCGTTTTAAGAAGCACTGTTGCAGCGTAAGTATAAAGGGATTCATGTGATTTACCGTAGGTGGAAATGGTGAAGAGGGTATCATTGATATCTTAATCCATTGCTGGGATGTACACTACTGGCCATAAAAATTGCTACACCAAGAAGAAATGCAGATGATAAACGGGTATTCATTGGACAAATATGTTATACTAGAACTGACATGTGATTACATTTTCACGCAATTGTGTGCATAGATCCTGAGAAATCAGTACCCAGAACAACCACCTCTGGCCGTAATAACGGCATAATACGCCTGGGCATTGAGTCAAACAGAGCTTGGATGGCGTGTACAGGTACAGCTGCCCATGCAGCTTCACACGATACCACAGTTCATCGAGAGTAGTGACTGGCGTATTGTGACGGGCCATTTGCTCGGCCACCATTGACCAGACGTTTTCAATTGGTGAGAGATCTGGAGAAAGTGCTGGCCAGGGCAGCAGTCGAACATTTTCTGTATCCAGAAAGGTCCGTACAGGACCTGCAACATGCGGTCGTGCATTATCCTGCTGAAATGTAGGGTTTCGCAGGGATCGAATGAAGGTCAGAGCCACGGGTCGTAACACATCTAAAATGTAACGTCCACTGTTCAAAGTGCCGTCAATACGAACAAGAGGTGACCGAGACGTGTAACCAATGGCACACCATACCATGACGCCGGGAAATACGCCAGTATGGCGATGACGAATACACGCTTCCAATGTGCGTTGACCTCGATGTCGTCAAACTCGGATGAGACCATGATGATGCTGTAAACAGAACCTGGATTCATCCGAAAAAATGACGTTTTGCCATTCTGCACCCAGGTTCGCCGTTGAGTACACCATCGCAGATGCTGCTCTCTGTGATGCAGCTTCAAGGGTAACCGCAGCCATGGTCTCCGAGCTGATAGTCGATGCTGCTGCAAGCGTCGTCGAACTGTTCGTGCAGATGGTTGTTGTCTTGCAAACCAAACGTCCCCATCTGTTGACTCAGGTATCGAGACGTGGCTGCACGATCCGTTACAGCCATGCGGATAAGATGCCTGTCATATCGACTGCTAGTGACACGAGGCCGTTGAGTTTCCGTATCACTCTCATGAACCCACCAATTTCATATTCTGCTAAGGGCCACTGGATCTCGACCAGCGCGAACAGCAGTGTCGCGATACGATAAACCGCTATCATGATAGGCTACAAACCGACCTTTATCAAAGTCGGAAACGTGATGGTTCGCATTTCTCCTCCTTACACGAGGCATCACAACAACGTTTCACCAGGCAACGCCGGTCAAGTGCTGTTTGTGTATGAGAAATCGGTTGGAAACTTTCCTCATGACAGCACGCTGTAGGTGTCGCCACCGGCGCCAACCTTGTGTGAATGCTCTGAAAAGCTAATCATTTGCGTATTACAGCATCTTCTTCCTGTCAGTTAAATTTCGTGTCTGTAGCACGTCATCTTCGCGGTGTAGCAATATTAATGGCCAGTAGTATAGTTTAGTACAGGAAAGCTCTTTCAATGGCGGCACCAGTGTCTAAGGTGAATACGCGTAGCAACTGTGCTTGTTCATAGTTGTCTTCCTGTAATGTGTAATAATTAACATACTAATATTCTCGCGTAGCGTTGTAAGTTCCTAAGCTAAGTAACAATACTATTGTCGCGTGTGGTAACACAATGGCCAACGTCCCCACACGAAGCACAAGAAATATAAAAATGAGATACCTAGCACAGCTAGAGCGAGTGAGAGTGGAGTAGAAGCGTACACTTTAAATACCGAGCGGTGTAGTAAATCGAGCGCGCAGAGGCGTGAGACCGGATATGAGAGCCGCTTGGAGTGGCGCCAGCGTGCACCGGATGTCTGCTCGCATTCCAGCCTACAACTTACTGCCGCGTGCCGTGCCACCGCCGACGCGATGGACGCCTGCGCGTAACAGCTCTTTACGAGGGTGGCCAACTTATGTCTCTGCCCTCATGTGTCGGAATGCAACCTAACCAAATGCTACTTTTCTGACATATTTTGATTATGTTATCCAGGGAGGTCCCACATATGGTCGTCATAGAGACTTCCTTCAGTCTTTGCGCATGAAAACTAATAAAGGCTGAATATGGATTTACCAGGGACTATAATCGTTGATTTAAAACTGAACTCCTCTGTTTTAATGGTGACAGGCATGGATTGATAATACGGTTTTGAGCGAGGTGGGTGCATAAATGGCTACTCTATTCCAATTCATCTCCCGACCTCATTTTTCCTCACATATTACCTGCTGTAACGTAGGATTTCAAAGTTCCGCAGATGCCTACGATTTACATAATAATAACAGTGTTCTTTTTCAGTCTTGTGCATTTGTCCCGCATTGGCGTAGGGCCGGGATGGATAGTAACGGATATGGTATGGTTAATTCAACGGATCGCAGGATTCATTCCCTTCCTATCACGACCCCGTTACCCCTCCCCCCCCCCTCCCTCCTAGGAACTCAGTACTTCTACCACAACTATATGTGATTATTAATATTCATGTGAATCTCAGCGAAACGTTTGTAAATGTTTGCGAACCGTGCAACCGAGGCATGACTTGGGCACCAGTCCCGCTTAACCGCATGAGCTTAGAACCTGCGTGGCTCCAGAGATCCGGAAGGGACGTCAATATGACGTGTACGTACCCAGCAACGCATTTCGAGTAAGCTTAGCATGACACTGACATCACCTTGTCCCTTGGATGATTGGCCCCTTGGAAATCGCAGAAACAACAGTTAAATGTTTCACTCGCAGCAATTTGGCCCAGTTGCGGACGTAAGAAAGACGATAAATATCATTATAGATTTTTGCACCAGGCAGAAACGGAGTAAATAAGCACACTTTTATTAAAAAGGAAAAGGAAAATAAATTTTCGTTAAAGTATACAGGGTGTTACAAAAAGGTACGGCCAAACATTCAGGAAACATTCCTCACACACAAATAAAGAAAAGATGTTATGTGGACATGTGTCCGGAAACGCTTAATTTCCATGTCAGAGCTCATTTTAGTTTCGTCAGTAGGTACTGTACTTCCTCGATGCACCGCCAGTTGGCCCAATTGAAGGAAGATAATGTTGACTTCATGTCATCAACAAAGATTTTCTGTGAACGTCTGGGCAGGCATTGTTGGTGATGTCTTGATTGGGATCTATGTTCTTCCACCTACGCTCAATGGAGCACTTTATCATGATTTCATACGGGATACTTTACCTGTGCTGCTAGAACATGTGCCTTTACAAGTACGACACAACATGTGGTTCATGCACGATGGAGCTCCTGCACATTTCAATCGAAGCGTTCGTACGCTTCTCAACAACACATTCGTTGACCGGTGGATTGGTAGAGGCGGACCAATTCCATGGCCTCCACTCTCTCCTGACCTCAACCCACTTGACTTTCATTTATGGGGGCATTTGGAAGCTCTTGTCTACGCAACCCCGGTACCAAATGTAGAGACTCTTGGTGCTCGTATTGTGGACGGCTGTGATACAATACGCCATTCTCCTGGGCTGCATCAGCGCATCAGGGATTCCATGCGACGGAGGGTGGATGCATGTATCCTCGCTAACGGAGGACATTTTAAACATTTCCTGTAACGAAGTGTTTGAAGTCACACTGATACGTTCTGTTGCTGTGTGTTCCCATTCCATGATTAATGTGATTTGAAGAGAAGTAATAAAATGAGCTCTAACATGGGAAGTAAGCGCTTCCGGACACATGTGCACATAACCTATTTTCTTTCTTTATGTGTGAGGAATGTTTCCTGAAAGCTTGGCCGTACCTTTTTGTAACACCCTGTATAGTGCGAGTATGTATCTGTTATGCTGATTAAAATTAAATTTATTCGTAAGACCTGACCATCCTTGTTGCGTATCCGTAAATGCATTGCTGATGTATCACTGTTATCCTGAAAATTTTTGATGACAAATGAAAATGGTTTACTCGGGACCACGCTATCTGCCCTCTAACAAACTGTATAGCAGATTTCATCAAGAGATCTATGTGACAGGTCGTATGCCTGTTTCACATTTCATAGCTCATATTTCATTGGCATTATCTGCCTGATACATAAGTTACTTTCATTATATCTTTGAATTGCTTCGCGTATTTCATTGCGCACAACAGAAACTACCTCACGTATAGGAGGTATTGAAATGCAAAACAATCACAGTCGTAAATGTCTACGGTTGCTAAAACCCGGAGTGTTAATACTAGTCTTTCTTCAGGTTATGTTCGTCGTCAGTAATTAGTGTTCTGCTTTCACATTTCCTCCTCACCTGTAATCGGAAGCCAGCAAAAAATGTCAGCCTACGTAGGTCCAATGCGAAGCTAACGTGCCATATTTGGTGGTTTCCACATATACACTTTCGTATTACGAAAATGCAGTGCTCAGTCCACTGTCTTCATACGTTTCACGTTTACGTACATTTCTCGACGCTTTATCAGAATAAACCGTACTAACAAATCACTCGTTTTAGAAAGATCTTTAATGTGGTGTGCCACTAAAATACTGCATTTTCGTAATACGCGAGTGTATAATTGGAAACCACCAATATTGGCATGTTAGCTTCGAAGAAATAAGAAAACAATGTGAGCACATTACATGATGAGCGCCGTTATTGATCTTACCATGTCCTGTGGGCTTTTACTGCCACTGCTTCATTAACAGCATTTGATTACAAGAATTCATACCACGGGTAACGTTTTTGCCATAAATCTTCAATGTGGCATTCCCTCGAAACGGCATACTACAAGTTATAATACAAGAAAGAATAAAGCCACGAAACCAATATGACGAATGTCGCATCGAGCGTCACGTACATTTGATGTCACTTCCCACAGCGGCTGCTAGAATAGTGGGGAGAGCCATGTAGGATCTAAAGTTTGCTGTGTTAACCTAGTGGGTTGTGGTATACCATCTAAATACCATATCCAATCTGGTCGGTACACTGACTCTCCTCGTTAATCCAACGGGCGAACTGAATCCGGGGTAGGCGCAATCCCCCGTCCTGGAAGTAGCGCCTTAATTTAAGTAATAATATCGCTAAAGTACACAAAATGTGTTGCTACCATTGTATTCACTAATTAGTCATGACGTCCAACATAAATCTAGCAGGAAGAGAAATCCCTACCACCGAAAGTAGTTAATGTTATAGAGGTGGTTTGCTTGCACGCAACAACTATGCAGTCGCGTCCCGCGGTCAAATATGTTTCGGTAAGCTACAGCAGAAATTATATCAACACTGGTTAGCACGACATTACAAAATTTACTATTTGAACTTATACATTACGTATCTTGAGTGTGCAGATGGTTCGTGGCAATGTAGTACGGTGTTCACTTGAACAGATATACTTGCGAACAATGATCTAATCTTGAATTTAGTGGGCGATGACTAGAATAATTCTCAGTATAAATGGCTCTTAGCGTTATGGGACTTAACTGCTGAGGTCATCAGTCCCCTAGAACTTAGAACTACTTTAACCTAACTAACCTATGAACATCACACACATCCATGCCCGAGGCAGGATTGTAACCTGCGACCGTAGCTGTCGCGCGGCTCCAGCCTATAGCGCCTAGAACCGCTCGGTCACTCCAGCCGGCTCTCAGTATATGGAACTGGGCTCTTCTGGGCGCCGACTGTAGCTAAGTCCTGGTGCTTTCCTGAGGAACTCTCTTAATACTGCTATATTAACTGTTAAAACACTCCAACTGACTTGGTACACTCTAAGTGGAAACAGACACCACTCTAAAATTATTTGCAATTTATTTTCTGTAGATCAGTATGAGCAACTGGTGCTGTCAAATTAGTCTGACTCGGCTAATGTATCTTTTATTGCTCATAATATGTGAATTCTTCCTGCATACTTCATACTAGTGTATCGGCTGTTACTCAATTTTAAACAGCTCAGCAAAATCGGATGGTTTCACCGTTTGCTTTATACTGCTATGCTGTTCAAACACAGTTATTTTGTGTGTATGTGCGTCTGCAACTACATAACTAGTGGGTACGCTTCAGATCTAAATGGAATAAAAAGGACTGACGATAGGTAAAGTCGTCTTTAAGAGGTTTATCATTTCTTCCAAATAAACTGCTTACGAACATGAAGCAATTTATATTTTCTGAAAAGGTTGGTTTAATTTTACGACATTTGCAAGGTCTTAAAATTTGTTTTTAAACGCAATCAGAATATTTAACACCGTCCCCAGTTAGAAAATTAGAACTCGACACGAAAATGTCAACCCTAATCAACTACGAGTACCTTGAAATTCCGGAAAAACCTTTAGATGAACTAGTCACCTTATACTCAAAACAGAAATAGGTAAATTGAACCAAAATTGAATTAAGATAAAATTGTGTAATTGCATATACGGGATAATTAAGAATTACTATTACACAGGTACAGTTGTAGAGCGTGCTCAGGGCAGTAAGATTTGGCCATAAATCCACGTCTGGAGATGTACCGTTTGAAAGATAAACGACTTTGAAAGAATGTCGAAAGATGCGCCACACATGCATCAACCAACTCGTGCCTGCGTGGACTACAACGTATGCTCGAAGTGGTGACCATCAGTTTCGTTGCACATAGTGTAACTGAGGAAAATAATCAAATGCACACGATCCAAAAATCCTGGCATACTCTGAACGGCATCCGCTGTCTCAGCATGCATCCACGTTTGCCTGATAGATGTCTAATTGTGAACCAGTCGGATGAGGTAAGGAGGAAACATGGCATAATCCGTGTTATGTGCGCCATCTTAGGGCGTCAGGCCGTAACTACCATGTGCCTAAGTGAAGACTGATGTTGCTGTGTGACACCCTCTGTATGTGTGGCTGTCTCGTACCTACTGGAGGACATATCAAATATTATAATAATTATATTGTTTTTACTATCAGTATTTAGTATATTGCTTCAGAAAAGTTCCAGATAATTGAATTCGTCCGAAAATTTGAGAACAAGTGTCATACAAGTTAGAGAGAGTGCTGGAAAGTGACGTCTGCGAATTCTTTACGTGAAAACTCTTGTAGCTTTTTAGCTTTTTAAATAAAATACACGTCATTACCATTCTACATTTTTAATCTTCATGTCTGCATATTTGCAGCCCTCTGCCGCTAGAGGGCTCCGAAGTGTAGCACGTAACATGACAGTGTGCAACGTAACTACGTCGGCGAGTAAGAAACAACGTGCTGTAACCGAGTTTCAAATTCGAAGTGTTCGTGCGTTCATGGGGCATCCTCTCGTACAGCGTGACAATGCTAGGCTACACACGAGCGCTGCGATACCTGCAGCAATCCGATGCCTTGGGTTCACCGTCATCGATCATCCTTCATACAGTCCCGGCTTGGCCCCTTCCGATTTTCATCTGTTTCCAAAACTTAAAGAACACCTTCGAAGTTTTAACTTTGATAGTGATGTGGTGCAAGCAGAAGTGAGGTTATGGCTTCGTCAACAATGTCAAACATTCTAACGTGACGGCGTCAACGAACTGGTTCCTCGCAGTGAGAAATGTGCTCCTCACCAGGGTGACTATGTTGAGAAATAAATATGTGGACACGATGCATAAAGATATAAAATGTCAGCAAAGTTTGTTTTATTTACAAAGCTGGAAGAGTTTCCACATAAAAAATTACGAGGCATTGCTTTTCAGTATGCCCTTGTAATATAAGAAATATAACAGCAACAAATTCTCACAACTTTCTTAACAATATAATTTAGAAAATGTAAAATCGAAGTGTGCGCTCACCACTATCAGTGCTTCACTTATGTTAGCACTACGATAGTGAACACAACTATGAGGATTATGGCTGTGTGACCGAGCGAGGTGGCGCACTGGACTCGCATTCGGGAGGACGGCGGTTCAATCCCGTCTCCGGCCATCCTGATTTAGGTTTTCCGTGATTTCCCTAAATCGCTTGAGGCAAATGACGGGATGGTTCCTTTGAAAGGGCACGGGCGATTTCCTTCCCCGTCCTTCCCTCACCCGAGCTTGCGCTCCGTCTCTAATGACCTCGTTGTCGACGGGTCGTTAACCACTAATCTCCTCCTCCTCCTTTTATGGCTGTGTGAGCGTACAGGTGTTGAGAATGCTGTTCTTGTAGCCGTTTGCACCTATGCTCGGGACGTCAGTCGTTCTGCTTCTTTTTTCCCTTAGTGGAGGGTCTTTTCCTTTCTGTTTTGCGTCGTTTGTCGATTCTACCTGTGGACTTACTAAACTTGTCGGATTTGGTGCTGACACCGAGCACCAAGCACGGTCAGCCTCTGAAAGTTCCCTTTTACCTGGCTGGAATGTTACTGGGCGGGATGCAAGCTCATTCACATAGAAAGGTCTTCACATAAGCCACTAAAAAGTATCCTCTGTTACATGTCGCTTGTAATTTATACAGCTCCTAGCATTTGCGAGACCTCTGGCATTGAGAGATAAATATCTGTGCTAATGTAAGTGCTTATTACTGAACTGTGTTATAGTGAAGCCGGCCGGAGTGGCCGAACGATTCTAGGCGCCACAGTCTCGAACCAGACCCAGGTTCGAATCCTGCCTCGGGCATGTGTCATGTCCTTAGGTTAGTTAGGTTTAAGTAGTTCTAAGTTCTAGGGGACTGATGGCCTCAGCAGTTAAGTCCCATAGTGCTCAGAGCCGTTTGAACCATTTGTTATGGTGAGAAGGTAAGGGTGTGTGTGATCATCCCCCCCCCCCCCCCCCCCCTTGGATACACGCCTAAATGATGCCGTCATTGGTCACCTTGTTTATGTGTGATTATAAGCAGCAGGCGAAAGTGTACCCCGAGAGCGAGAGAACAGGCCTTTTGAGTTCGATAAGATGAACATTGAGGATATAAGATGAACATCAACAAAAGCAAAACGAGGATAATGGAATGTAGTCGAATTAAGTCGGGAGATGCTCAGGGTATTAGATTAGGAAATGAGACACTTAAAGTAGTAAAGGAGTTTTGCTATTTGGGGAGCAAAATAACTGATGATGGTCGAAGTAGAGAGGATATAAAATGTAGACTGGCAATGGCAAGGAAAGCGTTTCTGAAGAAGAGAAATTTGTTAACATCGAGTATAGATTTAAGTGTCAGGAAGTCATTTCTGAAAGTATTTGTATGGAGTGTAGCCATGTATGGAAGTGAAACATGGACGATAAATAGTTTGGACAAGAAGAGAATAGAAGCTTTCGAATTGTGGTGCTATAGAAGAATGCTGAAGATTAGATGGGTAGATCACATAACTAATGAGGAAGTATTGAATAGGATTGGGCAGAAGAGAAGTTTGTGGCACAACTTGACTAGAAAAAGGGATGGATTGGTAGGACATGTTCTGAGGCATCAAGGGATCACAAATTTACCATTGGAGGGCAGCGTGGAGGGTAAAAATCGTAGAGGGAGACCAAGAGATGAATACACCCAGCATATTCAGAAGGATGTAGGTTGCAGTAGGTACTGGGAGATGAAGAAGCTTACACAGGATAGAGTAGCATGGAGAGCTGCATCAAACCAGTCTCAGGACTGAAGACCACAACAACAACAACACTTGATTAATACACAGAAAACAGTACGGTATTTTAAAATTAATACAATCTTCTGCTTAATTGTGTCTTCATCATATCGCACAAATAATACCCCGTGTTAATTAAATTCAATCGTTCCTCTAAAAATACGCACTTATATATATATGTTTCATCACGATAACATTTTACTCTCCCATCCTTGGTCAAATCACACATCACACTTCCGCCCATGTCTGGCACAAGTGCTAGAACAGATCGCCACCGCCATGAATTAATTCTTCTTCTTCTTTCGTTTCACCCTCCTTGGGGTACGCTGGATCAATCATTTCTTGTGCGTTGTTCTTTTTTTAGGGCCCAGTATTTCTTCATTCTTTCTGATCTTCTCCTCCTTTCTTCTTCTGAGATGAAGGGTTTGGACTTTTGTGTGGATTTGTCTTGGAACCTTATGTTTTCATCTTTAGTAATTAATTCAGCAGTTCGATCAATAAGTGAATTTTCTGAAATCTTTAATTCCACTAGGTCTTTCTCAGTTTCTTTAAACCAGTTGGGCTTCGTTTTTCGGTTACGGAAGAGGTCAAAGATTTGTTTAGTTAATCTGTTGGAATTCATTCTGAGAAGATGACCATAAAAATTTATTCTCCTTTTTCGCATAGAATCTGAAAGTTTTTCAATTTTCTTGTAGAGCGTTTCATTTTTTATCTATATAATCTTATTGTCTTGAAATTTTAGCCCAATGATTTTTCTTAAAATTTTTCTTTCCTTTACCTCAAGTTTCTCCATTTGGCCTTTGAAATTCATGTTAAGCGTTTCTGCTGCATACAGTGCTTCTGGCTTAATCACTATCTTGTAATGTGTAATTTTGGACCCCCATGAAAGGGATTTTTTGTTGTATGTATTTTATGTTAGTTGGAAGGCCAATTCAAGTTTATTTTTTCTGGATTCCATTTTTTTGCCTTCCCCAGCATTCCAACTAATCCATTCTCCGAGATATTTGAATTCTTTTACTGTTTCAATCTTCTGTTCTTGAACGTTGAGGTATTTACATGAGTGTTTGATGTTTGTCAATATCTTAGTTTTCTCAGAGGAGATGTGAAGACCAATTTTAGCTGCTTGTTTCTTTAGTTCAAAGATTTGCTCCCGTGCTTCTTCCATTGTTTTAGCAAACAGGGCCATATCATCTGCAAAAGCAATGCGATTTACTTTAAGGTTCTTCTTTTTGCAACCCAACCTTATACCACTCTTAATATTTGTGTTCCATTCTCTGACTACTTTCTCAAGCGCACAATTGAACAGCAACGGCGAGAGCCCATCGCTCTGTCGCACTCCCGTTTTTCAAATGGTTCAAATGGCTCTAAGCACTACGGGACTTAACATCTGTGGTCATCAGTCCCCTAGAACTTAGAACTACTTAAACCTAACTAACCTAAGGAGATCACACACATCCATGCCCGAGGCAGGATTCGAACCTGCGACCGTAGCAGTCACGCGGTTCCGGACTGCAGCGCCTTAACCGCGAGACCACCGCGGCCGGCACTCCCGTTTTTATTTCAAAGGGTTCCGATAGATCGCCCATAAATTTAACTTTCGAAAATGTATTTGTAAGGGGCGCTTTTATAATATTAGTTGTTTTCTTATCCAAACCCATTTCTTCCAGGACTGACAACAAAGATTCTCTGTCAATCGAATCATATGCTTTTTTGAAATCAATGAAGGAGATTACGTACGTCTTTGCCCTTGATTTTTGGTATGCCATAATGTTTTTGAGATTTAGTATTTGTTCCGAACATGATCTGCCCTTTCTAAAACCTCCCTGGTATTCCCCGATTTGCAGATCCAATTGCGGCTCTGCCCTGTTCAAAAGGACTTTAGAAAGAATCTTGTACGTTGTATCCAGCTGTGATATTCCTCTGTAATTGTTGGGGTCTGTCTTCAAACCTTTCTTGTGGATAGGGTGGATGAGAGCTGTTCTCCATTCTGTGGGGATCTCTTCTTCTTTCCAGATTTGATCTAAAACACACTTAAGGGATGTAACTGCATTTTTGTCAGCCTTTTTCCATAGTTCGGCCACTATTTGATTTTCTCCGGACGCCTTGTTTTTAAGTTCTGAAATGACCTTCTGTAGTTCTTCAGTCGTCGGTGGTTCCGAATCTGGCTTCTCACGGCTGTTTGGGATGGATTCAAATTTTTCAAGGATAGGTTCACAATTCAAGAGTTTCTCAAAGTAGCCTGCTAGTATTTTGCAGTTTTCCGTGTTGTTGTGAGCGATGGTCCCATTTACATCTCGAAATTGGAGGGTGGGTGCTTTGTATCTTGATAACCTTTGTTTGAAAGTTCTGTAAAAGCTTCTTGTGTTGTTTTTAGCAAATTCTTCATCAATTTGGAGGAGAGTTTTGTTTTCATGTGTCTTCTTAATCCTTTTTATATTTTTATTTACCAGTTTTCTAACTGTAATGAAATTCAGTCTACTTTCTTCTGTTTTCTGTGATGGCCAATTTTGCCATGCCTGTTTTCTTGTTTCAATGAGGGCATCACATTCCAGTGACCACCAGGCATGTCTTTTACTTTTTTTGTTAGGTGCTATCCGTTCAGCTGTAGTAATGAGGTTTTCCTCGATATCCCCCCATCTTTGTGTCTGAATGGTTTCTGTTGCTTTTGTGAATTCATCTGATTTTAATATCTTTTCTGTGCTATACTTCCGAACCTTAATTTGTTTCATGCTGCGTTTCCTGTTTGGGATGACTTTGAACTTAATTTTAGAGAGGTAGTGGCCTGAATCCAAGTTTGCACCCCTGAGTACCCTAACATTCATGATTTCTTTGCTAGAAATCTTCTTGATTGCCACATGATCAAGTTGAAATTCCCCAAGGCTAGGATTTGGAGATACCCATGTCTTTTGTCTTCGTGGTAGTTTCCTGAAAGCTGTGGATTTAAGAATTAAGTTGTGTGCTTGGCAAAGTTCTATTAGTCTCACACCATTTCTGTTTGTTCTCTTGTGTGCAGGATAGTTTCCAACTATTTTCTTATATCTTTTTTCTTTACCAATCTGTGCACTAAAATCTCCAAGAAGAATGATGATGTTTTTATCTGGAATTTTCTGAATAATGTCATCTAGATGATTCCAAAAGGCCTCCACTTTTTCTTTGTTTTTCCTGTTATCCTCGTTTATAGGGGCATGTGCATTGATAATTGTGTAGATTTTGTTTGTGCTTGTGAATGTACGACTTGAGATTCTTTCTTATTGTGAATCAAAGCCAACTATTGAGTTCAAGATTTGTTTGTTGATTATAAAGGCTGTCCCAAGATGTGGTACATTTTTCATTACTCTCGGTCCCACTTTCCCTTTGTATATCCTAAAACCTTCGGAATCGAAGGTATCTGTATCCATGTATCGTGTTTCTTGAATGGCTGCTATGAGTACGTTGTGGTTCTTTAGCGTATCTGTTAGATGTTTTAGTTTTCCGGTTTTCAACAATGTGTTTGCATTGATAGTTGCTAGGTATGTTGATTGCCTATGTTGAAATTTGGATGAGATTCCAAGACACTCCGACTTGTCTTTGTGCAATGTTGCAGACTCCCCAGAATCCGAATGTCTGCTGACGTACTGGCGTACGGTGGATCGTCCACCTGGGGTAAAATAGTTTACATCACACACTTCCATGATTGATGAAAGTTATTTTGGGTGTGGCCAAAAGGCCACAAAATATACAACCAAGATTGTGAGTCCTGGAGGTAGTTCTTCCGCTCTCTCCGCCGTTGGGAATCAGAACTTCCTCTTCCGCCTTTGAGACCGTTGACCAGTTTTCACCCAGTAACCCTAGGCAGGGGCCCTTACAGGGTGCTACCATCCGGAGCCAGATGGACCCAGGTTTTTTAACGAGGTGTTACTCCTCCCCCTCCTCCTTCCTCATCACTTGCAAAATGAGGCCCCGGACTTGGGACCGGCAGTGGTGGAGTTGAATTAATTCATTGACCAATTGATCACATAATAATTAACTAGACCGTTGTCGTCTTAAGACACGACTACTATGAATTCATCAATAAATTTTTGTTGATGGGCAAACCAAGTTGCCAGTGACATTGTAATTCTGTCGAGGACGGCAAAGGACTTGGAAAACTAGTTGATCAGAATGGATAGTGTCTTGAAAAGAAATTATAAGACGAATACAAACTTAAGAGACTGCATGTAGGATGCTGGTGCGACATAGTCTTGAGTACTGCTCGAGTGTTTGGGATCCGTACCAGGTCGCATTGAAGGAAGACATCGAAACAATTAAGAGGCAGTCTGCTAGATTTGTTACCGGTAAGTTCGAACAACACGTAAGTGTCACGGAGATGCTTCGGGAACTAAAATTGGAATTCCCAGAGGATAGGCGACGTTCTTTTCCAGACACACAACTGAGAAAATTTAGAGAACAGACATTTGAATATGACTGCCGAACGATTCTACTGCCGCCAACGTACACTGGGCATAAGAACCACGGAGATAAGATTCGATGAATTAGGGGTCATACAGAGGCATATGGACAGTCGTTTTTCCCTCACTCTGTTTGTGAATGGAACAGGAAAGGAAATGACTAGTAGAGGTACATGGTACCCTCCGCCACGTAACGTATTGTGGCTGGCCGACTATCGAAGTAGATGTTAAGTAAAATAAAGTTAAATGAGTGGGGTCGAATGAAATTAGGCGTTGCGGCAGGAATTAGGTACGGAAATGACACGTTAATGTAACTCATGAGTTCTGCTATTTGAACAACAAAATAACTAATGATAACTGAAACAGAGAATATTTACATTGCAGACTGGTAATAGAAATAACATAATTCCTGAAAAGGGGACATTTTTTAATCCCGAATTTAAATGTAAGTCTTAGGAAGTTCTTTCTGAAGGTCTTTGTTTTGATTTTTCCGTTTTACAGAAGTGAGTCTTGAGCAGTAAACAGTCAAGACGAGGAGAGAATTAAAGCTTTATGGATGTGCCGCTACAGAACAATATTGTACAAGCGTACTTCAAAAGTAAGCTACATATTATTATGGCAGGCCATTTAACCTTTATTGAATTCTGCACTAGATTACCAAATACACAAACATAGACACTGTTTGTGAACATAGTCACCAAATCTCTGTAAACTGCGGTCGGAACGTACCACCAATTGTTCAGTACCCGAACGATAGAAATCCACTCCAGTGTGACGGAGCCATTCGAGAACCGCTGTGAACGTCCTCATCGTTTGAAAACCTGCGACTGCTGTGAAACAGTTCCTCCATTGCCTGGGCTTTGTCATCTGTGGTCGATGTCGATGGCCTTCCTTACCCATCAGCATCACGCAAACCTGTGCGGCCTTGGTCAAATTGTAGGCATCATTTCGCTGCTTCAGGAAGCGACATTTTATTTGTTCCATATACCGTCAGAATTTTACGGTGAATCCGCATGAAATTTAGAAGTTTTGATCACAAGGGTCATACTACTCTACGTACTACAACTGTGGTTTACGTTCCCAGTTGCCTCGCCACTTAACTCCAACACTATGATGCACCTGTTATTCGTACCGCAGCAGAACTGTATCCGCAGAAAACTTGGTATGCTCGCTCTCTTCTGACAATGCGCTTCTTTTGTTGCATAGCAATCTTAGCCTGTGAACGACATGGGACACTTGCTTTTTGAAGTTCCCTCATAGATTAGATGAGTAAACTGGATAACTAATGAAGTGGTACTGAATCTATAAGGGGAAAATATAAATTTCTGGCACTAAGGTGACGGGATACATCTTGAGGTATCACGCAACTGTCCGTCTGGTAATGAATGGAAGTGTCGTGTGTAAACATTTTGACGATAGAGCATGGCTTGATTACAGTAATCAATTTCAAATGGATTTAGTAATTTTGAGGAAAGCAAGAGGCTTTCACAGAATAAACTAGTGTGGAGAGCTGAAGCAATTCAGTCCTTTAAATAAAGATCACAACAGCAATAGAAACCAGGTCAATGGATCCCACAGAAGAGCTCACAGATATGAGGCAGAGGCACCTACGAAACGCAGGTTTCGTGTGAGCAGACAAAGCATTGCGTCGGTGTATTTCCTCATGTTATAGTAGTACAATCAGTTATAAATTCCTACTAGATTACTTCTGTTGTAGCGTACTAGAAAGCTAGCACAAGGCTTTGGACTGTCAGCTCTTCAAGTGTCTGATTGATTGATAGAGCCACCATGGCGTTGCTGATAATTCTTCACAGAAATATAACGACGCTTAACCTCTGATACTCCACATCAACAGCATCTGCCAGTTAAACTCCGCCGGCCGGTGTGACCGAGCGGTTCTAGGCGCTTCAGTCTGGAACCGCACGACCGCTACGGTCGCAGGTTCGAATTCTGCCTCGGGCATGGATGTGTGTGATGTCCTTGGGTTTGTTAGGTTTAAGTAGTTCTAAGTTCTAGGGGACTGATGACCTCAGATGTTAAGTCCCTTAGTGCTCAGAGCCATTTGCACCAGTTACACTTCTTTGGACAGGATTATCACTGGGTGAACTGCTACAATGAAATTACCAGATGTCTATATATGTGGAAGGGTAATGTACCGCCTCTGCCTGCGACAGTGTCACAATCGCACAATTCTCTCCCTTGGAGATGTGTCTGCAGCGTTTGAAACTGGTCTTCATGTTATGAGCTACCTTCATGTTTGCCGGCCGCGGTGGCCGAGCAGTTCTAGGCATTTCTGTCAGGAACCGCGCGACTGATACGGTCGCAGGTTCGAATCCCTCCTCGGGCATAGATGTGTGTGATGTCCTTGGGTTTGTTAGGTTTACGTAGTTCTAAGTTCTAGGGGACTGATGACCTCAGACGTTAAGTCCCTTAGTGCTCAGAGCCATTTGCACCAGTTACACTCCTTTGGACAGGATTATCACTGGGTGAACTGCTACAATGAAATTACCAGATGTCTATATATGTGGAAGGGTAATGTACTGTCTCTGCCTGCGACAGTGTCACAATCGCACAATTCTCTCCCTTGGAGATGTGTCTGCAGCGTTTGAAACTGGTCTTCATTTTATGAGCTACCTTCATGTTTGTCGGCCGCGGCGGCCGAGCAGTTCTAGGCATTTCTGTCAGGAACCGCGCGACTGATACGGTCGCAGGTTCGAATCCTGCCTCGGGGATGGATGTGTGCGATGTCCTTAGTATAATTAGGTTTAAGTAGTTTTAAGTTCCATGGGACTGATGACCTCAGAAATTCAGCCCCATAATTCTCAGAGCCATTTAAACCATTGAGCCTTCATGTTTATTTCTTGTGGTGTGAATACTTTCTTAATAAGTGATATTCAAGGTCCCCTACTTCCGCTATGCTTTTCTCTTATGCCATTGCTGCAACTTTTGTCGCAATTTAATAATTCCTGACGCTCTTCAATTGTGCCCGGCAGTTGTTCTTCATGTTCCATAAAACTTCTTTACTGAGTACCGTTTACATAAGTATCACGAGCAGTGACTTTTGTGACATATTCTCCAAACCGCGCGATATGAAACACTTTTTATTGTCCAATAGAGTAATGATTTATGACATTTTTTGCTTTTCAATTGCTTTGATCGGCCACTTACATCTTACGTGGAAAGGCTATAATAAAAAACAGGAACTCTAACTGGACTAGCCTCCCCCCATGAACCATGGACCTTGCCGTTGGTGGGGAGGCTTGCGTGCCTCAGCGATACAGATGGCCGTACCGTAGGTGCAACCACAACGGAGGGGTATCTGTTGAGAGGCCAGACAAACGTGTGGTTCCTGAAGAGGGGCAGCAGCCTTTTCAGTAGTTGCAGGGGCAACAGTCTGGATGATTGACTGACCTGGCCTTGCAACATTAACCAAAACGGCCTTGCTGTGCTGGTACTGCGAACGGCTGAAAGCAACGGGAAACTACAGCCGTAATTTTTCCCGAGGACATGCAGCTTTACTGTATGATTAAATGATGATGGCATCCCCTTGGGTAAAATATTCCGGAGGTAAAATAGTCCCCCATTCGGATCTCCGGGCGGGGACTACTCAGGAGGATGTCGTTATCAGGAGAAAGAAAACTGGCGTTCTACGGATCGGAGCGTGGAATGTCAGATCCCTTAATCGGGCAGGTAGGTTAGAAAATTTAAAAAGGGAAATGGATAGGTTAAAGTTAGATATAGTGGGAATTAGTGAAGTTCGGTGGCAGGAGGAACAAGACTTCTGGTCAGGTGACTACAGGGTTATAAACACAAAATCAAATAGGGGTAATGCAGGAGTAGGTTTAATAATGAATAGGAAAATAGGAATGCGGGTAAGCTACTACAAACAGCATAGTGAACGCATTGTTGTGGCCAAGATAGATACAAAGCCCACACCTACTACAGTAGTACAAGTTTATATGCCAACTAGCTCTGCAGATGATGAAGAAATTGAAGAAATGTACGATGAAATAAAAGAAATTATTCAGATTGTGAAGGGAGACGAAAATTTAATAGTAATGGGTGACTGGAATTCGAGTGTAGGAAAAGGGAGAGAAGGAAACATAGTAGGTGAATATGGATTGGGGCTAAGAAATGAAACAGGAAGCCGCCTAGTAGAATTTTGCACAGAGCACAACTTAATCATAGCTAACACTTGGTTTAAGAATCATGATAGAAGGTTGTATACGTGGAAGAACCCTGGAGATACTAAAAGGTATCAGATAGATTATATAATGGTAAGACAGAGATTTAGGAACCAGGTTTTAAGTTGTAAGACATTTCCAGGGGCAGATGTGGACTCTGACCACAATCTATTGGTTATGACCTGTAGATTAAAACTGAAGAAACTGCAAAAACGTGGGAAATTAAGGAGATGGGACCTGGATAAACTGAAAGAACCAGAGGTTGTACGGAGTTTCAGAGAGAGCATAAGGGAACAATTGACAGGAATAGGGGAAAGAAATACAGTAGAAGAAGAATGGGTAGCTCTGAGGGATGTGGCATAGTGAAGGCAGCAGAGGATAAAGTAGGTACAAAGACGAGGGCTGCTAGAAATCCTTAGGTAACAGAAGAAATATTGAATTTAATTGTTGAAAGGAGAAAATATAAAAATGCAGTAAATGAAGCAGGCAAAAAGGAATACAAACGTCTCAAAAATGAGATCGACAGGAAGTGCAAAATGGCTAAACAGGGATGGCTAGAGGACAAATGTAAGGATGTAGAAGCTTATCTCACTAGGGGTAAGATAGATACAGCCTACAGGAAAATTAAAGAGACCTTTGTAGAGAAGAGAACCACGTGTATGAATATCAAGAGCTCAGATGGCAGCCCAGTTCTAAGCAAAGAAGGGAAGGCAGAAAGGTGGAAGGAGTATATAGAAGGTTTATACAAGGGCGATGTACTTGAGGACAATATTATGGAAATAGAAGAGGATGTAGATGAAGACGAAATGGGAGATACGATACTGCGTGAAGAGTTTGACAGAGCACTGAAAGACCTGAGTCGAAACAAGGCCCCCGGAGTAGACAACATTCCATTAGAACTACTGACGACCTTGGGAGAGCCAGTCATGACAAAACTCTACCAGCTGGTGAGCAAGATGTATGAGACAGGCGAAATACCCTCAGACTTCAAGAAGAATATAATAATTCCAATCCCAAAGAAAGCAGGTGCTGACAGATGTGAAAATTACCGAACTATCAGTTTAATAAGCCACGGCTGCAAAATACTAACGCGAATTCTTTACAGACGAATGGAAAAACTGGTAGATGCAGACCTCGGGGAGGATCAGTTTGGATTCCGTCGAAATGTTGGAACACGTGAGGCAATACTGACCTTACGACTTATCTTAGAAGAAAGATTAAGAAAAGGCAAACCTACGTTTCTAGCATTTGTAGACTTAGAGAAAGCTTTTGACAATGTTGACTGGAATACTCTTTTTCAAATTCTAAAGGTGGCAGGGGTAAAATACAGGGAGCGAAAGCCTATTTATAATTTGTACAGAAACCAGATGGCAGTTATAAGAGTCGAGGGGCATGAAAGGGAAGCAACAGTTGGGAAAGGAGTGAGACAGGGTTGTAGCCTCTCCCCGATGTTATTCAATCTGTATATTGAGCAAGCAGTAAAGGAAACAAAAGAAAAATTTGGAGTAGGTATTAAAATTCATGGAGACGAAGTAAAAACTTTGAGGTTCGCCGATGACATTGTAATTCTGTCAGAGACGGCAAAGGACTTGGAAGAGCAGTTGAACGGAATGGACAGTGTCTTGAAAGGAGGATATAAGATGAACATCAACAAAAGCAAAACGAGGATAATGGAATGTAGTCAAATTAAATCGGGTGATGCTGAGGGAATTAGATTAGGAAATGAGACACTTAAAGTAGTAAAGGAGTTTTGCTATTTAGGAAGTGAAATAACTGATGATGGTCGAAGTAGAGAGGATATGAAATGTAGACTGGCAATGGCAAGGAAAGCGTTTCTGAAGAAGAGAAATTTGTTAACATCGAATATAGATTTATGTATCAGGAAGTCGTTTCTGAAAGTATTTGTTTGGAGTGTAGCCATGTATGGAAGTGAAACATGGACGATAACTAGTTTGGACAAGAAGAGAATAGAAGCTTTCGAAATGTGGTGCTACAGAAGAATACTGAAGATAAGGTGGATAGATCACGTAACTAATGAGGAGGTATTGAATAGGATTGGGGAGAAGAGAAGTTTGTGGCACAACTTGACTAGAAGAAGGGATCGGTTGGTAGGACATGTTTTGAGGCATCAAGGGACCACAAATTTAGCATTGGAGGGCAGCGTGGAGGGTAAAAATCGTAGAGGGAGACCGAGAGATGAGTACACTAAGCAGATTCAGAAGGATGTAGGTTGCAGTAGGTACTGGGAGATGAAGCAGCTTGCACAGGATAGAGTAGCATGGAGAGCTGCATCAAACCAGTCTCAGGACTGAAGACAACAACACAACTGGACTAGAATCGTTTTTACGTTAGAAACCTGCAACTAGGTAACTACTCAACCATCGAAGGAAGTTCATTTACAGTCAAGTCTGCAAGGCTAAGAGTTTAGACTTTATAGTGAACCTGACACGCTAAACACACAGGAAAAAAAAAACACCCAGAAGGGCATCATGAAACGGAATAAAGCTAATTTTGCGTCGAGCTGTAAGATTTATGGGGAAGTGGCAATGAACACGTTTTTGTGTGGCAAATTTCCATTGGAATTGTCACAGTGGAGAAAAACGTGAATGACTGCTAAAAGTCACGAAAGAATTAATAGAGAGGCTGATTAGGAAACAGCCCACCTCTATAGCCAAGACCGCTGCGGCCCTATTGTGTTGTGGCGCTCGACTCTGTGGCCCCACGTTCAGTTCCTGGTGGTGAAGGAAATTGGCATCGACAGTAGTTAGTCATCAGTGTGAAGAGAGACGCCGATGGAGACTTCATGTCACTGTCCTGGGTTCAGTTCTAGACCTCTCTACAATATCTCATGATGTGAAGGCATACGATACGGTCGATGGAGATCCTTAGGACCGTTTCCACCCAGAAACGTGCTGATTGCCACTTGTCCACAAACCCTATAACTCGACGCAGAATATCTGCAGCTGCCATGCTCTGAAACTAATCGTAGCCCATATCCAACAAGCGGCAACTATCTTGTTTCCTTTCATATTTAGGAAAACCAGCCAGAATTCACACACAGCTCATGAGTAAATATAATTTCTTTTTCATCAGCTATCGCAACTACTGGGTTCACAATGAAGAAAATGCTGGCTTGGTTATGTTACATGTCAACGAAACTTAACTTTCTTGGTGGCCTATTGTTCATAACTTAATTTTCATGTTATAAAATGAAGTTATTATTTCGTTTCTTGTGATGGAAAAGTCACTACTGTGGATAGCTTTTAAAGATGACATCTCCGGTATGTTTACTATCGATGCTTGAGTGCCCTTTTATGGTAATTTTTATATGTTCGATGATATTTGTTTATCATCTGGAACAACGAGGATAACATAGATAGTGAAAAATATGTGTTCACATACCCGTTACAATGAATTGCTTACATCTCAGTCAGAATAATACGTGGCTTCCACGTTAGGACTACGTTTTCAGTGTGTAGGAAAGCGGCTGATATGACCACTCAGTCTATCAGCGAATATTCTGGAAATGAAAATAATAAAACGGCTAGCAGAAGTTAATGAAATTGTAGAAACAAAGGAAAAATCGAAGAAAATAAGGGAATTGAAAATAAAACCTTATCTTCATCGGTTAATGGGGGAAAAATTAAAATGACAATATTAATCCTAAATTTAAATAGACTTTTTAGCAGCTTATTGGGAATGAGCTTAGTTGACTTTATATACCCTTGATTTCCTCTGGATTATTAAATCATTTAATACGGCCAGAAAGGGAGGAAACTTTGAGTGCAACGTCACGTGGCACGTCGACAGTGATGTCGTTAGAGAAAGAACGTTGGGTGCACAAGCCACGGAACATGGGATTACATAAGTGAAGCACAGGTACTGTTCTGGTTTAGGGAAACCATGAAAACCATAAATTAAGTTTCAGTGAATATGACTGTAAATCCATGTCGTCCCAAATAAAATATCAAAACAACTTTTCTTTTTCTTTCAAAGAAGATTTGCGCATTCGCCTTAATCGATTTGGGGAAATCACGGAAAACTTAAATCTGGACTGCCACGTGGAGATTAGAAACACGCTATCCTCGAAAACGAGTCCAGTGACTTATATCGAAACCACTACAATGGAAAATTACATTTTTCGTAAGCAGAAAGCTGTAGTAAACGTAAAACTTACGTTACAGTCCAAACATTGTCCTGGTATTCACTAGAAATTTAGCTAAGGTATTGGTAATTATTGGATTACTACAATTAAGTGAGAACTTAATAATCAGTGAAGAAGAGGAATTACTTTCACGATTTCGAAAAGCTATATGAAAAAAATGTTCTTCAGCATATGGCAGATGGCAGAAAAAGCACTCAAAGGACAAAAAACTTGAAGGTATGTGGGAACATCAGGTTTTTGTTGAAATGTGGAAATATTTAAGGGACACAGTCAAGACCTTCTTACACATGACTGTAATAAAAATCCGAATGACCGAACAGTTTCCCAAATATTAGACCACGGGCATCATCCACACTACAAAAATTGGTATAAAAGGAATCTGGCATCTCAGAGGAATCTTTCTCCTAGATTGTACATAGAAGATTTTATCCAAGATCATTATGGAAGAATCAAGGAACAACTAAAACAGGAATTAGCGGAATACCATAGAGGTTTCAGACCATGGAGAAGCTGTGCAGAAAAGGTCATTAATTTAAAATTGATTTTTGCATAGTAGATGAAATAGGACAAACCTCCGGCACTAATGTTTGTATACTTGAAGAAGGAATAGGACTATCTCCATAGACCTTTAGTGTAACTAAACTAAAAGAACTTACTCTGTATAACACTAAATGTAAACCGAAGTTAGCAAGAGAACATTCTGAACAATTCTGCGTAAAGCACTGTGCACTGGAATACTCAGTGACAGAATGGTAAAAGTATAACACAAAGAACCTGAGAAATGAAAGTGTGAAAAATAATAATTTTAAACTGCTTGATATTTGCTGATGATCTTGCTCTACTAGCCAACAATGTTCAAGAAACAAGACGACAAATTAAATCACTACAAGAAATAGCACATAAAATGGGAATTAGAATATCATTTGCAAAAACTAGGGTTATGCTAACTGACCCACCACTTGAAAACAAAATTACAATAGAAGAATAGGAAATCAAAACTGTTAATTATAACATACAATCTAAATGAGAAACCAACATGGGAAAAGAGAATAAAAAACCAAACAAAGCAAATTACATCAACAAAAACACATACAACAAAAAACTCTCTCTATAGCTGCAAAAATTAAAGTATAATTAAACATTTACACACTCAGAAATAACATACGCAGCTGAAGCGATCTTCAAAACATTCAATGCAGCAGAAAAACTACTAAATATAGAAAAAGAATAATTAAGACATACATAAAAAGAAATATCAAGTAAATGGACAGTGGAGAATAGCTTCAGATGAAACAGCATACGAGAAAATTGAACCAGTAATAAGCACGATTAAAAAGAAACGTATCTCATTCTTTAGAGATCTGATGTGAACACCAGAAAAGAGAAAAATTGTGGAAAAGTAAGAGCAACTGAAATGGGTAACAGGAATTGAGGAAAACATGACAGAATCCCAAATTACAGTAGATGACCTAAAAATCAAAACAGAGAAACAGAATACTGCAGGACACGTAAACCAGATTATAAACGAAGATCAATGACAGGACTACGGGAAGACTGATCTCAGTTGAAGAATGAAACAAAAATTGAAACAATGAAGAAGTATTCAGCAGACAAAAGTGCGAAACGCCTAATAAAAAATTGTAGTTCTCCTTGTGTATACAACTGAATTGTATTACCGAATAACAACAGCTTGTCTAAACCTCTGCATAACTGACTTGAGAGGTCCAATGAAGGTCATAAAATAAATAATAATTACAAGTCACTTCATGTATGATTTAAGAATGCAAGACTTTCTGTTTACACGTAAAGTAGACGTGTGGAACGAGTTGTCCTGTCAGTTCCTCCGTAAAATACTTTGTGCTCCAGGCCAGCAGTTCCACAGTGAAGCGCAAAGTGTAAATGCAGACGGGAAGAGGTCCGTAGGCGGGTCCCCAGCGGCAGGGCCCCTTGTAAAAGCGTGCCGCCTGGCGCACGTGCAGGCGGAAAACAGGAAGCCAGGTAGCAGACTCGCTTCCGCAAATACTCCTGAGACGTGGCAGGTATTTACTTTTTCTTCCTGTCAGAAAGGGCAACTTCAATTTGGGAGGTATTCGCGGAATTGACCTGACCTTCTGAGGCGAGCCGCCTAAAAGGTCTTCCGGCTTTGGGACTGGCGCCATGCTTGGAATAGCAGGTGAAGCGTGACTTGAGAAATGTGCAGTGACTTGGAGGACCAGACGGTAGGAACACAAGCGAATGGGCTCATCAGTAAAGGTAAGTCCAGTGTTTACCCGCCTTCCAGCAGAAATTTTAAAAACTCTTCAACAACTTCGTTGTGGACAGATGATGTCTTTGCGTGTCTATCTAGCAGTATTAAGTGACAGCTATAAACGGCTATAATCCGTCACATAAGTTGGTACGGTCCTTTTTTACATAAATTAACTCAAGGAGGAATACGTGACATCTGTACGGCTTAGAAATGTATCTACAAAAAGAACTCATGTTTGTAAATTAATGGATGACTAGTCAAATCCCTTAAGTATATGCACACATCAAAAAAAAATTGCATCACCTCGGTTCCGAGAATTCCGGAACCTGTACAGAAAATTGGAATAGCGATCAACATAAACATCATTTCCGCCCTTTTTATTGCCCATGAAAACCACACATTGCATGTTGTACCACCATACGGCTACACCTGCATAGGTGGTGGTCCAGATTGCTGTACACACTGGACCGGCAGGAGTGACCGAGCGGTTCTAGGCGCTACAGTCTGGAACCGCGTGACCTCTACGGTCGCAGGTTCGAATCCTGCCTCGGGCATGGATGTGTGTGATGTCCTTAGGTTAGTTAGGTTTAAGTAGTTCTAAGTTCTACGGGACTGATGACCTCAGCAGTTAAATCCCATAGAGCTCAGAGCCATTTGAACCATTTTTTTGTACACACCGGTACCTCTAATACACAGTAGCATGTCCTCTTCTATTGATGCATTCTGTATTCGTCGTGGCATACTATCCACAAATCCATCAAGGCACTGTTGTTCCAGATTGTCCCACTCCTCAACGGCGATTCGGTGTAGATCCCTCACAGTGTTTGGTGGGTCCATAAACAGCCCTTTTCAATCTATCCCAGGCATGTTCGATAGGGTTCATGTCTGGAGAACATGCTGGCCACTATAGTCGAGCGATGTCGTTATCCTGAAGAAAGTCATTCACAAGATGTGCACGATGGGGGCGCGATTTGTCGTCCATGAAGACGACTGCCTCGCCAATATACTGCCGATATGGTTGCACTATCTGTCTGAGGATGGCATTCACGTATCGTTCAGCCGTTTCGGCGCCTTCCATGACCACCAGCGGCGTACGTCGGCCCCACATAATGCCACCCCAAAACAGCAGGGAACCTGCACCTTGCTGCACTCGCTGGACAATGTGTTTAAGGCGTTCAACCTGATCTTATTGCCTCCAAACACGTCTCCAACGATTGTCTGGTTGAAGGCATATGAGACACTCATCGACGAAGAGAACGTGATGCAAATCCCGAGCGTTCCATTCGGCATGTTGTTTTGCCCATCTGTACTGCGCAGCATGGTGTCGTGGTTGCAAAGATGGTCCTTTCCATGGACGTCGCGAGTGAAGTTGCGCATCACGCAGCCTATTGCTCATAGTTTGAGTCGTAACACGACGTACTGCGGCTGCACTAAAAGCATTTTTCAATATGGTGGCGTTGCTGTCAGCGTTCCTCCGAGTCATAATCCGTAGTTAGCGGTCATCCACTGCAGCAGTAGCCCTTGGGCGGCCTGAGCGAGATTTGTCATCGACTGTCCCTGTCTCTCTGTATCTCCTCCATGTCCGGACAACATCGCTTTGGTTCACTCTGTGACGCTTGGACACTATCCTTGTTGAGAGCCCTTCCTGGCACAAAGTAACAATGCGGACGCGATCGAACCGCACTATTGAACGTCTAGGCATGGTTGAACTACACACAACACGAGCCTTGTACCTCCTTCCTGGTGGAATTACTGGAAATGATCGGCTGTCGGACCCCCTCCGTCTAATAGGTGCTGCTGATGCATGGTTATTTTCATCTTAGGGCGGGTTTAGTGACATCTCTGTACAGTCAAAGGGACTGTGTATGTGATACAATATCCACAGTCAACGTCTATGTTCAGGTGTTCTGGGAACCGGGGTGATGCAAAACATTCTTTGATGTGTGTACTTCCTCAGAATTTTTTAATATTTTAGCATGTAATTTAAGCGTGCGTGTCAATAAATTATACCTAAACAGTTTTAATGCTCTGTAACTGACCGTGTATTTGGGGATAGCGCGATGTCTCATGTTAGTACGAATACATTATCATTTTTTCTTCTAAATAAGTTATGATGTGTTTACGGAGTTCATCACTGATCGTTTCCTCTGTTTTTGATTAGCACTACCTGTTTTTAGTTGCATTTTAGCATTTACTTATGGGAAAGTCTTTCTCAAGCTGAAAGCTGTTTCGGATTGGTAACTAAGTGAGGGCAGTTGTACTCACAACGTAAGGAAAGGG
The DNA here is from genome assembly GCF_023897955.1 of Schistocerca gregaria. NCBI lineage: Eukaryota > Metazoa > Arthropoda > Insecta > Orthoptera > Acrididae > Schistocerca > Schistocerca gregaria. The sequence continues at coordinate 625,610,913 of NC_064931.1, read as the reverse complement.
AAAAAGGAAAACGCATGAGCTTATACACTACACTACTTATACAATACTTACTCCTCTCCCCCCTCCCCCCCCCCCCGTCCCCCCATCGGAGGTTCGAGTCCTCCCTCGGGCATGGGTGTGTGTTGTCCTTATCGTAAGTTAGTTTAAGTTAGATAGTGTAACCCTAGGGACCGATGACCTCAGCATTTTAGTCCCATAGGAACTTACCACCACTACTTACTCTTTATGCGTGAAAACAGCCATATTGTAGCACGTAGACACATTAAATGTTCACAAAATATTTGTCAGAGATTATATCTTCATCAGAGAATGATGAATCTATGAAATGTAACTGGTGCCTTTAGAGAAATTGCTCCTAGATCAGTACAGAAGGTCTGCAGAAATTAATTGATCCGATTAAAGATTTTAACTGACGATATTTGTTCGTCTTTTTTATTATTGCAGAATGGGTAAGTCAGTTGAAAGTTTGGCGAATGGAAATGGCATACCACCGCAAATAGGACAATGTCTACTAATGTACCGTAGAGATCAAACTAACCTTCGGGTTGACGGCAGCTTTACCTTTAATCACTTGTACACGTGTCGCTGGGCGTGGTCACCCAGGATCAAAACAAAATGTCCAGACACTCTGTGACCAAAATGGTACTGAAACAGAGGATGACAGACTAAAGGCCGAAGTACTAAATGTCTTCTTCCAAAGCTTTTTCACAGAGGAAGACTGCACTGTGCTTAATTCTCTAGATTGTCGCACAGTTGACAAAATGGTAGATATCGAAGTAGACGACAGAGGGATAGAGAAACAATTAAAATCGCTCAAAAGAGGAAAGGCCGCTGGTCCTGATGGAATACCAGTTCGATTTTACACAGAGTACGCGAAGGAACTTGCCCCCCTTCTTGCAGCAGTGTACCGTAGGTCTTTAGAAGAGCGAAGCGTTCCAAAGGATTGGAAAAGGGCACAGGTCATCCCCGTTTTCAAGAAGGGACGTCGAACAGATGTGCAGAACTATAGACCTATATCTCTAACGTCGATCAGTTGTAGAACTTTGGAACACGTATTATGTTCGAGTATAATGTCTTTTCTGGAGACTAGAAATCTACTTTGTAGGAATCAGCATGGGTTTCGAAAAAGACGGTCGTGTGAAACCCAGCTCGCGCTATTCGTCCACGAGACTCAGAGGGCCTTAGACACGGGTTCACAGGTAGATGCCGTGTTTCTTGACTTCCGTAAGGCGTTTGACACAGTTCCCCACAGTCGTTTAATGAACAAGGTAAGAGCATACGGACTATCAGATCAATTGTGTGATTGGATTGAGGAGTTCCTAGATAACAGAACGCAGCATGTCATTCTCAATGGAGAGAAGTCTTCCGAAGTAAGAGTGATTTCAGGTGTGCCGCAGGGGAGTGTCATAGGACCGTTGCTATTCACAATATACATAAATGACCTGGTGGATGACATCGGAAGTTCACTGAGGCTTTTTGCAGATGATGCTGTGGTGTATCGAGAGGTTGCAACAATGGAAAATTGTACTGAAATGCAGGAGGATCTGCAGCGAATTGACGCATGGTGCACGGAATGGCAATTGAATCTCAATGTAGACAAGTGTAATGTGATGCGAATACATAGAAAGATAGGTCCCTTATCATTTAGCTACAAAATAGCAGGTCAGCAACTGGAAGCAGTTAATTCCATAAATTATCTGGGAGTACTCATTAGGAGTGATTTAAAATGGAATGATCATATAAAGTTGTTCGTCGGTAAAGCAGATGCCAGACTGAGATGCATTGGAAGAATCCTAAGGAAATGCAATCCGACAACAAAGGAAATAGGTTACAGTACGCTTGTTCGCCCAATGCTTGAATACTGCTCAGCAGTGTGGGATCCGCACCACGTAGGGTTGATAGAAGAGATAGAGAAGATCCAACGGAGAGCAGCGCGCTTCGTTACAGGATCATTTAGTAATTGCGAAAGCGTTACGGAGATGATAGATAAACTCCAGTGGAAGACTCTGCAGGAGAGACGCTCACTAGCTCGGTACGGGCTTTTGTTAAAGTTTCGAGAACATACCTTCACCGAAGAGTCAAGCAGTATATTGCTCCCTCCTACGTATATCTCGCGAAGAGACCATGAGGATAAAATCAGAGAGATTAGAGCCCACACAGAAGCATACCGACAATCCTTCTTTCCACGTACAATACGAGACTGGAATAGAAGGGAGAACCGATAGAGGTACTCAGGGTACCCTCCGCCACACACCGTCAGGTGGCCTGCGGAGTATGGATGTAGATGTAGATGTAGACTGATAGATGTGACACGGTAACAATTCACTGGAGCTGGAGTTGTGAAGCCTGTCAAACTCACGGCTGCTATCAGCGTACCACCAGTGAAGACTACTCTACCTCTTGGTACAGAGCCTGATATCTCGAAACGAGTCATCCATGCAGTCCATGTTTCAAGGAAACAAACCTTGATTCATGCCTGACTGTCGGCTACCAGGATACCCAAAATCGAAGCATCAGATCATACCTGTCACCCTGAAATCTCCATGCTTCATTTGATGTGACGCAAGGCCTTATTCGTACTTCATGGGGAGGAAGGAGGGAGGATTTGGGTATCACCGAAAGTGTGTAGCACCTCATTCCTCGCTATACCAGAAGCTTTTATCGATTGTGAGTTCCACGTTGTGTTGACCCTGGCAGAGGGCAAGACCGTGTACAACTGGAAGAAACCGCATCATTCACGGATATCGAAGGAATGAGAACCGCGCACTATTAAGCGCCAGTGGGCCAATTTGTTATACTTTCTGTTTCATCATTTACGACGTCCAAAGTTATAGGCGCTCATCGCAAATGTAACGCACTATTTTCCTGTACCACACTACCGCTGGACGCTACAGACTGCAGTCGTCCAGTAGCAATGCACAAACCTCTATCTACTATGTACTGCCTTTTACGTGATTTTGGCAACCTATTCCTATGAGAAGCTCGTACTAGGGTCCGCTGTCTAAGCACCGTGGACTGTTAAAGGACCATGCTGCCTGTGGACTAATACGAATGTGAAACTAACAGCAGCAGTATAGCAACAGGTACTGACTTCATCGTTGTCTTTTTAGTGGACTGGACCGGAGTAGAAGCGGCTATTAATTGGATATTACACATTGAAGCACTGCTATTAATGATAGTGCCTATTGAGAAAGAAACGGGAATACAAACGCGCATAATTTTACAGTCATCAATCCACTAGTAATTCGATCATTTATTGAACTCTTGAAACTGGCGGGAGGCATACAGTACACGCACACAGCTTTGACAGTAACCACTGTTTCCAGATAGGCTCTTATAATGATTTACGTATACTGTTATCCACTGAGGAACATAAAACAATTCCAGTAGTGGCCGTAAGCCAGTGAGGATAACACAAAACTTTAGAAGCTCACGTAATAGAAACAGGTAATCTTTTTAAAGGTTAGAACTAAATGAAAACTCGTCAGCAATTTCTCATGAAAGAAAATATAGTGTTGTTATAGGCGACGTAGGAATGTTAGAGTTCGCAGTAAAGTACACAAAACTCAGTAAAAAGAAAATGAAAACATAACACAGACGTTGCTGACATTACCGAGATACGAAAAATACTCAAGTATGACAGAGATGTTTTGATATACGTACGTTAGTATTATGTTTGGTTACTTGTATAATATGGCTTTTGAAGTACACATGTCCCCTAACTTATTTAAATACTCAGTGGTAATGTCTTAACAAAAGTCAGGGCAGATAGACAACTTTGACCACCGCCAATGAATTCCAATATCACCCGTACTTCCAGTAAATTCTGAAAAGAAAAACAATGAACGAGAGACTCGTGATCTGTTTTCCACGAGCAACGTGCCGACATACTCGGAGTTCTGACTTACAATATTTCTTTGGATGATTAGGAAGTATTCTGGGTGTTTGAAAAATGAGTCCCATATTGCTACAGTAGATGGTACTGATCAAATCTAGAAAGAAGTTGAAACGTTCCACCTCGTCCGTCGTCTCGGAGCTTTTGCAAAATATGGTGAAGACCCCCCCGTGCTGCGACCAGAGCACAGGAACTCTTGAGCCGCGAGACAAGACACGCGTCGTATTGCTCCGTAGAATTCGTTCCCACTTTTATTGCCGGACCTGGATAATTTCTAGGCCCTGCTGCACCTACACTATAAAGCAGAATGAGGGTCGCCAGCCTCGCTTAGACTTGCGAGACAGGGTTAAAACAGTCCCATCCGCTATACGACTATTCAGTGCCCTGCAGCCATCTAATTACCTTCAAAACCTCCAACGTCCTAGCACTGGATTGATCAACAAACACCGCAATCAGTCCCCACACCTTCACCAACCGGTTTCTACCATCTCCTTAGTAAACAACACGGGAACACAGTCTTAAGTCAATGAAGGTGAGGGGATATACGAGAACTCTACATTCAAATTTACGTTGAAACAAAACACAGTTTATTCTCATCTAATATCCTAGCCTAGTGCTCTGCTCTCCGTTAGGCCGCCTCTTACTGAGCAATTCGTGTACGCTCGCTAACATCATACCCCTACTTCGAAAGCAAACAATAAATTAAGACGTTTCCGACGCGCGCCAAAGGGAATGCCGTTCCGAACACTTTTGACCTTTCCACATCTAGAGAAACAACCTTACTGCTCTCTAACTGCGAACTTCCAAAATGCTCCTCTACACCAGAGGGCTCAAACTCGCCTCCTGCAGCCTACCAGTGCTCCGACCGACTCCTCGTTTTCGCGAGCTGCCTTCACCTCCATGATATGATTTTCACATGAGGAAATTTCGATTAATGAGGCTCCAGAGCAGGAAGCAGTCACTGCTATGGGCCATTTTCTGCTAACGCTCAGAGTAGATCTGTGAAGTGCTGCTGCCTGCCAACACTTTCAGAAGTTCAGGAAATGCGTATGCAGTTGCGAATATGAACCACCCCCAGCTGTATGATAGAATGACGGCAATGAAAATCTGTGTCGGGGCGGGACTCTAACCCGGATTTCCGACTTTACGCGAGCAGTCGCCTTAACCGTTTCGACTATCCGAACAAGACTTATGATCAGACCCAAATTTCTATGTGTCGTCCATGTGTGATGCGTCGGTTTCAGAAGTTTGTTTCCCAAAGGGTATTAGAAAACGCCAGCCATTCAGCGTGAGGAACACTCGCCTTTGAAGATCACCCAGTTGGGCCAGGCCGCCACCCTTTTGCCGGATTAGTGGAACCCAATCCCTTACCTTCAGGTTCAGGAACTGCTGCAGTCCCACGGATACTGACAAGCCAGCGCTGTCACTCACAATAACAGTCAGCACTTGCCGACGCTCGTAGCCCACATATAATCCGTTACAAATAGACATACGTGCGGAAACAAAAGTAACGGAGATACTGGCCACTCTGAGTAAGGAATATCAGTTTGGGTTTGGGAGAAACGTAGGGACACGCGTTGGCAATATTGACGAGAATACATCCTATGAAGTTCTGAAGGTAGTAGGGATGAAATACAGGGAGTGAAAGCTATCTTCAGTTTGTGAAGAAACTAGACTACAGACTTAAGTTCGAAAGACATGAAAGGGAAGTACTTGTAGGAGCTCAAGGGAGTGCAGAAGGATTGAAAGGTCTCTGTTGGATTCCTTTCATGTTAATTTATTAAATCTGTTGTCATTTACGGCATATATTCCTCTTCTAAATTTACTGTGGCGTTTCTGACTATCTGCGAGGAGACTGAGTAGTGGAACGTGTTACTTTTACACATAAACAAGAACGGTCTGTCACACTACTACACTTTAAAACACAGTTTATATGCAATTCATGTCACACAGTCTCATACGGAACCTACATCCGCTTTCTTTTATGTACTGTATATGATAAGATACTGTCATCCCCCTTCCCTTCTGTGTGAGAGGATGAATGAGAAAACGTATTTCTAGTTGCATGCTGGATGGTAGCAGACAAGCCTGTCTGCTAGAGAACAGTAGGACCAACGTCGGAACAGGTAGCTACGCTTTCTAAAAGCAAAGAGGTTTCTATCCTTAGTATGGTTCTGTCCATCCCTTGTCATGTTGGTATAGGAAGCTGCCCCTCTGGTCACTTCCGTTTTGTTATGTGAAAGCGGTGCTGATAGACAATAAAAGAGGGTTAAAAGCTGTGAGCTATCTGAGGAAGTTAATGTTGCATTACTGAGCAACTGTTTCACCAGGTATCCAGTCTAGCTTAGCAAATTTCCAACCAAACTAACATTAATTATAATCTTTTAATAGTCATATGATAACCGGTGATACATATATAAAAAAGATAATTTAAATAAAAATAAATAAATCAGTTTATATTTGGAAATTTATTTTACCATTGATCATTGAAATTTCAGCATATTAAACTTGAGTCATAACTAAGCTGGTGCCTTATTTAGGATTGTGAAAATGTGAGTTTGTAATCTTACGGAACACATCAAATAGGGAGCCAAGCTTGGGACTCTGCATACCACACTACATTCATAAAATAACACACGAAGAACATTGAAACATATGTAAGAGGAAATTAACCACAACCAACCGATTCAATTTTCACCCAAAGAAGTTACGTTCGTAGCGCAATCCTGTCCGTCTTGTAATTACCACACATTGGTATACTAAATTCATACTAACTCTCTGTGAAATCTTCCCGAAAAGAATAGCTGAGAGCTACTTTGATGATTACACCACATGCTTCACGTGGTTAACTTGGTTTACACAAAGAGTGTAACTCCACAATAATTTTGATAATTAAAATAAATTAGATCGAAAAGCAATTTACAAAAGAATAACCTCGAACTGGTTACTATCGTCTTACTATTAACCTGATGGGTCAAACAATTGTATAAGCACGTGGTACTGGTCTCACGAAGTACACCCCACGTGGGTTGAACATAAAGAAAAGTTGCTATATTGAAAAATATTGTTAAGGCGAGACGTTATAATCTCAAGCACATTCGCATTTAAGATTGATGATCTTAGTTAGAGTTACTGATCAACACGTGGTTCCACTTTACTCACAAAGTAGTGACAAAGCAACTACTGTAAAATATTCTGAAGTTCACACTCGAAATACACTGCGTTGCAATTTAAGATAACATTAGATATTTTAGAGCTAAACCTGAAATAAAGTTGATTAAATTTTCAGTTAGGCTGAACTTAAGAAATCCATTGTCCTACGGACTTAGCAGATACGCGCTTAGCCGGAGATCTTACCACTTCAGACGCTCGCCGCGGACAGACTGACCTGCGCTCCTACCAAGGGTGCTTCCGTATACAAAACGGAAGTGACCAGAGGGGCAGCTTCCTATACCAACATGACAAGGGAAGGACAGAACCATACTAAGGATAGAACCCTCTTTGCTTTTAGACAGCGTAGCTACCTGTTCCGCCGTTGGTCCTACTGTTCTCTAGCAGACAGGCTTGTCTGCTACCATCCAACATGCAACTAGAAATACATTTGCTCATTCATCCTCTCACACAGAAGGGAAGGGGGATGACAGTATCTTATCATATACAGTACATAAAAGAAAGCGGATGTAGGTTCCGTATGAGACTGTGTGACATGAATTGCATATAAACTGTGTTTTAAAGTGAAGTAGTGTGACAGACCGTTCTTGTTTATGTGTAAAAGTAACACGTTCCACTACTCAGTCTCCTCGCAGATAGTCAGAAACGCCACAGTAAATTTAGAAGAGGAATATATGCCGTAAATGACAACAGATTTAATAAATTAACATGAAAGGAATCCAACAGAGACCTTTCAGGGTTCAGCCTACCATAGGCATCGTTTTGTCTATAACCTGGGCAAGCACTAAGGTAAACTAAGGAGAAATCTGGAAAGAGAATTAAAATTCAGGGAGAAAAAATAAAAATGTTGAGGCTGAACAGTGGAGCGTAATAAAAAGTGCTCTGAATAGCGAGTATAACACGATTTCAACAAAATTAAAACAAGGATAATGAAATGTAGTCTAATCAAATAGCGCTACGCTGAGGGAATCAGATATGGAAACGAGATACTAAAAGTAGTATATGAGTTTTGCTATTTGGCCAGCAAAATAACTGCTGCTGGACGTATTGGAGAGGATATAAAATGTAGAATCCGAAGAGCAAGCAAAAGATTTCTGAAAAAAATTGTTAACATTTAACATAAGTTTAGCTGTTAGGACGTCTTTTTTGAAGGTATTTGTCTGGAGTGTATCCTTGGACGGAATTTAAACGTGGACTATGAACAGTTTAAACAAGAACAGAGCTTTTTGAAGTTTGGTATTGAATCGAACGAGAGAAAAAGAGAAATTTATGGTAGAATTTGACTGAAAGAAAGGACTTGTTGATAGGTCACATCCTTAGGCATAAATGAACTGTCAATTTGGAAATGGTGGGTAGTGTAAATGTGTGTGGAGAGGGGATGGTGTTGGGGAGTGGGTTAAAACTGAGAGACACCATGGCTTGAATGCAGCTAACAGTTTAAAATACTGATAAGTTACATTAGTTATCTACATCTACATTTATACTCCGCAAGCCACCCAACGGTGTGTGGCGGAGGGCACTTTACGTGCCACTGTCATTACCTTCCTTTTCTGTTCCAGTCGCGTATGGTTCGCGGGAAGAACGACTGTCTGAAAGCCTCCGTGCGCGCTCGAATCTCTCTAATTTTACATTCGTGATCTTCTCGGGAGGTATGAGTAGGGGGAAACAATATATTCGATACCTCATCCAGAAACGCACCCTCTCGAAACCTGGCGAGTAAGCTACACCGCGATGCAGAGCGCCTCTCTTGTAGTCTGCCACATGAGTTTGCTAAACATCTCCGCAACGCTATCACGGTTACCAAATAACCCTGTGACGAAACGCGCCGCTCTTCTCTGGATCTTCTCTATCTCCTCCGTCAACCCGACCTGGTACGTAAGTATAGGACGAACGAGTGTTTTGTAAGCCACCTCCTTTGCTGATGGACTACATTTTCTAAGGACTCTCCCAGTGTATCTCAACCTGGTACCCGCCTTACCAACAATAAATTTTATATGTCATTCCACTTCAAATCGTTCCGCACGCATACTCCCAGATATTTTACAGAAGTAACTGCTACCAGTGTTTGTTCCGCTATCATATAATCATACAATAAAGGATACTTCTTTCTAAGTATTCGCAATACATTACATTTGTCTATGTTAAGGGTCAGTTGTCACTCCCTGCACCAAGTGCCTATCCGCTGCAGATCTTCCTGCATTTCTCTACAATTTTCTAATGCAGCAACTTCTCTGTATACTACAGAATCATCCGCGAAAAGCCACATGGAACTTCCGACACTATCTACTAGGTCATTTATATATATTGTGAAAAGCAATGGTCCCCTGTGGCACGCCAGAGGTTACTTTAACGTCGCAGACTTCTCTCCATTGATAACAACATGCTGTGTTCTGTTTGCTAAAAACTCTTCAATCCAGCCACACAGCTGGTCTGATATTCCATAGGCTCTTACTTTGTTTATCAGGCGACAGTGCGGAACAGTATCGAAAGCCTTCCGGAAGTCAAGGAAAATAGTATCTACCTGGGAGCCTGTATCTAATATTTTCTGGGTCTCATGAACAAATAAAGAGATTTGGGTCTCACACGATCGCTGTTTCCGGAATCCGTGTTGATTCCTACAGATTACATTCTGGTTTTACAAAAACGACATGATACTCGAGCAAAAAACATGTTCTAAACTTCTACAACAGATCGACGTCAGAGATATAGGTCTATAGTTTTGCGCATCTGCTCGACGACCCTTTTTGAACACTGTGTCTACCTGTGCTCTTTTCCAATCATTTGGAACCTTCCGTTCCTCTAGAGACTTTCGGTACACGGCTGTTAGAAGAGGGGCAAGTTCTTTCGCGTACTCTGTGTAGAATCGAATTGGTATCCCGTCAGGTCCAGTGGACTTTCCTCTGTTGAATGATTCCAGTCTATTCCTTGTACACTTATTTCGATGTCAGCCATTTTTTCGTTTGTGCGAGGATTTAGAGAAGGAACTGCAGTGCGGTCTTCCTCTGTGAAACAGCTTTGGAAAAAGGTGTTTAGTATTTCAGCTTTACGCGTGTCATCCTCTGTTTCAATGCCATCATCATCCCGGAGTGTCTGGATATGCTGTTTCGAGCCAGTTACTGACTTAACGTAAGACCAGAAATTCCTAGGATTTTCTGTCAAGTCGGTACATAGAATTTTACTTTCGAATTCACTGAATGCTTCACTCATAGCCCTCCTTACGCTAACTTTGACATCGTTTAGGTTCCGTTTGTCTGAGAGGTTTTGGCTGCATTTAAACTTGGAGTGAAGCTCTCTTTGCTTTCGCAGTAGTTTTCTAACTTTGTGTTTGAACCACGGTGGGTTTTTTCCATCCCTCACAGTTTCACTCGGCACGTACCTGTCTAAAACGCATTTTACAATTGCCTTAAACTTTTTCCATAAACACTCAACATTGTTAGTGTCGGAACAGAAATTTTCTTTTTGATCTGTTAGGTAGTCTGAAATCTGCCTTCTATTACTCTTGCTAAAGAGATAAACCTTCCTCCCTTTTTTTATATTCCTGTTAACTTCTATATTCAGGGATGCTGCAACGGCCTTATGATCACTGATTCCCTGCTCTGCACTTACAGAGTTGAAAAATTCGGGTCTGTTTGTTATCAGTAGATCCAAGATGTTATCTCCACGATTCGGTTCTCTGTTTAATTGCTCGAGGTAATTTTCGGATAGTGTACTCAGTATAATGTCACTCGATGCTCTGTCCCTACCACCCGTCCTAAACATCTGAGTGTCCCAGTCTATATCTGGTAAATTGAAATCTCCACCTAAGATGAGGAAATTTATGAGCAATGTATTCCAAATTTTCTCTCAGTTGCTCTGCCACTAATGCTGCTGAGTCGGGAGGTCGGTAAAAGGAGTCAACTGTTAACCTAGCTCGGTTGTTGAGTGTAACCTCCACCCACAATATTTCACAGGAACTATCCACTTCTACTTCACTACAGGATAAACTACTACTAACAGCGACAAACACGCCACCACCGGTTGCATGCAATCTATCCTTTCTAAATACCGTCTGTGCCTCTGTAAAAATTTCGGCTGAATTTATCTCTGGCTTCAGCCAGCTTTCTGTACCTATAACGATTTCAGCTTCGGTGCTTTCTATCAGCGCTTGAAGTTCCGTTACTTTACCAATGCAGCTTCGACAGTTTACAATTACAATACCGATTGTAGCTTGGTTCCCGCATGTCCTGACTTTTCCCCGCACCCTTTGAGGCATTTGCCTTTTCTGTACTTGCCCGAGGCCATCTAACCTAAAAAAAACGCCCAGTCCACGCCACACAACCCCTGCTACCCGTGTAGGCGCTTGCTAGTTATCTAGAAATGTAAAAGATTTAAGAGGATAGACTGGCGTAGAGAGATGCATCAAACCATATTCAAACTCAAGACCTCAATAGGAACAATAACCCAAAAATACCATCCACTACAGCCAGTAAGTTGGTTTGCGGAACGTAAATGCAGATATCATACAGAGAATGAAGGTCCGTAAGCATCTCCCGAAGAACGTATTTACTGGACTTTATTTAATCTTGACTGGATCTACGATCATATGTTCCTTTTACTTTTAGGATATAACAGTATACTTAAGTTCGATAAAAGTAGGCAGAGTATGTCTCCTTATATTACAAGCCCTTTCTGTAGCGTAAATATGCTGCTGCTATTACTACTACTACTACTAGTACAATTCTGGTAATAAATACACCAAGAAGAAATGCAGATGATAAACGGGTATTCATTGGGCAAATATATTGTACTAGAACTGACATGTGATTACATTTTCAAGCAATTTGGGTGCATAGATCCTGAGAAATCAGTACCCAGAACAACCACTTCTGGCCTTAAGAAAGTGTAGCTGACCAGGCAGCTTCAACACGATACCACAGTTCATCAAGAGTAGTGACTGGCGTATTGTGACGAGCCATTTGCTCGGCCACCATTGACCAGACGTTTTCAATTGGAGAGAGATGTGGAGAATGTGCTGGCTAGAGCAGCAGTCGAACATTTTCTATATCCAGAAAGGCCCGTACAGGACCTGTAACATGTGGTCGTGCATTATCCTGCTGAAATGTAGCGTTTCGCAGGGATCGAATGAAGGGTAGAGCACGGGTCGTAACACATCTGAAATGTAACGTAAACTGTTCAAAGTGCCGTCAATGCGAACAAGAGGTGACCGAGACGTGTACCCAATGGCACCCCATAGCATCACGCTGGGTGATACGCCAGTATGGCGATGACGAATACACGCTTCCAATGTGCGTTCCCCGCGATGTCGCCAAACACGGACGCAACCATCATGGTGCTTTAAATAGAACCTGGATTCATTCGAAAAAATGACGTTTTGTCATTCGTGCACCCAGGTTCGTCGTTGAGTACACCATCGCAGGTGCTCCTGTCTGTGATGCGGGTAACCGCAGCCATGGTCTGCGAGCTGATAGTCCATGCTGCTGCAAACGCCATCGAAGTGTTCGTGCAGATGGTTGTTGTCTTGCAAACGTCCCAGTCTGTTGACTCAGGGATCGAGACGTGGCTGCACGATACGCTACAGCCACGCGGATAAGTTGCTTGTCATCTCTACTGGTAGTGATACGAGGCCGTTGGGATACAGCACGGCGTTCTGTATTACCGTCCTGAACCCACCGATTTCATATTCTGCTAACGGTCATTGGATCTCGACCAACGCGAGCAGCAATGTCTCGATACTATAAAACGCAATCGCGATAGGCTACAATCCGACCTTTATCAAAGTCGGAAACGTGATGGTACGCATTTCTCCTCCGTACACGAGGCATCACAACAACGTTTCAGAAGGCAACGCCGGTCAGCTGCTGTTTGTGTATGAGTGATCAGTTGGAAACTTTCCTTATGTCAGCACGTTGTAGGTGTCGCCACCGGCGCCAACCGTGTGTGAATGCTCTGAAAAGATAATCATTTGCATATCACAGCATCTTCTTCCTGTCGGTTAAATTTCGAGCCTGTAGCACGTCATCTTCGTGGTGTAGCAATTTTAATGGCCAGTAGTGTAGTTTAGACGTACATGCAAAATATAAGTGAATGTGAAGTGATAATAATAATGCTGCCAGAGTTGGAGGGATGTGGACTTCTGGGATGAGAACATATAGTAGAGACAGCAGGAAAGGTGTGTCTAATATGAAATCAACGCAGTGGTGGGTTTTAAAAAGAGTGACAAGAGAGTGCTACGTAGATTGTTTAATTATGTGAACATGAATTGCATGTAAATGGGCTTAAAGTATTTCTGTGGGACCGTAAACGTGTTACTGAGGTTCTCAGGAGAAACACGGTTCAGTCATTTCACAACATGTGTGTAGTGCATTTGTGATCACATTGTAGAAAGTACGGAAATCAGTATGCCCACTCTGGCTTCACAAATCTCGTAACATAGTAGTTTCACGTCCCCATATGCACAAAGGCGTACTGTACATAGAATGAACTGCCACCGTGTAGTACAGAATGTAACTGAACTAAGTACTCAATGAGACGAACAGATTTGACAGTTTTATTCAAAGATAATAATTAGACTGAAGTCGCCGCGAATCGTGATGGTTACCTGGACATTACAGAAGGCGGTACACGTTTCTTAAAAGGTTGTGTGATCATTACGACGGATGCCAACAGATGTTCTGCAAAGTGTTCCCATCCACAGGGTTGGAAAGGAGTTCTTGTAGCAGGTTGTTCCACTCCTTCACCAGCGTGGATGATGTCTGCCGGAAGGTCGTTGGTGCATTTGAACATACTACAATACGTCTCTCCAACGCATCCCACACACCCACGTTCTCGATGGGATTTAAGTTGGGGAAACGCGCAGGCCGGTCCAGTCACTGAATATCCTCTCGTTCCAAGAACTACTCCATCTTCCCTGTTCGATGCGGTTGCTCATTGTCATCCACAAATATGAAGTCATGGCCAAATGCACCCCTGAAAAGACGGACGTGGGGAAGGAGTATAGTGCCACAGCAATGTTGACCAGTAAGGATGCCGTGTTAAAAATTTTGGAGGTCAGTACACCCATGCAACATTATGCCTCTTCACACTATAACATCTGGACTACCAAACCGATCATACTTGACAGTGTTCTTGGGTGCATTACTGGTTTCCACCTCTTGTCATGTGAGGTTACGTCCAGAATCACTACTCAGACTGAATCTGCTCTCATCCGAAAAGAGTACACAGCACCATTTCTCGTTGGTCAAGTTACTATGCTCTTGGCAACATCGTAGACGGTGCTGCCCATCGGGTGTCAACGGAACACAACTTGGTTATGTGAGGTTACGTCCAGAATCACTACTCAGACTGAATCTGCTCTCATCCGAAAAGAGTACACAGCACCATTTCTCGTTGGTCAAGTTACTATGCTCTTGGCAACATCGTAGACGGTGCTGCCCATCGGGTGTCAACGGAACACAACTTGGTTATCGGGGAAAGAGACCATCCCCATGTAGTTGCCGAGTCGCTGTATGAGACTGCGTTTGGTGCAGTCCGGTTAAATGTGGTCTCAATTCCACCCGCTGTTTGCTTGTTGCACAATACAGCGGTCATCCGCTACTGTAGTTGATCGTTGTCGACCACCTCCTCTCCTTCGACCAGCTGTGCCTATGGTTCGGAACGCTCCCCATGTATGTGAAAGAACGTTGTGAGGTGTACCAAACACCTGGGCTGCACTCGTCACGCTTGTCGTGTTCTACCTCCCAGTTTCCTGAAGATTCTTCCCGCATGTTGTCTCCGGACCATGTTCTAGTGCAGAACACCACCACAGTGCCCTGTTAACTGCTCGCTTAGTGACACACACACTGTCTTTTCCCATTTCTTCAACTGCCTCACGTTGTGGGGCCAGCAACATTTGACGCCATAGTCACGCTGATCTCACGTATTGAGATATCCAACTTCCTGTGCAAGTCTGCGAGGCCTGCGGCAATATGCTCCAACACTACAGTTCATTTCCACCGAGTGTCTGAGTGTATGATATGTTATGTTACTTTCTCTTGAGGGTATTTTTGACCTGTCGTAGCAACTATAAAAATGTGTGATTTTTTTCAGCAGACGCGGTTCGGTTTATTGAGGTAAAGCATCATCAGTGGTCTATAATTAAGTTATTTACATTTTGATTTGCTTTTTAGATCGCAAAACAGTTGGTTAAGAGTAGGTTGATTTGTACTTACGGTGATTTTTCGTCTGATTTCTCGTTTACATCGGGAAATGTGGGTCTGCTACCACATCGATGTTTTTCTGTTTTTGACAATGATAATTTTCGTCTAATTTTTAGATGTTCTGCAGCACTATGCATTTCTCATACCACACTTTTATGCACACCACTGAATTCTGTTTCTTTCTGTACTTTAGGTATGTGTTGTTGTTTGTGTTCCGCTACTTTTTCTTTGACCTACAACTTTTTTTTAAACTAGGTGGTTGTATTATGTAATTATATTTAACTATGTTTCTGTGTATTTATGTACTGTGTAAGAGTAGAGAAGCAATGTCGATGTAGAATTTTTTTTTTTTTTTTACTAGAGGAGGAAACTATCATGAGTGGGCATAAGTATATAGCAGTGTGATGGACTGTGAGTTAGAGACGGCGAGGAGCGAGAAGTGAAATGAAACTGTGAGTGGTTGGCGTGGGGGAGGGGGGGGGGGGTTGTGGGAGAGTGGGACTGGGTGAAGGATGGAAAAGGATCTTTTCTTTTCCCATGTAATTTCAGCAGTTATTCTATATAGAGTTTGCTTTCTAATATTTATATGGTTATTGAGCAACTGTTTATTTTGTGTTTATGCTTTTTGTATGTGGAAGTTTTCTTGGAAAGGGAGGAGGGGCCGATTTTTAATGATTCTTATGATATTCATATCGTTTTCAATATTGCTTGGCGTATGGTGTTCTTCTTTTAGATGGTACGCAAATGTTGAAACATTTGTACCATATTTTAATGCTCTGATGTGTTCTTTATATTTTGTGTCAAATGTCTTGCCAGTCATTCCAGTGTATATCTTCTCACAATCTCTGCAACTGAGGTGATAGATACCACATTGTTGGTATCTGTCTGGTTTTGATTTTAGTTTTTGGATGTGCTTTTTTATGGAATTGTTTGCTTTGTAAGCAATGTTTATGCTTTTTTTAAAAATATGTTTTCTATTTTATAAGTGAATTTGTTGTGGTATTTTATTGTAAGCCTTTTTTCTTTGTTGAAGTGCAAGTTGTACGAGTTAGTGTGTTTGGTTAATTTTTTCATTATTTGTCTCTTTATTTTTTTTGTATAGTTTTTCTACCTTTGTTTCTTTGTGTCCAGATTTTTATGCTATTTTTTTACAATGGCTAACTCTTTCTGGCAATTAGTATTATTTACTGGGATCCTGTTAGCCTGTTTAACATGTATCTGATTGCTGCTTATTTGTGGTTCTGTGGGTGGTTTTGTTGCATTTAAGATAATGTCACTTGTTGTGGGTTTCCTGTATATGTCAAATGTATGTTTGTTATTTTATTTTCTTATGGTTATGTCTAAGTTGAGTGTGTTTTCTTGTTCTTCTTCTATTGTGAAAAACATAAGTTTTTGTGTACAGTATTTATGTTCTGGTGTAGTTGCTGTATTTTTTTTAGGTTCATGTTACTTTATCTATTTCGTCCATAAGTTTTTCAGAGCAGTGTGTAATAGAGTTACTTTACTGCCTGCGACGAGTAGTTCGGAATGGTTATCTTCCTTGAGGAATGGTCGAGCAATCTTCTTCTTCTAGTGTCTATCGTTTTCGGAAGCTCATGATCATCATACCTATATCACCTTGGCGTATTAAAAAAAAATATCGTCGCTTGTGTGTGAAGTTAGTGTCCTTCAGTTTTCGAATGAAGATATTCTTCTTCCTTGTCCTCTCTTACCAGGTATACTTCCTCGAAGATTTTCCTGTACGTGTTTCTGTTTATGACTCCACTGAGCGTCATAATGCGTGAGCATAAAACATGTTTATTATTCTGCAACTGCTTGACGTTAGCGGTATAAGTCTATGATTATGTGCATCTGCCTTACGTCCGTTCTTGAAATTGGGTATTATCTGCGATTTTGCAATCACTTGGGCCCCTTTCATTGCTGCAGTGACTTACAATAAACTTGTGCTAGAAGGTGAACAAGATCTTTCGCATAAGCTGTATACAATTGTACAGATATCTCATCCGATCCGGACGCTGTTCTCTGTTGAGCGACTTTATTTGTTTTCTATTCCACAATGATTTGTCTCAATATCTGAAATTTCTGTGTTCGTGCGACGATAGAAAGGAGAAATCATATAAAATCTTCTACAATGGACCCAAATTCAGTATTTCAGTCTTCTGTCTATAATCTTCCACCTCGGTGCCACTACGGCCATTGAACTATTGAACAGATGATTTTGACTCACTTTATGTAAGTCATTTTTATCTTAGGATTTTTACTTAGATGCATTGGCAAAATTTGAAGTTAATTTAGGCTTCATCAGTTTTTGTCTCGTTTAAATCTATGATTAAACTCTCGTCCCGTTCGTAACAACTTTCTGATTCGGTTATTGAACCACATCTTCATCACTTACGCTGATGACGAGACACTTACTAAGTAATTATTGCGAATCATACTGCCTAGACTGCTTCATGATCCCTTTAAATTTATTTTTTTGCATTACTGAGATTTTTCCGGTACTGTTATCATCCATACAAAAAGTAGAACTCTTGAAAGGAAGTACAGTCAGTTAAAATAATAAACATTCAGAATCGGGGCGTTTTATTCAGCTGACATTGAACTTTACTTCACAAGTTTTAATTCTATATATGGTGCTGCCAGCTGCCAAAGCCTGCTAACAATGAAATAAATTAAAGAAACATGAATACATCTAGCTAGTATTAATAACTTCTGGAGGTAGTCCACGTATTTCGGGACTTGGCCAGTACAAACTAGTTTGTGCTGATACTGTGCTCAAATATATCTACTCCACCAACTCTTTAAAATTAAAATAAACTAGAACTTAACTTCAAATACTATTCGGGCATTTTCTTGAGTTGAAAGTTTATTATTATCTTACCATGGAAAATGAAACAACAAACATAATTAGAAAGCAGTAATTTCGTTGTTCATAGCTACAGTTGTACATAATAACGTCCAGTTCTCATCGACAGCAGAGAAGGTGGTATTCACAAAAGTGAGCTATTTGCTCTAGATTGCAATTCCCTGTCTACCCCTACACATACAATTATAGAAATCTCCAGTTTCACGTTTATATTATATTATTTAATTATAATTGCTTTGGAACAGCTGTATTGAATATGTTACGTACGAAGGTTTGTTTTAATTTGATTAACCACTTGGTAAGACAGAACGAGTGGGACAGTAAATTCAAAACTGGACATTATGTGAAACCAACGCTAGTCATTTGAAAGATATCATAAAATTAATCGGTAGTTAATACCACAGCTTTATCGATACACGTTTATTACTTCAAATGGGTTTCGTTCGAAATGACATCATCTTCATAAGGAATCCCCACAGAGTGGTGACACTATCATAAGAAAGCTACTTTTCTTACCTAACGTTAAAGACACGTTCTGGAACTGACGATCACATAAACAATCCGTCGGTCGCCTGCCAGAAGCATGGGAGCACTGAGTGCAGGCAACTCGGCATACTGTGTACACTTGTTGCTATACCTCACCTGAAAATAACTAAATGAACTATGTTCATAACTCCACACAAACAATAACGTTTCTTATGTTTAACCATGTAAATAAACGTTCCATTCTCTTATTATTTTGTAAGTTACAAAGAAAAACATTTTATCTGAAACACTGTGTATAACTGCAATTACTTTCGTACACGGCACAGAACATGCTTTAATCACAGTGCTGCAGTTCAGTCAACGTAGCTTTCGTAGTCACCGCTGCCTGTTGCCGACTTTTCAGCTCAGTTGACCCTTCCTGTCGTGCTGCTGTCTCTGCACAGCCGGCGCCGTACCGCGATCGATACACATTCCGCCCACTGAGCCTGCTCAAGAGTGCGTGTAGAGAGTTGTTGATGATACCGAGAGAGAGAGAAGGGAGAGCATAGCCTACTCTTCTCAAAAAGCACCAAGGGGAAGCCGAGCTTAATGTTGCCACCCGACGGATCGAAGAAAAGAAGGAAGAGAGAAGGAGACTGGGGCTTAACGTCCCGCCGTCAACGAGGTCGTTAACAGACGTAGCACAAACTCGGATCAGGCAGGGATGGGGATAGAAATCGTAAGGGGCAGATATCAGGGAATGTCGCCAGCATTCGGTTTAAGTTGTGCAAGGGAGGATAGGGATGTACATACAGTTTATCCTGATTACGTATGTAATGGCATTATCGCTGCGCCATCTGGCTACTTGGAAAGCACGGGACTCTCTGCACAGCCAGTAGCCTTTGTTAGCAACTTCTGTGGGAGAGGATTATAAACACAGAATGTATTACGGACAGGCCAGGTTTTAGCCATACACGTTTGTCCCGCCTCTTTGATGATGCCATCTACCTATATTTTATTAGATCGTCGTCTACGTCGGTTTTCACTACTGAACATCCCACACAGAATATCTTTAGTCTACCTGCCGTTAATATACATAGTTATAAGCTCAGCTCATCTCCATTTAAGTTTTAGGGCAGCCACTAAGGTTGCATCATTTTCTCCCTTTGCCCATAGTTGTCTTGTTGTCTCTCATTTCCCAAGGTGCTACTTTCCAGTTTTCTAGTCGATGAACACCACGATTTTTGTTGTTGAAGTCCCTTACGGCACTACCTTCGCTCTGCCTCGATGCAGAATTTATGATTCAAAGGCAATGAGACTTTGCTGCTGTATGTGAAAGACTCTTACAAAATGATCTTCTAACATTTTTATTCCATTGTTTATTTGCGTTCTTTGTGGTCCATCTGCGCGCTATATTTGTAGTCCAAAGTACATTTATTTGTCGACTGTTTGAACGAAATTTTTATTACTCTTTGGAGTCGTACTTTCAGTGTACTGACAAGATAATTTTCGTATTCCCTTAGATAATTGTCGGCCTTATTGAAATATTAACTCGTAGTTCATTATCAGTCAGAACTGGCGAAATTATTATTACCATTACTTTCATCTAGAATCTATATGAAAAAAACTGAAGGGCGACAAACGCAAATGTAGAATAGGAATGCAGATGTCTTGGGAAAAATGAACAGACTGTGATAGTGTGTGGTTACTGCAGAATACCTCTATTATGTTTGTAGCAGTGTACGGAAACCCACTGGCAAGCATTCAGCTACTTATGAGAAATATAAATTAAATATTGTGGTACCTATCCGACAAGAAGAAATAGTTAATAGTAACTGCAAATTTCAATGCATATTTATTAAATTTTTTTGACGGGACACGTCATTCTGTTGTCTTATTCCACTAGTGAGTTTTCCAACTCGTGTACTGTGAGGTAACAAGACCTAACTACCGTACGCCATATCCAGGCTCTAAAAAATGTTTACCCCAGTTTTAATTCATTATCTGACCGTGGCGGACACACTTGCCCAAACGAAATTGAGACAAATACATCACCTCCGTTTCCCGTTTGCCTATCCTTTGGATATACACAAAAATTTTTGGGGAAAGACTTCCCGCGCTCCATACGTGAATGAAGGAATAAGATTAGAAAAATTACTGCAGACACAGAGGAACTCGAACGATCATTCTCCTCGCGCTCAATACGTGAAGCAAATTTAAGTGTACATCGAAAGGATAGGCAAATGGAAAATGGAGGCGGTGTATTTGTCGCAGTAGACAAAAAACTCAAATCGACTGACATAGATACTGAAGCTCCAAGTGAGATTGTTTGGGCAAGACTCATTATCAGGAGTGGGCATAAAATGATGACTGGATCTTTCTGTCGCCCATGAAACTCATCTCCTGACGTAACCGAAAACTTTAGAGAAAACCTCAGTTCACTTGCACATAAGTTCACCAACCATACTGTAATTATCGGTGGAGACTTTAATCATCCAAAAATCAATTGGGAAAGTTACAGTTTGTTTAGTAGTGTTTGTGATAAGACATCCTGTGAACCATTACTAAATGGCTTCCCTGGAAACTCCCTAGCACAGACAGTTCGGAGACCCCCTCATGCTGAAATTATATTGGATCTAATGGCAACAAATAGACCTCACTCTTTTGAAGATGTCCACATCTAAATTGGTATCAGTGACTATGACGCGGTTGTGACAACAATGTTTACCAAAGTCTAATGGACGACTGAAACAAGCAGAAAGATATGTGTATTCAGTTAACTAAATAAAAAATCAGTAGTGTCATATCACAATGAGGAACTTGAAACTTTCAGTGCAGGGTACCAGCATGTAGAGGAACTATGGCTCAAGTTTGAAAGAATAATTTACCATATACTGGATAGATATATACCCATCAGAATAGTTCATAATGAAGGGGAGCCTCAATGATATGTAGTCAGTGTAAAGAAACTTCTAAACAAACTGGGAATACTGCACGTTAGGTGTAATACAAAGCATAGGGCTATAGATAGAGAGATGCTGAATTAAACGCGTTTCGCTGTCAAGAGAGAAATGCGTGAAGCTTTCAATCACTACCGTAGCAGAATATTGTCAAACGATCTTTCACAAAACCCAAAGAAATTCTGGTCGTATGTAAAGGCTATTAGTGGCACAAATTTAGTGTCCAGTCCCTAGTGAATGAGACAGGAACTGAAACTGAGAGTAGCAAAGAGAAAGTTGAAATGCCTAACTCCATTTTCAAATGTTCATCTAGAAAGGAAAACCCTGGAGCATTGCCTCAATTTGATCCTTGTACCACTGAAAACGCGAGAGAAAAAGTATTTGTGTCAGTGGTGTTGAGAAGCAGCTAAAATCATTAACACTGAACAAAGCTCAAGGGCCATTTGGAATCCCTATCAGATTGTATACTGAATTAGGGGTTGAGTTAGCCCCTCTTATAATCATAATCTATAGTAGAGCCCTCTAAAAAAACCGTGCCCAGTTCTTGGGAAAAAAAACACAGTCACTGCCTTCTACAGGAAGAGTTGTAGAAGCGATCCACAAATATGCCGTTCAGTATCGTTGACACAGCTTTGTTGTAGAAACTTAGAACATATTCTGATCTCAAACGTAATGAGGTACCTCGAACAGAATGACCTCCTCAATGTCAACCAACATGGATTCCGGAAACATCGATCACGTGAAACCCAACTCGCAATTTTCTCACATGACATAATAGCTTTGGATCAAGGCAGTAAGGTAGATGCAGTATTTCTTGATTTCCGTAAAGCATTTGACTCTGTAGCACACCTACTCTTATTGTCAAAAGTAGGATCGTATGGGTGTCAAGCGAAATTTATGACTGGGTTGAGGACATTTTGGTAAAGAGGACGCAACGTGTTAACTCGGACGGAGAGTCATCGTCAAATGTAGAAGTAACTTCGGCTGTGTCCCAGGGAAGTGTGTTGAGGGCCATGTTGGGTTAATGTTGTATATTAATGAACTTGCAGAGAATATTAATGGCAGTCTCAGGCGTTTTTCAGGTGATGCAGTTATCCGAAATGAATTCAGTGACATCTTGATAAGATTTCAATGCGGTGCAAAGATTGGCAACTTGCTTTAAATGATCAAAAATGTAAGATTGTGCACTTCACAAAACAAAAAAATATAGCATCATATGACTATAATATCAATGAACCACTGTTGGGCTCAGCCAACTCATACAAATACCAGGGTGTAACACTCTGTATGGATGTGAAATGTAGGGATATGAAATGGAATGATCACATAGAATCAGTAGTGGATGAAGCAGGTGGCAGACTTCGGTTTATTGGTAGAATACTGGGGAAGTACAATCAGTGTACAAAGGAGATTGCTTACAAATCAGTTGTGCTATCGGTTCTAGAATACTGCTCAAGTGTGTGAGCCCCGTACCAAATAGGACTGACGAGGGACATTTAACATTACAGAGAAGGGCAAGACGAATGGTCACAGGTTTGTTTGATCCGTGGGAAAGCGTCTCAGAGATACTGAAGAAAGTGAAGTGGCAGACTCTTGAAGACAGACGTAAACTATCCCGAAAAAGGCTACTAACAAAGTTTCAAGAACCGGCTTTAAATGATGACACTAGGAATATACTAAAACCCCCACGTATGACTCACATAGGGATCGTGAGGATAACATTAGAGTAATTACAACACGCACAAAGCATTGACACAGTCATTCTTCCCGCTGTCCATATGTGAGTGGAATTGGAAGAAACCCTAATAACTGGTACAACGGGACGTACCCTCTGCCATGCAGTTCATGGTGGTTTGCAGCGTATAGATGTTGATGTAAGAGAAGCAATATACACGTCTGAGACGTATCCACATAAAACAGTAATTCATATTAATTATTCCCAAATATATAATTTTTAAAGTGAGCCAATAAAGTGGGGCAGGATGTGCGTTCAGAGAATTAGTGATCTAAAATTCGGTGCGAAATAAAATGTTCAAACGTACCTACGTTCTGAATTTTAATTTAAAAAACCTACCTGTTACCAACTGTTCGTCTAAAATTTTGAGCCATATGTTTGTGACTATTACAAAGCGAAAAAGCGGTCCAACTAAAACATTCATATTTCTTTACGTACTACACGAATATGCAATAAAAAATGGGCTTCCTATTTTAAAAAACGCAGTTGAAATTCGTTTGACCTATTGCAGCGCCATCTAGCGGACCATCTATAACGCCATCTGGTTTCCCCCTTCAAGCTAGACAAGTTTCGTTCTTCGTAGTTTTTTCGTTTGACGTTTATTTCGTGAGATATTTGGACCGGTCACGATCAATGGACCACCCTGTATATGGTACATGATATACTGTATAAATGGGAAAGATCGTTAATAAAAATCTCTAAAAGTTCTTGACGAAATTACTTCACATTTTTGCGCCATACTCTAATAAACGTACAGACGGATAAAAGAAAACAAACATTGTTAGCAAAATGCTTTAATAGTCGCTGACCGATTTATTTCGCGTACATACTCGAGACTCTAATAAACTTTCAGACAGATATAGGCTAGAAGTTTTAAATATATATGTGGGACGTATAAATATATACAAATGCTATATAAAGGGGAAATGCTTTTAGCAGCAATTTCGGAAAGTTCTTCACCGATTTACTTAATATTTTTACACCATACTGTAATAAATGTTCGGACGGATACAGGCTACATATTTCTGTAATTTATGTGGTGCATAATTGTATATATAATACACGATGAGGAAAGACTGTTAGCAAAAACTCAAAAAGTTCTTGACAGATTTACTTCACATTTTTACATTACACTCTAATAAATGTTCGGAAGTACATAGCCACATGTTTTTAATATAGAGGGTGTTTCAAAAGCGACGGTCAATAACTCGTACATGGAAAGTACAGGCCAAAAGTAGCTAAGCAGCTCAATTAAACATGTGTACACAAATCAACTATTTTTCGAGATACAACAGATTTTCTGTTGCAATTCATTAGTGTCTAGGAACACATGACATCTCTAAATGTTACAGTAGGTGTCCGAAATGTTGTCCATGCGTCTGAATGCAACACTGAACTCGTCCACGAAATGAGTTGCAAATCCTCTCAGGCAGTCCTGGAGAATTCTGTAAATGCTGCTAGGCTGCTTCCATCCGCAAGCGAGTTTGCTCAAGAGAGTTAGCGTCGGTAGCGTAGACCTGGCTTTTGTCACGACCCCACACACAGAAATCCTTGGGATTTAAATTTGGAGAACTTGTAGGCCAAGGCACAGGCTCTCCTCTACATATTCAGTTTTGACCATACGTCCGAATTACAAGCTGGCGCACTCGTAAATGAAAATGTACTGGTGCACCGTCATGCAGGTGTTGGTTCAATGGGACATCATCATGTACATCTGGAAGTACAGTCCGCAGAAACCGCATGTACTGCTGTGCGGTTAATCATTGCGGTAGGAAGTGTGGTCTCAGAGCAGTCCTGCCTAAACGTTTAACGAATGTCGTTGCTGATGTCGTGGTACGTGTGTTGCATTAGGACTGACATCGACTCAAGTGTGGCAGTTATGGTAATTAAAAATACCGTCACGGGTTAATCCAGCCTCATCCGTGAACGGAACACTGCTTACACTGTTGTTGCACCCATTGGAAAAAATTCTTTCTTGGAGGGAAGTCTTCATTGCTGAGGGTTGCACTCGCCGGGGGTGATATGAATAGAGTACTTGCCAATGTCAAAATCTGCCACACACTGCTATGACTCAAGGAACGCTCTTGGATAGCAATTCTCTTTGATGAAGTACTCGGACGTTCGTGTACAATGCTTAACACCCTTTCCTCAACATAGGGTGTTACGTTTAAAAATGAACAGTCGACATCGCAATAATATCTTTATTAAGCGATTTCGGCTTGTACACTCGCCATCTTCAGAATGTTTTGGTCACCTATGGCTGGCGCTGGCGGCTTCTCGGATTTTTCGTGATACCGCGATCGTAGAGTGTATGATCGTGGTATCACGAAAAATCCGAGGAGCATCCAGAGCCAGCCGCAAGTGGCTAAAAAATCTGAAGATTGCTTGTAGTTAAGCTGAGACTGGTTCATAAAAAAATATTATTGCGACGTCAACTGTTCATTTTTACATACACAATCAGGTCGCTGCTCTCCGTGGACTACGTTGTAAAAATTTATGATCGGGTGTTATGGAACCGAGTAGACCTACTCGCACATGGTGTGCGAAAATCGATGTTTCTCTAAGGGTCTCATGTAACCGGCTATATGCACGCCTGTCGGGCTGCCTGCGGAGAGGAAAAACTTCTTCATACAATCGTGCAGCCTCAAGGGCATTGTCATTCGCGTTGCCATACATGAAGTGCATGTCAGCGTACTCTTCATTGGTTTAACCTCTGTCCATGCTGCCTTCACGATCGTAACTCATTGCGAGACCGGTACGGCACAGTGTGTGGAGGGGAAAGGGAAGTAGCTGCACATGCGTAAACAAACAGATGGTCGATCCAAAACCGTGAGATACCAATGTAAATACCGCGATATCCAGGGGAGTTTACACTTGGTCCCCAACTCGAATTAATGCTGTGCCTGGGAAACTGTTGATTTGCGGACCCATGTTTATTGGTGCTTTGTCTCTACTTTAGGCCTGTACTTTATATGTGTGAAATGGTCCAAATGGCTCTGAGCACTACGGGACTTAACTGCTGAGGTCATCAGTCCCCTAGAACTTAGAACTACTTA
The DNA here is from genome assembly GCF_023897955.1 of Schistocerca gregaria. Taxonomy (NCBI): domain Eukaryota; kingdom Metazoa; phylum Arthropoda; class Insecta; order Orthoptera; family Acrididae; genus Schistocerca; species Schistocerca gregaria. Next base: position 625,584,570 of record NC_064931.1, on the reverse strand, counting down.
AACCTGAATAACCTAAAGATATCACACACATCCATGCCCGAGGCAGGATTCGAACCTGCGACCGTAGCGGTCGCGCGGCTCCAGACTGCAGCGCCTAGAGCCGCTCGACCACTACTGCCGGCTTATATGTGTGAATTATTGACCATCACTTCTGAAACACCCTGTAATAGTACCTAAATATATATCTAATGCATTAGGGGAAAATATCTCGAAAATTCTTGACCGATTTTTTCCTATTGAAACGATATATTGCAATAAATTTTCGGATGGACATAGGTTATACACTTTTCAAATTCATTTGGTATATAAATCTGTATGTAATACATTAAGGGCAAACGTTGTCAGTAAAAATATCTGAAAGTTCTTGACCAGTTTATCTGAAATTTTTACACAATGCTCTAATAAAAATTCGGTCAGAAATAACCTGTATACTTTAATATACATATAAAGAGGAAACGCTTGTTACCAAAAGTCTTGAAAAGCTCTTGACAGATTTAATTCAGATGGTTATACGATACTTTAATATACGTTCAGATGCACGTAGGCTACATAATTCATTAATATATGTGGTATATAACTGTATACAGAGGATATAAAGGGGAAACATTGTTAGCAAAAAACTCAAAAATTTATTGACCTATTTGTTTCAAGATTTTATATGGTACTCTAATAAACATTCAGACGGTCGTAGGTTACATATATATATATATGGTATATAATTATCTATGTAATACATAGAAGAGGAAACGTAGTTAGAAAAATATTAGAAAAATTGTTGACATATTTATTTTCTATTTTACATGATGTTCTACTAAACTTTCGGACGGTCATAGACTATATGTGTGTGTGTGTGTGGGCCAATATATAATTTATAAAAGGGGAACGTTGTTCTTGACCGTTCTGCTTCAATCTGTTTACACGATGCTTTATTATCATTCAGAAGGACATAGGTTGTATATATTTTTTGACAGATTTTCTGTTAAAACCAACTACGAGAAGGAAAATGTCGCGCTATGAAAATGTGCGATTTCGTTTTCTTCCCCGCAGTCAGTTTCATCTTAGATACAGGGCACTTAAATCATAAGACAAATTGTTTACTCTAGATGTATTCATTCGCCTTATATATAGTTTTTTTAAAGTGTATACACAACAGTGTGTTGTTTTGTTGTCTTCGTCACCGTCAGTTTGAAGAGGAAGGAGGAACATTTTATTTATGGCTTATCAGTTCACGACTAGAATCCTACAACGGAATCTGAATCATCCAAAACTTTACAGTCCTACCCGCTGGAGAGCTCTCTCCTGTACTCCACATATTGATAATCGTAGTCGATTTAGCCATTCGTTTTAAATAACTTCATTTCCCAATTGAGGTTTCGTTTACAACAAAAATTCTCACTGCCAGAGAGAGGGGAAGGTGAGATGGAGATGGAAGTTGAAGAGGAAAAAACTGAGAAAGACTGGGGGAAGATAAGATGGACAAACAGAGGGGTGAGGAGGAAATGGAGGTAGGAGAAGAGTGACAGTGAGAGTTGGGAGGAGGAGGAGATGGACAAAGAAAGGGGGCAGGAGATTAAATGGAAATATTAAGATATTAGGGTATGCAGATGATCTAAACATCATTAGCGATAGGAAAGATCTGTGATAGCAAATGAGAATGCGTTAATCAAGGCTAGTGAAGACGTAGGTCTAAGGATAAGTGAAGACAAAACTACATACAGGGAGTTTCAAAAATGACCGGTATATTTGAAACGGCAATAAAAACTAAACGAGGAGCGATAGAAATACACCGTTTGTTGCAATATGCTTGGGACAACAGTACATTTTCAGGCGGAGAAACTTTCGAAATTACAGTAGTTACAATTTTCAACAACAGATGGCGCTGCAAGTGATGTGAAAGATATAGAAGACAACGCAGTCTGTAGGTGCGCCATTCTGTACGTCGTCTTTCTGCTGTAAGCGTGTGGTGTTCACAACGTGCAAGTGTGCTGTGGACAACATGGTTTATTCCTTAGAACAGAGGATTTTTCTGGTGTTGGAATTCCACCGCCTAGAACACAGTGTTGTTTCAACAAGACGAAGTTTTCAACGGAGGTTTAATGTAACCAAAGGACTGAAAAGCGATACAATAAAGGATCTGTTTGAAAAATTTCAATGGACTGGGAACATGACGGATGAACGTGCTGGAAAGGTAGGGCGACCGCGTACGGCAACCACAGAGGGCAACGCGCAGCTAGTGCAGCAGGTGATCCAACAGCGGCCTCGTGTTGCCGTACGCCGTGTTGCAGCTGCGGTCCAAATGACGCCAACGTCCACGTATCGTCTCATGCGCCAGAGTTTACACCTCTATCCATACAAAATTCAAACGCGGCAGCCCCTCAGCGCCGCTACCATTGCTGCACGAGAGACATTCGCTAACGATATAGTGCACAGGATTGATGATGGCGATATGCATGTGGACAGCATTTGGTTTACTGACAGAAGCTTATTTTTACCTGGACGGCTTCGTCAATAAACAGAACTGGCGCATATGGGGAACCGAAAAGCCCCATGTTGCAGTCCCATCGTCCCTGCATCCTCAAAAAGTACTGGTCTGGGCCGCCATTTCTTCCAAAGGAATCATTGGCCCATTTTTCAGATCCGAAACGATTACTGCATCACGCTATCTGGACATTCTTCCTGAATTTGTGGCGGTACAAACTGCCTTAGACGACACTGCGAACACCTCATGGTTTATGCAAGATGGTGCCCGGCCACATCGTACGGCCGACGTCTTTAATTTCCTGAATGAATATTTCGATGATCGTGTGATTGCTTTGGGCTATCCGAAACATACAGGAGGCGGCGTGGATTGGCCTCCCTATTCGCCAGACATGAACCTCTGTGACTTCTTTCTGTGGGGACACTTGAAAGACCAGGTGTACCGTCAGAATCCAGAAACAATTGAACAGCTGAAGCAGTACATCTCATCTGCATGTGAAGCCATTCCGCCAGACACTTTGTCAAAGGTTTCGGGTAATTTCATTCAGAGACTACGCCATATTATTGTTACGCATTGTGGATATGTGGAAAATGTTGTACTATAGAGTTTCCCAGACCGCAGCGCCATCTGTTGTTGACAATTGTAACTACTGTAATTTCGAAAGTTTGTCTGCCTGAAAATGTTCTGTTGTCCCAAGCATATTGCAACAAACGGTGTATTTCTATCGCTGCTCGTTTAGTTTTTATTGCCGTTTCAAATATACCGGTCATTTTTGAAACACCCTGTACCTGGTTACTACTAGAATGCCAGCAGCAGTATATCAGGAAATGTTAAGAGTTGGAGACATGCAGTTTGAAAAAGTGAACACATTTAAGTATCTAGGCGTGGACATCACTTCGAGAAATGAGATTGAATGCGAACTGAAGAAGAGATTACGGGCGGGAAATGCGTGCTACTTCTCACTGAATAGATTACTTTCATCACGGATATTGTCTAGAAATTTAAAGATTAGAATATACAAAACTATTATTCTACCAGTTATGCTGTATGTGTGTGAGACTTGGTCTCTCACTGTGCAAAATGAAAAGCCGTTTCGAGTATTTGAAAACAAAATTTTGAGGAAAGTTCCCGGAGCAAAAGGGATGACATTATCGGAGAGTGGCGAAAACTGCATAACGAAGAGGTTCACGAACTCTATTGAAGACATGACATAATCAGTATTATTAAATCACGTAGGCTCCGATGGGCGTGTCACGTAGCTCGAATGGAAGAGGGCAAGGCAGCGCGCAGATTACTGGTAGGGCACTTAGAAGGAAAACGTCCTGTGGGGAGACCGAGTCGTAGATGGGAGGACAATGTGAAGGCTGATTTGAGGAGCCTAGGTATTAAAGGTGAATGGAAGGAAATAGCCCAAGACAGGGACAGATGTCGAAAATACGTTACTGCGGTAATGGACTCTCGAGTCCGGTATGACCACTGAGTGAGTGAGTGAGTACTACAGACTGGGATAACAAGGAAGAAAGCTATGTTATGAAGAAGGGAACACCAAAATACTTCAGAACTGAACGTTGAGCAAAAAACGAACGCCTCATGTCAGGCAATGTCATCGATAAACGGGTTAGAACACACTGAGGTCGATAAGACGTAGGTCAACAGGGCGCAAAACTAAAAACTATTTACCACACAACAGAGTGTCGTGCGTGCCTCCAGCTGTCGTATTTATTGGCAGCTTTATGGTAGCGGACGCGTCTGTCACTCTCTGCCGTGCCGTTGGACATCTACGTAGCTGGATACCTCGAGTTCCTATGTATCGATAGTCAGCAGATATAGCTTTAATAATGGATAAAAAAGCAGGAACGCGGGTAAGCTACTACGAACAGCATAGTCAACGCATTATTGTAACCAAGATAGACACGAATGCCACGCCTACCACAGCAGTAGAAATTTATGTGCCAATTAGTTCCGCAGATGGTGACGAGATTGAGGAACTGTATGATGAGATAAAAGGAATTATTCAGATAGTTAAGGGAGAGGACAATGTGATAGTCATGGGGGACTGGAATCCGATAGAAGGAAAAGGGAGAGATGGAAAAGTAGTAGTGAATAAGTATTGGGGATAAAGAATGAAAGAGGAAACCACCTGGTAGAATTTTTCACAGAGCATAACGTAATCGTCGTTAATACTTGGTTTAAGAATCATTAAAGAAAGTTGGATACGTGGAAGAGACCTGGAGACACCGGAAGGTTTCAGATTGATTATATAACGGTAAGAGCAGAGATTTAGGAATCACGTTTTCAATTGTAAGACATTTCCAGCGGCAGATGTGGACTCAGACAGCAATTTATTGGTTATGAACTGCAGATTACAACCGAAGAAACCGCAAAAAGGTAGGAATATAAAGAGGTGAGACCTGTATAAACTGAAAGCACCAATAATTGTAGAGAGTGTCAGAAGGAGTATTAGGGAACGATTGACAAGAACATGGGAAAGGAATACAGTAGAAGAGCAGTAAGTAGCTTTGAGAGATGAAGTAGTGAAGGCAGCAGAGGATCAAGTAAGTAAAAAGACGAGGCCTAGTAGAAATCCTTGGGTAACACAAGAGATACTGAATTTAACTGATGAAAGGAGAAAATATAAAAATGCAGGAAATGAAGCATGCGAACAGGAATACAAACGTCTCAAAATGGGATCAACAGCCAGTGCAAAATGGCTAAGTGGGAATGGCTAGAGCACAAGTTAGTGTATGGATGTAAAATCATATATCACTAAGGGTACGATAGATGCCGCCTACAGGAAAATAAAAGAAACCTTTGCAGGAAAGAGAACCACCTGTATGAATATGAAGAGCTCAGATGGAAAACCAGTTCTAAGCACAGAAGGGAAAGCAGAATGGTGGATACGCGCTGGGTAGCAGCGCGGTCCAAGGCGTCTTTTGACGGTTCACGCGGCTCCCACCGTCAGGGGTTCGAGTCCTCCCTAGGGCAAGGGGTTTGTATGTTGTCCTTAGCGTAAGTTAAAGTTAGATTAGGTGGGTGTAAGCCTAGGACCCGATGACCACAGCAGTTTGGTCCCATAGGAACTTACCACAAATTTCGAAAACATTCCAGAAAGGTGGAAGGAGTATGTAGAGGGTCTATTCAAGGTCGATGTATTTGAGGGCAACAGTATGGAAATGGAAGAGGACATAGATGAATAAGATGGGAGATATAATACTGCGTGAAGAATCTGACAGAGCTCTGGAAGACCTATGTCGAAACAAGATCCCAGGAGTAGACAACATTCCGTTAGAATTACTGATAGCCTTGGAAGAGCCAGCTATGACAAAGCTATTCCATCTAGTGAACAAGATGAATGAGACAGGCGAAATACCCGCAGACTTCAAGAAGAATATAATAATTCCGATCCCAAAGAAAGCCGGTGCTGATATGTGAAAATTACCGAACTATCAATTTTATAAGTCACGGCCGCAAAACGCCAACAAGAATATACTGACCCTACGACTTATTTTATAAGATGGGCTAAAGAACGGCAAACCTACGTTTATAGCATTTGTACAATTAGAGACAGCTTCCGACAATGGTGAGTGGAATACTCCCTTTCAAATTCTAAAGGTAGCAGGAGTAAAATACAGGGAGCGAAAGGCTATTTAAAATTCGTACAGGAACCAGATGACAGTTATAAGAGTCGAGGGGCACGAAAGGGAAGCAGAGGTTGAGAAAGGAGTGAGGCAGGGCTGTAGTCTGTCCCCTATGTTATTCAATCTGTATATTGAGCAAGCAGTAAAGGAAACAAACGAAAATTTGGAGTGGGAATTAAAGTGCAGGAAGAAGAAATGAAAACTTTGATGTTAGCCAATGACATTGTAATTCCGTCAGAGACAGCAAAGACTTGGAAGAGCAATTGAACGGAATGAACAGTATCTTGAAAGGAGGATATAAGATGAACATAAATAAAAGCAAAACGAGGATAATGGAATGTAGTCGAATTAAATCAAGTGATGCTGAGGGGATTAGATTTGAAAATGAGACACTTAAAGTAGTACATGGGTTTTTCTATTCGGGCAGCAAAATAACTGATGGTGGTCGAAGAAGAGAGGATATGAAATGTAGACTGCTGATTGCAAGGAAAGTGTTTCTGAAGATGAGAAATTTGTTGACATCAAGTATAGATTTAAGTGTCACGAAGTCTTTTCTGAAAGTATTTGTATGGAGTGTAGCCACGTATGGAAGTGAAACATATTCGATAAACAGTTTAGACAGAAAGAGAATAGAAGCTTTTGAAATGTGGTACTACAGAAGCATGCTGATGATTAGATGGGTAGATCATCTAATTAATGAGAAGGTACTGAATAGATTTGGGGAGAAGAGGAATTTGTGGTACAACTTGACAAGAAGAAGGGTTGGTTTGGTAGGACACGTTCTGAGGCATCAAGGGATCTCCAGTTTAGTGTTGGAGGGAAGCATGGAGGGTAAAAATCGTAGGGGGAGACCAAGAGATGAATACACCAAGCAGTTTCGGAAGGATGTAGGTTGTAGTAGTTACTCGCAGGTGAAGAAGCTTGTAGTGAATAGAGTAGCATGGAGAGCTGCATGAAACCACTCTTTGGACTGAGGACGACAACAAGAATTTAAACCAGATGGGAAAGTGGACCCATGTCTGTGCAGGGCGTGGATTGAAAATTAAAGTAGGTATGTTGCATAAATATATTGAATAAAAGGTAAAATGTTCCTAATATTAGTGGCTGCGTAACTAAACGTCCCAGTTAGTATGTCTTAAAATCACAAATACTTCATCATACAGTGTGATACTCTAACACCATACAACTCTCCTACATACCATATGGTTGTGAATGTATATGGAAACATGAGGAAATTAAATATATGCAGACCGAGCTTTACTATACACGCACACCCACGCACGCACACACACATACACAATAAAATTTATGACTAAACGTTTCTTAAAAGTATGGATACCTCGGTATCGTTGAAGTGTGACAGCTCAGTCTCGATTGATATTCCTTGTGTATCATGATCAACAGATGACAAATGTTTTACTGGCACATCAGATATTTCAAAGCTAAAGTAAAAAATTGTTTCGTCATAAGCAGAATAATCAATATAACAGAATACACGAAATTCATAACACGGTTAGTATAAGCGACGATGACTGCTCGACCTGATATCGCAAAGTGTATCCATAATTTTCCAAGTCGTTGAATGTGACGTACGGAAAGAATTCTTGCAATTACACGGCTGTTTTGTTGGCTTACATGAATATTTAGATCGACACGACAAAAAGCTCTGAAATTTGAATAATTTTGGAGCAAAAGCAACCTATAATTTCAAGAAATGCCGTGAAAGTTATGTGTTGTACATAGTTTCTGTGGTTTTTTGAGATTTAAGCGGTCCATGTGGCCTGAAAAAATTGCTGATGCACTGAAAATTGTAATACCACACCCAGAAATACCAAGCCCAAAGAACACGACTTCCTTAAGTGCAAACCGAGTTCGTTCGCCTCTGAGTCCTTCAACATCGACAAGAAATTCTGTCGCAGAATAAAGATATATATATCATTTTGTTCACTGAACATCGACTTCTCATTTGTGCGGCACGTTATAGCATCATTCGGATTCGAATAGTCGATGACTGCAAATAGTGCTTCCCCTTTGACCAAGTTTGGATTTAGCACAGAGTTATTAAAGTTAATTCATAGTAAGATCAACCGGACTGGGGAAAAACGCTCCGCTCCAAGTTACCAACAGGATAATATACCAAATTCAGAAACATTTTAACATCAATAAAGTTACAAAATACTGACACTTTCGAATCCACTATGTCAGTGCGGGGTAGTGGCTACGCATGTGGTCAAGTTACAAGTTCAAATATGTTAATAAATTAAAGCAAGTCTATTTGCGCAAGCACTTCATTTTCTTAAAAATAACAAGTCATTGTGCTGCTCGTTTAATTAACTTCAAGCTGCATTACTCCAAATCCCTGATTGGCATAGCAAACGCAGCGCAGTGGAACATGAATGTGAATCAGTGTCAAAATCACAATTCTGTGATCTGAATCAAAATCACAGTTCTATGATTTAAGTGATGAGTTGTAATTTACATCAGTCGCTTAAACCCTCATCACTCTTCATTGTAAGTGATCCACTTTGCACTCCACATTCAGTGACAATTGAAATTTCATTCCGTCAAAACATGAAAGTGTAATCAAAATTTACAGCGTCTGTATTTACAGTTTTTCGGTATAATAATGTAAAATGAAATGTGTACATACCCGATCAGTCCAAAAAGTTTCGAAACTTGATCAATAAAAACAGAGAAACATTATGCTCACAACTGACTGTTCGAATGTACATGATGTCAACAAATATCTCATCTTCAGAAACACTTTCCTTCCAATCAGCAGTCTACATTTTACACTCCTGGAAATGGAAAAAAGAACACATTGACACCGGTGTGTCAGACCCACCATACTTTCTCTGGACACTGCGAGAGGGCTGTACAAGCACTGATCACAAGCACGGCACAGCGGACACACCAGGAACCGCGGTGTTGGCCGTCGAATGGCGCTAGCTGCGCAGCATTTGTTCACCGCCGCCGTCAGTGTCAGCCAGTTTGCCGTGGCATACGGAGCTCCATCGCAGTCCTTAACACTGGTCGCATGCCGCGACAGCGTGGACGTGAACCGTATGTGCAGTTGATGGACTTTGAGCGAGGGCGTATAGTGGGCATGCGGGAAGCCGGGTGGACGTACCGCCGAATTGCTCAACACGTGGGGCGTGAGGTCTCCACAGTACATCGATGTTGTCGCCAGTGGTCGGCGGAAGGTGCACGTGCCCGTCGACCTGGGACCGGACCGCAGCGACGCACGGATGCACGCCAAGACCGTAGGATCCTACCCAGTGCCGTAGGGGACCGCACCGCCACTTCCCAGCAAATTAGGGACACTGTTGCTCCTGGGGTATCGGCGAGGACCATTCGCAACCGTCTCCATGAAGCTGGGCTACGGTCCCGCACACCGTTAGGCCGTCTTCCGCTCACGCCCCAACATCGTGCAGCCCGCCTCCAGTGGTGTCGCGACAGGCGTGAATGGAGGGACGAATGGAGACGTGTCGTCTTCAGCGATGAGAGTCGCTTCTGCCTTGGTGCCAATGATGGTCGTATGCGCGTTTGGCGCCGTGCAGGTGAGCGCCACAATCAGGACTGCATACGACCGAGGCACACAGGGCCAACACCCGGCATCATGGTGTGGGGAGCGATCTCCTACACTGGCCCTACACCTCTAGTGATCGTCGAGGGGACACTGAATAGTGCACGGTACATCCAAACCGTTATCGAACCCATCGTTCTACCATTCCTAGACCGGCAAGGGAACTTGCTGTTCCAACAGGACAATGCACGTCCGCATGTATCCCGTGCCACCCAACGTGCTCTAGAAGGTGTAAGTCAACTACCCTGGCCAGCAAGATCTCCGGATCTGTCCCCCATTGAGCATGTTTGGGACTGGACGAAGCGTCGTCTCACGCGGTCTGCACGTCCAGCACGAACGCTGGTCCAACTGAGGCGCCAGGTGGAAATGGCATGGCAAGCCGTTCCACAGGACTACATCCAGCATCTCTACGATCGTCTCCATGGGAGAATAGCAGCCTGCATTGCTGCGAAAGGTGGATTTACACTGTACTAGTGCCGACATTGTGCATGCTCTGTTGCCTGTGTCTATGTGCCTGTGGTTCTGTCAGTGTGATCATGTGATGTATCTGACCCCAGGAATGTGTCAATAAAGTTTCCCCTTCCTGGGACAATGAATTCACGGTGTTCTTATTTCAATTTCCAAGAGTGTATATCCTCTCTTCTTCGACCACCATCAGTTACATATAAAAGCCAAAGTAAGCTTTCCGAGGAAGAACATTAAAATAAGGACAACCTTGAATAGCAGTAGCGCATGTTGCAGCGGGAGACTTGCTACAGACAAGAATTTTAATGCCGAAAGTGGTTCTTTTTTAATTTTGAGTGCACATAATTCAATATGGTACACATGATCAGGAAAAAAATTCACGCAGTTGAAGACATCTGTAGCCTTATGATGCTCGTGCATGCGCGACAAAAGCGTTATACACTGAAGAAAAACATCGCTCTGAGCACTATGGACTCAACATCTGTGGTCATCAGTCCCCTAGAACTTGGAACTACTTAAACCTAACTAACCTAAGGACATCACACACATCCATGCCCGAGGCAGGATTCGAACCTGCGACTGTAGCGGTCACGCGGTTCCAGACTGAAGCGCCTAGAACCGGACGGCCACACCGGCCGGCATACACTGAAGAGCCAAGGGAACAGGTACACCTGTCTAATATCATATAGGGCCTCCGCGAACACGCAGAGGTCCCACAACACGAAGTGGCAATTGCTCGACTAATGTCTGAAGGAGTGCTGGGGGAAGTTGACACCATGAATGCTACAGGGCTGTCCATAAATCCGTAAGAGTACGAGGGGGAGGAGATCTCTTCTGAACAGCACATCGCGAGGCATCCCAGATTTGCTCAATAATGTTCATATCTGCGGAGTTTGATGGTCAACGGAAGTGTTTAGACTCAGAAGAGTTTTCCTGGAGTCACTCTGTAGCAATTCTGGATGTGTGGGGTGTCGCATGTCCTGCTGGAGTTGGTCAAGTCCGTCGGAATGCACAATAAACATGAATGGATGCAGGTGATAAGAGAGGATGCTTACGTACGTGTCACCTGTCACAGTCGTATCTAGACGTATCAGGGGTCCCATATCATTCCAACTGCACACGTCCCACACCATAACAGAGCCTCCACCAGTTTGAACAATCCCCTGCTGACATGCAGGGTCCATGGATTAATGAGCTTGTCTCCATACCCATACACGTCTATCCACTCGATACAGTTTGAAACGAGACTCGTCAGACTAGGCAACATGTTTCCAGTCATCAACAGTCCAGTGTCGGTGTTGACAGGCCCAGGTGAGGCGTAAAGCCTTGTGTTGTGCAGTCATCAACGGTACACGAGTGGGCCGTCGCTTCCGGAAGCACATATCGATGATGTTTCGTTGGATGGTTCGCACACTGAGAGTAGTTTACGGCCCACTATTGAAACTTGCAGCAGTTTGAGGAACAGTTCCACTTCCAACGTGCTGAACGATTATCTCCCGGCGCATAGCTGAGCTTAAAAGGAATCGTTTACATACCTCTTTGGTATTTTAGATTTTGTAGTCACTTTCTGCTGTATATTGTTCTACGTCATTGTCTAGACGCTTCATTTTCTGGTGAACGTTTCGTTCTGCCTATTCATGTCTTTCGTTCACTTTAGTTGCGATCTCTTATACAAAGTCCGTCCAGACGGTTCCAACACTGACTTTTATTCCTGGTGTATAAGTGAGGACAGCGCAGTAACTGAAGTATCTGCGCCAGCAGAACAGAAATGCGGAAAACCAGTCCGAAAACAATTTATTGGACTCACCCAAAACGAAACAATAATACAATCTCCAAAAGAACAACCGACTCGATCCCAACTGCGGATCAACACAAATACAAAATAACTAATAATAATAATAGAGAAGACCCATCTCTTCACGGGGAGCGAACACAATAAACAATTCTACAACGTCAAGTGGTTTGTCGACTATACCAACAGATCAGCCAGCTAGAAGAGGCTTCCGGCCGTGGCTGCCGGGATGGCAGCTCTGTATCCTTCCAAGCGGAGCGTCGAACTGCCTTTTGCCTGCAGCGCGCCGCCTTATAAAGACCGTTGGTGGATGTATCTGGCAGAACTATTTGCGATCGCATGCAAGGCGTGTAAAAATGGTCCCTGGGCTAGCTGCGACCTCTGGTGAAGATGTTCTGAAGGCTCCGCGAACGGGTGGCGGTCCCTGGCGGCCGCTGGCGGAGACCTGGTGTTGTGTTGTGGCCGCCGGTAAGTATTTGTTTTGGTAACACAGACGACGTTGGTTTTCCTGGTGAATATACGCCCTGTGATGCAGGCATTCCGTGATGGTTGGACGTTAAGTGGAATGCCGATGCAGCAGGTGCTACGATGTGCACCGAAGTAACTACTGTCACAGCTTGAACTAACAATTGTAAGCAACGGATGTGAATTCGACCAGTCATTTGTGAGTGCGCAGTGTTACTTAGTGGATGGATGAACGTAGTGTGTCAGCACCGTTATGTGATAAATCGCAGATGATCAGCATCTCGAAATCAACTCTTAAAGACATTCTACAGAACATTTTGAAGAGGAGGAAACATGTGCAAAGTTTCTCTCGTACATCTTGACTCCTGAACAAAAGCAACAACAAATAGACACTTGTCGCGACTTGGATAAAATGAAATATGTGGATAGTTCTTTTCTGGAAATAATCGTCAAAGGTGGCGAGTTTTGGTGTCATCCAACCACAAAACGTCAAAGTGCAAAATTAACGAGATGCATCAGTGCTTTGACGACATACCGACATTCAAGCCAATGTGTTTCAGGAGCAGAACAACACCCCAAACGAAGACTTTTCCGATAGTTCCATGCTTTGTACTCAGTTGGGGAAGTGCGAAGGTGGGGGGGGGGGGGGGGGGGGGTGTAACTATGTAGAAAACTGTAGCACAAAAACCACCATCTTAACGTTTCTCTATTTTTTTATTAATGCAGTCTCTAAACTTGGAGACGTCCTTCGTGCAGGCCTTTCCATGTTTTATATTCCTTGATTTCATTTGCGATTAAACAAAATTCACCATTTGTCTCAATGACCAAGGAATTCTAAATTCATGCACTTTCACTGTCGCTTTATCTCTGTCATTTCTTGTTTTAATATGTACTTTGTAATTTTGTTGATCGCTTTTTTTCAGTTGACCCTTTCATTATGAACAGTCTTTTTATATATACACGGCAGGGAGAGTTTATCAATCTCTTGTTCCACCTGTACCTACCTGTAATCGATTGTCGCCTGTAGTATCCATTATGGTTATTTATTACTGTCTATTTGTAAATTTAAAATATTATCAGACAGTTGTAATTTTGTTCAGCTTGTTGCAGACGAAACCACTGTCTTGTCGGTAAGGTCACCACATGCAGTGGAGTGACTCTTTAACTACACTGATATGCAAAGCTTTATGATGAAAGTCGAACTTAAGTACGACTAGTCACTGCCAAGTAACATAGCTCGACGAATCTTGTACCATACATAGAAAGAACTATTACGCCGTAGTACAGGAGGTAACTGAAAGCACTACCCAATGAGACGAACAGAAATAACACTTTTATTTAAAGATAATAATTAATCTGAAGCGATTCATGATGGTCCCTTGAAAAGTGTTAAGGGTGGTACATGGTTTTTAATAGGTTCTGTGATCATTATAGACGACATTTCTTGCAACATGCTTCTCCGTCAGCACGGTTAACAACTGCCAGATAGTTGTTCGTGAATATGGATGTGCTGCAGTTTTCTCCTCAATGCATTCCCCACGTGATCGATGGGATCTAAGTCAGAAAAACCGGCAGGTCAGTCCATTCCCCGAATATCCTCTCCCTTCAAGAGCTCCTCAGTCTGCTCAGTCCGATGTGATAGTGCAGTGTCACTCTTAGAAATGAAGTAATGGCGTTATGCATCCCTGAAAAGACGCACATTGGGAAGGAGTACATTGTCATCATAACATTGACCGGTGAGTGTACAGTGTTCAAAGTTCTGGCGGTAAGTACACCCATTCAACATTATGCCTCACTACACCATAGTACCTGGACCATCAAGACCATCATGTTTGACAATGTCCGTGGGTAAATTAGTGTTCCCATCTGCAGCACACCATAGCACTTGGACCACCAAGACCATGATGTGTGACAATGTCCGTCGGTGCATTAGTGTTCCCATCTCTAGCCAAATGAGGGTATGTCCAGCATTGCCCGCCAGTCACTGAGTCTGAATAGTAAAGTCGTCTGCTCAGCCTTGCCGCGACATCCTTGCGGACACTACAGATTCACTGCTGAGTTGTTTTACTATATAGCTGAAACAAAGCAGAAAACCGGATATTCAGTTCATTAGTGGCATAATTACGCTGTCACGTAGAGTTTTCCACTACTTTCAGCTCATAATTTGTGTAAGGAACAGATGTTTAGGCAGTTGGATAATTTCCATATTTACAGTTCGACAAAGTCACCTATAGTTTTTTAAATACTATCTTTCTTAGAAAAGGGCTCCCTTAATATTTGCACACACGTTATGAAGAGTCCATAGGGCATTCGTAATCCGTAATAAACTTGACCGCGATAGAAATTGTCATGTAATATTTTTACGGTATCTTAGAAAACATGCAGGGGAAGAATAAAAACCTAATAATATGATCGGATCAGTGAAGATGATGTTGTGTCGATCAAAATACGCACAATAATCATGGGTCCGAGATGCAGTGTTGTGGAGCTACTGTCACAAAATTGCAGCGACGAGCGCTCTGAAGCTAACACCCGAGAAGAGCGGAAGCTGGTGCAAATGAAGTCGCGATAGCCATCTGCAATATACGAGATACTGTCGACAGAACAAAGGAATCATTTCTTCCAGTATATCAACTTCGTAGTTCTACTTGAAAACACAAACTCACAGTATATATATATGAAAACATGAGCGTTTATTTTTCATCAGTGTCTGGCTTTTTAGGTTGGGGAGAGTGTTATATCTCGGAAAACGTTGCAGACTTCCACCTCTTGCCAGCCCTTTATTACAAGTTTAATATATTTTCTTACTTCATTTTGAAATGATAGCTTTCTGTTTATAGGGGTTTCAGTCTTTTTCTGTAATTACAGAAACTACTCTAGAAAATTAAGGATTTTTTTCCAATTGTGACAAATTGTTACAAGGTACAACATGTGTCTATGGAAAATATTCTGTTCCGGTTTAAAAGTGTTTCAGTAGAGAAAATCTTGTCAATACGATATTCTATATGTCAAATTATTACTCTACTACACACCAATAATTAGTAAGTGAAATCAAATTAAGAAGTATTACTAAAGACCAGCTTTAAGTTAAAAACGTTTTGAAATAGAAGCTATTGTCAACTAAAAAAATTCAATTTTCAAGAATCGGAACATTGTGCAGATATTAAGAAAACTACACTTTAAAATATACAGAATTTTACTCACATAAAACTCTGGAACTGAAGAATTAAGAGTAGCCTCCTAATAGCTGTAATATATTATACAGCACTTAAATATGTAGAACTCATAATATTTACATGAGCTGCACAAAATACCTCTTGTCTCAAAATAACAAAAAAGCAGAAATGGCTGAAAACTGCTTTTACAGTCTCTAGTGTGTGTTCCTACTTGTGATTGTACAATCTGTCACTAGATTGACATACCAACCAGGAAACATCATGTGTTCCTAAGTACATTATCCTTTCCTGTACTGATTTACTTGTTGTAATTATAGTTCAACCACGCTCTCTGCACATTAAAAGTGGTGACCTGAGCACCTCATTATGTAAAAATGCACCTTACGACACCATATGTCGGTTACCTTACTGAAGTGCTCTTTTTGTAGTGCAATTTATTGTCTCAACAAACTAATGTCTTTACTTTAAATACGCTTTGGTTGGTTTAAAGGTGGAGCTTTATGAAGTAATCATCACAAAGAAATCGCGTCTAGTGAAATAAGCCGTGAACAGAAATTTAATATTTCCTTAGCTGTGACTATTCAGCCTAGTGAGATACCTTGAGCTATTTTTAACGGTAAAAACACGCTTTAGCATAGAAGATATCAGCTGGAGCAAGTCATGAAAACGTACATACTTTCACCTGAGCGTGACTCACTGACTGACTGCAATTTTACCACCGTAGCTTTACAATGTTCCATATATGACTTAAGGATATGACGCAGATTTTGTTTGATTCGATGCCCCTTACCCAGTTCTGACCTTATCATCAGTTTTTCTGCACCCTGTAAGTTTTGTTTCCTTCATTTATACCTGTCACAATGAGGACACTTGGCGAAATCATGAATTCATTGTTCCAAACTTTCTATGATCCTCTTGTGTTACATGATTCTTTCTTAAGTCTCCCTGATGTATGTACTGAAACTTGAACATCACGAGTGCGTCCTTAGATTTTAAGCAGTTGTCTAATGTCATCTGGGTGGTCTCAGAAACTACTTCTTGGATATATGGATACGATTTTGTTTATGCTGTACCTAATCCAACGCAGCTGGACTTACGTTACCTAAACATAGTTTCACTTGTAACAACGGCAAGCGGTCATCTACCAGAGGTTGCGTGCAACACCACAGCTGGTTACTATGAACTGTCGTACTGCTACTGGTATGCTCTTGCCTTTTTTCGACGTGATATCTAGCCTGGATTATCAATTACATGCAAAGTACTGTGAGATGAGGAGATTTTACACGCACCACGTATTCAGAGGCATAAAGTCTCATTTGGTGTCCTAAAAAGGATTAACAGAGAGACAAACCACCATTCCCTTGGTAATTGTATATTCATTACACAGCTAGATTTGGCTCGCAGATCTAGAACTTCAGTTGTACCGTTGCAGTATTTCCGCTCTGTGATCAGTATTGGCTTTCTGTGCACTCTTTTATTTCTCTCACGGTTTATTCTGGGTTTGGTTCAATTTTAATATAGATAGTGCTTGGACATTTAAAGATTTTTGTCTCAGCCACAAAAGCGTTGTCACCTGCTCCTCTGCTATAAATAAAGTCGGCTAGGATGTTACAAGGCATCAAACGCAATACGGGAACTCTGAACCGAATGTCTGGTTTCTTCCCCCTGTCACGTAGACTATTCCCCTTGCCGGAACTGCACTAATTAGATGGCTTTCTAGAGACGCAGTGAAAGCGCAGTGTAAAGGCTCGATCACGGCTACTACACGTTGGCGACCCTAACCAATTAGCAGCAATTGTTTGAGGCAATCGACGATCGAAACCTGTCGGCCTGATGTGGCGATTTACTGGTGTGGCGAGCAGGCTTGTCGGGTACAAGACGGCTGACAGTCCCTGTGAAAGCGCACGAGGCAGTACCTCACATCGGCAAAATGTAACAGTCGAAGAACACTAAACGCTCGGGAACTAAACCAGACTACGTCACACACATAATACTCATAGCGAGGGAGACGTGAAAGACAGGCTACGGGGCGTAAGTCACGAAGGTGGTCCAGACCACGCTCGCTCGCTTAAGTCAGCGGGCAAAATGTGTTTCTAAACCTCTTATCTCGCAGCTGAGTCTGTACGAACGTACGAGAGTTGCATCTTGTACTGGAATCTGCTATTACGAAGTATTGCTGATTACTAGTCGTACAACAAAATTCAAAATCAATTATCAACATAAATGGTATAACGGCTTGTTTATAGCATTGATCTCTTCTGCGTAATAGTCCTCATTTCATAGAAGATGCAACTGATAATCATTTTGGCATGATTTTCGTTGTATTGTGCCCCAGCACTCCCATAGTGCTTAGAGCCGTTTTGTACCCCAGTACATCCTTGACAAATTATTAGTAGGCCTATGGATTTCTTATCGTTATAGGACTAATAACAGTAATATTCCGTAATAGTGGATTCCAGCAGAAGATACAATTCTGGTTTGTACATGCATACCTAGTTACTAGATAACAGGTGTGGAAACGCAGTTTGTCTGCTGAGTTGAGCGAGATTTTCTTACCTGCGTGACGTACGGGCCGCGGCCTATCTGTCTCGTAGGACTCGTACTTATAGTTCATGAGACCTAATTGTCATATACAAGCTACAGTTTTGCAGTGTTAAAAATACAATGAGAGGTTAACTAAATCCTTTGTTGACGATGAAACATAAATGTCCATGGAATTTGAAATAACTGCCTGTTATCATCCATAGATACGCCACTATTTGTGTACATTGCAAACCCATAAATTATTCGTTCAGAAGTGAATTAAATGTAGTCTACAAATTACCTATGTAAATATTAAGAAACAATTAGGGTCACAGAGAAAGGAAATAGTAAAGTAATATTATGAGCTCCAAATCAGGATTCGGTGAAGGTGACACAAATTGTTGCATATTTTGGGTTTTGTGGTGCGTTTTCGACTAGGCTTTGAGTATGTTACTCAGGAACAACTTTTATCGTTGCCAAAATTTCAGTGGTATTGGCTATAGTGCGAGAGTGATGATCCAGTCACTGACCGTGGCAACCTATAGTATGTTTAGTAGGTGACATGTCCAGGGAATAGGTAGGACAAGAAAGCAGGGCTGTTACGCAGAGTAGCAGCAGTGATAATTCCTTACAGCATATGGATGAATATTGTCCTACTGTAATTCGGCTTCAGGAATGCAGGTTATATAATAGTCGCGGTTGGAAGTACCCTAGTCCGAAACAGCTGTTATTGTAGAAATTCTCCGAATGTACCGCTGAATCTGATGTCAAGTGTAAATTCGGTAAAATTCGTGCTAGGAAATGCCGCATCGCGTATGATCAGCCATCAAACTGAAGCGATATTTGTAGGAAAGATCAGTACACAACGTCTGTGCTAATAAAGCCATTGCATCTAAAAGTTACTTTCATTTATAGTCAAGATTACCCTGTACACATGATATCCACGGCACAAGACGATACAATTGAAAAAACTGATTGCTCTTCTCACCTATCACAATGACGACAGCTGCAGATCTCTTCTTGAAAGAAAAATGCTCCCTTAATTAACCTCTCTCAAAAGTGGTTGTAAGGATAGATGAACAAATGTTCTTAACATATAACTTCTCAGTTCCCTATAAAATCTTCAATACAAATTAGAGCTAAAAATTCTGCATAAGAAAATTATATGTGATGAAAGAGCATATATTCTCAGAACAACATAACAGATAACTTTTATAAAGAGCGACTTCGGTAATAAATATAAATAATGTGTACGTATGTATCACGTATTTCCAATATTTGCAAGCTGCAGAGCACCATTTGTTCAAGAATTTTTAAATATTTTAATTTCAATTACTTCTTTAATCCTTGGGAACTTCATAGCACAATTTACCATGTAGAAATGTTGTTTTTTGTTTTCTGCTTGTTTTAATAAATGTAATCATGAATGCTGCTGTTCATGAGATAATTTCTATTGTACTTTCGGTTGAGATGTGACATACCATATGATCAAGATACTGGTATACAGAAAAAACTAATACTTACCAGCGTATATGTGGCACAACAAGGAGAAAAGTTAAGAGTAAAAGAAGGAAAGAGGCACAGCTAAAATTATGCAAAGTTACCAATTTATTACACAGGTGGAAAGCTGGATGTTGCGCATCTAGAACCATCAGAAACGAAATGTCTGAGCCGGCCGCGGTGGAAGAGCGGTTGCAGGCGCTTCAGTCCGGAACCGCGCGACCGCTACGGTGGCAAGTTCGAATCCTGCCTCGAGCACGGATGTGTGTGATGTCCTTAGATTAGTTAGGTTTAAGTAGTTCTAAGTTATAGGGGACTGATGACCTCAGATGACCTCCCCCACACACCGTTTTGTGGCTTGCGGAGTATAAACGTAGATAGATGTAGATAGATAGATAGATAGATAGATAGATAGATAGATAGATAGATAGATAGATAAGTCCCGTAGTGCTCAGAGCCATTTTGAAATGTCTGAAATCTGTGAAAGGCTGCGCTAGGCAGAGACAAAACTAGAAGGAAGTAATAAGGGAAGAATTAGGGATGCAACCAATATCCCAAAAGGCAATCCAGTACAAAGAAAAATGGAGAGAACGTGCACTTCATATGCCACCATAAGGCCGTCCTAAACTAGCACTGGATTATAAACCATAGCGCAAGAAAGCTGTGGGAAGGACGAGGAAGAGATGGTGGGACCAAAACAGACCCCAGGTCTAACTCTAGAGTGGCAGAAGAGGGGGAAAATAATTTATTCTTGACGTCCGTAACAGGCTGGGATATGTATTCAAATGGTGCATTTAGTATCACTAACTGTTTAAACACATCTTTACTGGGATCTTGGTTACTGTTTTTTTGTTATTATTCTAACAGAACTTCTCTCTAATTTGAGGAATGGATCCATGTTTTGTGTATGGGGCTCCCAGAAATTCTTTACATAGCTAAAAATGGTGTAAATACAGAAGTAGCACGTTGCTATAGGGCATTGTCCGTTACACAATGACGGCAGGTCTCTAAAGGTGTAACTAGCCAGTTTTCTTTGCTAGTATATTTGTACTTTTATTCAGCTTCAGGTGACAGTAAGTACTCATTCCTAAAAAAATTTGTTTGCTACATAAACTGTGACCTTTTCATTCCCATTTAATTTTACGGAATGATTTTTCCTCTTTAATAAAAAATTCATACTGTTTCTTTTCTTTATATTTAGTGTAACTTCATTTCACGACCACGAGTTGTAATCATGCTTTATGATTTCATTTTCTTTCTGGATTAGGAGTTTTGGTGTTTTATTTGTGACCGTAATGTTGATGTCATGAGTAAAAAGAATTTTTTCCTATGTCTAACATTTATAGAAAGTCATTGATGTATAACGAAAACAAAATTGATCCTAACATGCTGCCCTGAGGGACTACTATGTTAATCTATTTCTAATCTGTTAATTCACAATAAAATTTATTTTACTGAACTCATGCTTCATCTTCTTTTTTTCGGATATGACTAAAATTCTTCTTATTTCCGATTATTCTATTTTTTTAGCAAAATTTTATGGTTATAAGTTTGTTTTATTGATCATTGCTATTGATGTGTAAACATAAGGAAATGATTGCTCAAGCTTTAGTTTGAATATTTTTTAATATTTTACAGAGGAGAGAATTTTAAACCTTCGTGATTTTCTGTATACATTTTGTCCTAGCTATGGGTTGACAACACACTTGAAATATCTTGATTTTTGGTATTTGGCTTTCATAGGCGTGCAGACTTGTTACTCTGGTCGCACTGTTTACCAGCTGTGACATGCTAAAACTGGGAAGAAATTTTGTGAGGGTGATACTGGTTTCATTTATATCTATCCTAATAATAGAACAGTAAAACTGTTGTGTTTGTCTGTGTGTCTATTTCAACACGCTAATCTACAAAACTATTGGACGAATTTTCGTGGGATTTTCACAGGTAATTTGTTCGTAGCTTGGGGCAACGTATAGGCTTCATTTCATCAAAATCTAGTCACAGAAAGAAGATAGAGTGATTTGAAGTTTTATCTAGAATTGTCGTGTCTTTCAGTCTGTCTGTCTGAACACGCTAATCCCCAAACCTACTAGACGAGTTTTCATGCAGTTTTCACAGATAACTTGAGCTTAGGGCAACATATATGTTTTATTTCACCAAAATCGGATCATAGGGTAAAAGATATCGTAATTTAAAATTTTATCTAAATCTGGTGTGCTTGTCTGTCTGTCTGAAAACGCTTACCACCGAAACTACTAGACGAATTTCCATGGAATTTTCACAGATAATTTGAGCGTAGCTTCAGGCAACGTATATGCTTTGTTTCATCATGTTCAGATCACCATTTGAGGAACATAACGTCACATAGGTAACCATACTTTCTGTTTCAAAAGCTGTTGACTTTTTAACGTTTAACTGTATCATATTTGTGAAAATGCTTTTATTAATTTATATGTTCTGTGTAACACGATTATACGTAATTGGTAAAATGCTTTTACAATCCTCAAAGTGTTTGATCCGTACATCCATACTATTTTATTAAATACGAAAATAAGTCTGTCTGTTAAGTTTCCGCGGCTAGCTTGTTGAGCCGCTTTCGATGAAATTTAGTATGGAGATACCTTGAACCCCGAGGAAGAACATAGGTTACTGCAGAAAGTATCAAAAAAGATCGACCCCTAAGAGCGAGAAGTAGGGGATGGGACATCATTTTTAAATAAGTTAAAAATTATGAAATTAGTTGCGTAATGTCCACACTGTATGATGCATAGTTACTTCCGTAGCACCATGCCTAGTGTGTGCTCCCGTCCATGACCCTTCGCACACACTGCTTGGTAGCGATGCTGGCCGTGTTGAGCTTTGGCCAGTAGTGCAGCGGGAAAGGGGGAGTGGGGGGGGGGGGGGGAATGGAGGGGGGGGGGGGAGAGCACATAGCTTGTAACAGGCAGAAATGTAAGGATAACTGATATTGTTGCACGCAGAACAGCTTACTTATTCACCATCACTACCTTAAGAAAACTACTGAAATGAGAGGGTAGCCGCGGGTAATAGCCATTCCGTAATACTTGTGTTTATGTCCATATAAAAGATCAGTTTATTCTTGGACACTGAAACTTGGTCCCGAACCTCAGTTAGCTTATTAAAAAGGATATCTGTATTAACAGCATGCTATCAGTAATACAAAAAACCATTATGTTTTGTTCTTAAACACCATTAACTATTATTTCAGCTCCTGATATTTCAAAATGTCACTCATCGCTAGCGGTGGTAAGGCCTTGATCGCTGTCCAGATCATCCACCTGATGATGGGATGCAATTAGAAGATGTAAAAATAAAAAGCTAGTTTTTTCAACATAAAAAAAGACGGCATTAATTCAGTCCATGCATCAGGGCATCATACGAGCATTTAAAACTCATTACTGCCATGAACTAGTCACGTTAATAGTAAATTCAGATGAGGAAATGGAAATGTTCTTGAAATTTTCAAGTCCTGTAAATCTTAAGAGCGTTGCGTAATCAGTAGACCTAGCATGGGTCCTAGTAGTCGTAGCAGCAGTAGCTGTAGGTTTTTCTGAAACATGTGTTCCGTTGAAGAAAATGCAACAGATTGACCCTGAAGTTACACAGATTTCAACAGCAATGACATCCAGTCTGCATCTCACGTTCTACAGTGCGATATTGGTCTTGAAGGCTTGAACGGTTGGGTAGTTGCCGACAACGAAGAATCGGTGTCGGAGATCATAGATGACAGGGACATTAGAGATGGTGTTCGAAATGTGAGTAGTAAATCAGTAGAGGATGAGGATGATGAAGCTAAAGGAAAAAGTATAGACGATGTTCCTAGTACACATGAAATACTTGATAATGTAAATAAAGTGATTACAGGTATGGAGCGAAAAAGTGAGTCAAACCAAACTAAGTAGTTACACCTGATGAGCATAAAACAATAAGTATTAATGAAACTGCATGAAATAACCCACCAAAGAAAGTAAACTCACTTCTCTAAAATAGGAGAAAAATAACGTACTGTAGCTTTGCAGACAATGTTGTAAATTATCATACTGTATTTGACAGCTTACTTTATATACCGTATTGAAGTTCATGTTATTGTTTGGTCGACGTTTGAGCGAGGTTCGTCTAATTACTGTACCTTACTTGGCAAGTTTCTCAAATGTTTTACTGCTGATGTTGTTTAAATTTAAATACAATATCGTAAAGTATGTATAATACATTATGCGTTCTTCCTAACTTGTCTTCCAACTCGTCATTAGATGCCTCACTCTCGATATACTGCGGGTACACTATAACGCCGGAGTTAAGCACGTCCCTAGACTTGTCGCATTTTATCGGGCTTCTACTGCACATTAAAAATTGTTCTGATGCACAATGTTTGTCATACATTCTGAAAATATACACTCAATAAGAAACAGATACAGCAATTTTAGGCTGAACTTCGTTTTTAAACTATTTAGTAATTTGTATCACCCTACAATGATGTGCTAATATATAAATCCAACGTAGGAGTATAGCTTCATACTAACATGAGATGTCACGGTATTATTGTAGGCCGTCCTTAAAGACGAGTAAATGGGAACACAGTTTAAATTCAGAGCTTCTTCTCTCAGGTTGTGACCAAAACAGCTTTTTCACTGACGGAACTACCTCTTCTTGATTCCAGTTGGTGAACATGTCGCATGTATTCCAAACATTCTTTGAGTTTCTTTAAGTGAATTGTAATGATGACGAGTTTGCGTGCTTGAAACGCCTCGGGCTTTTACTTTTCCCTATACAAAGAGGTTTCAGCTTATGCCTGCCCTATTTGTTTGTGGAAAAGATCAGGGTTCTTCTGTCTTCATTCATTTTCAAGCACGTGTCATTTCCTGAGTTTTGGATGCAATGGAAAATAAAGCGCCCATTTATCATAATTATAATCCTGATGATCATTTAAATTTTCATCCATCATTATTTTATGTATAATTTCAGGAAACTCCGGAGCAACATTTCTGTCTTGAATACCATCCGTAGAAAGCTATAAAATCTTTATCGCCACGTAAATGAAACTAAAATGTTTCAGATTTGGCTTTAATAATAGGTCCAGGCTTATAAAAAAAAGCAGTTTTGCTGCACAGAATTTTTAAGAAAGAGTTCCTTCATTTTGTTGTAGAGCGGCGCATATAAACGGTTCATTATTTCTCTTAAAAACTTGACAGGAAAAGTGCTTAAAAATAGCTTTCTTTTAAATAAACATTATTTTTGATGAATTA
Source organism: Schistocerca gregaria (assembly GCF_023897955.1). NCBI lineage: Eukaryota > Metazoa > Arthropoda > Insecta > Orthoptera > Acrididae > Schistocerca > Schistocerca gregaria. The sequence continues at coordinate 625,559,682 of NC_064931.1, read as the reverse complement.
GTACAATAATATTTACTGATGTATGTCACGCAAGGGTATAGACAATGACACTATTTTAACAGTACTCATTGTTTACAAAACTACTCGTGATGGAATTATATTGTTTGTTATTAAGTGTGGCTGAGTTGTTATTTTGAGTTGAGGTTACTTGTCCTGGTCAACAACTGAATTTACAACTTACTGGTTCCAGGTCTTCTGTGTATACTAAAAATGCTGTGCCGTGGACATCGGTTTAATGTTGCACGTTGAAGCAAATTATTTTCGTGGAATCAAACTAATTATTGGGAGTCAAAATATCAAGACATAGATAGCTCATGCTACGAACTCATCCAACATTTATCGCTGATGACATTCAAACTCCACCACAGACTTTCACATCGTTATTCGACACAGCTGATACAGGTGCAATCACTCTAAAGTTGAAATCACTTATGAAACATATCTTGATTGATATGCATCGTAGTTTCCAAATCATACGTATACTTTCTTCATATTTGTCAGAATTGTAACAAATAATGGGCAGTTATGTAACATGGCTGATGCCAGAAGCGAATCATCCTTGCTGTAATAGATGGCTACTGTGACTCTTACCTGAACAATACAGCTGTGTATTGTAATCTTTTAACGTCTAGGGTAAGATTCTTCTGTAAACATTGTGATCGATTCATATCAGGAACAGACTACCTTTTGAAGTAAATTTAATTTGATCCAAACGTTGAAAGCCAACTATGCTATTAGTCCAGTTATCTTGACAAATTCTACGTAAATGGCTAATGGTATCCCTTCAAGAGAATAGTAGTTATATGTTTAACTCTTCATTTGGAAAACAAGCTACATAGAAAACTTTTATTACACTCAGAATACGTCTGAAAAGTATCTAAGTGCATTTTGTGAGAGTAATTGGCTATAAAATGTGATCGAAAAAGCGCTTAGGTTTGAGTATTTATTACCGTTCAACGTAGTTCGCATGTGGGCGATAGTTACATTACACTTACCCTAATAATGTGTGTTAGTCGCTCATCCAAAATTTGTATCACAGTTAAAGATCACTGATAAGCATTTATGCTTTGCGCTGTAATTTGGATAATTATTTCCTTCCAACTATGAAGGCATCATTGCCACTCTGTGCTACATTCTAAGTTGTGTGATTTTGAATCATGTTATCTACAAGCACGTTTTCGAGAACGTCTGACTGATCGACATGCCTACTACTTGCATAGCAAGGAAAACGACTAATGACCTTTATGCACTTGGCTCTCAGTGTTATTCTTAAGGCCTAGTTCAATCTCATAAATAACAAATGCAACATCTTAAGAAATTAAACATTCAAGTTTATTCTTTAAAATTACCTTACAATACTTATTAAATTTAATATTTGGGTATTCTTTACCATGAAGCTAACGTTATGATTACCAGCTAGCTGGTGGTTACGGACGTGGCTATTCTAAATTTGATGATTGAAGAGTAGACAGATAATTATAAGAAAAAGTATTTATACTGAAGTAACTTACACTGAAGTGACATGAACTGGTTCACACTTTTGTTACGAACGTCGCAGATTAAGATTTTAAAGTGCCTCCTCAAGCGCTCTTCCAAGTAATGTAAACTGTTTGTCTCATTACCACGAAATTTTCCAGTTTCGTCCATCGGATTGGACTTCCTTGTGCAGTACCAGATTTAGATCTGTGATTAGTTACTGAATTTTAAACCAGAGAAAACCTACGAGATTAACGGTAGAATGTTAGCAGTAAAGCGCAATCGAAGAGGAGGACAATAACATTACTACCACGTTACCTATGCAGGTCCCTGATGTAAATAGTAGCAAGTAATTATTATTTCGTTAGTATCATGTCAAATATTTACGTTTTTCCATATTGGAGGACCTAAATTAATCTAATCCCTCCTACTTCACATTTTATAGCAACCAACTGTGACGTGTATGAAAAATAGTCACTTGCCAATGCTCACTTAGATCAGTTACTACTACTTACTTATGAAGTAGATTTCCTCGGTGTTCAGGTGGTTCAAAGCTCTGAGCACTATGGTACATAACATCTGAGGTCATCAGTCCCCTAGAACTTATAACTACTTAAACCTAACTAACCTAAGGACAGCACACACATCCATGCCCGAGGCAGGATTCGAACCTGTGACAGTAGCGGTCGCGCGGTTCCAGATTGAAGCGCCAAGAAGCGCTTGGCCTCAGCGACCGGCTTCCTCAGTGTTCTTACTCTTGATCGATCCTCTTTGCCACCATACTTCCACTGAATATCTTTGTCACTAAATGCACTTTAATGCCGCTTATTAAACTCGCAGTATCCTATTCCACTTTCATCTGTCACTATTTGTTTATTACAAAGTTGGTTCAGCGTTTCTGAACGCATTTCTCTGATATCATCCAGTGCCACTGGTTAAATCTCCATTGATTCCAGCTATTTCATGTCAGTGTACTTGATCCAATTGGTATGCACTGTAAGACAAAAAAAGTAAAAAAGATCCTGAGATGGTTCGAGGGCCCTGCCTACAATGCTGCAAGCTGGCCGCTGTGGCCGAGCGATTCTAGGCGTTTTAGTCCGGAACTGTGCTGCTACTACCGTCGCAGCTTCGAATCCTGCCTCGGGCATGGATGTGTGTGATGTCCTTGGGTTAGTTAGGTTTAAGTAGTTTTGAGTCTAGGGGACTGATGACCTCTTATGTTAAGTCCCATAGTGCTTAGAGCCATTTGAACCATTTTGAACCACACTGCTGCAAACTCTCAGCTGGGGAGAGATCCGGTGACGTTGCTGGCTAAGGTGGGTTTAGCAAGCATGAAGACAAGTAGTAGAAACTCTCGCCGTGTGCGGGTGGGTATTATCTTGCTACCTAATCCCAGTGTGGTTTGGCATGAAATGCAAGAAATGGGAAGTAAAATATCGTAGATGTACTGCTATGCTGTAAGGGTGCCGCGGATGACAACCAAAGTGGTCCTGCTATGAAAACAAGTGGCACGCCAGATCATCACTCCTGGTTGTCGGACGGTGTGGCGTGTGATGATCAGGTTGGTATCCCACCACTGTCGAGGAGCGTCTCCAGATACGTCTTCGCTGGTCGTCGGTAGTGAGTTCGGAGCGGGACCCATTATTGAAGACAGTTCTATTCATCAATGAGAGTCCAAGACGAAGAAATGTCTGGAGACGTTCTGGAGAGCAATGGGTTGGTAATCTATCACCCGCCATACGATCCAATAACCACGAGTTATGATCTAGGGTGCCATTTCTTTTGATAGCAGGACCCCTTTGCTTCTTATCCATGACAACCTTACTGCAGAGCAGTACGACGACAATATTCTTACTCCCCGTTTTGTAACGTATCATGGCAAGCCATCCACCCTCTTTTCAGCAAGACAATGCCCGTCCGCCCAAGGCGAGAGTTTCTACTGCTTGTCATCGGCTTGCCAAACCCTGCCTTAGCCAGCAAGGTCACCGGATTTCTCCCCAATTGGTTCAAATTGCTCTAATCACTATGAGACTTAACATCTGAGGTCAACAGTCGCCTAGACCTAGAACTACATAAACCTAACTAACCTAAGGACATCATACACATCCATACCCCAGGCAGGATTCGAACCTGCGACCGTAGCAGCAGAGCGGTTCCGGACTGAAGCGCCTAGAACCACTCGGCCACAGCGGCCGGCTTCTCTCCCCAATTCAGAACGTTTGGAGCACGTGGGCAAGGCCCTCCAGCCATCTCGGAGTTTTGACTGTCTAACACCATCCGTCAGGAGGATATCCAGAATCTCTATCAAGAAATGCCAAACCGAATAGCTGCTTGCAAATGGGACAACAGTGGCCCAACGAGTTATTGACTTGCTCAATTTGTGAGGCTCTCTCTCTTGAATTAGTGATCCTATTCTTTTAAAACTGTAATAAATTGTTTGTCTGTACATGTACATCAACTCTAGCTATTTCCGTAGTATTCTGATAATTCCTTCGTGGTGCTTCTTTTTTTTTGTTTTAGCGTGTATAACTATCTTTTCGATCACATTTCCGTGGACTTTTTGAAATTCTTTTGGACGTACGTCACAACATCATTATAAAAATTCATAGTGTTACAACAACTGCCCTTTAGTGGCCTAGAACTTTATAGGTTAATAACCTGCAATTGCACTTGCAAATGTGCACTATCTGAGGACAACTAAAAACCATTTCCCGTTTATTTGTATGGTTGATTGATCTGAGATCATGTATCTGAACAGGTGAAGCTGTGCATTGTTTTACTGTTAAAAGACTAACGTGTATCTAAAAGTAATTGTAGCGACGTACGACGTTCGAAGTATGTTCATTTTCATATCTAGCTGCCTTTCAAACAAAGGGGGTTTGATAATGAAGGCACAAATCGTGTCACCCATGCTATTTCCTTGTCTGACCTGATTAATTTATTTATTTTGCCGTGAAATGCGCTGCATGCAGTGAGGCATAATTTTCAGCATCGCTGGCTAGCGTGCTGCCGGTCGCCAGCGCAAACACGACCCCTAGCAATTATTTCATATTCAGTATTTGAAATTTTTAGAAGGTTACGGAAAGCGCTTATGTTTGTAATTGTTGTACGTTCTGGAATATTCATCTCTATTCTGGCTGTGCGTCGGTGTTAGTAATAAGCGTACTGGCAGTGCTAAGTGTCAGATTTTATGGACGATCCTGCTTTTGGGTTTGAACTTGATTGTGGTTTAGACATGTGATAGTTTGGTGTAGGACCCAGGTACTTCAAGGAATCTGCATCTACATGGCTCAAATTAGGCAACGTTAAAACCGTTGCCTGCACGGACAGGTTCCGGTATACAAACAGTACATCCTTCCTAAGATCCAAACATTCAAGAGATAGGTGGATTCCAAAACAGCAGTAAGTCATCTGCACATCAGGCATCCATCAGTGTTTTCCGGGGACGCTGTTCAGGAGCTGACGAAATGACTGAAAGATTTTGACCGAATCACCAAATAGAACAGGTACGATGATGTGACGCATTTAGAAAATGTGTACTTTTATTTGAATGCCACTACGCAGCAGTGGTTCGAGAACAACGAAGAGTAGCTCATCAGTTGGGGCAGATTCCAGGTCGGACTGAAGGAATCGTTTGGCGGCAATCAGCAGAAATCTCGTTTAGCGGAAGAATAATTGAAGAACAAGACACTACACTTTTTTAAGAAAGGATGTCAAAACGAGACTGGAATTCATCAAGCGGTGGCAGAGAATCGAGGAAGTGCTATAGAAAAGATTCGGACGAAGGTAGTATTACTTGCTGCTGAATATGGTCCATAGGGTAGTTGTGAAAGATCATCAAACGCTGCTCTCTCTCATATGCCAGATAGGAAGACAAGATAGTGTTTAGTGGTAGGCAGCGCGAAATGTCGGACCAAGTACACAAGAGATAGCACCCATAAATTTCGACCCTATGTGGAAGGAGGTAACAGAGAATGTCAAATAAGAGGCGTATCGATCTTCGACACTAGTCGAACGCACTACGAAGAACAGACTCGGCCAATTCAGACTTAATGTCGCAAAAAAAAAAAAGGGTCAAATGGCTCTTCGCACTATGGAACTTAACTTCTGAGGTCATCAGTCCCCTACAACGTAGAGCTACTTAAACGTAACTAACCTAAGGAGATCACACACGTCCATGCCCGAGGCAGGATTCGAACCCGCGACCGCAGCGGTCGCGCGGTTCCAGACTGTAGCGCCTAGAACCGCTCGGCCACCCTGGCCGGCTGTCGCAACCCAAACGACAATTTAGCATCCAACCGAGGCAGATACAACCAACTCCTGTACTAAGTACAATGGCCTGCAGAAGAAACGACAATTACATGCTGATGTGTTTTCACTGTGGAGGCTCTGGACACATTAGCTATTGCAGAGAGAGAAGACGAGTGCTCGGCGACTATTATACCGCAAGGTGCCAACCACCACAACAGTCCTATTGACGACAGTGAAATGTAAACGATTATAGTCGAGCTGTGGGAGGCAGCCAGCCGCTGTACCAAGGCAAAAGTTGCTCCCAAACACGATGTAGCCGTTCCCCCGTCGCAGTACATAGATACCAACCGCTCGTCTAGTCACCAAATTCCGCAAAACTAAGTGAGACGACCATATATGGAAGTCGGAACGTCACAGACGAAAATCCTCAGTGCACGACAGCCATCAAAATGTCAAACACTCACTGACATTATCGTCGATGGCCAACCTGTCCAGGCACTAATCGACCGTTGGGCCTCCTTTTCTGTAATGCTGAATGCTTATCGCTGTCGGCTCAAGAAGACTGTTTGATTTGCTAGGAAAGCGGTTATGCTAAAGGTCATAAATGGGAAATATTTCCAGGTGACAGGAAAATGTATTATAGGAATGTCTATCAATGACAGCTCACAGCCCCACCAATTTGTCGTTTTAGCAGAATTAAGTCATAAGGTTATTCTTAGATTCGGCTTCTTGCAGGTATTACAAGCAGTCATGGACAGTGGAAGATCAGAGCTCCAGATTGGAGTAGTTATTTCAGCAAGCACACATATAACAAAGACTGCTCTCGGCAGTTGTTTGTGGTGAATACGTTGTTTCCCCGCTGTTATCAATGGGACGAGTACCAGGCTTCAGTAGAAAAGCTCAGTTAAATTGTGAAGGTTTTGTAGAGTGCAGAAAGCTACTCAGGCTCACAAAGGAAATCTACATGCCAGCCACGCTCACAAGCAATTTAAGTGGTCAAAGAGAGCTTTAGACATCAGCTGAGGGACTTGCGGTTAGCGCTTCTGACTCTCGATCACAGGGCCTTAGGCTCGATTCGTTGCTATGTCAGGGATTTTCTTCGATCACAGCTGTATGCGCGCGTGTGTGTGTGTGTGTGTGTGTGTGTGTGTGTGTGTGTGTGTGTGTGTGTGTGTGTGTGTGTTGTCGTCATCATCTTTCATCGCTATCGAAGTGCAGGTTGCTAAGGTGGAGTGAAATTGAAACACTGGCACTAAGTGGCAGGAAACTCCAGAAGGGATTCCATGGCCAACGATATCATTCACTCATTTCGTTTTTTTTTTTCAAGGTTAACTTTGGATCACACTCTATTACGAGTAGCAACAAATCATCCTTAATGGTAAGAGAATAGGGGAGGTCAGGTGGGGCAGGTTAGCGGCATCACTGAACAACCGTACTCGCTACCACAACACAACGAAGTTGAAGAAGCTACTATCGAACTATCAATAGGATCTAACCTAATCGACGAAAAACGTCGGCGAGTGTTAGCCGTTTGTTTTCGGATACTATAAAATACGGCGTGGAGGAAATATAAACTGTGTGGCTTATGGTAAAATACTGGATCAACACTGGAGATAATTCACAGATTAGCCAGCGCTTGTATAACGTATCGCTGGATGAACGACGGATAGACCAGGTGGTAATGGAGGAGATGCTGCAAGATGAAATCAGTGAAATTTCAGGGAGTCATTGGTCCTTTTACGTCGATGTTGTGAAGGAGAAGGATGGTATATGGCAGTTTCTTAAACGACTGCTCTTTGCTGAAAAGACCCGCGAAAAATAATGCCTACCCTTTGAGCCCATTGATGACATTCTAGACCGCTTGAAAGGAGGTGAGTATTTTTCAGCTGTGGACATGCAGGGAGGCTACTGACAAATCGAGGTTGTCAAGGTTGACTAGGAAAGGATTGCTTTCATAAATGTAGATGGTCTCTATTAGTTGAAACTTATGCCGTACTCTCTTGGACTCTGTAACACTTCATCGACCTTTGAACGTAAGATGGATAACTTGCTTCGAAATCTTAAACGGACGACACGTCTTTGTTATATTGATGATGTTGTCATATTATCCCAGACATTTTAGGAACATCTAATCCACCTCATACCGTGTTGAATTGTGTTCAGACTGTAGTCTTCCGCCTGAGTAAGAAAAGGTGGCTCTGTTCTCACTAAAAAATAAAGATCTTGGGGCACTTAGTGATTGGCAGCAGGATCAGTCCCGATCCAGAGAGAAAAAAACCAGTCACTGATTTTCTGACTCCTTGGAATAATCATGACCTGAGAAATTTTCTTGGAATGTGCTCACACTACAGGCAATTCATAAAAGACTTTTGTACAAAGCCACGCCGATTGCAAGGACTTCTGCAGATAGAAGCCAAATTTTTCTGAAACGAGGTACAAGAAAGATCTTTCCTTGTACTCAAGGGAGCGCTAACAAAATGCTGAGACAGAACTACACATCTATTGGTGCAGCTCTAGTGCAAACTCAGGGCCGGCCGCGGTGGTCTCGCGGTTCTAGGCGCGCAGTCCGGAACCGAGCGACTGCTACGGTCGCAGGTTCGGATCTTGCCTCGGTCATGGATGTGTGTGATGTCTTTAGGTTAGTTAGGTTTAAGTAGTTTTAAGGACTAGGGGACTTAGAACTACTTGAACCTAACTAACCTAAGGACATCACACACATCTACGCCCGAGGCAGGATTCGAACCTGCGACCGTAGCAGTCGCACGGTTCCGGACTGCGCGCCTAGAATCGCGAGACCACCGCGGCCGGCCCTCTACTAAAAGTTTGCCATTTTAATTAAATCATTAAATCATTAAATCATTTAATCTTGAATTCAGTCGGAATAACCACCAACAATAACTCGTTACGGTGGGAATCAACACAAATTTCAATGTATGATAGTTTTCGAATAATGAAGAACTTCATAGTATTGGTTAAAAGCAGTCTTGGTTACAAATTTAGTGTTTTATTTTTCAACTTCGCGTTTCGCCTTATTTAGGCATCTTCAGGTTGATCTTAATTTGGTATTTCTTAGAACGATCGTTTAGACAGTGTAGCCAAAGGGCATCGTCGAATACATCAGGCCAACATCGCCTTCGTTAAACTTAGTAAAAACTTTTCTAGACGGACGCGAGTGACTCCTTGGAGACCGGCCTGAAGATGCCTAAATAAGGCGAAACGCGTAGTTGAATAATAATAAAAAAATTGCAACCAGGACTGCTTTTAACCGATACTGGTAAGCACTGGTTTGCAGTATGCCACATATGGACTGGATAGAATTTCGAAGAACTTCATTGTTATCGTAGTGACTGTGCTGCCGAGGAGCGCTGTTGCTCGAAATTAATGGCATCTGATAGCCGATTCGTTTTCCGGCACCAATTTAGTCTTGTGTAAAGTGTTTCTATGTGTCTTCGCTGCTGAAAGCCCGAGGAACTGTGATATGACTAGCGAATGAGAGCCATTATTACCGATGAACCTTCGATGCCCTGCTGTACGCTCGTGTATACAGTCATTATAGCCCGCAGCCTGCGGTCTAGTGGTTGCTGGCACAATATCTCAGCGTGTTCGGACAGGGGACTGGTCACCCTATGTAATACAAACTGGATAGCATTCTCATCATTGGAAGTTAAGTGTCATGTGACATCCACACTAAAATGCAGAAAACAAATTACGAAGAAAGAACTAGAAAAAAAGAAAGATTTGATTCCCTGCTGGGTCTAACATTTTCTTCGCTCGGGGACTGGCTGATTGTGTTGTCCTGATTATTTCATCTCATCTTCACCACAGAGATGGCCCTGTGGCCGAAATGGCGTCAAATAGGAAGACATGCACCATAAGACGGAACAACCGTAAATGGGATCTCCCGACCAGTAATACCATACGACCATTTCATTTGAGTCAACGTAGTCGACATGATTAAGTGTAACAGTTACTAACTCCAATACAGGAAAGGTAAGCGCACGTGAGAAAAGAGTAGCTTTCTCTGGGAGGCTTCACGCTAGTACTGGTAACCCGCTCTTACCCTCGATAACGTTCTCACAAGTGTGTACAGGTACTCCATACCAGTATAACCATTCGCTGGTGATTAAATCCCGTACAGGTAACAAAATCCTAGGATGCTGATCCTTACGTTTCACGCACTATTCCATATAGTTCGAGACGTTTTCTATGTGATTGAAAACGGGCGATTTCAGTACGCCAGTCGACGTGCTATTCGATGCTTCAATGTTTGTCAAGCGAGGAAAGTATGCATACAGCCCAGTGAACAAGGCTGTTATCATCGTGGAAGACAACAGTGTACGTAATCGTTTCATTTGGCCGTCAGTACACCAGAAGTCTTGCATCATGTAAAAAGCGGCTAAATGGCAACTTCTCGGCACGCACTACATATTCAAAACAATTTCTATCCAGGTACCATGTTATTAGGCATTTTGTGAGGTGCCGGACTCCAAATGTCCACTGCATACAGTTCCCTTGGCAATTTTTGTTCATAATTTGTTTGAGATGGAGCTACATGATGATGACGTCAACCTGCCCTCGACATGTTGACGAAAATAATTTTTAAAGTCGGTGGTACACATAAATATTGTCCGAACTCGCACTAATCGCTTTCTCAGAAAATAATTTTGAACAGTTCAAAAAAAATGGCTCTGAGCACTATGGGACTCAACATCTGTGGTCATAAGTCCCCTAGAACTTAGAACTAGTTAAACCTAACTAACCTAAGGACATCACACACATCCATGCCCGAGGCAGGATTTGAACCTGCGACCGCAGCAGTCGCTCGGTTTCTGACCGAGCGCCTAGAACCGCTAGACCACCGTTTGAACAGTTAGTTCAGGTATCCACTCGAAGTGTGAATGGTTGCAAAAACATACTCGACCTCTTAGCAACAAATACCTCCGAGTAAATAGGGAGCATTATGACGGATACAGATACAGATTAGTGATCAGACTGAATAACGTAAAATCCAAACCTACTGAAATCAAACTTATCTATTTAAAAAGTCAGATTTAAATTCGCTTGACGTCTTCGTAAGAGACAGCTTCCATTCCTTCCGAACTAACTAACATTGTAGAACAAGGACGGCTTAAGTACAAAGAAGTTGATTCGAGTGATTTACACCAAATATATTAATAAGAGACGGAACTGACCCCCCCCCCCCCCCCATGGCACAGAAAATAGGCCAGAAAACTATTCTAGAACCTATGAAAAATATATGCCAAATTTAAAAGGTAGGTGAAGTTTTACAGAATCTTGAAATTTAACGCGAACTTCAACGTATAGGTTCGATAGTGAAACCCTGTCTCGAAAACTGACAAAAAATTCAAAGAGGTTCTGGTCGTATGTAAAGACACAATCAATACATTTACTACGCAATAGCAAACGTAATATTACCAATGAACGTGTCACTAACGCGGAGTCATTACAAAAACATGTTTCCGAAATTCCTTCACCAAAGACAACGAAGTAAATATTCTAGAATTCGAATCCGGAAATGCTACCAATATGAGAACTTAGCAGAAGATGTCCACGGTGTCGTGAAGCAAATTAAATCACTCAAGCGAAGTCTTCCGATCCAGATTGTATATCAATCAGATTCTTTTCAGCGTAAGCTGATATAATAGCTCCGTACTTAACAGTCACATAGTCACTCGCTCGATGAAAGATCCGTACCAAAAGACAGGAAAGTTTCATTGGTGTACCAATTCTCACGAAAGGAAATAGGATTCATCTGATGAATTACAGACCTACATCACTGACGTCGATTTGCAGTACGATTCTGTAACATATATGGTGTCTAACATTATGAATTACCTCGTAAGAAATGATCTGTTGACACACAGTCAGGGTGGATTCAGAAAATAAAGTTCTTGTTAAACATAACTAGCTCTTTATCCTCACGAAGCAATGAGTGTTACCGACTGGAATCCCAAACGGATTTCGTATTTTTAGATTTCCGAAAGGCTTTTGATACCGTTCCTCACAAACGACTTCTAATCACATTGCATGTCTACAGAGTATCACGTCAGCTGTGATTTCCTGTCAGAATGGTCAAAGTTCGCAGTAATTGACCGGAATTAATCGAGTAAAACAGAAGTGATATTTGGCGTTTTCTAAGGAAGAGTTATAGGTCGTCTGCTGTTCCTTATCCATATAAACGATATAGGAAGCAAACAGAGTAGCCCTTTTAGAATGTTTCCAGATGATGCTTAATATCTAGTAAAGTCATCAGAAGATCAAAACAAATTGTAAAATGATTTAGACAAAGTACCTGTATGATGAAAAAAGTAGTAATTGACCCTAAATAATGAAAACTGAGATGTCGTTCACATGAGTACTTAAAGGAAGCCTAGATTTAGGTTACACAATAAATCGCACAAAAAAAATCAAATGGCTCTGAGCACTATGGGACTCAAGATCTGAGGTCCTCAGTCCCCTAGAACCTAAGGACATCACACATATCGATGCCCGAGGCAGGATTCGAACCTGCCACCGTAGCAGTCCCACGGTTCCGGTCTGAAGTGCCTAGAACTGCTCAGCCACAACGGCTGGCGAATCACACAAATATAAAAGTTGCCATTTCAAGTAAATACCTAGGAATTACAATTACGAACAACTGTAATTGGAATGCTCACATAGATAATTTTGTGAGGAAGGCAAACCAAAGGCTGTGTTTTATTGGCGGAACACTTCGAAGATGCAACATGTCTGCAAAGGAGACTGTCTACACTAAGCTTGTCCGTCCCCTGCTAGGGTACTGCCGTGCAATACCAGATAGGAGCGACGGATGATACTGAAAAAGTTCAAGGAAGGGCAGCTTGTTTGGTAGTATGGAGAAACAAGGGAGTATAATAATACGTGAATTGGGTTGGTAATCTTGAAAACAATTGAGATTTTCAAGATCTTTTCGCGATATTCTCCAAAGTTCTCCTCCGAGTGTAGAAATATATTGTTGACAGACACCTACTTAGGGAGGAATGATCTTCGTAATAAAATAAAAGAACTCAGAGCTCGCACGGAAAGAATTAAATCTTCGTTTCTCTCATGCGCTGTTAGAGAGTAAATGTTAAAGGAATAACGGCGGGGGTCAGGGATTTTCTCTGCCTCGTGATGACTGGGTGTTGTGTGCTGTCCTTAGGTTAGTTAGGTTTAAGTAGTTCTAAGTTCTAGGGGACTGATGACCATAGGTGTTAAGTCCCATAGTGCTCAGAGCCATTTGAACCATTTGTTAAAGTAATAATGTAAAAGTGGTTCGATGAACCCTCAGCTAGCCACTTAACTGTCAATTGCAGAGTATTCATGTAGATGCAGATGTACACGCCCTGACAACATCAGTTTCTGTAAGTTTTTAAATTGACAGTCCCGGCGTTACACTCGTGTGGAGTCTCAGTTGGTTGGAATCTATTTTTACGATCAGTGTTCCTACGCCTTATTGTTTGGTTAAGACTTGTGCTCTATTCCCTGTTCACACGTTGGAGTGTCCGGGTTGATACTCCAACAAATCGGGCCACTTCATTCTCGGCGTGGTCATAGACGCACACAGACACAATAGATATCTTCTGCCATTCTGCACTAAGCTTAACAACACACAACGTACGAAATTTTTTGGCACGTAGAGGTGCAGCGCTGCTAACTGGTCTGGGAACATGGTGCAGTGTGACAAGGAACGTGTGGCTTGTGCAGTGGCGTTGCTGGAGGAGGGTGAGAGCGGACTGCCGGAGCGACGCGCGGCGCTGGAAGCGGCGGCGGAGGCCATCAACCGGCAGACGGTGGCGCTGCTGCAGACCACCGGCGTGCTGCGGCCGCTGCTCAGCCTGCGCGTCCACCAGCTGCGCCGAGGGGACGGCTTCACCACCGGCAGGCTCGGTCAGTACCCCTCCGCATCAACACATTTTCGTCTGAGTGCAATCAAATATACAATTTCACATAGCTATTTTCCAGGGATTCTGAGCAAACATACGCCGCTGGCCATGAAAACGGCTACACCGGGTTTATAACAAATAAAGAAATTTTAGGCAGCCGTTCTGACCGAGTGGTTCTAGGCGCTTCAGTGCGGAACCGCGCTGCTACGGTCGCAGCTTCGAATCCTGCCTCGGGCATGGATGAGCGTGATGTCCTTAGGTTAGTTAGGTTTAAGTAGCTCTAAGTCTAGGGGACTGATGACCTCAGATGTTAAGTCCCATAGTGCTTAGGGCCATTTGAACCATTTGAAAGAAAAGATACGTATGGTTCCAATATATAACATACACTACTAGCCATTACAATTGCTACACTACGAAGATGACGACCTACAGACGCGACATTTAACCGACAGGAAGAAGATACTGTGATATGCAAATGATTAGCTTTACAGAGCATCACACAAGGTTGGCGCCAGTGGTGATACCTACAACGTGCTCACACGAGTAAAGCTTACAACAGATTTCTCATACACAAACAGCAGTTGACCGGCGTTGCCTGCTGAAACGTTATTGTGATGCCCCGTGTAAGGAGGAGAAATGCGTACCATCACGTTTCCGACTTTGATAAAGTCGGATTGTAGCCTATCGCGAATGCGATTTATCGTATCGCGACATTGCCGCTCGCGTTGGTCGGGATACAATGACTGTTAGCAGAGTATGGAATCGGTGGCTTCACGTGGGTAATACGGAAGGCCGTGGTGGATCCCAACGGCCTCGTATCACTAGCAGTCGAGATGACAGGCACCTTAGCCGCATGGCTGTAGTGGATCGTGCAGCCACGTCTCGATCCCTGAGTCAACAGATGGGGACGTTTGCAAGACAACAAACATCTGTACGAACAGTTCGACGACGACTGCAGCAGCATGGACTATTAGCTCTGAGACCGTGGCTGCGGTCACCCTTGACGTTGCATCACAGACAGGAGCGCCTGTGATGGTGTACTCAACGTCAAACATGGGTGCACGAATGGCTAAACGTCATTTTTTCGGATGAATCCAGGTTCTGTTTACAACATTGTGATGGTCTCGTCCGTTTTTGGTGACATCGCGGTGAACGCACATTGGAAGCGTGTATTCGTCATCGCCTACTGGCGTATCACCCGGCGTGATGGTATGGGGTGCCATTGATTACACGTCTCGGTCACCTGTTATTCGCATTGACGGCACTTTGAACAGTGGACGTTACATTTCCGATGTGTTACGACCAGTGCCTCTACCCTTCATTCTATCCCTGCGAAACCATACATTTCGGCATGATAATGCACGACCGCATGTTGCAGGTCCTGTACGGGCCTTTCTGGATACAGAAAATGTTCGACTGCTGCCCTGACCAGCGCATTCTCCAGATCTCTCACCAATTGAAAACGTCTGGTCAATGGTGGCAGACCAACTGGCTCGTCACAAAAAAAAAGGTTCAAATGGCTCTGAGCACTATGGGACTTACCTTTTGAGGTCATCAGTCCCCTAGAACTTAGAACTACTTAAACCTACATAACCTAAGGACATCACACACATCGATGCCCGAAGCAGGATTCCAACCTGCGACCGTAGCGGTCGCGCGGTTCCAGACTATAGCGCGTAGAACCGCTTGACCACCCCGGACGTCGGCTCGTCACAATACGCTAGTCACTACTCTTGATGAAACTGCATGGGCAGCTGTGGCTGTATACTCCATCCAAGCTCCATTGGGTCCGGCGGATTCCGCATGACTGCTATCAGCGTCTGAGGGGTACTTGCAATCCCATTGCAAACTTTGACGGTCGTAGAATGGTATCAATACACGATACCACGAAGTTAGTAATGTGAGCCATAATTATCATGTCAGGGACACGAAACTTCATTAACGAATTGTTGACCATTGCTTGTACTACTGTACTTATTTGTTGATTTGGAACGGCAATCATCACAGCTCAACGCAAAAAATGGTCTATGATAGTCAAACTAGGCTTATCATCCATTGGTGTTTTCCTAAATGGATACAAGTTGTCCTTCACAAGCATTTCTAATGGTTTGAATGCCTCTGGCTCCAATGCCTTTGCCACAATGGTAACACCACTTCTACATCTACTTCTACGTAGATACTCCGTAAGCCACGGTACTGCATTCAGGCTCAGTTAAGGCAGTGACCTGCAGCTATTGACAGACAATTCTGACTGCACCACTACTTGTCATTTCCTTTCCTGTACTATCCGATCACCAAAGTTAAAGTGCTGTCGGGCTTGGCTACCACTTGAATTGGTCACCATCGAGGTCTGCTGAGTGCTGTTGGCTAGCGGGCTGCACTCAGACCTTGTGAAGCCAGTTGAGGAGCTACTTGATTGAGAAGTAGCGACACAGGTCACGAAAACTGACAGCAGCCTGGAGAGCGGTGTGCTGACCGCGTGCCTGTCTGTATACACTTCTGGTGACTCCTAAGGGCTGAGGCTGATACGGCGAATATCGGTAACCTTGGTCCTTCAAGGTGTGTTCGAAAGCCTTTTTTTTAAGTAGCATTTGTTGATGACTCAAATCTGCACTTTGTGCACATGGCACACAATTTCTCACGTACTAGCCAACATCCTGTCTCCATATTCTGCATTCTCCTAAACTTTCTACTTGTTCCATCTGAGTTACCTTGCTTTCTACGCACTTTGTGAATCACCTGAAAGTCTAAAGCCCGCATTGTAATGAGTTACTGTGCATTTACATCGATACCGCTATATGTCTGTAGGAAGTACACTCCTATCATCACTTCTGACTGTATGAGTATCCTGATGGCAGCGACCGAAACCTTTGGGTTTTGTGTACGCACTCTTCTAGACATGTCAGTTGGAACCTCTCAGAAAAGCAACCAGATGCTCAGCCTCTTGAATAATAACCCTGTTTGCCTCATAGTTATCGTTACTGATAGGTCCATTTCCTTATCCTGGCCAGAAAACGTTTTACCGATTCACTTTGTTTTTGATATTCCACTGAGATGTTCACCAAAGAATCCGTAACCAATCTGTTTCTAGTAGTGCTGCAAGAGCCCTCCTTTCAGATGCTGAAATGTACACGCAATCTTTAAATCCTTGTTGTAAATTAAGTGCGGTTTTGCTTTCCATACTACGTCTAGTTTGGCCATCTGTTATAGCCTGTCATCTGACCAAACGTCCACCCTTGCAGTAGCTTGCGAGTCACCTACGAATCCGAACACGTCCTCGGTTGTCCTCCCAAATAAGGAGGTGATTAGACTGACAGCAGTCGAATACATAAAGATGTAGCTACACTGAATGGAGAGTTTCCATCCCACACCTCAGCTAATTCATTTTACATATGCATGTTGTCTGCTGGCAACACCTTTACTTGCTCCAATAAAGCTTGAAATGCTTCCTGCGAGGAATCATCTTGCGTATATTACTCTGATAGTGAAAACTTTTACCAAACTAGAAAAAACATTAAACCTCAAACAGACACACTGCTACAGACACTCAAAAATAGCAACACATTGCTTCTAATCTTTGCGTGAAATCATAATTAATCCTGACTCTGAACGTTGCTCAGCGTAATAAGATATATGACCATATTGACGGCATGCACTACTCTTTTACAGGTGCTCACTCTACACAAGGCGCGCTTTGACCCAATAATTTGCGTGCATACATCTCACTATTAGCACAATCTTCTGTAGTTCACCTTCTACACTGAGAAAGGTCGATCTCTGTGGCGAAGGAGGGCACGGTCACTGAAGCGTGCTAGTAGCAGCAGTTACCCGCCTGGGGAATGCCCATGGGATGTTGGCAGCTGTCGACGTTGTGCTGCGGTCGACGCTGATGAAAGGCAGCGGCGGCTACTCGCGGCGGGAACTAGTAAGCAGCCTTGGCTGATGACCGTTTTTGTAGCGCGGCAACAGTGCATGCCTGCACAGGGTGATGTGCAGTAACAGTGTGCCTGCATGGGTGCGGGTGGATCGAAAGCAAAATCGTCCAGACTCGAACCCACAGCTCACCAGGCAGGCGAGCATAGGCAGCAAGAAGTTAACCAGTAGGTGACTCGATAGTGCAAAAGTTAATTACCATTCAGACTCAGTTAAAGCAGTGGCCTGCAGCTACTGACAGCAAAGTCGGATGGTGGTAGCTGGCTGATTCATTTTGAACTGCAAGCAGTTTGTGTCAGCTATGTAACAGTATACTGGGCACAACTAAAACTGAGAGTCTAAGTTGTGTGGTACCTACATTACCTGGGCGGGTTAGTGTTTCTCAAATGGAAACATTCCCCCCCCCCTGTAAGTCACAACAGGCTGGAAATGCCATGGAATTTCTGGTAACGCGCGCCGCAGAATTTGAATCCGCGCCAGACGTCATGAACGACGAAGACTCATAGAGGTCTCTGCACCATAGCGCCTTAAGCTGTGGCTGCGCGCGCCTCCTGGCCCGCTTTTAGTGTGGGGGCATCACAGTGGAAACGTGGTCCCAGCGGCCAATATCGGCGCCCCCTATAAAGTATTTAAACGCCAGCCACTCGCTCAGCCAGCAAATCGTTGATCCGCCCTATCCTTTGTTATGCCAGCGTAGCTTGGATTTCCGCCCCTCCCTGGTTCTATAACGCCCTCCAAATCCTCGAACGCCATGCGCTCCGCCTCGCCTTCTGCATCCGTCTTCCGTCCCCCACGCGCATCCTCTACGACCTCATCCCCTTCCCCGACCTTCTCCTTTTCCTTGAACACATCCACACACTATATATTGTCCGCCGCCTTGATCCCCCTCACCCCCTGATGTCTCTTCCTCTCCACCCCCAACCAGTTGCCGCACGTTTACCGTTGTGTCCCACCCTCTCTCCATCTCCACACCCTTAATCTCCTTTCCCAATGCAGCTTCCACCGTCTACCCCTCCCGGATGATGAGCTTCGCCCTGACTTCTACCCTTCCTACCAACTCTAACCCCATCTTCCTGCCTCCTCCTCAGGGCTCCCTCTCCTCCTCTCCCTCCTCCTGAGCGGCTTCCCCCTCCTACTTCCCCTCCATCTCTTGTGCTTCCTTTCAGTGTCTCTGTACTTCCTCCTGCCCTGCCTTCCCTTTTCGTCTCCCACCCCATATGTCTCCTGCCTCTTCGTGTACCCACTGATGCCCCTCATCTCTTCATCCCGCCGCTTCCCCTGCTGCCCCTTGCTCTCCCCTCCTTTTCCATCCTCTCTGCCCTTTACTTCGGCAGGTTCCACCTGGCAGTTTTATTCTTCGTCGTGTGTGCTCCAAGTGGGTTTTCAGTGTGTTGTTCCAGAGTGTTTTTACTACTGTGGCCGACTTTTAACGTGTATATGTCCATTCAGCGTCTTCTCTGAGTTTTGAAGAATCGCCAACTGTGTTTTTTAACTTTCTGATGACCTTTTTTTCAACTGTCCTACATGAAAGTCTCTGTGTTAGTCTATATTTTTTACCTCCATTTTCTCCCATTATTCTGTTTTAAGTTGCCCTTCATCGCCTTATGTATGTACCATTTTCTTCTTATTTTAAGTTCATGTCACTCGGCTGAAGAGCGGTGGATTGTGCCACTGACAGCCCTCCCCTGCCCATATGGGGCAGAGGAATGAAATCACAATAAAGAGGAAAGAAAAAGCCAATCCCCCCCTCTCGTTTTTTCCTCTCCTCCCTCCTTGTTTTCCCCCACATCTGTCCAGGTCCACCCCCACCCCCCATTTGCCCTTGGCTAGGGAGTGTCATCTTTGTGCCGACATTTTCGTGCAGTGGTTTACAATGAGTGGCTCTGAGCACTATGGGACTTAACATCTATGGTCATCAGTCCCCTAGAACTTAGAACTACTTAAACCTAACTAACCTAAGGATAGCACACAACACCCAGCCATCACGAGGCAGAGAAAATCCCTGACCCCGCCGGGAATACAATGAGTGTTCAGTGTTGTGTGTCTTTTGGGAAGTGTTGCGAACGGACATCATACTGTCGCTGGGTGTGATTTTTTTATCTCTTGCGAACAGAAACTAGACTGTCGCCATGTTTTTTTAATTGCTTGTCTACTATGTTACCTGTCTGATTCCTGTGTATTTTATTAGCATTGCCAACCCCTTTGCTTTATGTTTTCACTTTCCACAATTTTCAGCCGTTTTACAATTTAAGTCATCGTTTTATCGCCTGCTTTTATTGTTTCTTTTCTTCTTACGTTTTAAAAAGTCTGAAGGCTGTAGAACAGCGTACTAAGCTACTGCCAGCCCCCCCCCCCCCCCTCCCCCCGCTGCTGGTGGGGGGGGGGGGGGAAATCGAAATTCAATAAAGGGAAAAAAAAAAGCTCAGCCAGTCAGTCTAATCTCGCTTACGGCGGGTTACACCTCGTTTTGCGCTAGATTTCTCACTTCCCGGTTCGTGTACGAGTTTGTTTCCTTGTGACTCTGTTGTTCGATGTTGTTCTATTCGTTCTGTCCTACGTTGGTCGTGTCCGTCCTCTTCCGTTGTGTTGTTGTTCGCGGGCCTCTCCGCAGGTCCCGCCGCGCCTTCCGTCTATGCTATCCCGTGACCGTCCTGGTCGCAGTTACAACAGAAATTGTTGGGAAATCAGGACATGATCTGTCCTAGCTTTCGTGTCCTATTAGCTCCTCCAGAAGCCCTGTCAGTGCTGCAATGTTTTTCAACTTCTGCTTTCAGAAATGCTGGCTGGCATCTTCTGCATCGTTATTGTACTGAATATATGTTACTGCAAACTGGATACCCGCTGTTGTCCAGTGACACGTATTTGTCAGACTGAGTTGCACTTTCCTCCTTATGACAACGTTCTAATGAATAGACGCAGGTGTATTTGCTACCCAGGGAAATGCTGCGGTACAACAGTGAGAAAAATACACGATTAAATTCACAGAATGAGATTTTCACTCTGCAGCGAAGTGTGCGCTGATACTAAACTTCTGGCAGATTAAAACTGTGTGCCGGACCGAGACTCGAACACGGGACCGTTGCCTTTCGTAGGCAAGTGCTCTACTATCTGAGTTACCCAAGCAAGTCTCACGACCCGTCCTCACAGCTTCAATTCTGCCAGTACCTCGTCTCCTACCTTCCAAACTTCACAGAAGCTCTTCTGCAACCCTTGCAGAACTACCACTGCTGGACGAAAGCAGACGAGGTACTGGCAGAATTGAAGCTGTGAGGATGGGTCGTAAGTCGTACTTGGGTAGCTCAGGTGGGAGAGCACTTGCCCGCGAAAGGCAAAGGTCCGGAGTTCGAGTCTTGGACCGGCACAAAGCTTTAATCGGCCAGAAGTTTCACGATTAAATTTGTTGCAGATTTGGTGATATGCAAGATGTGAAATTTAACATAAAATGCATCCACGATCTGGCAACAAAAATAACTCTAACATATCTGGGCATATAGGCGAACTGAGTTTTGATGACAGATGCGGATACGGCATTCCATTCTACTTTTATTCTATCCCGGAGTGCAAAAATTGTTGTGGGTGGCAATTGATGACGTGTCAGTCTCTCGCCAACTTACAACCACATGTTTTGCTTTAGATGGGTGATAGATCTGGAAAACGTGGTGGCCAGAGCAACAGTCGAACTTCCTCTGTACTCTGGAAGGTCAGGACAACATTCACAATTTGCGGTTTTAAGTCAGCTTGTCCAAAAGGACTCTCTGATCAAAGGTATCCGGACATCTGTTAGAGGAAATTAATTCCTTGCTTTTATGATGACTTGAATTTTGCTGGGTACACGGTCAATGAGGTGCATGAATGACTTTGGAGGAATCACAGCCCATTCTTCCTCAAGATCCGAAACCAGAAAAGGTAGTGATGCTGGACGGTGGGTTCTTGAGAGACGTCGACGTTATGACTCATCCCAAGGGTGTACCATTGTGTTAAGGTCCAGACTCTGGACAGGCCAGTCCATTTCAGGTTTGTTATTATCCACAAATAATTGCCTCAAACATGCTGCTTTATTATAGTGTGCATTGTCATGATGATACAAACAATCGTTACCTCCGAACTGTTCCTCTAATCTACACGGTATAGAATATCGTCATATTAAACATTTTCTTAAACGCTATAAGGGGACCATATCCTAACACCGAGAAACAACTCAATACCGTACTCTACATTTCGCTCTACATATGGTTGGAGGTAATGTTCTCCAGGCATTTGCAAACCCAAGCGTTTCCATAGGATTGCCACGGGCTGTACCGTGATTCATAACCTCACACCATTTGCTTCCATTCATTCATTCAAAAAAAAAAAAAAAGTGTGTGAAATCTTATGGGACTTAACTGCTAAGGTCATCAGACCCTATGCTTACACACTCCTTAACCTAAATTATCCTAAGGACTAACACACACACCCATGCCCGAGGGAGGACTCCAACCCCCGCCGGGACCAGCCGCACAGTCGATGACTGTAGCGCCTGAGAACGCTCGGCAAATCCCGCACGGCTCCATTCATTCACTGTCCCGTGGAAACAAACAGTAATCGTATCCGAAATGTTCTTCTGCTGTGTACAGTACCAAATACAGTCAAATTTGTTCATATCCCCCCGCATTTAGTGTTTCCTGAAGTACAATAAGGGGACAAAAACCTAACCTCGCTAAACCTCCACACACCGTAACAGCATCTCGTTCATACTTCTCTGTTGACGCTAAGCATTAGTCAGGTAACATTTTCCAGGCTTTCGCCAAATCCAAACCCTTCCATCGAATTGTTACAGGGCATAGTGTGCTAGTCATTCACCCTCCACAGGCTTTGCTCTTTACTCTACATCAAGTATCGCTAAGCATTGATACAAAAGTATGTGGCTTATGAGGAGCTACTCGAGGATTGTATCTAGTTGTTTTCCACTCCATACGCACAGTCATTGTGCTAACTGGACTGCTGGTAGCACTTTGAAACTCACGTGTGATTCCTTGCACTGATTTCATGTAATTTATACAGCCATCCTCCTCAATGTGCAGCGGTCCCTGTCCCTCCGTGTGTGATGCCTGTCTGGTCTTACTTTAGCTGTGGCTATAGTGTCACGTTTACACTTCACAATCACATAATCAGGAGTTGGCTTGGGCAGCATGAGACCTGCAAATAACAATTTGAATGCTGACATGTGACTGTCAAATTTCGCGGCTACACATATACTGTCACAGTTGAGCAGGCATATCTTGGGAACTACACAATCTAGAAGGCTGTGAATTACTTTGTTTTGTGCCTGCTGCTACGTCTCAGAAGTTGGCATTACGAATAAAGAAATGAGTCCCATGTTTCTGATACTAGTTTTCGTTGAAGTAGTGTGATTATCGGCTATTTCTGTAGTAAGCTATCTTCTATTGCTTTTTATACGTCAATAAAATGACTAAGCGTAAAAGTAACTTCAAGAAAATCAAATTTAGGGGTAAATATGTGTGAGACATGCATTTTCTTTTGAAGTACTTGAAAACACGTGTAATAGCAGTGAAGGAAGCCAGGATAATGTTTCTGAAGTAACCACGCCCCCTAATGCATTGAAAAGGAATGTAACTTCAGAAAAGGTGACAGTGGTAAAAGTAATGATATTATGGACAGCGTCATTACTGATCTGCAAATCCTTGCACAAGGTCTTTCTGAAACTGTCTCTGGCTGTCTTTGTGGTGGTGAAGTTAAGCTTTGTGTGGATATTGGAGCTATAATAGGTGCTGTGTCTAAATTAATTATTAAATGTCAGAAGTGCAAAAACGACAAAGCATTTCATACTTCATCAAAATGTTCAGGTAAGCCGGCCGGAATGGCCGAGCCGTTCTAGGCGCTTCAGTCTGGAACTGCGCGATCGCTACGTTCGCAGGTTCGAATCCTGCCTCGGGCATGGATGTTTGTGATGTCCTTAGGTTAGTTAGGTTTAAGTAGTTCTAAGTTGAAACTTCCTGGCAGATTAAAACTGTGTGCCGGACCGAGGCTCGAACTAGGGACCTTTGCCTTTCGCGGGCAAGTGGTAGAGCACTTTCCCGCGAATGTAAAAGGTCCCGAGATCGAGTCTCGGTCCGGCACACAGTTTTAATCTGCCGGGAAATTTCATATCAGCGCACACTCCGTTGCAGAGTGAAAATCTCATTCTGGAAACATTCCCCAAGCTGTGGCTAAGCCATGTCTCCGCAATATCCTTTCTTTCAGGAGTGCTAGTTCTGCATAGTTCGCAGCAGAGCTTCTGTAAAGTTTGGAAGGTAGGAAGCGAGGTACTGGCGGAAGTACAGCTGTGAGGACGGGGCGTGGGTCGTGCTTGGGTAGCTCAGTTGGTAGAGCACTGGCCCGCGAAAGGCAAAGGTCCCTAGTTCGAGCCTCGGTCCGGCACACAGTTTTAATCTGCCAGGAAGTTTCATATCAGCGCACACTCCGCTGCAGAGTGAATCTCATTCTAGTTCTAAGTTCTAGGGGACTGATGACCTGAGACGTTAAGTCCCATAGTGCTCAGGGCCATTTGAACCATTTTTTTGTTTAGGTAATTAATTGTATGAAACTAATATGAGACTGTTCTCTGGCCTTAGATGCATTGGTAAATGTGCAAGGGCTGGTAATGTTCTTTGCACATTGTTGAATTTGCCAAAACCACCTTCTAGGTATACGAAATATGTAACACCAATTTGGGACTCTGTAAATGCTGCGGCTGAAAATTCAATGGTTGCTGCTACATCAGAAGCTGTTAAACAAAATGAGGGTGACACAGACATCAGCATTGATGTGGACGGATCCTGGAAAAAGCGTGGGTTTAGTTCTAAAAATTGTTTTACATCTGCAGTAAGTGTTGACACTGGAAAAGTTTTGGATTTTGAAGTTCTCAGTAAGTTCAAATGTGTATGAAATTTTATGGGACTTAACTGCTAAGGTCATCAGTCCCTAAGCATACACACTACTTAACCTAAATTATCCAAAAGACCAACACACACACCCACTGTAGTAGCGGAACTTAGGAAAAGTAAACTTTTACCCTGAGTGAGAAGTGTGGGCTTTGCCGTAGGTTGGTGAGTAGTGGATTGCGGTGTGAGACTTGTTAGAAGTATTTTCACTGGGGGGAATGCAGTGGGGAAGCCAGTGGGCATTCTGGTGAGATCCTCTGCTGGAACTGCAGGTTATTTAGCAAGAGTAAGTTGATAGAGGAGCAGAAGCTTAAGATCTGCGCCCTTCAGGTGCAATTGAAAAACGCACAGGAGGAGCTAGATAGGATGAGGAGGGAGAATGGGGTAGGGGAATGGGAAATGGCTGTTGGCAAGAGATCTGCTAGGAGAAGAAGATTTTCAGATAGTTTTACTATTGGTGTTTACAATAGATATGACCAACTGTCAGAGTCTAGTGGAGAGGAATCTCTAGTAGCTGTAGATGCAGGAAGTATGCAGCAGACCTCAGTAGTTACGGTGGCTAGAACAGTTGCAAAGTCGAAGAGGAAGAAGAAGGTTCTGCTGTTAGGTAGTTCTCACGGCAGTGGTGTAGGCCAGCAGTTGCAGGAAGTGCTGGGGAGTGAGTACCAGGTCACCAGCATTGTGAAGCCTAATGTAGGATTGGCTCAGGTGACTGTTAACATAGAGGGGTTGTGTAGGGATTTTACTAAAGAGGATTAGGTAGTGATAGTGGGTGGAGCTGGTAATAGTATTGATAGGGATGGGGAGTGTGATATAGATGGTGACCTGGAAAAGACAGCCATTCAGACTGGCAACACGAATGTGCATTTCGTGGAACTGTTTCAGCGTCACGATCGGCCTCATCCTAATACAGCCGTCAGGCGTAATAACATGAGACTTGTGGGTGCGCTGATGACAGAAAGCATGGGTCACATTGCAGTGGTGTCGGTGGAGTCTATCAGCAGGACGGGTTTCACTAGACACGGCCTGCACCTCATCAGGTATGGGAAGGGGTGGTTGGCAAAGCTTATAGGTGAGAGCATAGGTGGGGTTGATGGGATCACTCATGGGAAAATTCCTGCAGTAGTGGGTGTTAGAGGTGCACCTTTTTTAGATTGAAGTCAGCTGATAGGTATTCCTGCTTAAGGGAAGTCTCTCTAACAAAGGAAATACTTTTGACAACGCTTAGGTATCCGAGTGATGAGGGAATTAGTATATTTCACCAAAATATACAAGGTATTAGAGATAAAGTTATTGAACTGCTTATAGATGTTGACTCAAAAATTATTGGTGTATCTGAACACTTCTTAAATAAGGAGATAATTCAGAGGCTTCCTTTACCAGCGTACAGGTTGGCTGGCAGCTTTTCGAGGAGCTCTTTGCGGTGTGGAGGAGTAGCCATGTATGTGAAAAACGGCATCCCATTTGAGTCAATTGATGTTTCAAAGTACTGCACTGAAAAGGTGTTTGAATGTTGTGCAGGCGTGGTTAAATTTAACGGAGCTTAACTTCTTACTGTTGTTATTTATATATCCCCAGACTCCGATTTCACAAATTTTTTGCTAAAGCTAGAGGAGGTTCTTGGTTCACTTTATAGGAAATATAAAAAGTTAGTTATATGTGGCGACTTCAATATTAATTGTATAAGTGATTGTGCAAGGAAGAGGATGCTGGTAGACCTCCTTAATTCATATAACCTTATGCAAACCGTATTCTTTTCAACGAGAGTGCAAGGGCACAGTAGAAAAACCATAGACAACATTTTTGTTCATTCCTCATTACGAGGGCATTATGTTAGCAAAAAGGTGAATGGCCTTTCAGATCATGATGCACAAATTTTAACTCTAAAAGATTTTTGTGCTGCAACACGTGTTAAGTATAGTCATCAGCTGTTTAGGAAAGCTGATCCAGGTTGCTGTAGAGACCTTTGTAAACCTTATCAAGGAACAAGAGTGGCAAGATGTTTATAGCGCTGATACAGTAGACGATAAATATAACGCTTTTCTCAAGACTTTTCTCGTGCTCTTTGAAAGTTGCTTTCCGTTAGAACGTTCAAAACAGGGTACTAGCACAAACAGGCAGCCCGGGTGGCTGACTGGAGGGATACGAATATCTTGTAGAACAAAGTGGCAATGATATCAAAACGTTAGAAACAGGCAAAATCTAAATGCAGCAGCCCATTACAGACAGTATTGTAAGGTGCTTAAAAATGTTATTACGAAGGCAACAAGTATGTGGTATGCAGATAGAATAGCTAAGTCTCAGGATAAAATTAAAACCGTATGGTCAGTCGTAAAGGAAATGGCTGGTCTGCAGAGACAGGTCGAGGATATAGAATCAGTGCGTAGTGGGAATGTCCGTGTTACTGATAAGTCGCATATATGTATAGTATTTAATAATCACTTTCTGAATATAGCAGGTGAACTAAATAGAAACCAAGTCCCAACAGGGAATCATATAGCGCGCTTAGAAAAACAGTGTTCCGACACTGTTACCTGAAATGCTCCTCCATGATACTGGCAAGAGGGAGATTGAGTTAATAATTAAATCACTAAAGACCAAGAACTCTCATGGATATGACAGGGTACCTAGCAGAATACTGAAATATTGTTCTATTTATGTTAGCCCAGTACTTGGCCATATCTGTAACTTTTGCTTTAGGAGTGGTCGGTTTCCTGACCGATTAAAGTACTCGGTAGTGAAGCCACTTTATAAAAAGGGAGACATTGATAATGTTGACAATTTTAGACCTATTTCCATGCCATCGGTGTTTTTTATAGTTATCGAGAAGGTTGTATATAAAAGGTTACTGGAGCATTTAAATTCACATAATTTGCTGTCAAATGTTCAGTTTGGACGGCCGCTGTGGCCGAGCGGTTCTAGGCGCTTCAGTCTGGAACCGCCCGAACGCTACGGTCGCAGGTTCGAATCCTGCCTCGGGCATGGATGTGTGTGATGTTCTTAGGTTAGTTAGGTTTAAGTAGTTCTAAGTTCTAGGGGACTCATGACCTCAGATGCTAGGTCCCATAGCGCTCAGAGTCATTTTTGTTCGGTTTGGTTTTAGAAACGGTTTAACAACTGAAAATGCTATATTCTCTTTTCTCTGTGAGGTTTTAGACGGATTAAATAAAAGGGTGTGAACTCTAGGTGTTTTTCTTTGATTTAACGAAGGATTTTATCTGTGTTGACCACAAAATATTACTGCAGAAGTTGGACCAGTATGGAGTAAGGGGAGCAGCTTACAATTGGTTCGCCTCTTACTTTGAGAACAGAAAGCAGAAGGTAATTCTCCGCAATATTGCAAGTGTTAGTGATGTTCAGTCCCAATGGGGCACTGTTAAGTGGGGCGTTCCCCAATGGTCGGTGCTGGGGCCACGGCTGTTTCTTATTTATATAAATGATATGCCGTCTAGTATTACAAGTGATTCAAAAATATTTCTGTTTGCTGATGACACCAGCTTAGTAGTGAAGGATCTTGTGTGTAATATTGGTACAGTATCTAATATTGTAGTTCATGAAATAAGTTCGTGGTTTTTGGAAAATAATTTGATGCTAAATCACAGTAAGACTCAGTTTTTACAGTTTCTAACTCACATTTCAACAAGAACCGATATTTTGATCGAACAGAATGGGCGTATTATAAGCGAGATGGAACAGTTCAAGTTCCTAGGCGTTCGGACAGATAGTAAGCTGTTGTGGAAAGCCCGTGTCCAGGATCTTGTTCAAAAACTAAATGCTGCTTTATTTACCATTAGAACAGTATCTGAAATAAGTGACACTTCATCACGAAAAGTAGCCTACTTCGCATATTTTCATACGCTTATGTCGTATGGTATTATTTGTTGGGGTAATTCTTCTGATTCAAAAAGTGTATTTTTGGCTCAAAAACGGGCTTTTCGAGCTATATGTGGTGTAAGTTCGAGAACCTCTTGTTGACCCCTATTCAATAGTCTGAGGATTTTGACATTGCCCTCTCAGTATATACTTTCTTTAACGTCGTTTGTTGTTAGCAATATTAGCCTATTCCCAAGAGTTAGCAGCTTTCCCACAGTTAATACTAGGCAGAAATCCAATGTGCATGTGGAATGCATTTCCTTGACTCTTGTGCAGAAAGGAGTGCAGTATTCTGCTGCAACCATTTTCAATAAGCTACCACAAGAACTCAAAAATCTTAGCAGTAGACCAAACTGTTTTAAGTCTAAACTGAAGCGTTTCCTCATGGCTCACTCCTTCTATTCTGTCGAGGAGCTCCTGGAAGAGCTAAAAATTAAGCAAATTCCAGTGTTACATTGTTGATTTTCTTTATTTAAACTTACGACTTGTCACCTGAATATGTTTTTTTATATTTCATTTTATCTGTTTCTAATATCGTGTTATAATTTCATGTATTGACTCGTTCCATGACCATGGAGACTTCTCCTTAATTTGGTCCCACGGAACAATAAATAAATAAATAAAATAACCTCCGCCGGGACCAGCCGCACAGTCGATGACTGCATCGCTTCAGACCGCTAAGCTAATCCCGCGCGACTCTCAGTAAGTACTGCCAAGGTTGTACAGAGAACCAGAAGAACAGGTTACTTCATAAGCAGCAGTGTATAAAAAATTATGGTGGCACAAGTGGAGGAATGGAGGTAAAAGGAGCAGTTAACATTTTCCAGCATTCGCAGAAGGAGAGAGGTGTCAGATTTGTGAATTACTTAGGTGATGGTGACAGCAAGGCTTTCATTTGCAGTACAAAACAGTAAGCCATATGATGTTCCAATATAAAACCTTGAGTGTGTAGGACATGTCAAGAAAAGGATGGGAACAAGTGTGCATAACCTAAAAACCAAGTTGGGTAACACAAAACTGTCTGATGGCAAGACAATAAAATGTGCTGGAAGACAAAGTAATTGATGAGTTACAGGAATATTTTGGGAAGATCATCAGAGATAACTGTTACAATTTAGAGAACATGAAAAGAGCTGTGTGGAGCACTTTCTTTCATCGAATATCAACCGATGAAAAGCTATGTCATGTTTTGTGTCCACCTCCACCAGGCTCTTGGTTTAAATAGAGGCAAGCTGAATTTTCTGACACCCTGCATGAATTTACACATAAACATTCTCTTCCTTTGGCAGAAATGGAGGCCATAAAACGTATTTACAGAGATTTGGCAAATCCTGGGCTACTAAAGAAGTGTTTGCGTGAATGTGAATGAGTCCTTCAGTATTGGTGTGTGGTGCATAAAAATATATTTGTTAGTCCTATGACTCTAAAGTTAGCAGTGTCTGATGCTGTAATAGCTTTTAATGGTGGGAACTGTGAAAGACTTAAGGTTCTAGAGAAGTTAGGGATAAGATTTGGACAGAGCACAGCTAAAGGAATGCGGGAACTGGATGAGCTTCCTGTACGTGAAGCAGAGTTAGCTGCTCACCAAATGATAAAAGAAGCAAGAAAGAAAAGGAGGAGGCAAACAATGGGCTGTTGTGACACTGAAGAAGACACAGACTATGCGCCAGGGCAATACGAGTGCACAAAAGACACAAAAAATGTCAGTCTGTATAAGAATTTCTAAAAAAAAGGGTTTTATACCTCAATATCTCTGAACTACATTTTTTGCAATAAATGACCCGTTTTCTAAAAAAGTACTGATCGTGGAGACGTTAAATTTTCACAGCATGCCAAGTGTGAGATTCAACACATATGGAACTAGAATAATTAAAGTATCCTGAGTTGTTTTGTTTTTATATTTATTTATTTACAAAATTCTGTCTAAAAAAGAGTGTTTGAAAAACAAAAGATAACATGCCCCACAATACAATTTTAGCAATAATTCTAGTTCAGTGTATCTAGAGAGATGCATTCAATAGTTATGGAAAATTGTAAGTTAGTGTCTTAAAACGTTTCCAAGAAAATGGGTCACAAAATTCGATAATTTCAGATTGGCGGCATAGGACATACAATGTTCCCTTAAGCAGTGTAGGGCACGTCACTTGGAGCCAGAGCCCAAGAGAGGCTACGCTTATCGACAGAGTCGGCAGCAGGCGGCGATTATCTTGGGAAAGCCTCTGATGTCAAGCAGTCTTATAGTATCCGACGCAAGGTGCGATGGTATAAATTTCTTGTGGCATTCGCGGTTGGAAATGCTGTAGTTTTATTGTGGTAGTGCGTGCAGATTTCATAGCCTGCGGAATCCAGCGGACCGAGATGTGTTTTTTAATGCTCTAGAACACTCTCCCCAACCTATACATTCGCCTCTGTGTCCTGTCGCATAACGGATACACCAGCGGCAGCGGATACATCAGCGCCTTCATACCAGCCGTCTTCAGGGTGTGGCCATCGCAGAGTGACGCCACGATTGTTGTAGCTCCTTCACTAATAAAATGTATATTGAATTAATCAACCTGCAACTAGGTAATCACTCTCCGCCCAGGTTGGTATTCTAA
The DNA here is from genome assembly GCF_023897955.1 of Schistocerca gregaria. NCBI lineage: Eukaryota > Metazoa > Arthropoda > Insecta > Orthoptera > Acrididae > Schistocerca > Schistocerca gregaria. Next base: position 625,528,728 of record NC_064931.1, on the reverse strand, counting down.
CGGTATCTAACGTTATTAACTTAGTTCTCTCACCCACCGTAGTGGCCAACCACACCTCGCTCAAATGGCTCTGAGCACCATGGGACTTAACATCTGTGGTCATCAGTCCCCTAGAACTTAGAACTACTTAAACCTAACTAACCTAAGGACATCACACACATCCATGCCCGAGGCAGGATTCGAACCTGCGACCGTAGCAGTCTCGCGGTTCCGGACTGAGCGCCTTAACCGCGAGACCACTGCGGCCGGCCCCAAACCTCGCCATTACGGTACTGTTGAAGTGTTTGGGACCAGTATGAGGCTAGACTAGCAGGGGACAGTGAGCTCATATGAAAAGAGCGATGCGAATGGTCTCAGGCTTGTTTGGTTGTTGGCAAGGGAGTACAGCAGAAACTTTGAAAATCTTGGCTGGTAGTTGCTAGAAGAGAAGTGTCATACGTCTCTTGAGAATATGCTTAGAAACTGAAGAACCGTCTTTCAGGGCATAAGTTGCCAATATTCTTTAGTCCAATGTGTACTGATACCGTAGAGATCGTGGAAGCTAAAATGACGCAAAAACAGGTAGCATAGAGGCGTGAAAACAGTCATTCTTTCCGAGCTTTATCCACGAAATCACCAGGAAAAAACCTTAATATATGGTAGAATAAAGATTGTTTCCTGCCACGCTCTCCATAGTGAATCTCAGAGATAGATGTAGATGTAGCCGAGACTCATAATTAACAGGTAGTTTGTGGAGAGTAATAATGTAACGCTGTTTCTTAACTTACATTAATTCTCGTCGTAGGTTGTGGGGTCGAGTTCTTGTCTTGCATGCGGCTCTTCCTTGCCAGGAATTTTAAAATTAATGCACACTACGTTCCAAATTGAAAACTCATTCTGAAGATTAAATTTGATCTCTGTTTGGTGCGAACATAAGCTGAAATTCTTACACATTGTGTTGCATGAGTCTTGACTCTTTCCCTATTCCTGTTGCCCAGTTTAATCATTGCTGACTTGGCTGTTGGTTTGCGTCAGTTGCTGTGGTTACCACGCAGCTTATAGACGAAACTGAGCAGTATTTCATTAAGAAAAGAAAGTACGCCTTACGCTGGTGTTAAGGCAAACCAATGCACCCACCCACATTCGTTATTAGCGTCGTTTCAGTACTTTAGGAACCGAGTTTAGTGGCGCTGAGCATTAGGCAGGACGATGGTTCAGATCCACGTCCGGCCGTCCAGACTTACGTTTTCCGTGATTTCCTTACACCATTCCAGTCAAATGCTGGATGATTGCTTTATAAATGGCATGACCTGTTTTCTTCTCCATCCTTGTAACTTTCCGCGCTTATGTTCCGTCTCTAATGACCTCAATGTCGTCTGGACCTTAAAGCCTAATCTCCCACCCTCTTTCCAGTAGTTCAGAAGCAGGCCACCAAAATCCAGTGATCCACTGAAAGGACAACCTCGGTGAGGTGAAGGCTAAAGACATCTTAAATAACGAAAACTATCAAAACTCACCTTTCTGGGTCACAGTCAACGTGCAGTCACTGTAATGGTGTACACATCACAGTGAGTACCTACAGTGATCAACCAGAACATTATGATCACCTACCTAATAGTCGTTAAGTCCACCTTTGGCACGGATAACAGCGGCGACGCGTCGTGGCATGGAAACTATGAGGCTTTGGTAGGTCGCTGGATATAGTTGGCATCACATCTGCACACGCAAGTCACCTAATTGCCCAAAATTTCGGAGGGGGAGAGGGGGGGAGGCGATGAGCTCTGACGCCACGTTCAATCACATCCCAGATGTGTGTGTTCGGGCTCACATCTGGAGATTAGGGAGGCTAGCACATCTATTGCAACTCGCCATTTTGTTCCTCGAACCACTCCATCACACTCTCAGCCATGTGACATGGCCCATTATCTTGCTGGAAAACGCCACTGCCATCGGGAAACATGATCGTCATAAACTGGTGTACGTGATCTGCAACCCCGCCATGGTGCCTTGTACGAGCTCCACGTGAGTGTTCCCCAGAGTGTATTGGAACCGCTGCCAGCTTGTCTCAGTCCCGCAGTACAGATGTCAGGCAGCTGTTCCCCTGCAGGACGACGAATTCGAGTCCTTCCATCCATGCATGGAGATCAGCGTAAGACATCTCAGCCTCAGTGCAAGAACATTTAGTTTTAGACTTGCAGAGGTACAGAATAAGGCCTATCTCCAAAGATCAGCCTTGCAGAACGCGATGTAAGATATTGTAATGGTATCCTAGGGCTCGATGCCATGGTTCAAGTGGCTCTAAGCACTATTGGACTTAATATCTGAGGTCATCAGCCCCCTAGGTCCGCCCCCGGTAGCTGAGTGGTCAGCGCGACAGAATGTCAATCCAAAGGGCCCGGGTTCGACTCCCGGCTGGGTCGGAGATTTTCTCCGCTCAGGGACTGGGTGTAGTGTTGTCCTAATCATCATCATTTCATCCCCATCGACGCGCAAGTCGCCGAAGTGGCGTTAACTCGAAAGACTTGCACCAGGCGAACGGTCTACCCGCAGGGAGGCCCTCGTCATACGACATTTTTATTTATCAGTCCCCTAGACTTAGAACTACTTAAACCTAACCAAACTAAGGACATCACACACATCCATGCCCGAGGCAGGATTCGAACCTGTGACTGTAGCAGCCGCTTAGTTCCGGACTGAAGCGCCTAGAACCGCTCGGCCACAGTGGCTGGCACTCGATGCCATAATCGAGGCACTTGCTGTCACGCGCTGGCTCAGCATTACGTCATGTCAGCAGCTCCAGGACCACGACCCGACCGCTGGGTCAATAACCAGCGTTGAAGACGTTTCGGCTGCGCTTGCTGAGCACCTTACGTGTCATTTTCAGCAAACAGACCTGTCGTGTGGTGTATAAAATCTAGCCATCCGACCAGGCTAATCCTGGGTACAGCTGGACTTCGAATCGCAGTCTGCTCCGAAGCCGCCAACATTCCTCCCCCATCTTGATGGGACCGTCAGCCCGGTGGTACAGCCGCTGCTTAGATTTGCGATGGTCGAATTTAGACCCACCCTGTCCCGAGCCACTGGGGTCTGCCACTACCAGCCGCCGCTCTCAAGCCAACGGTCTTGGGCTTCACACTACGCAACACTGCCGACTATTGCTAGGCTGAAGGTCGTTCCGCTCTCCTCACAGTTACAAGAGCCAAGGCGCCGTCGCCTGACAGCATTACGGAGTAGCTTGGAATGTGCATCTAAATAAGGCCGCTCGCTGCAGAGCTGCGTAGGCGAGAATTGCGCGTCTACGCTAGCCTGCCCCAGTGGAAGTCAGCGCCTGCTGCGCGATATCTATTTTCCGTGTGCGCGCTTTTATTACGCCTCTCTAACAAGAAAGTCAATAAATTTCATCAATCACCACTGGCTGCCTGCATCATCTGCACCTCCACCTACCTCCACCAGAGAACCACGCGCCTACACGTTTTTACATCTTCGCAATATGCTAAATATAACCTTAAGATAAAGTTGAAAAATAAGGCTATTCATATTTTATTGCGTGTAATATCTCGTATCATGGACAGCTGTGTTAAACTAGTCTTGTGGTTGAAGACTGAGCAAACAACAGTATCTCGAATACCTCCACTTCGCGTCTTGTTTAGTTTATGAATCGTGAATAATGTTGCAAAAACCTCACCATGTCTCTCTATCCATAATCTCTGCCGGCGATTTCTTCTCTTCTTTTGTGGTGTTAACCTGGTATCGTTACTTACAAGACTATGAAGAGCACACAGCTTAGTTCAGATAGATATGGGCGTGCCTACGTTACATGTAATTAAGTTGTTCAAATTCTTTTTATGTCTTCTAAATGTCTACTCTCATAACGCCGCCGATTCTGATTTTACAGGTATTTTGTATGCAGTTTGATCTGCAAGTAGATAGTGGTAGGTTTTGTTAACAACAACAGTGAGCACGCCACGACTGTTTCTGATAATGCTGGGCACCTGTGAAAGAAAGCGAGAATTCTACGTTTCCTGAGCGTTATCACATCTCAAGGTGAAGAAGGCAGTTGAACTCCTTGTGACTGAAACGAGCCTCCTAATGTCCGGTTATGAGCACTCGGAGGATATTTACGCCCGTCTTGACACTCCAATCAGGGTGGCGACTACAGCATGCGTGGCACAATAAACAAACTGTTAATACAAATTAATGTTTCAAGCTGAAAGCTTTGTTTTTAATGACTAAATTAAACTCGTAGGTCGAAAAGTTTAGTAGTCATATGCACTGCACAATAATTAAGTGCTTATGCTACATCTCCAGATAACATGGTTATATTAATGAAAAATCTGTAATAAAGTGGGTGTGGGAAGACGACACCGAATATAACAAAAATGAAGATCTGTGACTAGTGTGAGGCCAATTCTGCTACCAAACATTTGCAATTCATTTCTTTTGTGGCTCTTATAGTAATTCAGTTACTTCTAGACCAATTTTAATGGTACTGGCGCACTTAGATAGCCGTTTTCAGGCAAGTTAACATGATGTACAACGTAAAGTAATAATTGTTTCTCATTGTTTTATCCATTAAAATGTTTAATGAAAGCCAGAAACTGTAAAAACGATGTTTTTTTTAGTAAAATAAGTATTTTCCTCTGAGAGACACGATTTTCTTTCTGTTTATGTTTTGCACGACGCGTTTTGGGAAATGATTCACATTTTCAATTTCTTTTTGTTGTATTATGCCATTTATTTATGATTTTTTTGATGTCGACAGTATTCGTTAAGTATTTAGTCGATTTCCAGAGGTATGTGGCAGCAGATATCTATGCACAAGTCACAAATGTCCGGTAAATTACGGACTGGTGATTTGTGAGGACGCCATCGGGGAAGACATCAAGCACGAAGGGATGTATTGGTCTGCAATAATTTTTCCATTACTCCCACAGGTCCCTTTGGTACCCAGGTAAAATGAAATAATCGTACGGCATTGTTGGCCGGGAGACTCCAAGCGAAATTGCAAGTCATTTTTAGTTGGCGCCACTTCGGCGATTTGCGAGTCAATGATGATGAAAGACACACCACACCCAGTCATCTCGAGACAGAAAAAAATCCCTGAGCCTGCCGGGAATCGAACCCGGGACCCCGTGAGCGGGAAGCGAGAACGCTACCGCAAGACTACGAGCTGTGGACGATACGTAGGTGAAAATGCAGCCCCACCGTCCTGCTTCCGTGCTGCGGTGCATGTTTCGAGCAGCCGTTCGTCTGTATGGCGTCTCTGAACACGATCGTCGACCTAGCGTAAAAGGAAACCTGATTCATCCGGCCAACCACACGTTCCCATTGATCCACCGTCGAGTCTCTATGATCCTGATCCAAATGCAGTCGTAACTGATGATGTTGTGTGATCAAAATGGGAACACATAGGTCGTTGCTAAACAGTGTGCTCCCAAACACTTGTGCCTGACCCTGGCGTCAGATCCTCAAGACATCGCCACCTATCGTTCAGTATACAGTCTGTCATGAGACATTGACATAGAATGCATTGTCTGCTCAGGGTTTTACCGCTCTTTAGCCCGCATCTCGTGGTCGTGCGGTAGCGTTCTCGCTTCACACGCCTGGGTTCCCGGGTTCGATTCCCGGCGGGGCCAGGGATTTTCTCTGCCTCGTGATGGCGGGGTGTTGTGTGATGTCCTTAGGTTAGTTAGGTTTAAGTAGTTCTAAATTCTAGGGGATTAATGACCATCGATGTTCAGTCCCACAGTGCTCAGAGCCATTTGAACCATTTTTTTCACCGTTCTTTTCACAGATGTTCACGACAATAGCACTCGAACAGCTGAACACATCCTAGAAGCACATAACCTCTACGTCTACATGACAACCCTACAACTCGCACATCAGTGCCTGGCACGGGGTTCTTCAAACCGTTTTCGGAATATTTCTCTACCGCTCCACAAACAACGCGTGGAAAAAGTGAACTCTTAAAGCTATCTGTACGAGCTCTGATTTCTCTTATTTTGCTGTGATGATCATTTTTCACTATCCAAGCTCGTTACAATAAAATATTTTCACATCAAGAAGAGTAAGTTGTTGACTGATGTTTCGGGGAAAGCTCTGGTCGCAACGAAAAACGCCTCCGTTTTAATGAAAGCCATCCCAACTCGCTATTCACATCTGAGACGCACGCTCCCATGTTTAGCAACAGTACAAAAAGAGCTACCCTTCTTCGAACATTTTATGTGTCCTCCGTCAATCCTATCTGTAAGGATCGCACACAGCACAGCAGTAATCTAGCAGAGGACAAATAAGCATAGTTTAGGTCGTCTGTTTAGCAGAGCTGTTGCATATTCAAAGTGTTTTCCCAGTACATCGTAGTCTTTGGCTTGCCTTACCCATAACATTATCTATGTTATCGTTCAACCTTAAAAGTGTTCGTAGTTATATTTGCTAGATATTTAGTCGAATTGACTGCTTTAAATTTGTGTGATGTATTGTGCAATCGAAATTTGACGGACTTCTTTTTGTACCCACGTGGATGACATCGCACTTTTACTTATTGAGAGACAATTGCCACATTTCGCACCATTCATATATTTCATCTGTCATTTTGCGATTTGTTTTGATCTTCTGATGACTTTACTAGACGGTAAATGATAGCATCATCTGCAGACAATCTAAGAGGCCTGCTGAAATTGTTTCCTTAATCCTTTATGTAGGTTAGGAATAGCGCATCACCTATAACACTTCTTTGGGGAGCGCAGGTATCACTTCTGTTTTACCCGATGATTTTCCGTCGATTACTACGTTCTGTGACTGTTCTTAGAGGAAATCACGGATCCAGCCGCACAACCTAAGAGTTACTCCAAATGCAAAAAATTTGATAAGAAGTCTCTTGTGAGGAATGGTGTCAAAAGCCTTCTGGAAATCTAGAAATATGTAACCAATTAAAGAACCCCCCCGTCGATAGCACTCCTTACTTCTTGGGAATAAAGAGCTAGTTGAGCCTCACAAGACGCATACTTCTTGCATCCATGCTGAATGTGAGATAATAGACCGTTACCCTGAATTTAATTCATAACGTTCGAACGCCGTATATTTACCAAAATCCAACTGGAAATCGATGTTCTTGATATGGGTCTGCATTTCAACTGGGTACACCTATTTACTCTCTTGAGTACTGGTGTGGCCTATGGAACTTTCTACTCTTTTGGTACAGATCTGTCATCGAGCGAGGGGTTGTACGTGATGTTAAGTATGGGGCTACTGTGTCAGCAACTCTGAAAGGAACGTTATTGGTATGCTGTCTGAACCGGAAGACTTGCCTTAAGTGCTTTAAGCTGCTTCGCTACACCAAGCTTATCTATTCCTACGTTACTCGTGTTGGTAGTTGTTCTATATTCGAATTTTGGAATATTTGCTTCATCTTCTGTGCTGAAGGAATTTTAAAGACTGTTTAATAACTCCACGTTGTTGGTGCTATCATCAGTAACATCACCATTGTCATCGCGCAGTGAAGGTATTGATCGTGCCCTGCCTTGGTACGACCTGAATCTCTTTGGATTTTCTGTCAGATTTCGAAGCAGAGTTTCATTGTGGAAGCTATTTAAAGCATCTCACATTGAAGTCCGCGGAACGTTTCGAGGTACAATAAAACGTTGCCAGTCTTGGAGATTTAGTATTATTTTATAATTGGTATGTTTCTTCCGTTGCTTCTGCAACACTTCTGACCTGTTTTGTGTACCATGGGGGATCAGCACCATTTTTATCGGGTTATTTGGTATATATCTCTCAATTGCCTCAGACAATATTTCTCTGAATCCAAGCCACATCTTGTCTACACTTACATAATTAGTTGGGAAGGATTGGAAGCTGTCTCTTAGGAAGGTTTCAAACGTATTTTTCCCTTCTTTTTTTAACAGACATGTTTTGCGTTTACTTCTGGTGGATTTCGTTATTGCGGTGGCCAGTCTCGCTGTAAACGATCTTGTGGTCACTAATCCCTGTATCTGTCATGATGTTCCCTATTTGTTCAGGAATATTTGTTGCGCCAAGTACGTTATGACAACCAGTTACATTTCTAGTGGAGTTCTGAACTAAGTGCTCAAAATAATTTTCGGAGAAAGTATTTAGTACAATTTCTGACGGTGTTTTACACCTACTACCGGCTCTGTGTCAAGAAATGTGCCCTTTGTCAAAGTCGCTTATGTCAATGCATTTCCCTGTTTGCGGCGCGTATAGTCACTAGAATGATACCCCATTCATCTCCATACTGCGTCATGTGGTATCAGTGCTCCAAGCTACTATCAAATCTCGCAATCGTTACTGGTCATAACGTTTAGGCTCATCAGTGTAAGTCAGCACGTATCTTTTGTAGTCATGACGCTCATGTGGAATACTGCCACACACGCGCCCGCATATGATGAGTGAATCTGCTCCGATATTTGTTACCGCCACGAGGCCATTCCCGCCACCCGCTGCTTTTACTGTTACGCGGAATTGACGGCCGACGCCAGATAATACCATGTGCTTACGTACAGGCGGTGAATTACCTACCCTATCTACGACGTTGTGTGAGATGTTATTGGTGCTCAATGAAATAGTTTCAAACGTCATTGAGGTTTAGCATTGATCCACTTGAAATTCTCATTCTCTACTTAAATTTCAGCTGTTTTGAATGATTAAAACATGGCCTACCTGATGTTTAGCTAGGAACGCTGCCGACGAGTCCCTAAAAATTACAATGAACACAGATATATCAAACATATATTTCTGAATGAACAATTATCAACTTTTAATCGTGGCGCACGGTAACTAGAGTGCCACCGATAATCACTTTTGACGCTATGCACCTTCCTCATGCCAATCCAAACGTTATATATTTCCTACTCTTACCGTGGAGAACTGAAATTGCTTTGCTGGATGACACGGTATCCAACTACCACAGACAGTGCGTTTAGTGGCACATCGCAGACATTTGCTGCCACCCTAAATCAACAATTTCACCTTCCTGTTCATACTGACACGCTGTGTGTTATGTCATCATACCATTCTCTTAAAAGTTTCACATTCTGATAATATACTCAGTGAATTACTTTGTTCTAATCTAAATAAAAACAGATATATTGCCATTCTTATTCTTAATCACGCAATCCTATGTACCTCCAATCGCAAACAGAGCTATTTGTATATGTTACTTGTAATTCTTGTTGTAGTCTACATTAAGTTGAAATTCTCTGTAACTGTCTACTGTATCAGCTTAACAGCCAAAGTATAGAAAACTCTTCAAATGCCTGACTTTTAATTGTGTGTGCTTGACTTTTTAGAAGAAAAACGTATGTGAGGAGCGTTTGTACATTGTGGTCATTTCAGTCTCCACATACGTATATTCTTCATAACACAACATAACCTGTGAGCTATTTTTTCACTGGTGTTTATGTACCAATTTTGTCAATAGTTCTGTTGTGTGCGGCAGTCTCATTCTTATATATTTCAATCATGCAGTACTTTATGTTAAACAGGTGCTCTGATTCATGTCATGTTGGTCTTAGCCAGTTGATTTCATGTGTGATGGTGTTGTTCAGTCTGCAGGCTCACGAGCACTGGGTTATCGGGCATTATCGGGCCTCGACACTCTGCATCCATGGACATCGTGCGCTCCATCTGCGATACACTGGAAATCCCGCAGATAGTAACCAAGTGGGATCCCAGCCCAGCAGTGCCTCGAAATTATCAGATAAATCTTCATCCTGCAGCTCAGTTCATTTCCCAGGTAAGGAATGTGTGGGTTTTTTCGTTTGTGCACGTCTTTTTAGATTATGTCTGCTAAAGTTAAGCTCAATAAAAATATGGATAGATCGCTGAATCAGAGGAGAGCTGTCTGCTAAGCCAACTTTACTCTTCGCTAAACAGCGATGTCAAAATTCGCTATAAAAGCATGACGTACCGCCGGCCGCGGTGGCCTTGCGGTTCTAGGCGCTACAGTCCGGAACCGCGGGACTGCTACGGTCGCAGGTTCGAATCCTGCCGCGGGTATGGATGTGTGTGATGTCCTTAGGTTAGTTAGGTTTAAGTAGTTCTAAGTTCTAGGGGACTCATGACCTAAGATGTTAAGTCCCATAGTGCTCAGAGCCATTTGAACCATGACGTACCAAATTTTGAGTTAATGTAGAATTAATTAAGCTTGAAACTTAATTAATTCGTGGGATATCAAGAATATCACACTGACATCAGATCAAAAAGACTGAAATGCATTCAAACGGTAGTTATACGTATTTATGTGAGGTTATTAACAAGCTATAAGCTAGTTAAATCTAAATGTGACGCTGTTTACGATTAAAACTGTGTACGAGTTGTCCATTAAATTTCGAGTACGCAGCCACGCAAATAAAATTTTCTCCACTGATATTTAGGCCGCGTACCGTCCGGCCATCCTCAGAGTGAGGATACGCGGGCGAAATATCAGTGGAGGAAATTTTATTTGCGCAGCTGCATGCCCTAAATTTAATGGACTATTCATTGCGCCGCGAGAAGTTGAAAATGCACATGTGTACGAGTTTTTCGTTGTTTAATTCTTGCATCTTTAGCTCGACACAAAAGTCGTCTGTGATCTAGAAGGTACCGCCAGTTAGAGATAAAACAGTTTATCTTACAGTGTCCTTTTTTTTCTTTTTTACTCATGAAATACATACGTCGCGTTAATGCTTGTATTTCAGCGTTGCTAATAACGGGCACACTGTTTCATCCTGATTATAGCACAGACTAATATTAGTGACTTCTTATTATATCTCAAGAAATAAACTGATATCCTGAGACTTAGTTACTACTTATTGTTTTTGTTCCTCATAATTCCTTCCAAACCTCTAACAAAGTTTGTCCGATCTTAAATTTTGTGGCGAACATGCTCTGAGACTCTACTCACCTAGATTTTTTGTGACTTGTGTATGCATCACATTACAAACTGGCGCTGACATTATATCTGAATTACCGTGGTGTAATACTCGTTTATCATATATAATCGTCTGTCTTCATTCTTAGCCTTATTGTCCTTTTGAGAAATCAGCAATCTAGAGTAATCTCATGTTTAAAAAAATCAGAGATCTTCAAGAAATTTAATGAATGCCGAACTGAGAGTCTATTTGGAGAAAAGAATTTTTAGTATACACTTAAACTCACCATCGTTCATAAATTGCTAACTTTTTGTTTAAATGTACAGTTTCGATCATTCCTCTGCAGCACATGCTATATATTGGTTCATAATTAGATGTCTTGCAGTTATTAAGTGTGCACAGAAATGTCAGCATGAACCTTAACACCTCCGAAAAATGAAGGCCTCCTAGTACATTTGACTATTATTTCGACGCTTTCCAAATTAGAAAAATTGACATGTTGTACACTTTATATCATCAAATGTTTGTTGAGGTGGCAACTAGTTGTCCTTAGCTGCAGTGTTTATAATGGAAGGAAAGGTGATAAAGAAGAAGTGGATATAGCATCACTATAAAATTATGTTTTTAACCGTGTAATTAAAGAAGCATAATGTAGAGAACACACAACATCACTAGTACCAAGACTGATCAGTTCCAGAAAAGGAACGTAATGAGTCACCATCTCTGCTGGTTTTGTTGTATAAAAGGCAGAAATGTTACTCTATGGAAGGAACTAGTGTAATGGTTGAAACTCTAGACCCATATTCGGTACGTGCTGGGTTACCGTACTTTAAACATCAAGGGCGGATAATTTGTGTTTAATACTCGGATGACCATGGGCTCATTAGAAAAGGAGTACTATGTCAGATAGTATAAGGATATGGATGGGGATGCCAGCTAGCCGCGTTTTTTTTCCAAAGGAACCTCTCCTTTATAGATGGCCGGACAGGGATTTGAACCGCCCTCCTACCGAACGTATCGAGATTTATGTGGTTTCCCCTAAGGCGTTTTAGGTGACTACTGGGATGGTTCCATCAACAAGACTGCAACACTAATTCTGATGCTAGTCCAGGTCCGAGTTAGTGATCCGTTTCCGATCATCTTAATGTCGATTGCAAAAATTTTCATTGCAACCATATCTCTGTGGAGAAGGTTTCGTACATCAGACTAAAGTAAGAGGTTACTTTAACATGGATATCTATTTTATACCGAATAGTCGGTACGTACCACTCCCACCTTAATATTTTACTTGTTTTATTCCATTTCATATCCATGTTATAACCATGTTATTCTTCGAAGACTCACAGCTGTCGCAAATGCTTTTTCTCTAAAGGCTTATTCGTTTTGTCAGTTGATAATAATATTCAAAGATATTTCACTGTTTTTTTCCTTTTCTTATTTTTTAGAAAAAGAATAGCTTTTAGAAATCGTTTGCGATATGTTAGCATGCTCTACAGACATTTCGACATTTTCTTAGCAGTTGGTGGCTTCTGTGGATGTTACTTAATTTCTGTTCTTTGTCATGATCGATACATATTGACTAAGTAAAAGCAGTGTGGTAACTTACTATCGTTCACGCGTCATGTTCCTAACATATATGATTCGCAGTTGCCCACCTCTCGATGTTTACGGGGAAAGCAATACACGAGAATAAAAAATTGACGTGCTGCATATGAGAAAACATGATCGAAAATGCTTACCTACCGACAAGGAGACTTAATTATGCACATACATCTAAAACGTTGTCTCTGGTTTGGTGTTTTTCAGTTTGTCCGTGACTTACCTGCTTATGAGGGATATTCCAAATGTAAATTCCAACATGACGAAATAGAAAATAAACAAATTAGCAATAAAGTATGTTTATTGTAAATTCTAGATCTCACCTTCCACCGCTCGCTCATTTGGTGCAACACAGTAAAAAAAAAAAAAAAAAAAAAAAAAAAAAAAAAAAAAAAAAAACATGATTTTCGATTTAGTACAGTGCAATGGCAATGAAGCGAAGTTTTAAGTGGTTGAGTGTCATATCTGAGCTTTTAAGATTAATCACAGGATGCTGGTAATATTGTTTTGTCCAAACTACGTTTCCTCCGGTGTGTTAGTTGCAACAGTGTATTATCCCAGTAGTGGGTCAGTGACATGTTTCGTGCTGTGACTGTATTACTGAAGATAAGTGCGCTTTATATCTTTTTCTTCATTATGCACTATCTCTTATTTAAAGATATAACGTTGTGCATAAAAAAACTGGAATGAGTAGCGTTTGACTTATTTGATGTTAGGTGTTATTGCAGAAAATAATCTGTATCATTGTGCCCATATTTTGTTTTAATACGTTGCTGTAACTATCAAGCATTCGTTTCTTAATCATTAGTTTTAGAAGTTAGTGTTGTTATGACGCTCTTGCACTAAGTGGTTTTTAGTATTCATGTTTTACTTTGAATTTTTTATATTTATGTCAGTATTGTTCTGATAACTTACTGAAATTTAATACTTAATAAGCAGCAAATAGACTTGGAAAAATTATTATGAATGAGTGAGATACTTCACATGGTATTCCAGTCAGAGAACTATGCAATCACGCACTCAAGAAACAAAAATGGTGCTAATGGCCCTCAAGAACCGAGTAGGAAATGTGAGGAAATGGCAAATAAAACGTACCTCATCAGCTTCTGCTGTAGAACTGAATACCAATTCGGTGTCTCGGAAAGGTCCTTCAGAAGAAAGTGGTATCTTATTATGTGCTTCATTATTTTACGAAATTATATCCCACTTCATTACACCTTGTAACAACCAGTTCTGCAATCTAATACAACATTTTTAACTTTTAAGGGATTGTAACACCTGCTGCCACCAAATGAGTTACGAGCTTGGAGGTTGAGAGTAATACAGTAAGAAGTGCAACTGTTGATTCGAGATCAGATTCACGACCAAGTTTACGTTTATTTTTCGAAGAAGATGACGATGTAATTGATGCCAGGTATGTACCACCCAACGTTATCATGATAACGATATTAATGGTGAAGTTAATTCGAACAGAGGTAACTGTGATGCAAATATCATCGAAGTCGTAGCTCCGATGATCTTATCCAGCCTACTAAACAAAGGTGTGAAGCACAAAGGAAATGAGAATTCCCGGATAAGCAACATAAATAAGAAATTAAGAAACAGTGGAAAGGCCTACAAAATGCACACCATGGGCAAGAAATTCCGAAACGAGAGGAAAATGCAACCTCCGTGTAAAGAAAAGTGTAAGTTGAAATGATCTGCAAAGTTTACACGATGAAACGGACCCAAATTTTTACTTCGTATTGGGCGTTGGATGAAGTACAGAAACAATGATTACATTTTATTCACAATAATATGGAACCCATTCAACCGAACTATCAGTATGTGTGTGTGTTGGTGGTACGAGCAAGAGAAGAGTAATAATAACACCTTTTATTTCCGACTGAATGATCAGGAAGTATGAATATGCAAACTGGTTTTTAAAAACACATGAAATATAAACAATCGTCCTATTAAGACAATACAGGAGAAACATAACAAGGTGGGAACTACCCTGTTTGAGGAGGATCACAAAGGGAAACATGGGAACCAAAAGAAAGTTGTTGGAAATTTGAGGGGAGTTATTGCAAAAAAAAAAAAAAAAAAAAAAAAAAAAAAAAAAAAAAAATCGATAAAATCCCAAAAATCCGAAGTCATTGTAGCGGTGACAACATCAGTAAACATTTTGTTGACGAAGGCAAAATTATTGAGGATATTCACAGAGACTACATGGCTGACTGGAAAAGAGGGATAGACAGAGAGAGAGAGAGAAGCAGAAGAAGAAGAAGAAGAAGAAGAAGAAAAAGAATAAGATACAGTTTGTAAATTACTTATTGTTTTATCGGATATTTCCAGAAGATTTTAACATTTCATTCTTTATGCCCAAAGAAGACTTACGTGAAACGTGCTCTTCCTACGATAATGCTGAGAGAGAAGAAAAAGGAATATTATGATTAACACTTACTGGAGAAAGAATGGTGTTGAAAGGACAAGAAGCATGATAAGGACGAACTCACTGCTGCAGTGGCAGTGTACGACATACAAGCGGCTATGCAAATTCCCAAGGTCGACGTCTCAAGTTTTCTTTATTATAGGTCTAAATTAAATATGTTTAATTTTAAGGATCACAAGAGTAACGAATGTGTATGTTTTGTTTGGGATGAATGCGTTGGACGTAGCTCTTCAGTTTTTGAATGGAAGAGCTGCTTCGGGTGACCAAGACTTGGTTTTTTATTCTGATAACTGTGCAGTTCAGCAAAAGAATAATTTCATCGTCGCTCTGCACCTCTACGCTGTATCTTATCTCAGCATGAAAAGCATAACCCATAAATATCTCATCAAAGACCACACGCAAAATCGGGGAGATTCTGAGCACTCGTTAATCGAGCGCCAAGTGAAACGACAGCTGAATGGTGGCCCAATGTAGATGTCGGAGTCATTCACTGCAGCTATAAGCTCGGCTAAAATTACTGGAAAATCCTTCAGTGTTACAGAACTTTGAAGGTATTTTTTATATTAGTGCCTTAGCAACTGAAAGGGGCTTCTGAATATGTAACAGGTAAAAATAATTAGTGAAAATTCTCCTCGTGTAACGTGAGTCACCATCTTCCAATTTTTTTAAAAAAACGTCTTATAAGGATGAAACCTTTAATGTGACACAAAATATCATCAGAAAGAAAAAGAAGAAGGTTAATATTACTCTGATCGAGTTTTTAACACAAACCTCAAATGGAGAACAACAAGAAACACGACCTGCTTCAATTAATCCAGAAAACTATTCTACGAGCAATTGTAGTCTCTATTGTTTGTACTTCGATTAATTTTTTGTAATGTTTATAATATATGTAAATAAAGTATGCCATGAATGTAATGATTATTATTTCGTTTTCTTGGATATAACCGGTGTCTCTTCTCATTTTCAATTGCGGGAAAAATAATACTGTCACAAGTGCAAACTTGGATAATCATGTTCAAAGTACTTACGGGCATTCAGCCAGGTTGAATTTTCGACAACTGCCGATATTTCGGCGGATGCACCCTCCACCATTTTCAAGGCTTGAAAATGGCGGAGGGTGCATCCGCCGAAATATCGGCAGTTGTCGAAAATTCAACCTAGCTGAATGCCCGTAAGTACTTTGAACATAGTTTACGCCAGGAGAAGCTCAGGTCTCACATTGGATAATCATTCTTTTTGGCATCAACAGTAACACCGCAGTTCCACTTACGTCAACCTACAAAATTATTTCAGCAGAAAGAACGTCATAAGTGAAGGACGATAATTCTAAAGAGTTACAAGAAATTATGTACTATGAATTTCAGTCTGTAATTCAAGTCCACGTAATAACCAAATGTTACTTGATCAAACTGCGCAATTTGTTAGTTTGATGTTACACTTCCCAAAAATTACAACAACTTTGAAACTTCAAGCACGTCTCCTGAAAAATCATGATTTTCGAGCTAATGACAGGAGCAGGCGTACTACTTTACACAAGTGTCTGTATTTTGATACACTTGCACCAGTTTTTGACTAAGCTCATAGAGGAAATTTGCTTTTGTCGATGACAGCGATAGATGATTACTTTACTTGTTTTCTTCTGTAAACTTGAATTCTAATGTTGTCAGAGTCTCTGTAATCAAGACACTGCTACTTTGTATCAAATGCCTAGTCACTTGAAATTATATCCCGATTTCTTCGGCATCTCAACCATCTTCACGTTCTGAAACACAGATTCGGACTCATTTAGGAACCATTGCTATAATCACTATCTCATTCCCGTAGCCACCACAGATCCGCGTATAATGCTTCACGTGTTCCAAGACCGAATTACTTCCAGGCTCCCACAAAATTGGCCGTTTCGAGTTATCCATATATGTAAACGCATTTCAGTAGTCATATACTTGTAGAGTTTATAATTAAACACAGATTGTGTACTTTGTAACCAAAATGACAAATCTAGGGTGCACATAGTCGAGATGACAGCTGCATTGTTTTGTTGGTAGTATTACTAAATGAATCGGTGACGAGACATATTGCTCCTGGTTAAATTTTATCTGTCTCCTATATTAACGCGATCTGGTAAGTGTTCCAGATGGATGAGAAATACTCAAGAATTGGTAAAACATTTCTTTGATGCTGGGTGTCTTTCTTTAACTCAGTTGCCTCCGTTTCATTTGGAAAGTTTAGTAACGATTCTGAATTTATTAGTCAGGAAAATCATTGACAAATACTACGTATCTTAGCATTAGTCTGTATGCATACGTTCGTCTGATAAACAACCTACAAGATACGTCTTCCAAATTGCATTGAATACCAACCGAAGGAAAAATGTAAACAAAACTTGTAAATTATGTTAATAGTTCACATATACAGTCTCTGCAAATTTTTTTAATTATTCTGGATCATGTCTTGTACTCTGATGAAGTTGTAGCAAGTTTTGTAAGTCACTGTTCTTTCTGTTTTCACCAAACCTTTATCCTCTTTCACATTCACTATCAAGCACACTTCATGTACGACGACTGTACCAGTGTACAGTAAGTAACCGGTTCAAAATCCTATTACCAAAGATATCGATTACCACCCAGGTTGAGAAGTCCCCAGATCGTTATACCTAATTTTGGCTCTGTGCCCTCTGCTATAAATATTGCAGTTTACGATTACAGAATCGGGAATTTTCTCTTTTCTGCAAGGCTACACATACGCTATACATACGCGAGATAAGGCGCATGTACCTGCTAGGTAGTACGTCTTGCTCAACTGGCTTTGGCATAGTCCATTCTTATTCAGTACCTGAGGTTGGTGAATACTGAGCATACTGCTCCACTGGTACACAGGCGTCGCATTGGATGATGTTGTGAAAGCTACATAGTATGTCAACGAGAGAGCATCTCATCATCTTCAGGTGCATAATAACGTGTTGGTTTTTAAATTTTAAAGTTTTATTTTTTAAAGCGTCGTCTTTTCTTTAGCGATCTTCTCTTCTCGGTGACAGGTTAAGGTTTAGTTTTCACCACTTTATTTATCGCAATTGGGGAGGACTTGTAAGGGCCACAGATCCTTAAGTCTCGCCTCCGAGGGTTTGTTTCATTATTTCTAGTGTCACACTTCTAATTTCATTATCAGCTAATGTCTTGGTTACTCTACACTGATGCCAGGGTTCTGCTCTCGTAGTACCTGCGTCTCGGACGTGCCATGTGACGTGTCTGAGTTAGTCTAATTTCTTATGAGTTTTTGTGTACCTGAGTTTGATCATTACTACAGTAGGCTCCATCCACCGAAGGACTTTATTTTGTAATACTTGGATGTGCTGTATTTGAATCTTTCTAGGGAGGTCCCATGTTTGCTCTCCCACAAAGGATTTTTTATAATACCGTTGCCTTGTAAAGTCTACCTTTTATGAAGATGTTGAGCTCCCTATTCCAGAATAGTGGCGTCAGTTCCCTCACCATGTTAGAAGCTTTAATGTTTAGGTCTTGTATGTCTCTATGAAAAGAAAAATGGTGTCCATCCAGTGTGACTCCCAAATATGAGGGCTATTCGGAAAGTGAGGAACGATCGGTCGTGAAATGGAATCCACTGAGAAAATCTGACGAGGCTTTTCACAGACGTTTTGGGCAGTGTCTCTAGTAGGCCCATCGATCGCATCAAGACGCTCTTTTCATTTGCGAGCGCACTGTGGGCGAGTAAAGGTGCCTAGAACAACAATGTCTCCCTCCAAGTCGGAGGGCCCGCTGAGAGGCTTCGCCTTATTGAATGCAGCCCACCTAACACAACTGCCATGCACCCACTTCTTCATGGCAATAATCAGCAGCACTCTACAGGGACAGTGAAGACGCTCCTGCAGCCTTTTCGATGGAAAGTGTTCGATCACCCACAACATACCTCTAATTGGCTTGTCCTGAGTACCATCTCTGTTCACATGAAACGCTGGATACGATGACAATACTTGGACGCAGGCTACGCGCTATAGACCAGCGTAGAGAATTATCGGAAAGCACAGGCGGCTGCCTTCTATGACGATGGTGTAGGAAATTTTGTATGGCGCTCCGAAAAATGTGTAATTCGGAGCGGCGACTAAGTAGAGAAGTACCTGGAAGGTGTAACTAAATGTGCAAAGAAAACAGTTTTGATTTTCATTGTGGTTTCCATTTCGCGACCGATCGTTCCTTACTTTCCGAACAACGCTCGTACTTTACAGTCAATTTCCGTGTTACCCCTTGTCCTTGGACAGTAAGGTTCCTGTCTAGTTGTGGACGTTTTTAGCTAAAGTATGTTGCCGTTGTTTTGTCCGAGTTAATTTTGATCCTGTTATGACTGCACCACTTCGTAGTGAGGTTCACTTGTGTCTGAAGTCTTCTAATGCTGGGGTTATGTTAGCGTCCACTAGTAAAGTACACAGTCTCATCAGCGATATGTACCAGTTGATCGTCTGCAATCGCTGGCATGTCGTTGGCGTAGATTATAAATAAAAGTGATGACAAGACGGTACATTGAGGAATTCCGACCTCTACGACTTTGATTTCCGATTTGCCTGCAATCGTATTTTTCTGTTGGAGAGAGAGAGAGAGCTGTAGGTTTAATGAACACTATTCAGAAGAATTGGGGGAGCACGAGTATCAGCCTCCGGTACCTTAGAATAAATTTAATACAGGCTTATTGCATAGCCTGAGATCTTTACTTTCAAACTGGGCAACAACTGAACTCATTCACTATCTATTGGCTGTGTTATGCATCAGAGTATCAAGTGACCCCTCACAAGGAAGTGAGTAGTGGCAGTTGTCATTTATGGATGTTGTGTTCAACCAACCACATGCAATGCGACCTTTTAACCAGTGTAAGTTGCAAGAGATTGTGGTTGATTCAAGAAGTATGAACTTACAATCGTAATGCTGCAGATACCAATTCCTCTCCATCTGTCATCCATAGGTTGATGATTCCCAACTGGGATATAGGTCAGTTAACATGGAAAGTTGGACAAGGTCAATGACGCATTACAAACCCACGTGAAGGTCGATATGTGGACGTCCCATCGCTGCTGCATCGTACAGCTCCTACCGGAGCACTGCAAGACGATCTCAGAAGGACCACTAGACCTGCTGTGTTCGGTCAGACTATAAGGAACAAGGTAAGAGAAAGGTCATTTCGACCCAGACGTCCTGTTCGAGAACCCCACTTGTCGCGACAATATCTCGCAGCTCGCCTTCCGTGTTGTCCTTCCCACGTCAACTGAGAACTGACGAAATATGTTATTCACAGGCAACTGCAAAAGTCCTCTGACGCAAAACGACAGCCGTATTCGTGTGTGGAGACGCCGTGGTGAGCTGTACCTGCCAAGTGTTGTCCAGGAAATCGAAAGATTGGGCTAAGGTTCTGTGATGGCCAGTGAGACATCTTTGTTGACAGCCGTACGGATTTCGTCGCTGTATATGATCGCCTTACGGCAGGTAGTACATCGAACTGATCCTGTTGGACCACATGGTCTCTGCTGCGTACGGTGGTGCTCCTGAATTTTTTCCCATGCACGATAATGCCAGATCACGTGTGGCGGGCGTCACCAGGGAGGTCTTGCGAAGCCTGGAAATTGAAGTAATGGAATGGCCAACAGTGATTCCCGACTTAAGCCCCGTCGAATATGTGTGGAACGCGCTTGAGAGACGTGTTCGTTGCACCACAGAATGTCCAAGAACTCTTAAGGGCTCTCACTGGACAATGGAAATGGATACCAGAGGGTGACCTCAGTAAACTTAAACGGAGCATGCCACGTAGGTGTCAGGTGGTAATAAACGCTCACGGAGGACATACACATTATTGAAGCTCTCGAAGTTCAATGAAAAGCAACCAGTTTGATCGGATGAATGATTTTCTCCACTTTGTTTTCAACGCCTGTAGGACGTTTCATTTCTTGTTATGTAAATGAACTAGTATTTAATGTTGTATTATTGTGTATTTACTTTGTTATAAATAAAAGTATAACGTGGTAACTTACCCAGTCCTTAACTATTGTTCACTGAAGTATGGCATACACCTAAAGTCATGTTCCCCTGATTCTTTTGAGCAATGTAGTTGTCTGGCATCGTTGTTTGATCTCTTATCTTTTGTAAGAAGTTCTCCATGTCTAGAAGAACGGCAGCGGTCGAGGTTGTCACATTGAAATTCTTCGTGACATTTTCCGTAATTCTCAATAGTTGGAACTCTGCCGAAATCTTCCGCTGAAACTCATATTGCTGTAGATCGTCTCATCTTCAATTAAAATGTCTTGTAATCTATCCGCAATGATCCTTTCGGAAGTTTTCGCAAGACTGTTCAGTAAACTAATCTATCTGTGACTGGCAGGTTGAGTTAAGTCTTTACTTGGTTTTGGATTTGGAGTGACGTGTGCCAACTGCCACTTTTCCGGGAAATAGCAGTTGAGCATGCTGCTGCTGTTGTAAATTCTAGTCAGTAGGACGAGTGGTTTCATCGGCTGTTCTTTGATTGTTCATTTGTTGCTGCATCCGGTCCAGGTGCTCTATTGTTCCTAAGATTCTTTAACTTGGTCTGCACTTCACTGGATGTGGTTATGAGAAGTGTGTTCCTGGTATGACTCTCTGTTGCGCTGTTTGACTGGTTCCTATTTTGCACTCAATTTCGCGGATGTCGAGGTCTTCTTGCATTAATCGAGTCTGAATTTCAGAAGTCTTAGCAATGGCTTGTGCTTGGTCAAAGGGGTCGTTTGTAAGACCGTTTCCAGTCTCCATAGGGTGTTTCTTTTCTCCTTCTCAATCTTCTGATCAGTTGCCACTCATCTCTGGTTTGTAGCATATAGTTCAACGCTTTGTCCTACCATTTCTGTTTCCCTTTTGATACGGCACCTTATGGTTACTGCAGATGTAGTTGCTCTTCCAAACGGCATCCCATAAGAGCAAACCCGTTGTACCTTGAAATGTGGTTACTCGCATGTGCGCTCACGATAAATGACCACAGATTATCGCTAAATATTGTTTAAACAATTATTTAGACCTTCTTGTCAGAAGCGTTTTTGGCAGTCTTTTACACAGGTGGTGTCAGGTAAAACATTCCAACAGTCGCATCCGTGTTCCACTATGCACTATATTTAAGTTCCATCTGTCATTGGGGGCTAGAAATTGTTGCCACCCCTCCCTGGTTCAATTTCTTTGGTACTTGAGTTCCTGTAATAATGAAGGTAAAGCCTCTTGTCGCAATCTGTTGCGTATAATCGTAGTATCTTTATTATCTTTTTTGTAATGTAGTCATTAATTGCATCTACGTCTATCTTAGTTGCGATTTTTAAAGTTTGTCTGACATTGTTGTTCAAACATCTACCGAAACTTTTCCAATCAGTATCAGTCGTCTTCCAACGCTGTCGGTATTTTATAGCTCGTTGGAACTATCCAATTACTGGGTGGTGATCAGAAATAAGGTCCACCGCCGTCGACAGCTCGGGGTCACCGTCTATGCCCTTAAAGGGGAACGACAGAGTGACGTACGAAAGTACGGCGCAGATTCATAATTCTTTTACACGTACTGGAATGTTGTAGACAAATGGGGTTTACTGCAATGAATAAAGGTAACACTGAAGTTTTTATTTGCATTTGTTATCGAAAAATATTAATATGGGGTTATCCGAAACATGAAAGTATCACCATGATCCTTACAAACGTAAGTTTAGTTCATCGTAAGGATTTGCAAAAATAAATAAATAAATAAATAAATAAATAAAAAATAATAATAATAAGGCAAAATTATAAATATTTGAAAAATGGACGTTCTTTGGACCCTCATTTCTCGCAGAAAAAAATACTAAGTATCAACATAAAAAAATAGGCTACGATGAACTGAAGAGAATTGAGTTTGTTTCAAGGGACGACAAAATCATTAAAATCGGATGAAGATTGTAGCTTGGGCGACGACAACCACGTCTAAAAACATGGTTTTCAGGAAAACGAATTCAAAGCTTGACAAGCTTTTATCATATAAAAAAAGGACAAAGCTTGAAATTTACGGTATATCATCGTTGCCTGGACCATAATAACTATCGCCCCTACTAGCAGTGGGCTGCTTTCTGCTACTTTGACCTGATAAGCCCTCATTTTCGTCGTCGAAGCCCTTTTCGTCGCTGAGCGCATCGCCACTGGAGTATCTATCTTCACCCAGTAGTTCCCTCTTAAGTATCGCTACGTCCAATACGTCGGGTCGATAATCAGTTTGTATGGGGCTATTGGTAAGCTCGAAAGGTCCCCATATGGTGGTGTGAAGATCTCCCTCCAAGTTCAACAGGTGTTGCCCATTCGGATTTGTTCTGGCAAAGTGTCATATCAGGTGTTTTACGTTGAAGTCGCCACCGAGAAGTACTTTGTCCAAACTGTGAAATATCGTCTGTAGATCTTCAGGTATTAGCTGGGAATTTGGTTTTGCATAAGCCGCTACCAACGTTACTTGTCCTGTTGTTGCTCAGAAGGTTACTGTCGTTACCCCAAGTTGTTATAATGGTCGCAGTCTTTTTGCCCGATGCGTGATGTTGTTGCGGAGGAATAATGCCGTCTCACCTCCTCTTCTAACCTCTCTGTTCAGTAACATGTTCATAATCCATAGTCGGAAAGTTTCAGACAGGCGGTGATGTGTTTCTGTCAATAATAGAGTGCCAGTATTGTTAGATGAGACAAAGTACTGTAGTTCTGCTTTTTTGTTTCAAACTCTACTCGCATTGAAAATGCGGATTTTTAAATCCTTCGTACATCTTCTTACCATGGTGTGTCGTACTTTTAGTCAACGATGTGCCTTAGTTCTTTGACTAAGATAATCAATCAGTAATCGTGTCGAGTGCTTTCCTCTGCTTCCTCCCCAATTTAATCAATTTTTGGAATAAGTTGCCACTTTTTAGGGAGTTTAACAGTTTGGCGATGGCTGATAGAGATTCACCAGCTTCTAGTTTTTCTGCGTTGTTGTTCTAGTTTCCTGTCGTCCAGTCTGCCCTCTTGCTCAGTATGCTTGAATACAGTTTTCCTCTTGAGCGCATTCTTCTTAATGTATCTTGATGTTTGGTTTCTCTCGTCACTCATGTGCTGGCTTGTGTTGTCATAAGTGGTTTTTCGTCGTTGTTGGTGTCACTACTTTCAGTGCAGGCAAGGTTGTAGTTTTTGGTTTAGCACTGGTTCGTGACTTCTGGGTTCGGATGCCTCCCTAAGGTTTCTTGCATCCTTTCCGATTTTCTGGATGACCATCTTGTTTGCAATTTTCCCATTTGGCTCATTTATCCTTAGGTGAGTACAAGCTTCACTTTTTTTGGGTCCTTCGCATCTAACGCATCTTGCCAGGAGCCAGCAGTAGTTTCTTGTATGCGTCCACCTTTGGCAATTTGTACGCTGAGGAGGAACTTCTTGTAGAATATAATTTTCTTTTGTGACTTCTAGGCAACTTATATATTTGACATCGTAGCTGGCATCTAGGCTCTGAGTTTTTGGCAGAGTAATCGTAAATACAGGTTGTGGGACCAGTTGTCCAGTTTTGGGATCCTTCTCGGGATGCTGGTGCACATCCCGGACCGTGAAACCCGTGTTTCGAAAATCCTGCAGGACATCTTCTTCTTCTTCTTTTGTATGACCCGTATCTGATGACCACTTTCAGATCCCTTTTTTCTGATTTCTTGTGGGTGTAGAACGGTATTTTGTTGTCTTGGCATAAATTGAATCCTCTTGCATATTCTTCCATGCTATGAAAATTGTATGAGATGTTTTCTACTTTGAATATTCACGTTTTTAATAGACTTCATAAGTTTTGTATGGATTGCGTCGTAGTGGATGACACGGCGCTGGTGATTGTTTCTTCTCAACGTTGGCTTGTGGCCTCTTTTGCTGGTGGTTCATTAGAGGTTGTTGCCAAGCCGTCGTATGTTTTAGTTGATGTTCATCTTACTTTTTTTCTGTTCATGGGTCCTTTGCGCAGTTTTCCGACGCATGGACCTCCGATGGGAGACTTTGATGAATCGTTCCTCGAAGCCGTATTCTTGAACTTCCATTTTTACATATGAATGTGAATCATCGTTAGATTTGCCTTTTCTGTTTTCTTCTGAACTGCTTTCTTTCTATAAAAGGTCTTGTTGGAATCTCCTGCCTCGTTTCTCGATTTCTTACGTTCATGTAGGTGGGTCTTCGTTGTTGGCGGCTGGGTTCTCCATTGTTCCTAATGGTGGTAATAGGAGGTTGTCCAAATTTTGCGTGCCTATTAGTGTCTGACATAGCTTTGCCTACCGGCCGTGTGCTGTTCACAGCTCAACAGGAGCCATCGACATGCGTTTTCCCTCTACCAACGTCCCTAATCTCTAGCTAGTCTTGATAAATGTCTCGCTTGTCACGCCCTAACAATCTTCCACTAGTCATAAGAACGAAATTACGACAGTTTTTCTGCTTAGTGTCTCGTAAATGCTCCAAGCAGTAAGTGCTTCCGGGATCCAACCTGGCTGACGATGTGTTGCTGCAGTGGCTTTCCGGTATGTGAACTGGATCGTGAGAAAAGCGCAGGCGCCAAAGTGTGCGGTATAACGTCATCTTAGGCGAATGATTTAAGCCGTCAACATCCAGAGCCCCCTACTGGAGAAACGGGCCACGGCCTTCTCTTACGCGACTCGGGAAAAGCCCGCAAATCACGTCATAGCGAGAAGAGTGTTGGCTCCCAGTTTAAATGTGAGGGCTCCGATTCCCTGTCTGTGTTAATTCTGCTGATTCGTTGGTCTGCCAGCGGTAGTTCTCCTGTCTTGCTAAGTTGAAATCCCGTGTCCCTATGAGTCAGGTCGTCACTTATATCTACACTCCTGGAAATTGAAATAAGAACACCGTGAATTCATTGTCCCAGGAAGGGGAAACTTTATCGACACATTCCTGGGGTCAGATACATCACATGATCACACTGACACAACCACAGGCACATACACACAGGCAACAGAGCATGTCCAATGTCGGCACTAGTACAGTGTATATCCACCTTTCGCAGCAATGCAGGCTGCTATTCTCCCATGGAGACGATCGTAGAGATGCTGGATGTAGTCCTGTGGAACGGCTTGCCATGCCATTTCCACCTGGTGCCTCAGATGGACCAGCGTTCGTGCTGGACGTGCAGACTGCGTGAGACGACGCTTCATCCAGTCCCAAACATGCTCAATGGGGGACAGATCTTGCTGGCCAGGGTAGTTGACTTACACCTTATAGAGCACGTTGGGTGGCACGGGATACATGCGGACGTGCATTGTCCTGTTGGAACAGCAAGTTCCCTTGCCGGTCTAGGAATGGTAGAACGATGGCTTCGATGACGGTTTGGATGTACCGTCCACTATTCAGTGTCCCCTCGACGATCACCAGAGGTGTACGGCCAGTGTAGGAGATCGCTCCCCACACCATGATGCCGGGTGTTGGCCCTGTGTGCCTCGGTCGTATGCAGTCCTGATTGTGGCGCTCACCTGCACGGCGCCAAACACGCATACGACCATCATTGGCACCAAGGCAGAAGCGACTCTCATCGCTGAAGACGACACGTCTCCATTCGTCCCTCCATTCACGCCTGTAGCGACGCCGCTGGGGGCGGGCTGCACAATGTTGGGGCGTGAGCGGAAGACGTCCTAACGGTGTGCGGGACCGTAGCCCAGCTTCATGGAGACGGTTGCGAATGGTCCTCGCCGATACCCCAGGAGCAACAGTGTCCCTAATTTGCTGGGCGGTGGCGGTGCGGTCCCCTACGGCACTGCGTAGGATCCTACGGTCTTGGCGTGCATCCGTGCGTCGCTGCGATCCGGTCCCAGGTCGACGGGCACGTGCACCTTCCGCCGACCACTGGCGACAACATCGATGTACTGTGAAGACCTCACGCCCCACGTGTTGAGCAATTCGGCGGTACGTCCACCCGGCCTCCCGCATGCCCACTATACGCCCTCGCTCAAAGTCCGTCAGCTGCACATACGGTTCACGTCCACCCTGTCGCGGCATACTACCAGTGTTAAGGACTGCGATGGAGCTCCGTATGCCACGGCAAACTGGCTGACACTGACGGCGGCGGTGCACAAATGCTGCGCAGCTAGCGCCATTCGACGGCCAACACCGCGGTTCCTGGTGTGTCCGCTGTGCCGTGCTTGTGATCAGTGCTTGTACAGCCCTCTCGCAGTGTCCAGAGCAAGTATGGTGGGTCTGACACACCGGTGTCAATGTGTTCTTTTTTCCATTTCCAGGAGTGTATTTCGACTGCTTCTTTGATGATGGAGTCCTAGTGCTTGGAGGCGTGCGTAGGGATGTTTGTCTCTCCATAATTCGTGCTATGTCACGTGTCAGGTGTGGTGTCTATGTTCAGTGTATCTACAGGGTGTTACAAAAAGTTACGGCCAAAATTTCAGGAAACATTCATCACACACAAAGAAAGAAAATATGTTATGTGGACATGTGTCCGGAAACGTTTATTTTCCATGTTAGTGCTCATTTTATTACTTCTCTTCAAATAATATTAATCATGGAATGGAAAAACACAGCAACAGAACATACCAGAGTGACTTCAAACACTTTGTTACAGGAAATGTTCAAAATGTCCTCTGTTAGCGAGGATACATGCATCCACCCTCCGTCCCATGGATATCCCTGATGCTCTGATGCAGCGCTGGAGAATGGCGTATTGTATCACAGCCGTCCACAGTAATAGCACGAAGAGTCTCTACATTTGGTACCGGGGTTGCGTAGACAAGAGCTTTCAAATACCCCCATAAATGAAAGTCAAGAGGGTTGAGGTCAGGAGAGCGTAGAGGCCATGGAATTGGTCCGCCTCTATCAATCCATCCGTCACCGAATCTGTTGTGGAGAAGCGTACGAACACTTCGACTGAAATGTTCAGGAGCTCCATCGTGCATGAACCACATGTTTTGTCGTACTTGTAAGGGCACATGTTCTAGCAGCACAGGTAGAGTATCCTGTATGAAATCATAACGTGCTCCATTGAGCGTAGGTGGAAGAACATGGGGCCCAATCAAGACATCACCAACAATGTCTGCCCAAACGTTCACAGAAAATCTGTGTTGATGACGCGATTGCACAATTGCGTGCGGATTCTCGTCAGCCCACACATGTTGATTGTGAAAATTTACAATTGATCACGTTGGAATGAAGCCTCATCCGTAAAGAGAACATTTCCACTCAAATGTGGATTGACACATTGTTGGATGAACCATTCGCAGAAGTGTACCCGTGGAGGCCAATCAGCTGCTGATAGTGCCTGCACACGCTGTACATGGTACGGAAACATTTGGTTCTCCCGTAGCACTCTCCATACAGTGACGTGGTCAACGTTACCTTGTACAGCAGCAACTACTCTAACGCTGACATTAGGGTTATCGTCAACTGCACGAAGAATTGCCTCGTCCATTGCAGGTGTCCTCGTCGTTGTAGGTCTTCCCTAGTCGCGAGTCATATGCTGGAATGTTCCGTGCACCCTAAGACGCCGATCAATTGCTTCGAACGTCTTCCTGTCGTGACACCTTCGTTCTGGAAATCTGTCTCGATACAAACTTACCGCGCCACGGCTATTGCCCGGTGCTAATCCAAGCATCAAATGGGCATCTGTCAACTCCACAATTGTAAACATTGCACTGACCTGCAAAACCACGTTCGTGATGAACACTAACCTTTTGATGCTACGTACTGATGTGCTTGATGCTAGTACTGTAGAGCAATGAGTCGCATGTCAACACAGGCACAGAATTCAACATTACATTGATTCAATTGGGCCAACTGGCGGTGAATCGAGGAAGTACAGTACATACTGACGAAAATGAAATGACCTCTAACATAGAAATTAAGCGTTTCCGGACACATGTCCACATAACATCTTTTCTTTATTTGTGTGTGAGGAATGTTTCCTGAAAGTTTGGCCGTACCTTTTTGTAACATCCTGTATATTAACAGTACGATACACTGGCACGGGATTTTTGTATATCCTAGTTCTCCTTAGACCTAGGTGTTCTTGGTCTACAGAAAATATTGTTGTTCCTTGAGTCACAGTGTGTCCCGCAAACCAACTTACACTGATCTACACTCCTGGAAATGGAAAAAAGAACACATTGACACCGGTGTGTCAGACCCACCATACTTGCTCCTGACACTGCGACAGGGCTGTACAAGCAATGATCACACGCACGGCACAGCGGACACACCAGGAACCGCGGTGTCGGCCGTCGAATGGCGCTAGCTGCGCAGCATTTGTGCACCGCCGCCGTCAGTGTCAGCCAGTTTGCCGTGGCATACGGAGCTCCATCGCAGTCTTTAACACTGGTAGCATGCCGCGACAGCGTGGACGTGAACCGTATGTGCAGTTGACGGACTTTGAGCGAGGGCGTATAGTGTGCATGCGGGAGGCCGGGTGGACGTACCGCCGAATTGCTCAACACGTGGGGCGTGAGGTCTCCACAGTACATCGATGTTGTCGCCAGTGGTCGGCGGAAGGTGCACGTGCCCGTCGACCTGGGACCGGACCGCAGCGACGCACGGATGCACGCCAAGACCGTAGGATCCTACGCAGTGCCGTAGGGGACCGCATCTCCACTTCCCAGCAAATTAGAGACACTGTTGCTCCTTGGGTATCGGCGAGGACCATTCGCAACCTTCTCCATGAAGCTGGGCTACGGTCCCGCACACCGTTAGGCCGTCTTCCGCTCACACCCCAGCATCGTGCAGCCCGCCTCCAGTGGTGTCGCGACAGGCGTGAATGGAGGGACGAATGGAGACGTGTCGTCTTCAGCGATGAGAGTCGCTTCTGCCTTGGTGCCAATGATGGTCGTATGCGTGTTTGGCGCCGTGCAGGTGAGCGCCACAATCAGGACTGCATACGACCGAGGCACACAGGGCCAACATCCGGCATCATGGTGTGGGGAGCGATCTCCTACACTGGCCGTACACCTCTGGTGATCGTCAAGGGGACACTGAATAGTGCACGGTACATCCAATCCGTCATCGAACCCATCGTTCTACCATTCCTAGACCGGCAAGGAAATTTTCTGTTCCAACAGGACAATGCACGTCCGCATGTATCCCGTGCCACCCAACGTGCTCTATAAGGTGTAAGTCAACTACCCTGGCCAGCAAGATCTCCGGATCTGTCCCCCATTGAGCATGTTTGGGACTGGATGAAGGGCCAGGTGGAAATATCATGGGAAGTCGTTCCACAGGACTACATCCAGCATCTCTACGATCGTCTCCATGGGAGAATAGCAGCCTGCATTGCTGCGAAAGGTGGATATACACTGTACTAGTGCCGACATTGTGCATGCTCTGTTGCCTGTGTCTATGTGCCTGTGGTTCTGTCAGTGTGATCATGTGATGTATCTGACCCCAGGAATGTGTCAATAAAGTTTCCCCTTCCTGGGACAATGAATTCACGGTGTTCTTATTTCAATTTCCAGGAGTGTATATCTACTAGCTACCGTCACCCATCCCAAGGCAGTGTTGTATTGCGGACTCTCTTCAGTAGGGCTAGAGTTATCTCAGGTTCAAAAAGTGTATCAGTAGCTCTTAGGCATCTTCTCTATGTTTTTCTACAGAAAAGGTTCTCTGACAAGCAGATTCTAAATGTCTTTCAGCTGCGCTGAGAATAGACGCCATACCAGATTAGATCAGCCAGAGAAGTCTACTCTTGTTGTACACTGTCTTGACATGGGGACATAGCTTGAACTACGGAGAGACAACGATCCTTTCTCCCGCCTACACGCATTGGGACTCCATTACCAAACAAGCAGTCGCAATACATACAAATGACGACCTGATTAAAGGAGACTCGGGTTTTATACATAGCACCAGCATTGGTGTTACTAAGGCATCGTTGGCCGCAGACCTACGAATACAACGAGTCGACCATGATGGGGAACGGAGTCCTGGCACTTTAAGCTGGACGCCAACACTCCCTGCGCGGGCGCTGGACCTCTTCCCGCGTCGCGCATGCGAAGACCGTGGCTCGTTTCTCCGAAAGGCGGTTATGGATGTCGACGTCCTCAATGATCCGTCGATAACATTATATCACCATGCTTTGTCGCCTGCGCTTTTCTAGCGATGCAGCGCATATCTTGACGCAGCAACACGTCAGTAAGCACCAGAAGACGACGATCAGCTGTGTCGTTCAAATATTGTGCAGCCTTTACAACATTATTCGACGCGACACCTGTGAACCACTGAATCAGTTACTACTTCGGGAAAGTTTCGAGAAGCACACAAAGCGTTCTGTTAGTCCCTTTCTGCATTCTCCTCACTCTCTTTACCAGGTATCCAGTTGCCAGTTTTTGAGACGCAGCTTATTATTTATGTATAAGCCAGTGAGCCTCGGGAGTTTGGCTTGGTTACCCGCCTTAAGTCAGTATGTTGCAGCACTCTCCTGATAGCCTATCGTGTATATTTTACACTACTGGTTATTAAAATTGCTACACCACGAAGATGACGATCTACAGATGCGAAATTTAACCGACAGGAAGAAAATGCTGTTATATGCAATAGCAGTCGACCGGCGTCGCCTGGTGAAACGTTGTTGTGATGCCTCGTGTTAGGAGGAGAAATGCACACCATCATGTTTCCGACTTTGATAAAGGTCGGATTGTATGTAGCCTATCGCGATTGCGGTTTATCGTATCGCGACATTGCTGCTGGCTTTGGTCGAGATCCAATGATTATTAGCAGAATATGGAATCGGTGGGTTCAGGAGGGTAATACGGAACGCCGTGCTGGATCCCAACGGCCTCGTATCACTAGCAGTCGAGATGACAGGCATCTTATCCGCATAGCTGTAACGGATCGTGCTTCCACGTTTCGATCCCTGAGTCAACAGATGGGGACGATTGCAAGACAGCAATTATCTGCACGAACAGTTCGACGTCGTTTGCAGCGGCATGGACTATCAGCTCGCAGACCATGGCTGCGGTTACCCTTGACGCTGCATCAAAACAGGAGCGCCTGAGATGGTGTACTCGACGACGAACCTGGGTGCACGAATGGCAAAACGTCATTTTTTCGGATGAATCCAGGTTCTGTTTACAGCATCATGATGGTCGCATTGTGTTTGACGACATCGCGGTGAACGCACATTGGAAGCGTGTATTCGTCATCGCCATACTGGCATATCACCCGGCGTGAGATATGGGTTGTCATTGGTTACACGTCTCGGTCTCCTCTTCTTCGCATTGACGGCACTTTGAACAGTGAACGCTACATTTCAGATGTTTTACGACACATGGTTCTACCGTTCATTCGATCCCTGCGAAACTCTAAATTTGAGCAGGATAATGCATGTTGCAGGTCCTGTACGGGCCTTTCTGGACACAGAAAATGTTCGACTGCTTCCCTGGCCAGCACATTCTCCAGATCTCTCACCAATTGAAAACATCTGGTCAAGGTGGCCGATCAAATGGCCCGTCACAATACGCCAGTCTCTTGATGAACTGTGGTATCGTGTTGAAGCTGCATGGGCAGCTGTAGCTGTACACGCCATCCAAGCTCTGTTTGGCTGAATTCCCAGGCGTATCAAGGCGGTTATTACGGCTGGAGGTGGTTGTTCGGGGTACTGAATTCTCAGGATCTATGCACCCAAATTGTGTGAAAATGTAATGTCAGTTCTAGTGTAATATATTTGTCCAATGAATACCCGTTCATCATCTGCATTTCTTCTCGGTGTAGCAATTTTAATAGCCGGTAGTGTAACTATAAAGCACACTGTCGAGGTAATGAACGCCCTAATCGCTTCAGGACACAGCTCTAGGCTCATCTCACATGTGATGCGTTTGCTTAGGCCCATGTTTGACGACAATTATATAGTGGTAGGTCTGATAGGACTCCATGTTTGAAGTTAATTAATGTTGAGTAGTTTTATTTATTAATAAGTAATTGCAGTTGAGTGTGGTATTTGCAGTATCAAATAAAGAGATTAGATGCGTCGTGCGCAAGTATGTAAATACAAAATGTTAAAATCGTTTTATTTTTACAAATATCGGTTTTGGACGCTGTTACGTTGAATACGGTTACAATTTGCTAAGTAATAATTTCCCCATTACGTGAATGAAAATCTCACCGCTGCTGTCCAAGGTTCAGTTGTTACTTTGAGGCAAATAAAACATTGCAAAGAGGACTTTGCGCGAGTGCTTCAGTGTTCGTTATTATCAGGCGATTTGTCGCAGTCGGTTGGTGGTGTAGTGGTGTCAGGTTGCACGGGTCAGTAGGCAGCATCTGGGCGGTGGTTTGTTGTGTGTGAGCGCATTGTGTGTGGCTGCAGTTCGTGCTAGACTCTGACAGTTATCTGCTGGTTGCAACTCTGAATGACAGTCATTGCGCTCACAATCAAATTACCGACGGGCGGCTGGGTACTATTTAAAGAGCTTTGCATGAGACCTGCCAGTGAAGTGACCAGTTAAATTATTCGGCAACAATCTTCTTACAGTAATGTTACACTTTTTTCACGCTAAATATTAATCCAGAAAAGGGCGTGTGCAAATGAATTCCTGCGTCGTCCTGAGTTGCCATTCGGTTTCTCCTGGATCTGCAAAACTTTACGTTCCACTGAGTAGTCAGTTTGTCGAGTGACAACAATCCCTATTGTATTGTTATCACGGATAGTATAACAACATGAATCACCTGGGGTTCTTCAGACCTGCATCTACAGTGAGGGCAATATAAAACTGACCCGGTAAATATTTCATGCTGCTTACGATAGGCAAACCAACTCACATTATCCGCACACCGCGTGGATGGTATAACTTGGATTTCCTGTCTTAATAAAGGTGTATGAAAGACACTGGCCAGTCACACTGGAATGACCATCTATCAAAAGCCTGAATTACCACCTCTTGCAGTGCGGACTTTAGTGAGTCATGCAGGAAGACAGCCAATGGGATTCTGGAAGGTACCAACGGGGATGTGTAGCTATGCCGACTATAGTCCCGCAGGCAGCTATGTTAGTTTTCTCTGTTGATGATCCATGGCGCCAACAGCCTGATCGAGGTGGCCCCACAGACTCGACTGAATTTAAATCCGGGGAGTTTGGTAGCCAGGTACTTCTAGAATCATCCATGTACACTGCGATCTGTGTAACACTGCTGGTAGATGCGATTGCGTGGAGGAAAAACAAACTGCATTTCGGGGTGGACATCGTTACGAGGGATAGATACATACTTGTATTGATCCATCGTACCTTCCAGAATGACGAAATCATCCAGAGAATGACACAAAAACATTACCCTGACCAAAATGCTCCCTCCTCCGGCCTGCACCCTTCCGACGATTGTTGCAGGGTTTTTACTTTCAGTCCGATGGAGCATGAAACCTGATTCATCTGAGAAGGCCTCCTGTCTCCATTCAGTGGACGTCCAGTTTCGGCACTGCCTTTGTCGCCGATGAACAGCAGTCGGCTTCGTGCTTGAACCTGCCTCCTGGTAAGGATGCTCATATGCACCAATGTTCGGTGAATGGTTGTTGAGGAAGCACTGTTAGTAGTCTCTAGGTTCATCTGGAAGGTCAGTTGCTCGAAAGTTGCACGTCTATTCCCCTGTACACATCCCAGCAGCCCTCGCTGAGTCCTGTTATCTATGGCCCGTGGTCCACCATATTTGCCTTGGCGTCGGCTTTGGAGAGCGTCATTCGGTCATACACGATATACCTTGACCACGGCGGCAATCGAACAGTTTACCGACAAACTTTTAAGGAACTACGTTAACTCGTGGCCCGCAAGCCGATGATCATGACCTTTTCGGCCATCAGAAGAACCGCTTCCTTTCCACATTACCACTACTGCTGACATATTTTGTGCGTCTCATCGATAAGGTTTATAAATGAGTTGGGTAAAAGTTAGTGGCATACTATACTTTTATTGGCAGACATTCGTTGTATTAAATGCCCTCAATATAATCGCCCCCATCTCGATCTCCTTGTTCCGTACAGATGGAAGTCGTCGTTCACCGTCAGCGAATCCATCTCAATCGATGCCTTGCAAGCCCTATGTCACGGATGATGTCCTCTGTCGTAGCGCGTGCCACGAAGAGGGTCCTTCATTTTGGCGAACAGGTCGTAACCGCACGGACTCGTATCGGGTGAATACGGTGCATGTTCCAGTATCTGCTACCCCCACGCATGCAGGAACTCCTGCACGGGATTCGCCGTGTGGCGTAGTGCATTGTTATGAAGGATGATGGGATGCGTTGCCAGAAGGAAATATTGTTGAGCGCTCCGACCACAGGCCACTTCAACCGTGGTCCACGCGCGTTGTTCGCGTTTCCCAAACACGCTGTTAGGGCGCTTGAACTGGCCTCTCGCACTTCCAGACGGTACACACAGCGGCTGACTCAAACGCAGCCATCGCTGTCAGTGGACTACTTCAACTCACAACCTATTCAGCTACAGACAGTGTAACGCATATCCTTCGTGTTACGGCAGTGTTGTCAATAATTTTTATCCAACGCATGTATATCCTTCACTTCTAGTGCTGCTACCGTTTGTAAGTGGTTATTGCAAGTTGAAGTTGAAAATTGGCTATAATCACATTAATGCGACGGTACCGTGTCTTTTGCCAGCCTGTTTCCATGTACCCACCTTGTGCAGCGGGTTACTGGACAGCATCTGCAGCGAGATCTGTTCCGCCTCTCTCTAACTTTCCCATCTGTTTTTCCAGGCGCCTTGTGGTTCTCTCAGTCACAGACAGAGACTTTCGTATCTAACTTCAGGCCAACAGTGCTACAGATCGGCATGTTTCGTTCATTTTACATTTAACCTCTGAAATTATACTGTACTGTATGTTTAAAGAAGATTCACCCGTTTTTCAAAATACTATATCTTCTATATGAATGTAAATAGAGACTCTGGTTGAATTTTACTTGCACTTAGAAATTAAAAGTTAACTTTGACGCTAGTGTTAGGTAACCGGTGCAGTTTGTTGCTGTTATGGGTGGATTTAGATCGATTGCTTGTTAATTATCCAATGTGCGACGAGCCGATAACTCAGCAACAGTAGGCGTTTCGCGTATCCGTTTGAGCAGGTGAACTTCAGTTACACCTGTGCCGCGTGGCTATAGTCGTGAGTACGGCACTCAGTCTTCTACAGGTCGCAGGATTCGACAATGGCACGTGCAGTTTCAAGTTGTTAATGTAAGGGGGAGGCGGGCGGTCGCCCCAGTCTGCTCGTTACTGACGTTGAGCACAGTGAAGGGAGGTTTACATTCAACCCACAAATATCTGCTCGTCGTGTCAGCCGAAGTATTGCAATTCTTGATGTTACAATGAAATGAATACCCCTGACTGCATGCAAGCGTTGATATAAGTCAACGGGGACAGTTGAAAATGTGTGCCCCGACAGTGACTCGAACCCGGGATATCCTGCTTAAATGGCAGACGCTCTATCCATCTGGGCCACCGAGGGCACAGATGATAGTGCGACTGCAGGGATTTACCCCTTGCACGCTCCCCGTGAGACCCACATTCCCAACTTAACGTCCACACACTACATTCGTAGTGCCCCTGCCCATTACACTCATTACTCGCAGTAGACTATCTTATCGAGTCCCGTAAGAGTTCGGGCAATGCGTGTGCATCCACACAGAAGTAGAAGGTCAATGGCCGCTTAGCCCTGGAAATTGGAAATTGAAATAAGAACACCGTGAATTTATTGTCCCAGGAAGGGGAAACTTTATTGACACATTCCTGGGGTCAGATACATCACATGATCACACTGACAGAACCACAGGCACATAGACACAGGCAACAGAGCATGCACAATGTCGGCACTAGTACAGTGTATATCCACCTTTCGCAGCAATGCAGGCTGCTATTCTCCCATGGAGACGATCGTAGAGATGCTGGATGTAGTCCTGTGGAACGGCTTGCCATGCCATTTCCACCTGGCGCCTCAGTTTGACCAGCGTTCGTGCTTCATCCAGTCCCAAACATGCTCAATGGGGGACAGATCCGGAGATCTTGGTGGCCAGGGTAGTTGACTTACACCTTCTAGAGCACGTTGAGTGGCACGGGATACATGCGGACGTGCATTGTCCTGTTGGAACAGCAAGTTCCCTTGCCGGTCTAGGAATGGTAGAACGATGGGTTCGATGACGGTTTGGATGTACCGTGCACTATTCAGTGTCCCCTCGACGATCACCAGAGGTGTACGGCCAGTGTAGGAGATCGCTTCCCACACCATGATGCCGGGTGTTGGCCCTGTGTGCCTCGGTCGTATGCAGTCCTGATTGTGGCGCTCACCTGTACGGCACCAAACACGCATACGACCATCATTGGCACCAAGGCAGAAGCGACTCTCATCGCTGAAGACGACACGTCTCCATTCGTCCCTCCATTCACGCCTGTCGCGACACCACTGGAGGCGGGCTGCACAATGTTGGGGCGTGAGCGGAAGACGGCCTAACGGTGTGCGGGACCGTAGCCCAGCTTCATGGAGACGGTTGCGAATGGTCCTCGCCGATACCCCACGAGCAACAGTGTCCCTAATTTGCTGGGAAGTGGCGGTGCGGTCCCCTACGGCACTGCGTAGGATCCTACGGTCTTGGCGTGCATCCCTGCGTCGCTGCGGTCCTGTCCGAGGTCGACGGGCACGTGCACCTTCCACCGACCACTGGCGACAACATCGATGTACTGTGGAGACCTCACGCCCCACGTGTTGATCAATTTGGCGGTACGTCCACCCGGCCTCCCGCATGCCCACTATACGCCCTCGCTCAAAGTCCGTCAACTGCACATACGGTTCACGTCCACGCTGTCGCGGCATGCTACCAGTGTTAAAGACTGCGACGGAGCTCCGTATGCCACGGCAAACTGGCTGACACTGACGGCGGCGGTGCACAAATGCTGCGCAGCTAGCGCCATTCGACGGCCATCACCGCGGTTCCTGGTGTGTCCGCTGTGCCGTGCGTGCGATCATTGCTTGTGCAGCCCTCTCGCAGTGTCCAGAGCAAGTATGGTGGGTCTGACACACCGGTGTCAATGTGTTCTTTTTTCCATTTCCAGGAGTGTATATATGAAGATGGTATCTTTTCTTTCGGACATGTCCGAAAGAACAGATATCATCTTCATATATATAGGATTAAGTTGCTACAAATCCTTCATTATCGTGGTAAACATCAACGTGTGAAATTTTGTGAAATCGTTCTGGGAGAAGGTAGTAATATGTTTTCGTGTTTGTTGTTCATTGATGAGATTGCCTACCATTTAAGTGGTAAAGTGAACCGCAGTAACATGAGAAACATACAGTTGCTGCAACGTAACGTAGTCGAGAACGGGACCGGCTCCTAGAGTTTAGTGTGTTTCTGTCGATTCGCGAGAGAAAATGTAGCCTTTGCGTATTGGTGGATCTTACTGTAGCGGATTAGCGAAGAAGCACCAACTAACATTGTTCCCTAGAAGATCACTCAACTGCGGATCTTCTGTCCCAGGTGTCGGACTTCATTCCTTACAGCGGGTGTTTCATCGCCTAGTAAGGAACTGGTTTACAACGGGGCCATTAGGAAGTTACACACAATGAAAGTTGAGATAATCTGGAAAATCATACAATCAAAATGAACACGTACACGAGAAGGTAGTCTTGTCACACGTTTTCGTAAATTATCACTCACAGAATGTAGCCGCTGGCTAGCAATAGAATTACATGCTGTAGGACAAGTTGAAAGTACACAAGTTCACGCAACAAAACCGTATTCAGAATAAAGACCAGTCAACAGAGAGAGAACAGAAATGAAATAACGGTATCGCTGTAACAGAAGAAACTAACCATTGGTTACGCTTTCGATGAAAGTAACAGGCGTTGGCCATAACATATTAAACTTGTCGATGTGTAGCGCCAGTATCTTGCGCGCAGACGTAGCGGTAGTACAGCCGCAACCACTGTAACTGTGATGTACTTAGTAACTGTAAACGTCACTAGTGGCTCATGGATGACTAACCTAGGCTTCTTCCACGTTAATGGGAGCACTAGCCACTAAATGGCGGTAACTGTCGTACACTGAACCTCGCGATGTTGACACCTCTAAAACTGCAACGGCATGGGGGTGGAGAGCTACTCCGCAGCTTATTTAAAGGTTCGGTCAATGAGATAAGGTGCACCTCTGCGGTACACGAGAAGGTCCTTGTAACCTACTAACAGGGGTGAGAGGTGCTACCGTTGCTGCTATACTGGTTGTGTGGAGTCGGTGAGTTCCGGCCCTCAAGTTGGGTGATCTGTACTGGCGTGAGTTCTCAGAACGCGGGAGAACTGTCGGTGCCTCCACCGCTGCGTCGCTTCACGACGGTTCGAATTAATGGCCAGAAAACCAAGGTAGATTTCCCCATCCTGGGCGTTTTCTATATTAATTAAACGAGGAATGTTAAATTTGTCCGACCGCCTCCAACCGACAGTCCTCTATGTAGACAATACCTCGATAATGTGTGTGTAAGTGGGAAAATTAATTTGGTAGCATCAATTCACTAATAAATTTTGATTAACTGTTAATTAATTAAATTAGAATTATATTAATACCTTCAGCTGCTGACTGGCGTTGATATATGTCAACGGGAACACGTGAAAATATGTGCCCCGCCGGGGATTAGAACCCGGGATTACCTGCTTACAAAGCAGATGCTCTAGCCATCTTTTTTAATTTTTTTTTATGGCAGACGCGCTATCCATCTTTTTTTTGTGCCTAAAACCAAGGCCTTTTTTTCCAATGTCAGGCTTACCACCTTTGCTGACATACATTTTGTTGTACTGCCGCATAAATAGTGTCTACAATGTCCATATGTTGACAAATAGTGGCTAATTAGAAAATTAACTAATTAAGGAAATGAATAAAACTGAAGATGCCCAAATGAAAGACATGAAGACATTGCGGATAGTACAAATACAAAAGAAACATGCACCTGTAGCAATGAAATGAAATTCCTGTTGGGGGCGACACCTGCTTACGAGCCGACGTTCGATAGAGCAAGAGAACCATCTATCGACTCGTTCTCCAGACGTTGGTGTAAGACTGGGTCGTCTTCTCGAAATTAACTAAGGGTCCGTAAGTGTGATCAATATCTATCTCGGCTTCTTCGTCTATCTCATTTCTCACCCGTCACACCCCATCTGGCCGGCGGGTCGGTAAATATAAGTCGCAAGTAATTAGCGAAGTCTTGCCCATATTTCTTATGCTGTTGCAGCTTCGTGTGTCCATCCAGGAGAAAATGCCAAAAATCCATTTTGTCCTTTTCCGATTCGTTAAACACGTAGCCCACCACCATTCCCCGTACCCATGTCAGTGCATTGGTTTTTTGGACCGGAAAATAAGATTCTTGGGGGAAAAAGTGTGTCTGATGAAATTGTGTGAGGGGCGGAGCGTAAAAGTAACGCCAATATCTGTTGTGCCAAGTGCCACACTGGAGCCGTCCCACTACATGCTAAACGATGTTCATCAGTGTCCACTGCTGCACAGCCTAAACATAGTGGAGTGTCTGCCATATAAATCGCGTGCCGCCGTTGATTCGTTGCGAACTTCCTATTTACCACCACATACCAAGTTGAGCGTACCGACGTTGGGAGGTAAACGTTCCGTATAATATCTGTCGCCAGTTCTTGTCTGGGTACTTCTTTTCCAGGGTTTTCCTGGGGCACCGGCGCAGTAAGAGTTGGTATACATCTCGCGTCGTCGGTAGTCGTGTTGTTGGGAAGGAATCTCTGACATAGCTTAAAAAAAAAAAAAAAGTGGGGGACTTGAAATGTGACAGCTTCGGTGAAATATGGCCCACATTGACTGGGGGCGGCAGCATTGAAGTGGGCGCTAGTACATCGGCCAAAGCACCCGAGATATTGCGAAACTGACCTCGCCACAGTCGGAAAATCGTACTGACGAATAACGCCCGTGCCTTTTCATATACGTTCACTAGACCAAGTCCGCCCTCTCCAGGTGGTAGCGTAAGCGTTGTGTATTGGATCTTAAACAGGTGTCCCACACTCACGTAGGTTCCAAAAGTTGCTTGTATCCGTGACGCCATTGTGCGCGTTAGAGGCATGACATGCGCTACGTGAGCGAGTCTCGCTGCTAGGTATACGTTAACATAGGTCACCCTCTGAATCATATCCAACGCTCTTAATTTCTGTAACAGCACCATTGTCCGCATCAGCTTCAATATGCGTCGGTAGTTATCCGCTGCTGTCCGCTGCACATCCGTGTGGAACGTAACACATAGACATTTTATGGTATTAACTAACATGAGCGGCCCTTCCTCCCTCGGTTGTAATCCTCGACCGACATTCATGCAGCGTGATTTCTGTAGATTAAGCACGCTTCCTGCCGCCATCCCGTATCGCTGTATCCATGCCAACGCCGTACATACTTCGTCGCCTGTCCTTGCCACTAGCATCAAATCGTCAGCATAAGCGCGGCAATGAAAGGTTAGTTGTGGCAACGGCACTCCCTCCAACAGTCTTCGGAGACCATATAGACAGGGTTCCAAAGCCATTGCATAAAAAAATATCGAAAGGGGGCAACCTTGACGAACTGACCTTGAAATAACAATGTAGTCAGTGCCCTGCCCATTCACCGAGACCTTTGATCACACGCCGTGTAACAGTCGTATGATCACTAGAATGAAGGCCTGTGGGATTCCCAATCTGCCCATCACCGCATACAAAAAGGTATGATCCACTCTGTCGAACGCATGATCGAAGTCAATATGTCAGTTCGTCAAGGTTGCCCCCTATCGATATTTTTGTATGCAATGGCTTTGCCCCACGCACTCAGCATGCCGCTGCTAATGCGATAATATCTCGGTAGTCACCGAGCGCCGTATGTACGTTGCTCTTACCACCGAGGCAAGTTTGATCTATGAGGAATTTATCAGAAATTGAAGACCACAGGCGAGCCCCAACGATCCGCTCGAAAATCTTATAGTCGCAGTTCAAGAGAGTGAGTGGTCTATAATCTCCTGGCCTTCTGCCACCGCGTGGTTTGGGTATTGGGATGATGGTACCCTCCGTGAATTCGGCAGGTATCTCAGTCTGCGGTAACAGGAGTTCGTTGTACATCTGAATCCAGGTCCGTCCCATGAGGTAAGCAAATGCGCGGTAAAATTCAATTGGGAAGCCGTCCTGCCCTGGGGACTTGTTCGGAGCCCTTCTGGCAATTGCATTCGTCAGCTCGTCCTCTGTTATCGCTGTGATGAAATTCTCTGCATCCAGTGGTGGTCCTCTATCTGGCATTTCCGAGATGACATCATTTAGCGTCTCGTGGTTCACTTGTACAGGTCCATATAACTGGCGGAAATAGTCAGTAAACACATGCGCAATATCACGCTGGTTCACAACTTGCTGGCCAGTTTCAGAGATTAGTTCCCTGATCAATGTCCTACGTTGTCGTTGGCATTCACGTACTACGTGGTGCATGGAGGGGTTTCGGCAGCAACTGTGTCCGCCAATCTCGCCCGGACCATTAAACCTTCCATTCTTAGTCTCGTCAGCTGTAATAACTTTGCTTTTATCCTGCGCATGGCCGTGTGCCTCTCCGGCGATGGTTGTTGGGTCATCAGCTCCCTCAGGGCTGTAAAATAAAAATCAGCCGTCGTGCGGTTCCACTGCGATTTGTCCTGCCCGTATCGTTTCAACGTTCTCCGTAACGTTGGTTTTGCGCATTTGATCCACCACTGGAGAACCGAGG
Source organism: Schistocerca gregaria (assembly GCF_023897955.1). Classification (NCBI taxonomy): domain Eukaryota; kingdom Metazoa; phylum Arthropoda; class Insecta; order Orthoptera; family Acrididae; genus Schistocerca; species Schistocerca gregaria. The sequence goes on along the minus strand of NC_064931.1, from coordinate 625,486,145 downwards.
TATACGCTCGTTGGCAGCGTACGCAGGTCTCCCAGACCGCCTCTATCGACCGGCGACACGCAGTGTCACGTAAAAGTGCACAATTCTTTTTCCAGTGACCCTTACTCCGCCATATCTTCTGACGCGTTAGTGAAATCGTACAGACGTACGCCATTTGATCTGTAAAAGCCGCTGGCCAGATTTCGGCATCCAGTATCGCCGTCCGTAAGCTAGTGTCACATACACTCTATCAAGTCTACTCGCCGAGTGTCCCGTTACAAACGTATAACCCGGTCTGTCGCCATGCTGCAGTTCCCAGGTATCCAGAAGCGCCATTTCGGTAATCAACGCACACCGTTCCATGCATGGCACATAATGAGGTACTTGGTCCTTTTTGTCGACGACACAATTAAAGTCACCGCCCACTATATAGTTATCATAGCGTACAGCGAAGAACGGTGCGATCTCTTCGGTGTAAAAGGTCGCCCTTTCTCTTCGTTTTGTGGAGCCAAATGGCGCGTATAAATTAGTGAAACGAACGCCGTCGACAGTGATCGCTATGTCACGTGCCGAAGGGAGAGACATGACGCCCTCCATTCCTATTACTTCCCTGGTGAGAATCGCCACACCGCATCCACTTTCATCGTGCACTGAATAATGTGCCTCGTAGCCGTAGAACTCTGGCGGCGATGTGAAAGGCACTTCTTGTAGGAGTACAATATCCACGTCCGCAGCGCGTAACATATCTTTCAGCATTTGAATTTTAAGCGGTGTACGAATGCCATTAATGTTTATCGTTGCAATGCGGTACGCCTGGCGTGTGTTCATCAGTTGTAGGGCGGTGCCATTAAGCGTCTATCTGCACCCCCGGCGCTCCTCACCACACCAAGTTGTTCAACATTGCCCGACTCCTCCCGGCCTCTGGCCAGGACTATCCTCAATCGTCGCGTTCGTATTTTCATTCTGTTCCTCTTGGTCCATTTCCTGTGCCCAGTTCCCCAGCATGTTTCCGGAACTGGTCGAAGGATGGGTTCAAAATGGTTCAAATGGCTCTGAGCGCAATGGGACTTAACATCTGTGGTCATCAGTCCCCTAGAACTTAGAACAACTTAAACCTAACTAACCTAAGGACATCATACACATCCATGCCCGAGGCAGGATTCGAACCTGCGACCGTAGGAAGGATGGGAGGCAACGTTGTCACCGCTCTGATGTTGCACAGTTGTCATTTCCACTTCCGCCTTCCGGTCACCAGAAGGAGAGTTCAAGTAATCGCCGCTGTGCAATTCCTGCATCGTCATCTCGGTATCTGTTGAATCCTCTGGTCTCAGGTCGATACTGTCGTTGTCGTCCACTGTCCCCTCGGGACTATGGGTATCGTCAGCAGAAGTCAGTCGACGCTTCTTTCTTCTCTTCGGCGAACGCTGTTTCCGTTGCCTTGCTTCCGCATCGGCTGTTTGGGTACCGTATCATCCGTCTTGGTCGTGGCCTATCACGCTCTCGGTGGAAGCACTGGCAGCCACCACGGATGAGCCTGGAGCGGCAGTCAGCTACATCTCTTGTGTGGTGTCCTGTGTCTGCTGTGGTGGAACCGGTGGTCGGAATTCCAGTCCGTTGGTGTCCATGTTCTCTATAGGGGGCAGCTGCTGGTGCCCATCGGAAATCTCCTTCACGTCGCCTCTCAGGGCTTCCACAAAAGTCAACGGTAAGACAGTGATCTCTTGTGGCGCCGGAACGTCATCCCGTGGAGTTTGCACTAAACGTCGCTGGAGGCATTCCGAGAGGACGTGACCTTCTTTCCCGCACCCGGAGCAAGTGCGAGGTTGCCCATCATAGATTATAATCGCTCGACAACATCCTATGTACAAATAAGAGAGGACGTGCTTTCGCAGTTCGATCCGTATTTGTCTCACCCCATTGGAAACGGGGTACGTGGTAAAACTCGTCCATTGTTCGCCCACATGGGATAGAACTGTACCGTATGGTCTAAAGGCGTCGATAACAAGTTCATACGGTACCTCAAACGGAAGTTCGAAGACTCGTATAGTGCGGATCCCCATTCCCGCGTGATCGACTGTAACCGCACCAACATTCCCGTCGGCATGACAGAAACGATACCCATTCGGTGATTGTTGTAGGAGTCTTTCGCAAGCAGCCTCGTCAACAAGCTTGATATAGACGATGCTTGAAACGATCGATAAATTGATTCCCACGACTTCCTGTGGATCGATTTTTAGCTCTTCTCTTAAGAAACGTTCAACCTCGTGTGCCTTTGGTCGTGTATAGTCGTTCGATAAACTGAACTTCAAAGTCGTTTTTCTGTACGAGTGTGCCATCTCGTTTTAGACTCACAACACCGCACACGCGAAGCTGCTCCGGCGTAAGCAAACAAGCGCGCGCACCACAGCGCGGCCGGCGGGCAACACGGTCCGCACTGTGTCACTGCCGAAGGCAGACTGTCCATCTGAGCCACCGAGGACACAGTGGATAGTGTGACTGCACGGACTACCTCGCGCACGCCTCCCGCGAGACACACATTCTCACCTTGTATGTCGACACACTACATTTATGTCCTAAAGAATAGACACCATATCCATATAAGTATATAGTTCTCGCAATAATGGCCATGACCTTCTTCTTCTGCGCGGATGCACACATATTCCCCGAACTCTTACGGGATTGGTAAGAATGTCTTCCACCAGCCATGAGTATGTTGGGGTGGGACGCTGAAAATGTAGTGTGTGGGCATACAAGGTGAGACTGTGGGTCTCGTGGGAGGCGTGCCGAGATAGTCCCTGAAGTCACGCTATTTTCCGTCCCCTCGGTGGCTCAGATGGATAGAGCGTCTGCCTTGTAAGCAGGTAATCCTGGGTTCGAATTCCCGTCGAGGCATACATTTTCACCTGTTCCCGTTCACATATATTTACGCCCGTCAGCAGCTGAAGGTATTAATATAATTCTAATTTCTTTCTAGACAGCTGCAGGTCATCAATGGTGGTTGTTCTTTTTAATTAATCGAATGGTCTGAGTTAGGCACCAGTCCACTCGAAATTTTATTTCCCGTCGAATCTGTTATCAGAATTAAAGGACTAATTTTGTTACTCTCTCATCCTTTCTAGTGATGACTGGTCTGGGCAGATGCTGTGGCCTTGCCACGTGCGTTTCGTTCTTGACAAAGTCACTACACTACAAAAAGATTTACCACACGTCAATTTTTTGCGGAAAATACGGTTACTGAAGCCATTTACCTGGATATGTTAGCGATATGGTTTTTTCCACAACTACGACAGCATGCCGAAGATTGTAATATTTCATAACAATCAACTGCCTCAAGATTGATCGGCTTTAAGTGGCTTATGAATCTCGCATATCACCATTGGCCTCCACGTTCGTCCAATCACAGGGCGTGTGACGTTCTGTTGTGATGAAGGTCTGCAAAAGACTTCACACGCCTCCTCTTCGAATAAGTATGGGCAAACTGCGACGCCACATTGCAATAGAAGTAGGAGACATGTTGGAAAAAATATGAGACGAGATTCATATTGTCTGGATTTTGTCGTGAATCCAGATAAGGGCACACTGAATATCTATGAAAGCTGCCAGTGCATCGGGGCTCAAACCCCTCCCACCCCTTTTTTCATGTCCCCTGTTGGATCATAGCACTAAGTGTGCAGAAATCTTAACACAAAACTCCCATTCTCCGATGTAAGAAAGACAAAGAAACCTCTTCTCTGAGTAGAAACTGAACACTGATAAAACTTAACAATTCTTCTTGAACCACACAAATACTTTGGAAGTCGAACACGAGTAATTCTGAAAAAAAACCTCTTCGAGTAACATAGAATGTTCGGAAGCAAGGTAATAGTAAATAATAACAAGAACACAAGTGACTTTTAATTTTCTTCTGTTCGTTCTCATTCAAGTTGTTGTAGTGGTTCCACATATTTAACCGACACCCATTCTTTCAAAAATGATATTCAGCATGTTGCCGTAGTGCTTCTTGTGGTTGCGATACGTGCTGATTTTTGCGTATTCACACTTCATGTAAACGCGAAATTCAATCTCGTTGTCCGACCCAACTTTGTTGATGACATAACTAACATATTTTAACAGTAACCAGCTAATGGCGTTCGTTTTTAATTTCGGAAAGTATGTCATGTCTGGTCTCAGGAGGAGCGATGGCGTTATATATTCCGTCGAGGATCTGATGAGAAAGGCGATTTGTTGCCTGATCCAATTCCAGTTATCCACATTGCCGCCACAGGTGAATCTGTGGATGAGTGTATCCACTAGATTCCATTTTCCACAAAGGTGTGTCTGGTTTAAACCGATCCCATATAGTCTCTCGTTGGTGCTGATGACATTATTAACTGTTTCGTACCATGCGGAAATAGCGTCTGTAGATAGCTCGGTATACTTGATGTTCCACCATACAGTTTTCCAGTCATAATTAGGGAATTTTCTTTCAGTTTTCTTTCTGACCTTATTTAACTTCCTTTCAAGTGTGATGTCGCGCGCTGTGATACATGTGTTGCTTCTGATTTCGTCACTAAGATAACTTGCTTCGAGGAAAAAGTTCCTCACATACTGCAGACGGGCATTAATCCTTCGCACATCAATCGGTGCTTGCAGGCTATGGGATGTCACAGCCTCAAACAGCTTTGCGGTTATACATTGTGGAAGTTCTCTGAGTATATGGAAAAACACTCGGCTACCCTGGCGGGTCGAACCCCAGTTTCTTTCTTCATCCATCTAGAAGACATGTTCTTGTGAAATCGAATGAGTCTTTTTGAAACAGCGCGTAAATCATAGGATTAATACTGATAACTGCGCAGTGGTAACAACGTTGTGTGTGTTTGTGGGACAGGCGCTGGCCGATGTGGTGAGGGCGCTGGGCTGGAGATCGTACGCGCTGCTGTACGAGGGCGACGACGCGCTGCGCAGGCTCCGCGACCTGCTCCAGTCGCGGGAGCGCGGCCAACCGCCGCTCGCCCTGCGTCAGCTCTCCCCTGACGGCGACCACAGGCCAGTTACAGCTTCCTATCTCACTACGTACTTCATTCCGTGTCTCAATGCACGGCCTCGCAGCAGTGTGACTGAAGAAATCGTGACGAGCGTCCGGGCTCTACAGGGTGTTACTAAAAGGTACGGCCAAACTTTCAGGAAACATTCCTCACACACAAATAAAGAAAAGATGTTATGTGGACATGTGTCCGGAAACGCTTGATTTCCATGTTAGAGCTCATTTTAGTTTCGTCAGTATGTACTGTACTTCCTCGAATCACCACCAGTTGGCCCAATTGAAGGAAGGTAATATCGACTTCGGTGCTTGTGTTGACATGCGACTCATTGCTCTACAGTACTAGCATCGAGCACATAAGTACGTAGAATCAACAGGTTAATGTTCATCACGAACGTGGTTTTGCAGTCAGTGCAATGTTTACAAATGAGGGATTGGCAGATGCCCATTTGATGCATGGATTAGCCGGGGGAATAGCCGTTTGTAACGAGACAGATTTCCAGAACGAAGGTGTCCCGACAGGAAGACGTTCGAAGCAATTGATCGGCGTCTTAGGGAGCACGGAACATTCCAGCCAATGATTCGCGACTGGGGAAGACCTACAACGATGAGGACACATGCAATGGACGAGGAAATTCTTCGTGCAGTTGACGATAACCCTAATGTCAACGTCAGAGAAGTTGCTGCTGTACAAGGTAACGTCGACCACATCACTGTATGGAGAGTGCTACGGGAGAACCAGTTGTTTCCGTACCATGTACAGCGTGTGCAGGCACTATCAGCAGCTGATTGGCCTCCACGGGTACACTTCTGCGAATGGTTCATCCAATAATGTGTCAATCCTCATTTCAGTGGAAATGTTCTCTTTACGGATGAGGCTTCACTCCAACGTGATCAAATTGTAAAAATTTCACAATCAACATGTGTGGGCTCACGAGAATCCGCACGCAATTGTGCAATCACGTCATCAACACAGATTTTCTGTGAATTTTTGGGCAGGCATTGTTGGTGATGTCTTGATTGGGCCATATGTTCTTCCACCTACGCTCAATGGAGCACGTTATCGTGATTTCATACGGGATACTCTACCTGTGCTGCTAGAACATGTGCCTTTACAAGTACGACACAACATGTGGTTCATGCACGATGGAGGTCCTGCACATTTCAGTCCAAGTGTTCGTACGCTTCTCAACAACAGATTCGGTGACCGATGGATAGGTAGAGGCGGACCAATTCCATGGCCTCCACGCTCTCCTGACCTCAACCCTCTTGACTTTCATTTATGGGGGTATTTGAAAGCTCTTGTCTACGCAACCCCGGTACCAAATGTAGAGACTCTTCGTGCTCGTATTGTGGACGGCTTTGATACAGTACGCCATTCTCCAGGGCTGCATCAGCGCATCAGGGATTCCATGTGACGGAGGGTGGATGCATGTATCCTCGCTAACGGAGGACATTTTGAACATTTTCTGTAACAAAGTGTTTGAAGTCACGCTGGTACGTTCTGTTGCTGTGTGTTTCTAATCCATGATTAATATGATTTGAAGAGAAGTAATAAAATGAGCTCTAACATGGAAAGTAAGCGTTTCCGGACACATGTTCACATAACATATTTTCTTTCTTTGTGTGTGAGGAATGTTTCTTGAAAGTTTGGCCGTACCTTTTTGTAACACCCAGTATACTATCTGATGAAAAGTAGACGGACACCCCTATGTAATGTGGACTGATCATCTGATGTCACAATAGACGGGCCTGCCAGTATAATAGGAGGCGGGTTGTGTTATGCTGTCAGTATAGAAGGAGCAACAGCAAGATGGGTCGGTCAGGAGATGCCAGTGGCGTCGAACGTGGACAAGTCATGGCAGGGAAGATGTGGTTCATCTGTAAAGGAGACCGCTTATAAAACACTAATACGACCTATTCTTGAGTACTGCCCGAGTGTTTGGGGTCCCTATCAGGTCGGATTGAGGGAGACATAGAAGCAATTTAGAGGCGGGCTGCTAGATTTGTTACTGGTAGGTTTGATCATCACGCGAGCGTTACAGAAATGCTTCAGGAACTCGGTTGGGAGTCTCTAGAGGAAAGGAGGCGTTCCTTTCGTGAATCGCTACTGATTAAATGTAGAGAACCAGCATTTGAGGCTGACTGCAGTACAATTTTGCTGCCGCCAACTAACATTTCGCGGAAAGACCACAAAGATAAGATAAGAGAGATTAGGGCTCGTACAGAGGCATATAGGCAGTCATTTTTCACTCGTCCTGTTTGGGAGTGGAACAGGGAGAGAAGATGCTAGTTGTGGTACGAGGTACCTTCCGCCACGCACCGTATGCGGAGTATGTAATTAGATGCAGATTTAGATGTCACCTGAATACAAAATCCATCCGCGATATTTCAATTCTTGCGGACAGTGGTTATAAAAAGTCGCACGGAAGCAGTAGAAGAAATAACGCGTGAATTAAGAAGCGCTACCAGCACTGCAGGTGGCGCAATGACTCGGCTTTAGGAGTTAAAAGAATCGAGTGCAGTACCCGAGCAGCTCCTCATAAGCCACACGTTTTAAAGTCAATGCTAAGCGACACTTAAGAGCGTAAAGAGCATCGCCACTGTGCAGTTGATGACGGGAAACGATTGATTTGGTTTGATGAATCACGCTGTAATCTGTGGCAATCCAATGGAAGCGTTTCGGTTGGCCGAATGCCTGATAACGCTACCTGACGTCATGCGTAGTGTGTGCTACACAGGAGGTGGTGTTACAATTTGGGAGTGTTTTCGTGGCTGTGCTCTGGGTCCCGTACTACACTTAAGAAAACGCTAAATGTGGGAGGATAAGAATGTATTTTACAGCACTCTTGCTTACAGTAGAGGAACACAACGGAGATTATGACTGTCACTACCTTCACTGGTTTTGTCTCTTGTGGACGAATGGGCAGACATTCCGCCACAGACATTCAGACACTTCCTTGATAGTTTACCCAGCAGAGTACAAGCTGCCATAAAGGATAAGGGTAGACACATCCCATATTACTGTCCACCGAAATGTATCCAGATACTTTTTATGAGTGTGTACATCTATGGGCTTGCAAACTAATACTTCCATTCACTAATGGAAAATAATTTTCGTATTGATCTTTTTCAATATTTCTCATTTGCAGCTCCTAAATGTAGAGCGGGTTGTCCAAGTAACAACTTCCCATTTCAATAACTGAAAAACTGGTAAAGGGGCAGAGGGAGGGCCAGTTGGGAAAATCTGAGAAAAGATTTCCAGTTCCATAATGGTTCTAATTGCTCTAAGCACTATGAGACTTAACATCTGAGGTCGTCAGTCCTCTAGACTTAAAACTACTTAAACCTAATTAACCTAAGGACATCACACACATCCATGCCCGAGGCAGCACTCGAGCCTGCGACCGTAGCAGCAGCGCACTTCCAGACTTCCAGTTCCATCATCTGCCTTACAACCAAGGGAAACCTTCAGAAAACCTTCGTCAGAACAGGGGAATTGGGTCTACTTTCAGTTTAATTCTGGAACAGTACATCTCAAATAAAAAGTAATATCACAGTGTATATGAAAGTGTATTTCTTTATGTGTATACTTAATGAAGGTGACGATTTGCTCGACGTTACCAGTGTAGCTATTTTGTTGGTGTAGTATTGCCGTGTGGGTGCTGCTCTCGAATTTATCTATTTATTTTAGTTTATTTATCTATTAGGTTCCGTGGTATGGCGTTTCTGCCGCACTTTTCGACTGCATTACATTTTCATGTTACTTGTACTTGTTATCAGTCGGACAAGAACATTCAGTAGCAACAAGGTAGGGACAGGGCACTGAGTTGTGCAGTGGATCGTTTCCGAGATTGGAAACACGCCTGCTAGCAGTGGTTGTAACGTGTTGGAGTACGATATGTACAGTCGGGTATTACATACTGAGCGTGACGCGAAGCAGTACAATGTTGTTTGTTAATCTTTATTATTTAAACACTACTATGCTCCTCCAGCCATACCGTCAACATTAGTTTCACTGATTGAAGGTTAATAATAATGTCATGAAATCATTAAGTTAAGTAAAACCGTAAAAGAGAAAATCATTTTTAACTTGGTAGTTATTGGTAGAAGACGATGAGCCAATCAGAAGCACAACACGCGTCGGGGCGATCAAGTGGAATACGATGCCGACAGTTAGTCGTCGCAATCAACAGTGGCTTTGAAAACGTTTGTGTTTAACCTTGGCTACAAGTTTTAATTCAGTCCCTTGGTGAACAGTCTTGCGAAATTTTATATATCTTGTAATACTGTGAATCATTAAATTGTGTCTTGTTCCGGAGTTCATAGGTAGTTTCCGCCGAATTCGATTTAACGGAGAGCAGCGCGCTTCCTTACAGGTTCATTTAGTAATCGCAAAAGCGTTATGGAGATGATAGATTAACTCCAGTGGAAGACTCTGCAAGAGAAACGTTTGGTAGCTCGGTACAGGCTTTTGTTGAAGTTTCGAGAACATACCTTCATTGAGGAGTCAAGCAGTATATTGCTCCCTCCTATGTATACCTTGCGAAGAGGATAAAATCAGAGAGATTAGAGCCCACACAGAGGCATACCGACAATCTTTCTTTCCACAAACAATACGAGACTGGAATAAAATGGAGAACCGATAGAGGTACTCAAAGCACCCTCCGCCACACACCGTCAGGTGGCTTGCGGAGTGTGGATGTAGATGTAGAGTTCACTGCTATTAGAGAAACGAATGATCATAATCACTCTCTTAGTTGCGTTTCTTGATTAGCACTAAACATTAATGAATGAAAACCAAGTGGCATCCTATGTTTCGATAACTGTGTTTCGTTGCACTGTATTTTCTCCGACACTGCCACACTAGTTCAGTACAGTATGTTATTTGCTCGTCAAATCCTTCGCCTAAACGGAGAACCCAATAGAGACAAGATCAACGAGACAGCATTAGAAGACCGGGAGGTAATCGAACTTAGTGATGCTAGGAAAGTTAAAAGACATACTCCATAAACTATAGTATTGATAGAAGCTGGCATTTCTTCAAGGTGGGTAGAGCATTGTATGACACCTAACCTATAAAGGAGAGATATGCGGACATTATAGAAGCAATCCACCTTCGCCTTTTATTTTTGCGTTACAGTGGGACCATATGAACCAAACGAGCCAGTACGTACGCTGCCTTAACACTGGCTCATAAAAAAGTCAAGCGGCCAGAATACGTTGTTGGATGTCGATGTGACTTCGTACGTGTACACACCATCGGTGGGTGTTTAAATGCTCAGATGTGCATTCCTCCTCGACAGGTATAACGGCCGTAGAGTTTTATAGTGTTGTTCATGTTCAGTGTTGTTACCACACCTGGTGGGGTTTATAAATGTGTGTGTGTGGGGGGGGGGGGGGGGGAGAAGGGCTGGGGTTAACAGCGCCCGATGTTGAGTGATCATTGTGAATGAAACGAAGATGTAGCTTAATCATGTGAGACATCGCTATCAACACCTGGCAGAGTTTTAAAGGAGCCTCACTGTGGATCTCCATTTGACCAGCTGGCTGAATGAGGCAATTCATATTTGTCGGGAGTGCGGATCTGATAGCCCAGTGTTGGACTGCATTGATTCAAGAGGGCAGGCACACTCGTCGTCAAGGCTCCGGTCGACCATATCTCACCACCACAAGGAAAGATCGCCCTATTGTGTATCAAGCACGTGGTAATCCCTTCGCATCTGCACCTACCGTCCGAGAACAAGTAATGGACTCCCTGCAATATTATGTGTTTTCGTGCATCATTGGCCGGAGGTGAGCAGTAGCTGGATTAGAGAATTATCACCTGAAGCGTAAGCTGCAGTTATCACTACAACACGATCGGCTACGTTTGGGGTGGTGGCGTGACAGGGAAGCATTGACTACTGATGAATGATGTCGTGTTGTGCTCAGCGATAAATCGCTTTTCTGCGATACTCCGGATGAACATCGTCGACGGGTATGATGGCGACCTGGGAAGAGCTCCCATTTTTCCAATGTTTTGGAGAGGCACAGCGGGGATACTCTTGGCGTCATGGTGTGGGGAGCCCTCATGTATGACTTCAGGTCATGATTGGTAGTGATTCAAGGAACTCTGACAGAAAAATGGTACGTCACGATCATCCTGCTTCCTAGTGTGTTACCTCGCATGCGACAGTATCGTGATGCCACTTTTCAACACGACCACACTCGTTCACACATGACATGTGTCTGGATGAACTTTCTGCGCATTCCCGTCGCCAGAAAAATCCTCATCTTTGTCCACTATATAACATGTGTAGGACCAGCCAGGACGTCAGCTCCATCCCAGATCCAGTATCGAGGATATCAAGAATCAGAGATGAAAGTTGTGAGCTAGCTTGCCTCAGGACAGGATACAACGGATTCCAAACCAAATCACTGTATACATCCAGTTCTGAGGGGACGTAACGTCATATTAATAAAGGGGCTCATACGGCGAAGTATTTGAGCAGAGTATTGTATCAATTTTGTAATCACTGACATAACATCCGATACCGAAAAATATAACATACGCCCTCAACCAGTGATTTTCATTTCATTTCCTGCTCCCCTACTGGGAGCCTATTAAAAATTAAACTTGTGATACAGTGCACGTGTATAGTGTTCACTGAATGAATGTTGCAATTTCTACTGAATGAGTCTTTGTTGTCAACAACATATCCAATGAGGGAACATATGTAAACCGATGCTAGAGTTAGGATTCCGTGACATCTGAAGAATGGCCTACGCTAAGTTCGCGAACTGACACTGCAGATCTGTCTGACTGCCCCTTTCACGACTAAAATATTCTTGACCATTGAACACAGATACCCCAAAACATAACCGCTTATGAGATGATAGAGTGAAAATAAGTTAACTAATTCAGCCTCGCGGGTTCAATGTTAGTAGTGACAGTGGAGATCATTCTTATAGTAAAAATAGTAGCATCGGCACGAGATCTTGAACATTATTCTTCCAAACGCTTTCCACCTGTATTCAGTCGTACAAATTTAAAATGATCGACATCCCTCACTGTTTGATCGGCATGCGACAGTCAGGTTAGCTAAACTATTAATACTACGTTCCACGTGTTTCGATATAACACATGTCACCTGCGAAGACATTATTTTTTAGTTACGTCGTAGTAAAGGCTCTGACGTCAACAGTTCTTAGTCCATCGCCGTATAACACATTACTAACCCACGTCTGCCGTACCCACTTGAGTCTCCCGATGGTCGGTTCCACCCTGTGCTCAGCTGCAATTAATAGCCGGCTCCTGAAGGTAGGCCAGCCGATGTGGCAGTCCGGTTCTAGGCGCTGCAGTCTGGAACCGTGTGACTGCTACGGTCGCAGGTTCGAATCCTGCCTCGGGCATGGATGTGTGTGATGTCCTTAGGTTAGTTAGGTTTAACTAGTTCTAAGTTCTAGGGGACTAATGACCTCAGAAATTGAGTCCCCTAGTGCTCAGAGCCATTTGAACCTGAAGGGACTTAACATCAAGTCAGTCTTCGATTATAAAAATTACCACCTTCCACCTGCCCTGGAAACCTACCCTCAAATTTTTCACATAGGAAGAAAGCACCGAAAGAAATTCACTGGCAGATTTTTAGCTGCTACGGCGCGCTGCAAGTTATTATTTTTTTAAATGTTAAGGTTACTCAATTTTGGTGCACAAGGAGCAGCTTATAAGAGCGGTTTGTACAGCTTTTCCTGCCTACCACGCGACTCGGCAAATAACCAGATGCTGCTTTATCAAGAGAAAGTAGTGCCATGTAGCGCGAAGTCCAAAGTGCACACACGCGACTCTTAAGCACGTTAACCATACCAAAAATTTCTCAAATCATTGGTTTTTTGAATAAATTGCAGTTCTTATCAACAGCTAACTTTTTCAGATGTAATTGGTGCATAAATGACTAGTAGATGAAGCAAAATCAAGGCAGTGAATAATATTACATTGCAGACGACTTCCATCAATTGGTACTTCACATTTTATAACAATTCCTGTAGCCCAGTTCATATGAGAATTTTTCAATAATGTGTATTTTACTAACAATGAAACGGTTCCTTGTTTATTCCCTTTGTTCGTCACAAAAATTCAAGGTGACTGTTGGACCACGAAAACGAACATTTTCCATACACAAGAAACTTCTGATAAAATAAAAAAAAATACATTCAGGCACTTCACAGTCATTACTAGTTTTATTTAGACAGAATATGAATGGAGAAGGAAATGGTCGTCGCCACTGTTCTGGATACTGTGCTTCTTACCAGGAATGTTTAAGCAAATTGGCGTTTGTCTACTTATCTGAATGGTAACGTATTTGCCCAAGATGCAGCGGGTCCGGGTTCGATTCCCGACCGGTTGGAAATTTTCTCCGCTCGTGGACTTCGTGTTGTGCTGTCTTCAACATCACCGACGCAAACGTCGCCCACTGTGGCGTCACGTGAAATAAGACTTTGAACCGGCGGCAAAACTTCACCGGGTGGGGCCTCCCGGTCATCAATGCCACACGATCATTTCATTTTTTTAATCACATTGGTAAATCGTAGTGATGCAAACTGCCAATGCGTAATGAATGAAGTTTAACAATACTCTTCCATTGATCTGAAATGACAAAGCGCTATCGGAAATTACGTCGTCTGACAATTTTCTGAAAAATCATTTACACTGTCGAAAGATTTCTTTATCAATGTGGTGAATCACACTATTAGCTCCGTGTGGAATCCAAATTATATTAAAAGTCCTTTCGTTGTCCTCTTAAAGACAGAAGTGTTGTTATGTCCAGGCCATGAATGTAACAAAAGCAATCAATTATTTTCTTCAGCTGGTAAGAAGGAGTTTCGGGTGTAATATTGAAACTCATTCTGTCCCGTATTTCCTAATTTTGCTAAGACGATTTTTGCATGTAAACAGACGTTTTTAAAATTTTTGGTTCTAATTTGCCCGAAGGTTCCTGAAACCAGATATAGAGCAGCGGAAACAATAATTCAATCACGGGCATTGTTGTATCCGAATGTGCTAGAGTGTTCATGGACTGCCAAGCGCCTCTGTTTTCCTTTTTTTTATTTTTTTTATTCAAAAACGTAAACGCGTGCTTTGCACGCAGTTATAGGACGAAGTCTGACTGACTGGCTTTATACACAGCATTTTAAGGGATGACAAGAAGCTACGTCTTACGTCAGCTAAGAATTTCTCTGTAGTATTACCTGTCAATTCATTTCCTCTACACGTTTTAAGTAAATTTCATAATTTTGGTACGACCTTTTCTATATAATTTCCTGAATCCCTTTTAACTCTCAAGTGAAAGAGGCCTGGAAAACAATGACATTCATTTCACTTGTAATTTAGGGGCCGAGCCTCAAAGATCCATCTCAGCAAAAGTGCAGTGACTCTCACGAGCAGTTCTAAATCTTTAGAATAACTTTTCTTTCACACTTTTGCGAGTTTCATTTTGGTGCATATTTCATAGTTTCTTCCACCTATAAAATTCAATTTCAGGTTTTACGAAACAAAACCAGCTTTGCACAGTGCTTAACTATATCCGTTTTCTCCCTCGTTTGCTTAACCAAAATGTTTACAGCCTTTTTTGTGTTTCTGAATGCTATTACTGTAATGTTTTCTTTGGATTAGGAAGAAATTGCTTCTTTGTTATGGACTTTAATTAGCATCGTTGGAACCATTGTTAGAGGAACGGCCAAGTTATTTCCTGTTTCTTCTAATGTTTCCACAGTTTCTAACGAAATGTCGACATCATTCAAATGAATGTCCAAGAAATTAACTACTGAATAACACATACGTAGGTCTTCAGGAGAAGTAGGTGATTTCGGTTGTCTCTCACGTTCTTCATATTTCATTTTTGGGAGGTTGAAACAATTAACTGAATTGCACATTACTGGGTATCTCTTGAACCTGCAAAAAGATAGACGCTATTAGCAAGCATATATGCAGAAAATACAAAGGAAATTAATTCAGTTTCATCTACGTTGTAAACAATTAGCTATATCGTAAAGGCAACTGCTAATTAGTATAGATATGAAATAAGTTGCAAATTTGAGTGGATAGTAACTGTGAATGATTGTATCAGAGAAAATATCGACAGAATCTGAAATTCGCTTTACAAATTACGATCACATCATGTCGTGTATCGACGCACCGTCAACCAAGACTATACACCAGCCGTGTTGCTCGTTTGCTGCCTGCTACAGCTATGATAGGGGTGTGCATTTACCCAGCCGCTTTTTCAACTACAAACCTGCAGTTTATCTTAGAAGGTAAGATTTTGACGTAGTCTTTCTTTTGGTATAAAAAATTTCAAGGATTTCAGGTCGGATTGGACTGTTCTTTGTGTGCATCGGGACTGTGACAGCCAGTAGCATGAGTATAAGGACAAGGGTAGCAGCCATACGACATTCAATCGACATTTCACAATGGTGGCGACGGGGTGAGGGGGTCACATCGCCTAAAGCTCTTGAACGTATAACCACATGACGTGACTGGAAGCTAGAGAAGATTTTATTTATTCGTACTCAGTTCCACGTTTCATGTATCTTTAATGATACCTCTGTTTAAATTGCATTGAATGACTCAGTTTACAATCTACCTACACGTGCTGGCCATTTACGCAGCGAGTTCCCCTTTTTAAAATGAACGCGTTAGCTTTCAATGCTGGTAACGTTAGTACTGGAGCCTAAAAGTCTTAACACCTGTATATTCAGTACTATAACATCTTACCAATGCTCATTCAAGCACCGTAATGAAGTTACACGTGCTTTAAACACAGAGTTTCAGTTCCACTCGTATCTTTAGTTTCATAACTTGTGCGATATCAACTGTGTAAATACTACTCTAAGAGATGTTTAGCCCGCCCGGCTATCCGCGCAGTCTAACCCGCTGCTTCGCGAGCGGGAAGTCGTGCCGGTTACCGGCTCGGCCCGGGCGGATTAGTGTCGACGACCGGTGTGCCGGCCAGCCTGTGGATGGTTTTAAGACGGTTTTCCATCTGCCTCGCGAAAGAGGGCTGGTTCTCCTTATTCCGCCTCAGTTACACTATGTCGGCGATTGCTGCGCAAACACTGTCTCCACGTACGTGTATACCATAATTACTCTACCATGCAAACCTTGGGGTTACACTCGGCTGGTATCAGAAGTTCTCGGGGGAGAGGGGGGGGGGGGAGGGGGGGAGGGGGGAGTTTCTAAGGATCGAACCGCGCAACAACCCTGGGTTCGGTGTGGAGTGGCGGTGAACTGGGTTGACTGCTGTGGCCTGTTGTGGGGTTGTGAAACACCGAAGGCGACGGCGGGACGAAGCCTCTCCGTCGTTTCTAGGTTCAATACACACACACACACAGTACACAAAGAGACATCTACGAATAATGTCTCTCAACTTAAGAAATTACACTAGGATTACATTTTGTTTCCTTAGAACACGATACTTCTGTACTTTAAAGAACCTGTTGCCCACTAAATTCTCTGGTGAGAATATAGTATGTTTGTTTAACTTGAAATAGGAAGTAAAAACAAAATATCGTGAAGTTCAAGTGATCCAACCATTGGTAATGGACATATACCACAAAATGTTTTTACTACGTCATAATAGTGGTAATGCTGCGACGAGTCTAGAACAGCTAGAATCATTACACACACTACTTAACCACTTTGACCTTGAATCCAGTGATTAACCTTTTCAGTGTCATCACATGATCCTTAAGGTTAGCTTGACGTCTTCAATGGCCCTGAGCTCAAGACATCATCAATCAATCAATCAGTCAATGAATAACTGGAAATGAATGGCACCATCCATTTCCACTCCCCTTTTCCCGCAATGGTATTATGTCCACCTTAAATACGACCATTTTAGAAGCCTCATTCTCAGTGTCTCGTCATCCCATCTGCATCTCTGATTCCGATGGAATGACAGTCGCAAGTTACCTTTGTTAGCGAATTCCGATGTGCTTTGCTTCCGACCCCGCAGTCAGCCGACTGTAGTCGAACCTAGCCACTGCTTTCACTGCTATTCTAACACCTATGTGACTGATAGCAGATGTGGACGAGACTGAGCCTTCCCGTGGTGAAGGGGACATACCAAGTGACTGCAAACTACTGCCTACAACATGACACTTGAGCATCACCTCCCTGGCTGTAAGTAGTACCATCTCACTGACTGTTTACTTGTCACCGATTGGGATCTTCAAGACACCTGCTTTCCTTGGTATGCCGTTGCCATCCGCTTAAGCACACATGTGTCTCTGAGAGCATAGGAGCAGTCCCAGGGAGTTATTGGCGAGTCATGGTAGACTTTCTTCTATAGATTACTGTTCTTGCCACCTGTACGACATCACCGCTGGGTCCTGACCTACAGATTCCTTGCGACATATGACAGCCACCCACAGCGGTTCCTGAGATCAACCTCCTGTAACTGTAGCACCACCACCTCGTCTGCTCAGTCTCCATGCCCATTAAAATTTATAACATGAGGGGTGACAGTTAGGTCTAGTGATCAGAAGTGGGCGTCACGCTGACGCCTTTTCAACTGGAGCTAGAAATCACTGACCACTGTGGCAACTGGTGGCCACACGTGATCCTCACACTGCCGCTCTACAACTGAGGGCAACAACCACGCCACCACGACAGCAGCTTCGCTCATGTTGCAGTCAATTCTTCGTGCAATGCATGCAGGGTGCTGAGTGGGAAGTATTTTTTTATGTTTTATGAATCAGAAGACCAGTAGGACCAGGCAGATGTATTGTGTGCCGAGAAGGAACGAGTACTAGGACAACTTTAAGACTATACAGAGTGTTCTCTCCCCTTCTATCCATCCTGTAGTAGCGAATGTGAGGCAAGGCAACAGAGGACGATAGTGTCTCAGCTACAGCCCAGTTGAGCGGTTGGTCTGACGAAATTTGTCCCCGTATGACCAATCTGTGTTTGATCAGAGCGGCCAAGACATGTGTTACCTAACAAGAGACCTCGCAGGATGCACAAACATTCGAGAGGTTACTGTTAACGCAATGAATCATCATCTTAGGGATTGTTCTATGAAAGAGTTCGTTTAGCCCATTTGGTTGCAGATGGAAGGGGACTCGTCCATAGACTACGAATACGAATTACACGGGACAGGTGTTTCACCAAATCGGAAAAGAAGTTTGTGGCACGCATAAGTCATTACAGTTTTTGGCATTCCAAATTTAAGACTCCAATTATTGACTAACTCTGAAGCAACTGTAGTAACCTGCTGGTTAGGAATTGCTGTCTTAGATATAGATCGCGAAAAATGATCAACAATCGTTAATATATACTTATTACTAAATGACGTTCTTTCTTTTTTGGAATAGCAAATGAAGAAAATCACAAGGACTGAACACAGCAACAGGTCGCGAGCAAGACACAGTAGGAAGTATTAAGACCACAGTAGAGTGGCTTACAACACAGTTACCGAATTTGTTGCAAAATGTGTTGAAAAATACTAAAGTAATACACGAGATAGCTACGGAGCTCACATACTGTGTGTTTAATACGGCGGCAACAGCAGACAAACCCTAGCAGCAAATCAGAAACATTAATTACAAAGGAGGGTCAGCATTGATCATTGAAGTAGAAATCTTTATTTCTTTTGCAATTCGATTTCAGTCACATATGTGACCACCATCAGTGCTGTAGATAAAAAAAGAATAAAATAATCAGACTACACTATGACATATTACATCTACCCGACTAAGCAAGTAAGAACATACAGAGGAAATCGTTTGTATCAACATTTCAAGTATTAAATCTCTGTGCACTCATAAATACAAGCAGTAATACTGCAATATCTGCACGTATCATTCAAGCGTTCTTGTCAGACCGACGGTACAAAATCAACTGGACTAGCTGCTGAATGGGACTTACGTGGCTATGCTCATTGCCAACGTTGGACGCAACAGCGCCCTCGTTAATGATCATTATTACATCTTCTATTAATGGAAATAGAAGACATAACGAAATATAATATCGAATCCATGCACACATCAAGAACATTAAAACTAAAAGTATGTAGAATTAATAGCAAAATCATAAAGCTGACTGTGCTCACGCTTTCTGGTTTGTGTTTCAGGAACCATGTCCCAACACATGTGGTGTAGCATGAACCATACTAGAATAACCCAACTTACTTTCAGTGGAAAATGACACACTCATATTCTGTTTTATAAAAATTCTAGTTATGCTTGGGTTGTCCGGTAATTAATAACATTAATAAATATAAGCAGCTGTATGAATCATGTCCATACAGATTAGTGCGCTGTGCATGTGGTGCTAGTTATATTGGGCAAACTGGAAAAAGGCGTGAAGTGAGGTTCCGCAAGCATGTGACATTGGATAGGAGTTACAGAGCAGATAAATCTAACTTTGCGGTATTTCTGATTGCTACTGACCATACACCCCCTGACCGGCATCAGAATTAAAATTGTTGTACAGGGGTGAAACAGGAAGGTATCTTCACGTCCTTGAGAAGTAAGAGATATTTGACAGTAAAAAGCTGGCCAGATGTATGCTCTCACTTTTGGCATAGCTTTGCATCATTTCTGGCGCCGACTGCGAAAAATGAGACACTTTTTCTAAAAGGTTTTAGAAGGTGTTGTACATATATTTATGTCTATGTGGTATTTATGCGACATTCAAAAGTATATGAGTGTCAAAATTGGTGCCAGGGGGTGTGAATACAGACTATACTTTAATTTGAATAATGACGAATGTGTACTTGGGTTTTTAAAGAGTTTTTACACGATGTCGTGTATTTTATACCATCATTGTATTTTAAGCATTGCCTGTCATACAGGCGTTAGTGATTGTATGAGTATAAAAATTTAATGTCAGAGGGCATATTAGTGTAGCCCAACTTTTTTTTCATAGAAATTATTTCAATGTTACGTTAATATAATGGCTGCAATACTGTGTTCTAATATGGTTCATGTTACAGCACGTTTGTTGGGACATGCTTCCTGAAAAATACTCCAGAAGGCGTGAGAACTCTTAGATTTTTAATTTTACTATTAATTCTACATATTTTTACCTTTAAGTTTCTTGATGTGCGCGTGGATCAGATATTATATTTCGTTACGTCTTCTGTTTTCATTAATAAAAGGTTTTGTAGTAATGACCATTAGAGAAGGTGCTGTTACATCCGATGCTGCAATGAGCATTGCTACCTAGGTCCCTTTAAGCCGCTAGCCCAGTTGATTGTAAAGCTTCGGTCTGACAAGAACTCTTCATTAACGTGTGCAGGTATTGCACTTTTACTGCTTGCATTTATGATTCCACAGGGGTTTAATACGAAGTATGTTGAAGCAAATGATCTCCTCTGTAGGTTTTTACTTCTATAGTTGTGCAGATTTAATATGTCATAGAGCAGTCTGAGTATTTTATCCTCATCGTACCCTTCAACTCTCCGATGTCTACCTCCAACGCTACGTGAACCTCCTAGCCAAGTGGTGTACAACGTGGAAACTTCAAGTTAACTCGTAGAAAGGCCAAGCCGCCATCTTTGGTTGCACCAAACAGTGTTACCGTCGTCCAGATTTTCGTGTCTCCATCTACAACCAACCCATTCCTGTGACTAACATAGTAAATTATTTAGGACTAACTCTCGACAGACAACTAACACGGAACGCACATCTCCTTACTATCAAACACAAGGCCCGAAACTGAAACTATTAACAGGCCACACATGTGGTCCATTCTACCATTACCCTCACCTATAAATTCCTCATCCATCCCATCCTAACCTTCGCTAACGTTGCTTGGAGCTCTGCTTCGCCTAAATTCTATAAATCCCTTGAAATCCTGGAAAGACATGTACTTCGCCTCTCCTTCCGCATCCGCCTACCTTCCCCAACTCGTATCCTGTACGAAATTCATCCACTTCTCACACGTTCTTCTCTTCCTACAGCACTTTGGATTCTATACATGAATCGTAAAACCCAGTGGGATCACTCAGTTTCCCACCCACTTATCACCAATCCACGTACCCTGCTTCGCCACTCTACCATGCTACTGCATGCCTTATCCATGCTCTCCCGCCGTAATGTTAACAAACTCCCGCTCCTCAATAATGAAATCCGTCCCAAGATATACCCCTCATTCCATCCCTAATCAGAATGCCCCACCTCACCCACCTCACACCATCCTCCAATTTTCTCCTTCCCCATTCATCCATCTTGCTGACTTCTAGTCGCTACCTGGGGTTCTACACGGCCCCATAGTCATACTCAATTTTATCGTATGTCACATTGCATCACCATGACATCATTCATTTCAAGAGTGACTGTATTTCCATTGTAATATAATATTGTCAATCAAGTTTTAAAAACCATCAGTACAGTGCGTTTGAAAGAGAGTTCCCTAGTTTCAAGTATAAATTTAATTGGGAAATTAATGAAAAATTACATCAATGAGCACGTATCGTGTAAGAGAATTACTTCACATTTTGTTTGATGTTAGAAGACGTCAACGTGGAATCTATTTGTTACCCTGCACACATCGAAACGATATTCCACTTCTCGCCATGTATCCACCTACATTTCAGGTGTAACTGTCCCAACCGCCGCAACGATTCTTTCCTGTAAATGACTGATGTCTCTGATCTTTTCACTGTACACAACATTTTTTTATCTGGCCTCAAAAGAAAAAGTCGAGCGGAGTTATGTCTGGGCTTCGTAGTGGCCAAAGTATTGGGCCAGCTTTGCCTATCCACCCTCCTGTAAGGCGAGTGTCAAGAGCAGCATGGACATTGTTACTGTAATGAGGTGAGGCACCATCTTGTTGGAAAAACACAAGCCCCGTTTCCTCGTCAATATCGTCCATTTGGGAAATAATAACTCTTTCAACATGTCACAGTCAACGTCCCCGTTTATTGTTTTTTCTACAAAAATGAAAGGACCAGTCACACGATCTTCCATCAAACCGCACCAGATATTAACTTTGGGAGAGTCACGTTGATGCTGAATAACTTCATGTGGATGCTCTGCCCCTCGAATTCTGCAGTTATGACGATTAACTGTTCCACTGAGATGAAATGTAGCCTCATCAGAAAAGAGAATCTTTTTTGAAAAATTGACACCTTTCTATTTCATCAGGAGGTTTTATTTTATGTACCAGTTGCAATATATATGCGTGCGACTTACGTCTTTTATGCACATCATTCACAGTATCTTTAAGCACTCCTGATTGTAGACTACTACTGGTCAATGACTTCTTTGGGCTCCGAACACACGAAACACGGATCTGTTCAACAACATCTTGAGAAGTTCTCGGTATACATGGTATTTTGCTTTTAAAACACTACCGGTTTCCTTGAAAGATTTTAGTCAATGACAGATAATTTTTGCTGTAAGTGGTTGACCACCATACTGGCGTCTAAAATTACGTTGCACTGTTATAAGTGACTCAGTTCTCACAAGCCAAACAACACACTGCGCTTTCTGTTGCGGAGTACACATTGTTGCTGAGTTGCTCTGCACTGCACGCACGCCTGGATTGAACTGAGCGAACAAAGGAAGAAAACGGCACTGGTGCCGTCTCAAGGTCAAACAGACCTGCCAAATGGAGGGGAGCCACACTTGGAGAGTTGATGAATCAAGCACCACAAACTAGAATAGTGTGTGTTACTTTGTACAGATTCTACGACACATTAAAACTATGGAGTTCTTTTCAAAACACACTGTATTTTCATCTATGGGTATTTTACAAATGCTCGTTTATTGACACTTGTTTTTATGTAAAATTTGTCACTATCGGCCACCTGTTACAAGTTTAACCATTTTCGTAACCTTTGGCTTAAGGGCGGTTTTTGCCCGCTGCGAGCCTGCCGCCATTGTGGGGAAATAAAATAACAATAAAAAAGAAAGTTACTTTATTCTCGTTTTATCTACAGCTCTGATGATGGTCATACAGTGATTAAAATCGATTTGCAACAGAAATAAAGACTTCTTCTTCAACAACCAATGTTGACTCTCCTTAGTTGTTAATAAAGCTCCTGATGGAGTCCCACTGAAAAAAATTCAGAAACAATTAAGTGCGTTGGATGAAAGGATCAATGTCACTAGACTTACAGATGCTAGCAGACAGCATTAATGACGCAAGACTTCCAGTAGTAGGATTGCAGGAAGTGGTACATCATGCAGTACGCGGACAGTTACGTTCGCCATTGATGCCGGCACAATAGCTTTTGGAAGGTTTACGCCAATCTCGGAAGGACCTACCAGCAGAGCTCCGGAATGTAGTTGAGTTGGCACAAGAAAACTTAGCACTATTCTACTCGTATCAGCTAGCAACTGTTGAAGTAAAGACTGACAGAGCAAGACTGCTCCTATCAGTCCGATTCGCGGTAGTACATAGAAACGCACATTACCAGTCCCTACATAGTTTATCCATACCCAGCGCAATGGAAAACCGTGAATAAACGGGTGCAACTACAGACTAAGGAAGTAGTTGTGATTTTGTAGCAAGGACACTCATATGCTCTTACGATACCTGAGACACTGCCAGGGTGCAGAAGAGGAAGTGTTTCTATTTGTTCGATTAGAGTAGTTCGAACAGATGCATGATCGTGCGACGTTCAGTTGTTAAGAGGTGAAGTTCGCGCAGTGCAGTGCCATAGGAAAGTGCTAGAACTTTAGCAGGTACCCACAAAATTTACTCAGTCTGAACGCCGCAGATCGTAATCATTAACCGTTACGATGATGGGAAACTTAGGGGCATGGAAAGAATGTAATTTCAGAATAGTTGTATCTTGATCAATGGCACGACTTGTGATATTGTTGGGGCTAACTGTCGTTTACCGGCGCTATTACTAATATGACCATGATCAAGCTACCCACACCAATGTTGTACTGGCCGGAAAAACATTTGAATATCCTACCAACCGAAAATCTAAACTTTCTTAATGACATTTTGAATCTGGAACTAGTACACTCAATAGATAAATTGACTGCATCAGACTAGGGGCGTATTACTACGAAACAGATGTTCCGTCACATCCAACACTTCTGAGAAAGGCAGCATCAGACTATCTACTACTAGGATAGCCGTGTTACTTATAGCCACTTGTCTACTCTACCTACACCTGAGGCAAAAAGCTGCCACTTCTAACGGCCTATCAGATCCCTGCAGAATGACTTGACGTCATAAAAAAAAACGTAGGAACTGAAACTAATTGTACCAATACATGTAATTACACTACTGGCCATTAAAATTGCTACACCAAGAAGAAATGCAGATGATAAACGGGTATTTATTGGACAAATATATTATACTAGAACTGACATGTGATTACATTTTCACACAATTTGGGTGCATAGATCCTGAGAAATCAGTACCCAGAACAACCACCTCTGGCCGTAATAACGGCCTTGATAAGCTTGGGCATTGAGTCAAACAGAGCTTGGATGGCGTGTACAGGTACAACTGCCAATGCAGCTTCAACACGATACCACAGTTCATCAAGAGTAGTGACTGACGTATTGTGACGAGCCAGTTGCTCGGCCACCATTGACCAGACGTTTTCAATTGGTGAGAGATCTGGAGAATGTGCTGGCCAGGGCAGCAGTCGAACATTTTCTGTATCCAGAAAGGCCCGTGCAGGACCTGCAACATGCAGTCGTGCATTATCCTGCTGAAATGTGGGGTTTCGTTGGGATCGAATGAAGGGTACAGCCACGGGTCGTAACACATCTGAAATATAACGTCCACTGTTCAAAGTGCCGTCAGTGCGAACAAGAGGTGACCGAGACGTATAACCAATGGCACCCCATACCATCACGCCGGGTGATACGCCGTTCACCGCGATGTCACCAACCATGGATGCGACCATCATGGTGCTGTAAACAGAACCTGGATTCGTGCAAAAAAATGACGTTTTGCCATTTGTGCACCCAGGTTCGTCGTTGAGTACACCATCGCAGGCCCTTCTGTCTGTGATGCAGCGTCGAAGATAGCCGCAGCCATGGTTCAAATGGCTCTGAGCACTATGGGACTTAACTTCTGAGGTCATCAGTCCCCTAGAACTTAGAACTACGTAAACCTAACTAACCTAAGGACATCACACACATCCATGCCCGAGACAGGATTCGAACCTGCGACCGTAGCAGCACCGCGGTTCCAGACTGTTGCGCCTGGAACCGCTCGGCCACTCCGGTCTGCCGCAGCCATGGTCTCCGAGCTGATAGTCCATGCTGCTACAAACGTCGTTGAACTGTTCGTGCAGATGGTTGTTGTCTTGCAAACGTCCCCATCTGTTGACTCAGGGATCGACACGTGACTGCACGATCCGTTTCAGCCATGCGGATAAGATGCCTGTCATCTCGACTGCTAGTGATACGAGGCCGTTGGGATCCAGCGCGGCGTTCCGTATTACCTTCTTGAACCCACCGATTCCATATTCTGCTAACAGTCATTGGATCTCGACCAACGCGAGCAGCAATATCACGATACGATAAACGGCAATCGCGATAGGCCACAATCCGATCTTTATCAAAGTCGGAAACGTAATGGTACGCATTTCTCCTCCTTACACGAGGCATCACAACAACTTTTCACCAGGCAACGCCGGTCAACTGCTGTTTGTGTATAAGAAATCATTTGGAAACTTTCCTCATGTCAGCACGTTGTGTGTCTGAAGAGTTAATCATTTGTATATGAGAGCATCTTCTTCCTGTCGGTTAAATTTCGCGCCTATAGCACGTCATCTTCGTGGTGTAGCAATTTTAATGGCCAGCAGTGTAAATTACATGAAGTAGTACGAGGAAGATCTCGACGGTATTAGTTAGTAAAACCTAAAATTAAGTGGGATCAAATAATATAACTTCCTCTTGTGAGACATTAACCGAGGCTGCACAGTGTAAACCAGTGTAAATGTATTATGTGTAAAATAAAGTTATTCTGGGGTAACACCAAAGTAATATTTGTGACGAATTTCTTGAAGAAGGGAGGACTGTTACAGATCAGATCCAACTCCAGGGTGCGCATATACATTATTATTAAAGTTATTACTTGGCGCATGCAAAGTGTGCCAGTGTTGCAGAAGTCAGGGTGCCACTTATATTTCGACACGGAGCCGCACCGTGATCGAGGAATGCAAACGGCACAGGATGACAGCACCCAATACACTATTCTGCGAGCCTTGCAATACAGAACCATAAGATGCAACCTTGGACTTCAGCCGCTCCACAGCGTCCTAGCACTGATGTAAGGTGTTAAGTCAAGGGAAACACAATAACTGAGACACCACGGTGGGCATAATTCTGCTGACTTCTCCAGATGATGAGGACAAATCACCATATTGCCAGCTGTGATGACATTATGTCCAGCTTAAATACGACCATTTAAGAAGCCTTGGTATAGGTGTCTGGTCATCGTGTTTGCATTTCTAATGGTGACAGAGTGACAGTCTCGCAAGTTATGGTTAGCTTAGTAGGTAAATTGCCATGAGAAGACTGCACCTCCAAGACCGTACTCAGCAGGCTGCAGTGGAACCTAGCCACAACAAGCTGATACTGCTATTTGGTCAACTCCATTACTGACAGAAGTTGTGAACGAGCCTGTGTCTTACCCTGGTGAAATAACATGCCATGTGACTGCAAACTATCGCCAACACCCTGTTGGACAAGATACCTCAGTGCTACCTCTTATGCTGTTCGTAGTATCACGTCCATGGCTGTATGCTGTGTTACTGGTTTGGACTTTCGCCTTCACGACCTCCACCGTCCGTGATACGGTGTTGTCACCTGTTGAATCACATGTTCGCACAGCGCTGGAGTGGGCAACACGAGTTCTTGGCGGTTTTATGGTTCAGATGGTTCTAAGCACTATGGGACTTAACTGGTGAGGGGGGAGAGGGGGAGAGAGAGGGGGAGAGGGGGGAGAGGAGAGAGGGGAAGGGGGGCGGTAGGGGGAGAAGGAGAAGTGGGAGGGAGTCGAGGGAGGAGGGGGAGAGGGGGAGAGGGAGAGGGGGAGAGTGGGGAGGGGGGAGGGGAAGTGGGGAGGGGGAGGGGGGAGGGGGAGGGGATGTGAGAGGTGGGAGAGGGGGAGGGAGGAGGTAGAAATGATTACTAGATATCACAGTATTTGATGTATTAAATACAGAGGAGTGTGTGTGTGTGTGTGTGTGTGTGTGTGTGTGTGTGTGTGTGTGTGTGTACAATGCATATCTTCGACCCTGTAGTCATTTGAACATCATACCAAAGGTATGTATGTGTATATAAATAATGCAAAACTCTGACTTTGGCTTCACTTTAATATTAAGTCAAAGGTGGAAAGGGGGAGGGAGGAGAGGGGGAGGGCGGAGAGGGGGAGTCGGAGGGGATGTGAGAGGGGGGAATGGGGATGTGAGAGGAGGGAGGAGGGAGAGGGGGAGGGAGTAGGGAGGAGGTAGAAATAATTACTTTCACAGAAAGAGAGAAAAATGTTCAAATGTGTGTGAAATCTTATGGGACTTAACTGCTAAGGTCATCAGTCCCTAAGCTTACACACTACTTAACCTAAATTATCCTAAGGACAAACACACACACCCATGCCCGAGGGAGGATTCGAGCCTCCGCCAGGACCGTGACTGCAACGCCTTAGACCGCTCGGCTAATTCCGCGCGGCCAGAAACAGAAAATATATTTGATCTGAAACTGAGGTTTGCGTGCATCATTTTAATACCATGCTCTGACTGGTTGCAGGATGAAGTGTACATCAGAAATAATGTAACTTGACACCATTTTTCGAGCGGTTCTAGGCGCTTCTGTCTGGAACCGCGCGACCACTACAGTCGAATCCTGCCTCGGGCACGGTTGTGTGTGCCGTCCTTAGGTTAGTTAGGTTTAAGTAGTTATAAGTTCTAGGGGGACTGATGTCCTCAGATGTTAGGTCCCATAGTGTTCAGAGACATTAGAACCATTAGATACCCTTTTTATACATTATTTAAATGCTACATTCTGATGGATTGGAGACAGATAGGAAGGGGTTTGCGGTATAAAGCACACATGGTTTGTTTCCATTACGTTGCACGCTATGATTGGTTGAAGATAGAGAAGGGGGAGAGGGAGGGGGATGGTTTCTTTACGTTTACAGTTACTTATTGACTGATTGGTAACGTCACGAGTTCAAGGACATCGGCGACGTCATGTATGACCTTCTATATTACGTTATGAACTTCAAAAGGTCAACGACAGCATTCAAGGTAAAAGTGTGCCGAAATGCCCAGGTAGTGTGTCTACTAGGATTCTAGCTGTTCCAGACTCTTGAGAAATAACGAAATAAATGTTTCCAGTATTATTATTTATGAGTATATAACACTTAAAACATTGCAATAAAAAGAAAAGAATTCTAACTTTCCTTAAAATGAGATAAGTTTAATGAAGTTTTCATTATTAGTAGAAGTTCTCAGTGTTAACTAAACTACGTACATTAATTCTCCTTGACTGAGATAGAAATATGTCAGAGTGATTCACCAGTGTCAGCCAGTGTGTCTGCAGCAGTGTCAGATCGACGGTGTAGTGGCTTGAGGTGACTAAATCTGTGAAATAAATCTCGACCACAGTGAGAGGACAGAATGCCTAGTGGACGTGTTCACCTAAATGTGCATATATATTCCGAAGTATACCTTTCTGGTATGGCAGAGAGTACGTCTGGCATCACTGCATTTATACCTGTATTTACCGTTATTCTGTTGCATTTGCAGACGGTGAGAGGGAAGAACAATTCTCGACAAGATTCCGCTGTGTTATAATTTCCCTGAGTCACGGTATTTCAAGTGACGTACCCTTGACGAATCACGATACTCTTCAGAGCTTCTCTGCCTCCTAACAATCTTAGCTGGTAACGGTGCCAGACTGATGACAGGTATACAGTAATTTATCGTATGACTTAGGTCTTTCGTTCATCAGTTACATTTCCTTAGGATTAATTAGATTAACCAGTCTGGGATCGGCAACACCTTCAACTACAGTTGATATAGTTTTCAGTGATTTATCGAGAATAGTGTAATCGAACAATGTTCGTTTTTAAGGCATCAAATTTACTTAGCATTGACAGTCCAATTTCAGTCCCCGTACCAAGTGTCAATCCTTGCATTCTGCTACAGTTTTCTGGCTATTCCACTATCCTATGTACAACACCTCCACTCCCGAACGGTCTCACGCACCTTCCGACGTTAACAACCAAATAATTTATACAGATTATGAAAGTAATGACCCAATAACACACCCTTGGTATATTCCTGAAACTATTTTTTTATGTGACTATTTCGCCTGTTAAGGACGATGTACTGCGTTGCTAGGAAGTCTTCACTCCATTCAATAAGTTAACTGAACATTCCAAAATCTAGTATTATGTTCACTTGACGATACCACGGAGCTAAATCTAATTCATTCCTACAGAAAAGGAATGCATCAACTTGAGTGCCGTAATCGACTGCCTTCTCATTATCGTGAACGAACATTGCCACCTGAGTTTCACAAAATCGTTACTTGCGTAATCCATGCTAACTGGTTCAGATAACGTTTTCGTGATTCGAAAAGATCGTAATCGGCAAGTATGAAACATGGTCCATACACAATGAGGTGACAAAAGTCATGGTATGCCTTCTAAAATCATGTCATAGAGGAGCATGTCGACGCGGCAGGGACTCAACAAATCGTGGGAAGGGCCCAGCAGAAATATTGAGCCATACTGTCGCTATAGCCGTCCATAATTGCGAAGGTGTTACCGGTACAGGATTTTGGGCATAGATTGACCTCTCGATTATATCCCATAAATGTTCGATGGGTTTCATGTCGAGCGATCTGGGTGGACAAATCATTCACTCGAATTGTCCACAATTTTCTCCAAACCAGTCCCGAACAATTGTGGCCTGATGACATCATTATTTGCGAACATGAAGACCATGAATGCAAATAGTGTCGAAGTAGCAGAACATAACTATTTCCAGTTCATGATGGGTTCAGTTGGACCAGAGGACCCAGTCCATTCTACGCAAACACAGCCCACTCCATTATGAAGCCGCCACCAGTTTGCACAGTGGCTTGTTGACAACTTGGATCCATGATTCGTGGGGACTGTGTCATACTCGAACCATACCGTCAGCTCTTACCAAACGAAATCGAGACTCATCTGACCATACCACGGTTTTTCAGTTGCCCAGGACCAACTGATATGGTCAAGACTGGTCACGAGCCCAGCAGAGGCACTGCAGGTGATGTGCTGTTAGCAAAGGCACTTGTGTCGGCTGTCTGCTGTCACAGCCCATGAACGCCACATTTCGTCGCACTGTCCTAACGGATTCGCTCGTTTCTACGCTTATTTCGTGTAGTGTTACTTGTCTGTTAGCACTGACCATTATACGCAAACGGCTCTACTCTCGCTCCTTAAGTCACTGCATTGACCGTGTTGAGAGATAATGCCTGAAATCTGGTATTCTCGGCACACGCTTAACACTGGTTTTCGGACTATTGAAGTTCCTAACGATTTCCGAAATGGAATGCCCCATGCGTCTTGCTTGCGAAGTCTGTTAATTCCCGTCGTCTGGCCATAATTACGTGTCAAACCTTTTCACACGAATCACATGAGTACAAATGATAGCTCCGTGTATGCACTGCACTTTTATACCTTGTGTACGGAATACTATCGCTGCCTGTATAGGTGCATATGGCTATCCCATGACTCTTGTCACTTAAGTGTATTTCAACAAAATGGCTCAAATGGCTCTAAGCACTATGGAACTTAACTTCTGAGGTCATCAGTCCCCTAGAACTTAGAACTACTTAAACCTAACTAACCTAAGGACATCACACACATCCATGCCCGAGGCAGGTTCGAATCTGCGACCGTAGCGGTCGCGCGGTTCCAGACTGTAGCGTCTAGAACCGCTCGGTCACCTCGGCCGGCATATTTCTACAACAGATTCCGATAGGAGATACAACTTGTAATTATATGCAGCTGTCGGATAACACTTCTTTAAAACGATAATGACCCGCGTCTTTTTTCAATAATTGGAAAACCTTCATGGCTCCCGAAAATTACGACAAACTACTGCAAGACATGGAGAAAACTGTTTCACATAATGTCATCAGATTCGGTTGGCTTTCTACCTTTTGATGATTTTATATAACGTTCCATACTGCGACCACTTAGCCCAGAATCGGTCTTTTCACCGTTCACGTGGTGAGTGGAAGGAACATAATTACGATCTCCTGCTGTGTGACTATTATGTTATATCGAATTCAGTATTTTGGACTTATCGCCGGCCGTGGTGGCCGAGCGGTTCTAGGCGCTACAATCTGGGACCGAGCGACCACTATGGTCGCAGGTTCGAATCCTGCCTCGCGCATGGATGTGTGTGGTGTCCTTAGGTTAGTTAGGTTTAAGTAGTTCCAAGTTCTAGGGGACTGATGACCTTAGAAGTTAAGTCCGATAATGCTCACAGCCATTTGAACCATTGTTTTTTGCACTTACCTCTGTCATTTTCCATTTGGAAACCAGAAAGATCACAGAGCGATGTTAGGAAAGGTTTTGATCCTTTTACTAACTTTAAGTGTGACCTGACTTTTTAGGGTTTTCATTCGGGTTGGTCACAAAAAATTTACATTCAAATTTGTCGAAAGCTGCTCTTATTACACTTCTTCCTCTTTTGCCTTTGAACAGATTTTGTTTGTTTACAAGTTTTTATTTAGTTCTATGAAGCCTATTGAACAGTGAGGCTTTTCCGCCCTCGATACGTTATACGTCCGGAACATTCACGTCTACAGTGTAGTGTCAAATATTTATGGACTTCATCGAGTGTTACTTCAACACATTCGTCCCGGAAGAGAAATTTTTGATGTTGACTTCTCAGATAATCTACAATTTGTTTTCAGTCACATTTGTTAAGTGAAAGTATTTCATAGCTTTCTAACTTTTTGTAAAGAAATGATAACACTGTGAACACTGTTTCCCTGCTGCAGGGTACCTCAAGTGAATAGTTTGGCCCGATTAGTTTTTCAGAAAATACGTTCTGGAGAACCTTACATGAATTCCAGCTTCGAGTGCTTATTTAAATAGCATATTTGCAGTAGCTGGAGTGTTCATATTCGAAGTCTCAAATGAAGTTATGTTAACCCGTATTCATTAACGATGAGTAATTCCCTCCAGGTTTTACGTCATGTGATTTGCTAACATGTGGCTTTAGCTGAGCCAATCCAAACATGCGTTACAAAATATGGTGTAGATCAAAGTTACTGGTTCGTGTTTAACATATTTCCACAGTTTAGTTAGTGGTATTCCTTTAAATATAACGCGTTTTGCTATTTAGGGACAAGTTATCCGCTTTTCGTCGGGATGCGGGCCCTTGGTGTCATAAATATTTCTAACCGTGGAGAGACAGAAAACTTTCGTTATCTACCGATACATCATTGTTCGGCTTCAGCACTTTCCGGCTTCTCTTATAGCTAGCTTAGGTCCAATAAGACGCATCCTTTAATTTATCTAACGAAAGTACCTGCCAACTACTTTCCCGAATCTCCCTGTGAACAGAGTCATTACACTGCTCCTGCGAAAACTGAAATATTTATGGCACCATATTTCTGGTGTTTAAAGTATAATTTCATCACTGTTCTTAGCAATGGGACACTCTTGTAAGCAATATCTTGTTGTTGTTGTTGTGGTCTTCAGTCCTGAGGCTGGTTTGATGCAGCTCTCCATGCTACCCTATCCTGTGCAAGTTTCTTCATCTCCCAGTACCTACTGCAACCTACATCCTTCTGAATCTGTTTAGTGTATTCATCTCTTGGTCTTCCTCTACGATTTTTACCCTCCACGCTGCCCTCCAATAGTAAATTGGTGATCCCTTGATGTCTCAGAATATGTCCTAAAAACTGATCCCTTCTCCTAGTCACGTTGCGCCACAAATTTCTCTTCTCTCCAATTCTGTTCAATACCTCCTCATTAGTTACGTGATCTCCCCATCTAATCTTTAGCATTCTCCTGTAGCACCACATTTCGAAAGCTTCTATTCTCTTCTTGTCTAAGATATTTATCGTCCATGTTTCACTTCCATACATGGCTACACTCCATACAAATACTTTCAGAAATGACTTCCTGACATTTAAATCTATACTCAATGTTAACAAATTTTTCTTCTTCAGAAACGCTTTCCTTGCCATTGCCAGTCTACATTTTATATCCTCTCTACTTCGACCATCATCAGTTATTTTGCTCCCCAAATAGCAAAACTCCCGTACTACTTTAAGTGTCTCATTTCCTAATCTATTTCCCTCAGCATACCCGACTTAATTCGACTACATTTCATTATCCTCGTTTTGCTTTTGTTGATGTTCATCTTATATCCTCCTTTCAAGACACCGTCCATTCCGTTCAACTGCTCTTCCAAGTCCTTTGCTGTCTCTGGCAGAATTACAATGTCATCGGCGAACCTCAAAGTTTTTATTTCTTCTCCATGGATTTTAATACCTAATCCGAATTTTTCTTTTGTTTCCTTTACCGCTTGCTCAATATACAGATTGAATAACATTGGGCAGAGGCTACAACCCTGTCTCACTCCCTTCCCAACCACTGCTTCCCTTTCGTGTCCCTCGAATCTTATAACTGCCTTCTGGTTTCTGTACAAATTGTAAATAGCCTTTCGCTCCCTGTATTTTACCCCTGCCACCTTTAGAATTTGGAAGAGAGTATTCCAGTCAATATCGTGAAAAGCTCTCTCTAAGTCTACAAATGCTAGAAACTTAGGTTAGCCTTTCCTTAATCTTTCTTCTAAGATAAATAGTAAGGTCAGTATTGCCTCACGTGTTCCAGTGTTTCTACGGAATCCAAACTGATATTCCCCGATGTCGGCTTTTACCAGTTTTTCCATTCGTCTGTAAAGGATTCGTGTTAGTATTTCGCAGCTTTGGCTTATTAAACTGATACTTCGGTAATTTTCACATTTGTCAACACCTGCTTTCTTTGCGATTGGAATTATTATATTCTTCTTGAAGTCTGAGGATACTTCGCCTGTCTCATACATCCTCCTCACCAGATGGTAGAGTTTTGTCGGGACTGGCTCTCCCAAGGCCGTCAGTAGTCCTAATGGAATGTTGTCTACTCCCGGGGCCTTGTTTCGGCTCAGGTCTTTCAGTGCTCTGTCAAACTCTTCACGCCAGTATCATATCTCCCATTTCATCTTCATCTACATTCTCTTCCATTTCTATAATATTGTCCTCAAGTACATCGCCCTTGTATAGAGCCTCTATATACTCCTTCCATCTTTCTGCTTTCCCTTCTTTGGTTAGAACTAGGTTTCCATCTGAGCTCTTGATATTCATACAAGTGGTTCTCTTTTCTCCAAAGGTGTCTTTAATTTTCCTGTAGGCATTATCTATCTTACCCCTAGTGAGATAAGCCTCTGCATCCTTACATTTGTTCTCTAGCCATCCCTGCTTAACCATTTTGCAATTCCTGCCGGTCTCATTTTTGAAACGTTTGTATTCCTTTTTGCCTGCTTCATTTACCTTATTTTTATACTTTCTCCTTTCATCAATTAAATTCAATATTTCTTCAGTTACCCAAGGATTTCTACTAGCCCTCGTCTTTTTACCTACTTGATCTTCTGCTGCCTTCACTACTTCATCCCTGGGAGCTACCCATTCTTCTTCTACTGTACTTCTTTCCCCCACTGCTGTCAATTGTTCCCTTATGGTCTCCCTGAAACTCTGTACAACCTCTGGCTTACTCAGTTTATCCAGGTCCCATCTCCTTACATTCCCACCTTTTTGCAGTTTCTTCAGT
Organism: Schistocerca gregaria; assembly: GCF_023897955.1. NCBI lineage: Eukaryota > Metazoa > Arthropoda > Insecta > Orthoptera > Acrididae > Schistocerca > Schistocerca gregaria. The sequence continues at coordinate 625,451,352 of NC_064931.1, read as the reverse complement.
TTTAATCTGAACTTCACAACCAACAGATTGTGGTCAGAGTCCACATCTGCCCCTGGAAAGGTTACAATTCAAAACCTGGTTCCTAAATCTCTGTCTTACCATTATATAATCTATCTGATACCTTTTAGTACCTCCGGGATTCTTCCATGTATACAACCTTCTTTTATGATTCTTGAACCAAGTGTTAGCTATGATTAAGTTATGCTCTGTGCAAAATTCTACCAGATGGCTTCCTCTTTCATTTCTTAGCCCCAGTCTATATTCACCTACTATGTTTCCTTCTCTCCCTTTTCTTACACTCGAATTCCAGTCACCCATGACTATTAAATTTTCATCTCCCTTCACTATCTGAATAATTTCTTTTATCTCATCATACATTTCATCAATTTCTTCATCATCTGCAGAGCTAATTGGCATATAAACTTGTACTACTGTAGTAGGCGTGGTCTTCTTGTCTATCTTGGCCACAATAATGCGTTCACTATGCTGTTTGTAGTAGCTTACCCACACGCCTATTTTTTTATGCACTATTAAACCTACTCCTGCATAACCTTTATTTGATTTTGTATTTATAACTCTGTATTCACCTAACCAAAAGTCTTGTTCCTTCTGCCACCGAACTTCATTAATTCCCACTATATCTAACTTCAGCATATCCATTTCCCTTTTTAAATTTTCTAACCTACCTGCTCTATTAAGGGATTTGACAATCCACGCTCCGATCCGTAGAACGCAAGTTTTCCTTCTCCTGATAACAATATCTTAGGCGCACATTTGTTTAGGTAAGTCATACGATAAAATTATGCTACCAGTTGAGAGGTAAATTCATATGAATTACTTTATTAATTGTAAATTAGAATTAATTATAGCTGTGGCTTTAGCAGGCAATTAATAACAAACAGATTAAACGCGCCAGCAAGAGTAATGTAAATTGAGTATATTGTAATTGCTTTTAATTGCATAAAATCCATCTGTTTTGGTGTATAAGTAAATAACGTTATCTCGTAGTACGAACAGCGTTCAATAAGAAATGCAACACATTTTTCTAGGGTAATTTCGGTTGAAAAAATTTGGAATTTGTTGTTGGACATGGTGGGATATTCCCGCTTCAGCCCCTGTAGTTTCACGAAGTTCCGATACGTGGCGATGCTGTATGTAGCCTTCAAAATGGCCTCTGTAACGGAGATGCGTTTCAAGCAGAGAGCTGTTGTTGAGATTCTTTTGACGGAAAAACGGAGTATCGCAGATATTTATAGGCGCTTACAGAATGTCTATGGAGACCTGGCTGTGCACAAAAGCACAGCGAGTTGTTCGGTTAGGAGTTGTCTCATCATCACAACGAGGTAGAACAAACCTGTACGATCTCCCGCGTGACGGCCGGCACCACTCAGCCTCTGGCAACTGAAGAAACGACTTCAGCGTGTTCGTCGCCACAAAAATGCAAACGAACTTCTGATTCTCCATGACAAAGTAAGACCTCACACAAGTCTGCGCACCAGAAAGGAGATTAGAAAACCACATTCGACTGTTCTTCATCATCCAACTTACAGCCTAGATCTTGCACCTTCCGACTTCCATCTGTTTGGATCAATGAAGGATCTCTCTGCGGGAAGCGGTATGTGGACTATATGGAGGTTATTAATGCAGCAAGGCATTTGATCGAACATCGACCAGTAGAGTGGTACCGTGCAGGTATACAGGCCCTCCCAGTACGGTGGCGTAAGGCTGCCGCATGTACGGAGATTATATTAAAAAATAGGCTTTTATAGCCCAAAGAGTGAGGAATAATATGATGTATTGGAACGGTGAATAAACCCAACCCGCTTTCAGAAAAAATGTGTTTCTTTGAATATCCCTACTTCTTTAAATAACGGTCAGCAAGATGATCTTGTGTGGCGGGGGGAGGGGGGAGGAGAGGGGGGACTCCAGCTATGTTCTGATTGCACGTTTTTGTACACTGAATACTTTTTTCCTTACTGACGAATTACCCCAAAATATGATGTCATACGAAAGCACTCAATAAAAATATGTTTTATTATGAGACGTAGCCTTTTTGGTGTTAAAATTGTATGACGAGAGCTGTTATGCTCAACTTCTCACGTATCTAATTATTACTGTCTTGTATTTTTCTTATTAATGACTAACTTTGTATCCCCCTTATTTAGGTAATATAAATTCTGATGAAGACTCCCTTAGTTTAGGAGTCGAAACCATGGTCAATTCGACTATAAAACCCATTGCAACCAGTTGGCTGTCTTAACTATAAAAAAATATTAACAGGTTATTTCTCTATGGTCTAGGCATTGTCATACATTTTCTCCTCAATTCTCTGCAATTCTTTATGACTGTCCAATAATGATGCTTTCGTTGTTACAAAACCATCCTCATTAAACAGTCTTACTGTGCTGCTGGTTCTATGTGCTAAATAGTTTATGTATACTGATACGCGTGACGTCCGCCTGATGGTATAATGTACTATGTTCTATTAGTTAAATATTCCATAGCTAAGGACTTAAAATGTTCCAAATAAAAGTAATTAATCCCAATTACAGTGTTTTTTAGAATGCCTCAAATTCATTCTGTATGCTACACACAAAAGGACAATGACACTTAGGTGTTTCGGACCACATCATATGACTTTTTCCAGATTTATAGAAAGTATACCTACAGAAGATTCCATTCTACAGATGTGTATGACACCGCTCTCACATCTGTAATGGTAGTATATGACGACAATTAGCTTCTTCAACCACATCATTCTGGAGGCAGAAACGTTTCCATCAGCCATTTTCGCCAACATGGAACGAGATTTTGACTTTAGATATCGTTATCACTGGTTGACCTGGTGTTCTGACCGTTGTGTTTTAGACGAGATACAAGTCTGTGGTGGATAAGCACCATCGATTTACAATCTAACTATTGGCTGCATGTCTTCTTCGATATTTTACAGTGTTCTGATATGTGAACATGGTATTATCAGACTGGAAGCTAACATTTATAACTAGTGTTATTGACCTTACCCAGTCAATTAGTATTTACAATACATTCCATGCCATATGATACAATTTGCGAAAACTAGAGAATATTTGCTGTGTTGTGATCTGCAAAGCATCGACATGGGTCAAAAGAATATTACTTTCTTTATCTTGCAGCTAAAAGCCATCTGCAGAGTTTAAAACCGAAGGAATAAAGTGGGAAACTTGCCTGTAAGCTATGTTTAAATCTACAACACAGACTCTAACACTATTTTCAATTCAGTTGCCATATTACTAATTTTTGAAGAGTCCTTATATGCATATTCCCTGACTAAAGGACGTGTGAACTGTACCATTTCCCAGATGCATCCGGCATACTTGAAAGTAACTAGGAAGAAAGCTACATTCTCATACATATACATATATTCACTCATTACAATTTATGTCGCTTAAAAATACAATTCTGCCTGGGGTACAAGAGCACTTTCTGCTTGTGAGAAGGCTGAATGAAGTTCACCACACCACTACATCGATAGCATCAGCCACTTAGCACTAGCTCACACTGATGGGAGTCTGAAGCGACCAAAGAATGGATGTTTAATCTGTTCATTGTAGCTACCTAAGATGCAACAGCTTTACACACTACTTCCGGTCACTTCTTCCATAAATTTGTCTGTACCTGTAAATGTAACTACTAGATATCTGAGGTGGACGTGCTACAAGCCTTAGTATACAGGGTGAACTTGAACCCCACTCTTGTTCAGCCCATCTGGTGTTTGTTGCTACGTCTCGTAATTCGCTTTGAACATTTGCCGTTTGTTCCCTTAGCTATTCGTTATTGGTGGTGATCGACGCCTGTAAGTGTTCGTTGTTGGCGTCATGCGCGCCACTTATTGCTCGTTATTGCCGGTCATTTGTGCTCCTAAATTTCCAATTTTAACGTTGGACGCAAACGTTTGCGCGTTGTCCGCGACCATTAGCGCCTCACAAGCGCCATGAACTGCACCCAATCTGTCACACACGGCACCTGGTTCGTGACTATGCCGTTAGCGGATGCAGCAAGTGTGTTATCTGCACTTTGGGAACTCTGTGTTACACACTGTTTCACTGACAGGTGGTAGGGTTGTACACTTCGCGATTGTAATACTTCAGCACCAATGAAATCAAGTATGCAGAACGATACGTATGAATCACTAACTATGTGAGGCAGTTACAATGTTTACATTATTCTTCATGTTTTGCGACTTGTAAAGTGGAGCTTCTGCTGATGGCACGGTATCTTCAATTTCGTTGCGTCTCGAAGTGCTGCTCTTAGAGCGGCTACACGTGTCCATCCTTATATTTTTGGACAACTTGGTTGTGGAGAGAAGCAGTGATTAGTATGAGTAATCAATAATTCAAGACCAGTCTTAATAGAATTTATTATTGTTATAATGCCACCAACCGGTTTCAACCCGACGTAGGGGTCATCTTCTGGGCGTTTACACCATTGGTCGACTGCTGGTGGTGTCACTCCTATCTACATAACGGCCAGAGGCTATGTAGACAGAGTGACACCACCAGCAGTCGACCAATGGTGTAAACGCCCAGATGATCCCTACGTCGGGTTGAAACCGGTTGGTGGTATTATAAGAATAATAAATGCGATTGAGACTGTTCTTGAATTGTTGATCCATCCTTACAGGTGATGTCTGACTACTATTCGGAGACGCGCCTAGCACGAAAATTACTGCACATTACGCGTAGACTGAAACCGTATAACGCTAATAAAACGTCCCATACGCAAAACACAGTGAAGAAGTTCCTACACCTACGTAAAATGCTTCGCGAGCAAATTACGAAAGTTACAGGATCCTACTTATCGGAATAGAACTGACCCACAAACAAAAAGTTTAAATACGTGAATAGTACAAAAGAAACAAAGAGATGCACAACACAACACTGTTTTCACGCTGATGGGTACTAGAAACAGCGCAGAAGTTGTTCAAGTGCGGAGTAGGAAAAACTTTTGGTTAGTACATTTACACATCATACGGAAATTTTTCGTAGAAAATTCCTAGGAAGTGCGTACTCAAAGGTCAGGGGCGCCATATGAAGGATGCCTACGCGTGAAGGATCTGGTTGGGGATCGGTGCACGTGATGAAGGAGTCCATAAAAATGAGGTATCTGTTAACACGGACATCCAGTGACGCCTGTGGGTTGAGGATGACACGGCTGCCGGTCGGTAACCATTGGGCCTTCCGAGCCCTGTTCGGACGGAATTTAGTTTAGTTAACATGGAATCTGGGAAGGCGGTATCTGGATATACATGAAAAAAAAAACCTTTTACGTTTAAATGAACTGAGCTGCCGGATCTGCAGATTTATTATAGTTGAATAAATATTAAATATATAACTTGGCCATATTTCTCTGTTGTCCCATGGATAGAAGTAGGACGTAAAAATGAAAGTCTGCGAGGGAATGCTTAAGCACGTGCTCTGTTAAAAATACCAGGTTTATTGAAGACACAACTGAACAAACTAATAAACTAAACAACTAATAAATAGGTGATGGCTGAGTTCATAACACTCTTGCCTGAGTTACAAAATTACATTTACAACTGTGACTTGGAGACCACAGCACGATTTATCATTGATTATTAATTATAGAAGGGTCAGATGACTCTTTCAATGGCGACATTCACGCACGTATACACATATAACACGGATTCAGGACAAATTTAAGAATAAAGAAAAACTTCACCAGTGTGCACCTGGTTGGAAAACGGTCGTTGCCTTGTCTTGAGTGCTTGAAGCAAGTGAGCAAGAATTCGTCGATGAGAATAAAATGTTAATAATTGCACCGTAGAAGAAATTCTGAAACTAATTTGGAAGTTTCATCCCGAGAATCAGTAACTATGACATGTAACGTTTCTCACAATCCACGAACATGTGGTCATCACAAACAAAAATTCTGCATAAAATGAGTGTTAACACTGAGAATAGCTAAGCAAATTGGTTAGGGTGCTGTTACTGTGAGACATGATGTGCGAACTTAAGGCTCTCAGATCCGTACTTAACACCTGCTGCGACAATGAAGACACGCGGAAACTAGATTGCGAAATTAGCTAAGTTTCAGAAATCTGTTCAATTATAATATACCCGTGAGATCACCAACGAACTAAATCAGACTGAACTGAGAAGATACATCACGAGTCTACATATTTTAACAGAGGTAGAGTAGAACAATGGCTTGCATGCGTGCAAGTGCAACTGGTTATAATGTTCCGAAATTAACAAGAAAAGTTTCGTATGAGTGATGAGAGCAAGACGTTAGTTTTGACTGGAGCTGAAATCTACAAAAATAATATACCGAATTAACTATGAATAAGCACACACACACTCACACTCAGTCAGGTGTCGCCCGTCTCGTGTCTCTCGGAACACCGCTGAGCGAACTCTTTTGGAACCCACACGTCCTATTCCCCCGAAAGTGCCCAGGCAGCTCCATACCATGTGATGCCAAACCTGTACAATAACTTCGTCCAAGTCGAACAAAAACTTCTTTGCTGCGTGGTACGTCCTTTAGAGGGTTGGCGAGTCTGCCACAGTAACAGATTACTTTTACTCCCACAGATATAGATACTGAAATTTATCTTCCCCACGCTCATTCACGCTTTTCATTCATCAGGTGAGAGGACGAAAGGATACATATACTGACATATTATACAAAAATGTATTGAATATGCGTGTGAGGCTCCGATAATTGCCAAAAATCTTAATGGAATAAAGATAATATACATTGTGGCCACTATAGACACGCTCAGCTGCTCAGTCCTTTTTTTTATGTAGTTCACATTTTTCTCCCAGAATAGAGGTTCCAGAGGCGGGTACATTAAGTTAAATGTTAATCAAAATCATGAAGAGGCTCATGTAGAGACCTTTCAGTAGCAGTATCAATACTGTCGCTGGGGCTTGTGTCTTTTTCTTTTAATATGAGAAAATGATGTCAGTGGACACCATGATAGCAGGTGTTCTTAGTCAACGTCTTTTATGATACCAGGGAAGAAGAATCGTCACCACTGATTCATTACGAACAAGTTACGTAGACGATATTCCACCAGAACTACTGAGAGCCTTTTCCAGCCATGCCAAAACTCAAGAAGGACCCAAGCTCGACAATGACCAGAAAAATAGTGGAGCTCCTGAAGAACTCAGATCTACCAGAGGAAGTGAGGAACCGGCTGTATCCCAGAGAACACCTCGCCTATATGGACTGCCCAAGATACAACAAAGAAGGGTTGCCTCTACGGCGTATACTTGACACCATCAATCCGCATAACTACGGACTGATCAAACATCTGGCGACACTCCTAAAACCTCTTACGGAACTCTGTTAACGTCACGTGAGGAACTCTGCATATTTCTTAAGAATACTTAAGGATATGGAATTACAAAGAGATGACCTTCTAGTGAGCTTCGATGTTACTTCGCTTTTCACAGAAGTTTAGCTGCAAGACTCTTTGGCTCTGCTGAATCAACATTTCGAGCCTCAAATAGTGAAACTCTTTGAACATGCACTAACGACCACCTACTTTAAGTGCATTGGAGAAATTTATGGAGAGAAAGATGGAGTGGCCATGGGATCCCTCATGCTCCAGAGATCGCCGATCTACACATGGAACACACTTTCAGGAGGTGGCCCTCCAAACTGCTCGCCAAAACCCCTAGCACATATACCGCTATGTTGACAATACTTTCGTGCTTTGCGATTGTGACAAGCAGGCACTGTATGAGTTTCTCGACCACCTTAAGAGCATTCACGAAAACGTTGCCTTCACTGTGGAAATAGAGGAGAATGGCTGTCTCCCATCTCCGGATATACTAAGAAGGAAGAAGGCAGATGGTACATTAGGCCATTCAGTATACAGTAAGAAGATTCACACAGACATGCACCTGCATGTAACAAGCTGCCACCATCCAGTGCAGCGGCAAACAGTAGTGTCCACCTTCGTACACAGTGCGCACGTCTCCTGTGACAAAGAAACCTTCTTAGACAAACTGCAGCACCTGGAGGAGGTATTTCGCAAAATGGGGTACAGCGAAGCGCAGATTAGGAGGGCGTTGAAGACGAGACGGTCATGGAAAACCGGGAGGAGGACGAGGAAGACAAGAATTTCGCTTTTCTTCCGTATTTCGCTGTCAGCCACAATTAGGAGGCTTCTGGAAAAATAGAACTTAAAAACCGTCTTCTGACCACTGCCGAAGGGAAAGAGTGGCTTGGCTCTGTGAAAGACCCACTTAAACTCAACGTACCAGAAGTTTACAGCATCGCCTCCAAATGCGGTCAGTAGTACATTGGACAAACCCAACGATGTACTTCTAAACGCTACGAAGAACATATCACGCATGTACGGCTGGGACAGACGGATAAATCAGCGACAGCAGAACACTGCATCAAGGAAGACCACACATTTGACTTCGAGAACACCAAGGTGCTCTGCTGAACCGCCGGGTGTTGGCACATTGTCATACAAGAGTCCTTCGAAATTCGGGTTCACGAGAATCATGTAAATAGAGACGAAGGATACCACGGGAGTACGGTATGGAATCCAGCGATAGCGGCTATTCGTCTAGAGCGCGCTCACCACCGTCCTCTTCGCGAGGCAGGCCGTAATGCCCTGACAGACATGCGAACTGCGAGCCCGCTACCCCACCACCATGACTTAAACCCTCATCCCACCCGTCTGCCTTACTGTACCCAGCCTCCAGGAACCAGGTGGAGGGGGCACACGGCAGATAGAAATAGGACGCCATCCGTAAAATCTCAACACTTCGCCAGAAGATGATGAGTAGGTCACTCATCGAAACTTCGTAGTTTTATGATACTGCCACCCTGCTGGAAACCCGAAAACCTTTCATCAACTATATACGCATGGAATGTCATGACAAAACTCTTGCACCTGGTGTGTAAGATGTATGACACACTTGAAATACCCGCAGGCTGCGAGGTGAATAGAATAATTCCAATTACAAGGAAAACAGTTACTGATGGGTACGAAAATTACCGAACCAACAGTTTAGTAAGTCGTTGTTGCAAAATACTAACACGGGAAAACCCGGTAGAAGCCGACTTTGGGGAAAGATCAGTTTGGATTTTGGAGAAATGTAGGCACATGTGAGGCAATACTGACCCTACGACTTATCTTAGGAGATAGGTTAAGGAAAGGCAAATCTGACGGCATAACATTTGCAGCCGCGCTGGATTAACCGAGCGGTCTCAGGCGCTGCAGTCATGGACTGTGTGGCTGGTCCCGGCGGAGGTTCGAGTCCTCCCTCGGGCATGGGTGTGTGTGCTTGTCCTTAGGATAATTTAGGTTAAGTAGTGTGTAATCTTAGGGACGAATGAACTTATCAGTTCAGTCCCATAAGATTTCACACATATGAGAACATTTTTTTTAACATTTGCAGTCGTAGAGAAAACTTTTGACAATGTTGGCTGGAATACTCTATTTGAAATTCTGGAGGTAGCAGGGGTAAAGTACTAGGAGCGAAAGGCTATTTAACACTTGTACAGAAACCAGACGGCAGTTATTAGTGTCGAGAGGCATGAAAGGGAAGCAGTTATTGACAAGGGTGCAAGACAAGGTTGTAGCCTGTCACCTATGTTATTTAGTCTGTACATTGAGTAAGCAATACCGGGAAAAAAAGAAGGAGTACGTATTAAAGTTCAGGGAGAAGAAATAAAAACTATGGGGTTTGCCGAAGGGGATTTGTCACAGATAACAATGGACTTGGAAGAGCAGTTACACGGAACGGACATTGTCTCGAAAGGTGGATATAAGATGAACGTGAACAAAAGCAAAACAGGGAATGTATACGAATTCAATCAGGTGATGCTGAGGTAATAAGATTAGAAAATGAGACACTTGAAGTGGTTCATGAGTTTTGCTATTTGGGCAGCAAAATAACTGATGATGGACTAAGTATAGAGGAATGTAGAGTGGCTATGGAAAGAAAAGCATTGCTTAAGAAGAGAAACTTTTTAACATCGAATATAGACATAGGTGTAAGGAAGTCTTTTCTAAAAGTATTTGTATGGAATGTAGACATGTATGGAAGGTAAACATGGACGACAAGCAGTTTAGACAAAAAGAGGATAGAAGCTTTCGAAATGTGGTGCTACAGAAGAATGTTGAAGATTAGATAGGCAAAAAAAGGTAATTAATGAGTAGGTAATGAATATAATTTGGGTTACAAGATATTTCTGGCACAATGTGACCAAAAGAAGGGATCGGTTGATAGGGCACATTATGAGACATCAATGAATCTGGAATTTAGTATTGGAATGAAGTGTGAAGGGTAAGAACCGTAGAGTCAGACCTAGAGATGGATACACGAAGCATATTGAGAAGTATGTAGGCTGCAGTAGTTATTTGGGGATGAAGAGGCTCGTACAGGATAGAGTAGTATGTAGAGCTGCAGCAAACCAGTCTTCGGACTGAAGACATTTGATGAGGTGACAACAGAAGTACAGGTTAAATGTGCATAATACATCTCCTTAAGCTCTTATTTGTTTCACCGCATTAAAATGGGAGTCTACAATAAGTTTAAGTAGCTGACAAACACAAGAGAATTATTTTTTACGAGCAGAGAAAAAGTTTGCAAAATCGTCTCTCATTTTGACAGCTTCATTTAAAGTTGTGTTGAAGTCTCTTCCTGCCTGGTAAGTGCCTTATGTAGAACGCGCGACTTCTACAATATGTTGCTAATCGACATTCAGGGGTCCTTTTAGCTCAATGACAGTGTTTTTGGGAACAAATGTACATTTCACAATACTGTCAGCAAACTGTGGTGAAGTTCTGTTGGCTTCCAAAATATGCTCCACTTGGCGCTCAATAGTCCAGTCAATTACTTGCCGTGGTCTGGACAGCGTTTACTGAAAAACTCTTTCGCTGAATCCTGAACCCGTCGTCTATAAGATTTGATAAAATACCTCAACAATAGATATGCCTCATTTCCAATCAATAATAAAGGTAGTCCAACTCATGTGTTTCGTAGTAGTGAATCTGGCAGTATCTGAAGCTCCTCTTCTTCCATGAAGCAAAATACGCTAGAAGAATGAAATCTAGCACCATCACTTCCCTTCCTGTAACCACCAACAACTGCACACGCCCGACACCATATCAGAGCCTCCACCAGCTTGAACAGTCCCCTGCTGACATGCAGGGGCCATGGATTCATGAGAGTGTCTCCATACCCGTACACGTCAATCCGCTCGATACAATTTGAAACGAGACTCGTCCGACCAGACAACATGTTTCCGTCATCAACAGCCCATTGTCGGTGTTGATGGGCCCAGGCGAGGCGTAAAACTTTGTATCGGGCAATCATCAACGGTACACGAGTGGGCCACCGGCACCGAAAGCCCATATCGACGATGTTTCGTTGAATGGTTCGCACGCTTTGCACTTCTGTCACGTTGAACGATTCCCTCCAGTCGTCGTTGGTCCCGTTCTTGCAGGATCTTTTCCGGCCTTAGCGATGTCGGAGATTTGATGTTTTACCGGATTCCTGATATTCACGGTACACTCGTGAAATGGTCTTGCGGGAAAATCCCATCTTCAGCGCTACCTCGGAAGTGCTGGGTCCCATCGCTAGTGCGTCGACTATAACACCACGTTCAAACCCAATTAAATCTTGATAACCTGCCATTGTAGCAGCAGTACACGATCTAACAACTGCGCCCGACTCTTGTCTTATATAGGAGTTGCCGACCTCAGCGCCGTATTCCGCCTGTTTTCATATCTCTGTATTTGAATACACACGCCTATACCTGTTTCTTTAGCGCTTCATTGTACATCGACAAGTGCATTTGGAAAGTTCCGTATGTTCTGAAAATCATTTACAGTATTTAGAAGTCAACAGCAAAAGGCACTCTCGTGTGAAGTAGGTTCGTAAGGTAAAGTTCCGCGTTCTGGCCTTTCGGTTGTCGTCGAATTTCTTAAGCTTAGAACCGTTACTAATCGGTCGAGTAGCACCTCAGTTCGTCTCGCAAGGCTGAGTCCCTGGCAGTAGCAGGAATCGAACATGGGTCCTCGCAAGTCAGTCAGCCACGCTGACAACTCAGCTGCAGAGTAGGACTCTACTGTGGTGTGGCTGGAGGCAATCCCAAAACACTTTGGTGGTTGACTCCTCAATTCTTGCAATAGTTGTGAATCCTATGTCAGAGCCATGCCCCAAAAAAGTTCTTCTGAATTCCATGAATCTGTAACAATTCTCGATTTACAGTTTTCAACGACATTTAAAAATTACATTATTCCAGTGAAAAAATCCGTATTTACTTGTATATCGTGCTTACACTGTAACCACATGGCAACACACTCTTCTCTTTGTGTTCCATCATTTGCGAAAATCTCGTTTCGATATCTCAAATCGTTTATGAGATACAATGTGTTACGAATATTTTACTCTCGCTTTATTGTCTGCTCTTGCGAACGAAATGGAGTGCGCTATATACAGTTTATTTGCTGAGAATGCAGAGAATTATAAATCCCATCCCAAGTTTAAAGAGTAGTTCAATATTTTACCTCCATTTGGTAACATATGTTACTTCCATTTGGAGAGCGATTTATTTCCCTTCAGTTTTGGTAGAGACAAAGGACAGCTACACACTCAAAAATATAGACAATCAAGTGGTGCGGGTTCATCACAAGCAAACGAGCAAAAATTTTAAAGTTTCAAATGCACTGTGCAAATAGAATTCAGTAAGTAAGCACACAATATCTATAAATTCATTACTTGTCAAGTCAGCTGCTATCAGTGAAGGTCTGTGGCATAAATCTAGTCCAGTAATCGGAAGCATAACATAGACGGCAAGAGCAGCAGCTGTTACAGAGTGGGCAGCGAATGAGCTGCGACATGTGTCTCGATTGGCGAGACTTGTCCAATTGACCTTATTATACTGACAGAAATTTTAAAATGTTACCCTGTAAAGCACCAGTCTGGTATTCGATAAACACTGAGGAGATGTTCATCACATAACGGGTATTAAAAGTTTAAACTTTGATTCCATTCAGAACTTATGTCCATCGGAAACATCGGTCTGAACTGTGTTCTCCACAACCACGAACACATTCTTTTATTCTTCGTTGTATGGAAGCAATTAGTCACCGAATGTCATCTTTAGGTTTTTTTTTGTCATGCATGCTGTGACAGTTGATGAATATTGCTGGGTGAAACCTGGTATGAAAGGATAGCTATTCGTATCATACACAAGGCAGTGAGTGAAAAGTCAGGGTAATGGGTACGCCATTCTAAGTATCTGTGGTGTGAACTGCAGTTTGTGGTCTTATACTATCCTTCTAGCATCAGCCGCTTGGTGCCTTGTCATGAAAGGCTTGAAATCTAGGTTTAACATTCTTGTCACATGCTGCCAAGCATTCAGCCTCCCTTCTACAATTGCCAAATCAGTACTATTGTCGAATCGAAATGCTCCCCACAGCATTATTCCAGGAGTTGAAGAGCTATGGGCATCGACAACGGCTGCTTCCTGTGCTCTTTGTCCAGACAGTCTATGGACACGATGGCGTCGATGTCATCTACACAAAAAGAAGCGAGACTCATAACTGAACATCACAGAATGCCACTCAGTGTCCCTGTTGACTCTGGCTCTACTCCGTACAAGTATCTGTTGTCTGAGTTATGGGGTCAGCGGTAAATGACCCTCGGGAACTCGACATTGGAACTCAGTTTCGTGTAATCTCTTTCCAACTATTCGCGCTGGCAAGCTGCCTACAAACTCTGACCCGGTTTCAGTTGTTGTGATCCGTCTACTTGTCAGCGACAATCACACAGTTCTATGATCTCGTAGAGTAGTCCTTTTAGAAGAACCCGCTACTACTCTTTTGATCAGACTGGTGTCCTCAGTCCATCTTGTCACCTCACGCTCTGTTCTCATTGCACTACAGTCAGCTATCTGTCCGATCTGTCGGTATGTTGCTCCCATGCCCCAAAGATTTGTCAATGATTTCTCACATCATGGAATATGACGATAAGCCGAACTTTCATGTCATCTGGGCGGGCTGTGTTGCGGTCTCCGCATGAAAATTGCAAGCAACATTCGACACACCCAGTAACCATTCCTCAGTTATAGAAATGGCTTTTTCCTGTACTAAAATGAAGTTTCAATAAAAATATCCACGAAGCTTTGAAATACTGTACTTTCAGTTTGGTAGGGTTCGCTGCAGGTGTTCATGGTGTAAAACTTACCATTTGTCCACGTCTGAGCCCATATTTTCGCAGCATGATGTCAGTTTTAAAGCCTTCAAACTAATTCATATCAGGTCATAAGACTCAATCTCACCATATGATGATGTCTGAAGAGTTGTCATGGAGCGACGCATCCGTTGTCTCGATAGAGACCTCTCGTCAGTTCCGATGCTGTAGTCCACATAACACACTGGATGCTTGGTAATGCCACAAGATTACTATTGGTTCTTCATTAAAACATTGCTACACCAAGACATATGCTATAATGTTCTGTTGCACGTAAGCCACCCATTTCAAACTGATTTACATCCTTTGTACGAGTTACCTACAAAAGATCAGAATATTTGCTGGAATCGGCTAAGCCGCCTGTTGTGGCCGGGCGGTTCTAGGCACTTCAGTCTGGAACCGCGCGACCGCTACGGTCGCAGGTTCGAATACTGCCTCGGGCATGGATGTGTGTGACGTCCTTAGGTTTGTTAGGTTTAAGTAGTTCAAGGGGACTGATGACCTCAGATTTAAGACCCATAGTGCTCAGAGCCATTTGAACCATTTGAATCGGCTCTAGTTAACAATCGAATTTTCACGTTCTCCTATATAAAACCAAATTTATATCCTTTCATTTCATACTGCGATCTTATTTTATTTTATGAAATATTGCAATGATGTCTCTCCCGTTCTTGCAACAGATGTGTGAATCTAAAATTGATAGGAAGAAGTATGACACAAATTTTATTAAGATGTAACGGATTGATCAATGAGAGCATATTTGAGTTTAATAAATATACGTCAAAGTCACATCGACATGTAAATCTCTCCAAAAACGACTTCTGTCTGCAGAAGTTCCATCCATTCCCTACACTACAGTATTGATTGCGTCTCCCGATCTCTTAGTACAGACATTTCTCTTTTATTCGATACTGCAGACCATTAAACGATGGAAACCTCTTTTATGTGCTGTGAAATACATTAGGAGTGATAAATTGAGATTCTAAGGAAAAGAAGCTTTCAGAGATGGCAAGTCAGGTTCTGCATTATTCATTCCGCAAAGCTTAACACGCTATTGAGGAATAAGCATGGCTTTAAACGTTTCTTCGTCTCTGAAGCAGCTCAACCTGATTCGACAGCATCAAGATTGCAGACAACAGTAGCGGTATTGTTAGATGGTTTTCGTATCACCTACACAACACTGAAACAGTTCTAGATTTTTTTGTCGACGAACACGCAGAGTGTGGAAACGAGAATCGGTATTGTCTCCCTTCGCTGAGTACATCACTCGGGTTTTGAGATACAAAAGTGTGTCGATATTAGAGGATGGAAAACATGTTTCTTCATTTACCCCTACAAAAGTAAGAGGGACTACTGGTACGTCTTTTTGACTGAGTTTTCATGTCTTCCAGGACCAAAGTAGCGTTAATGTTGACTTCATTTAGAAAATTACTACATCGTTTTGCTTCGCTGGAGCTAATTCAGTCACCTGAATGTAGAAGTTACTCAGGCCAGGCTCCTCATTTAGTATCAAAATGGCCAGATAGCTTTGTCCTGTAACAATATTTCCCTCGAAAATTATATTACCATAAAACTTTGTATGAGAAATTACATAAGTGATATGTTTTTCGAGAAAGTTAGCTAAAGCACCACACTTGTCTCAGGATACAGTTTGCACATTGCGCTCATCCAAATTCAACTGTTTCTACGAAATAATTAGAAAATACATCTTTCCGTGCAGATAAGTGACGATAGAACTGACTGAAGTTGTCTAACAGCAAAACGTTGGTTTCAAATCCGAATCTGACAACACGAATTAAAGTGGCCGTTATTTTTCCTGAATCATTGCGGAAAAAGCTGTAACATTTCCTTCAAGAAAATGGCAGCAAGTTCCTTTCATTGTAGCTACTAGTCAAAGTTCGAGACTGCATTTGGATGCAAGTTGTTCATTCTGCTAGAAGCTCGTTAGTAGCTGTTTTCGTCGTAACCATTCTTCCTTGACACTCATTTAACGAGGGTCAGCGGAAAACTTCTGTGGGTAATAGAAGCTCAATACTAGCGATCTGTTGTCCACTAACTGACATCTCAGTTGTAGTGCTAAAGAAAAGTTATGTTTTTTATTCATGAAGAGAAATAGAGCTAACACCTGCTTTAGGGTAATTAAAAGTTTTCTGTTGAATTCTTATGAGTTCCCTCATTGATAAGTAAATGAGTATCGATTCAAAACTTTCCACGTACATACAAACAGTTCACAAATTTTAACTAATTATACTTTCACCTATTAAAACGAAAGGTTACGTAGCCTCCTTAGTTGAACACAATGAATCGAAAGTAACTGGCTGCCAACTTCAGAAAAATATTTTCTCGCCATAAAACGAATAGATTTTAACTTCAATTCCACTTTCTACGGAGTATGTCATGCTGGCGGCACAGTTAGGCCAGTAAATCTAGATCCACAAAAGGGGAAGCTTTCGAAAAACTTGTGGAGCTCTAGGAAATGTTTCAACAATCAAGCGTGCCTCATTTATGAACAGTCTGAATTTATTCCGATTTCCGAGAGGAGCTTCCGCCACCAGATTGACAGAACATCGAAATTTTCAGACTTTTTCAACTTTTCCTACTATTTCTCAGGAACTAAGCTTTCAGTCCAAAAGGATACATGCACATAAAACATAGAAAACTACATTCTGAATCGATCAAGTACTAATACGTTTCAATTCAATGAAGGAGTACTGTACAAACGCTAAACTAATACAAATATAACACAGTAAGAATACAAACTGCAATGAATGCCTTTCTTTGTTCAAAACCAAGTATTATAGCTTACTGCAACACGGCATTGTAACTTACGAATGTCATCAAAAATAGAGTGAAGGAAGCTATTCCTCTATGAATATGTACCTGTATAGCTGTGTTCCACTATCCATCTGTTTCGACCCGTTGCTCCTCCATTATACTGCCAGTGCATCTGTTGCATTCTCATGAGACCATGATCGGTCTGAGCATCTTCTCCTTCGTTCACCACTACCTTTGTGTGAAGTCATGCCATTTATGCTTACAAAATATGGCTGAATTCAGAACCAAACCTACCACTCCAGAATATGATCAGTTTGTGACGAAGGATAGTTTATGGTCAGGAAAACAAGGGGCAGGCATTTGGTCAGAAATGACTGTAGAACAGACAATGCTGTGATAAGTGAATAGTTCTGGGGGCTTAGAACACGGCAGAGGATTGATTGCTTGCTTCTACGCTACAGTTGTTGACGTCCTAGACCAAGCCTAAAAATTTTGTGGAGAGTCGTTTGAAACTAGTGAGCAGCAGGTTGTAACATCGAAAATGCAGGATGCATGGCACTTGCTAACGATATATAACTTTTTCCTGAATTGCATGTAAATATTTGTAATGTAAATGATTACTTTTAATAATTAAGGACATTGATTCACTGTATGTGTACATTTAGGCAGAAGTCTGTTGACGTTTCATTGTATTTAACTGTAGTTTACTGTGAAACTTATAAGCTCTGGAAAAAAGCCAAAGGAATTGTTATTTGCATCGACTAGCAACGATAATAGCAGTGCTTGTGCGTTGTAAAATCTTTGGGTAGGTAGTTGTTGCGCATTGCGCGTAGAGGGGGAGACGTAGTGCCCGGAAGTGTGGTGTTAACGCTCTCGCAGTAGAGAGTACCATTTTCGGCGGCATCATGTACGCGCTCCGGCCATATGCCTAGAACAGGAGTACGGACAGTGGACGGGCGGAAGAGGCTGTATTAATTACGATTGCCCGTTCCTATAATTAGCCGTGACTCCACAATATGCTGCCGTCGTCAACAACAGCAGCAGTTCCAGCAGCACAGTTTCGTCGTCGGCTCCGAGTTTCGTCGTATGCACAGCACTGAAGTAAGACTGTTCGTTGGTAGAAAGTATTAACGGCTAACCCAACAGCACAACTGAATGTGATTCGATTGATAAGATTTATTTAAATAATAATCAGTTAGACTCAGGGTGATTGTGTCCTCATTGCCCCAGACATTGTTACCAAGCAGGATACTTGTTCCTTTTTTTCCCCTAATATGCTAACTGAGTGTCATAAGAAACAAATTAAATAGTTACAGCCAGTTTATTAATGAATAATTTCTCTCTTAAGAATTTTAGCCTCACTCTACTTTCAATTAACTGTTGTACAACAGAGGCTTCAGTATATGACTAAAGTAAAGGAATTTCATTTTTCAAGTTTGAGAATCAGTCACTGGAAAAATCCAAATCTAAAGAAATGTACAAATTAAGAGTACGGAAGTTTTATTTATTTTATATATAGCTTGCATCACATGGCTGTTTGGTTTGGTACATATTCTAGTATTTAATTCTGTTCAAGTCAGTAAAAAAGGTTCAGTTGTTCAGACAATAATATGAAATCCAATTTGCAAAATAAGTAAAAGCAAAAGCAAAATGTGCTTGCTTTTTATCTAAATTTCTTTGATGACGTTATGCTGAGGTCACTGAAAGTCATTGTTCACGTAACGAAGTTCAGTACTAACATACAGTTTAATTGCATATTTTCAAATCATTACTCCATTGCCCTTTTCAAAATTTAATGCCAAACATAACATAAGAGTGACTTCTCAGTTTCCTCTATCATTACATACTCACTTAAAATAAGTGGTGGTGGTGGTGGTGGTTAGTGTTTAACGTCCCGTCGACAACGAGGTCATTAGAGACGGAGCGCAAGCTCGGGTTGGGGAAGGATTGGGAAGAAAATCGGCCGAGTCCTTTCAAAGGAACCATCCCGGAATTTGCCTGAAACGATTTTAGGGAAATCACGGAAAACCTAAATCAGGATGGCCGGAGACGGGATTGAACCGTCGTCCTCCCGAATGCGAGTCCAGTGTGCTAACCACTGCGCCACTTCGCTCGGTTTAAAGTAAGTGTCAAAAAATCGTGGAAACCTTTAGATTTAGATGTAAATAGCTCTAGTGGGCTGGCGACCGTTAATTACTTCCTTTTCCGTTCATTAGTGTAACTTGTGGATTCATGATCGGTGGTACCCCTTTCTGTCCAGTGTTGTTCGTGAGCGAATGCACAAAATAACTTTCATTTTCCAAATTGTAGCCCTGTTCGGTTTAATTACTTTTATTTTTAGTAGACTTTCCATCAGAAGCGTTGGTTGTACACTTTCCTGCTACTTATCTGTATCATTTCTTGGGGAAAGATAGCCTTATACAATCAGAAAAAAATCCATTAGGGATACACGCGATCGATGGTCATATTTTATATTGCAAGCAGGATAGGCCGATTAGTAAGACGGAGGTTACAAGGTGGAAACTAGAACATCAAGAACAGAAAGAAATATTTTAAATACCAGGAAGTTGTATGGCTGTTTTCATTCCATGATCATTTTTCTGATGTTGAATCTGTAAAGTCCCTTTGTTCTGGGATAGCAGGTAATGTGGAGGAAGGCATTCATTACAATTTGTAGGCGTACTGTGTTATTTTACCTTTTTGTTGTGCTACTGTTCGGCCTGGAATAGAGAACGGGTTTTTGGTCCGACTGAGCAAAACGACGTCATAAGGAGGGCAATGCAGGACCCCTCAGTAACTAGGCACCCTGACGTAGGAACATGTAGTTATGAAGCTGGCACTGCAGAAGTTATACACATTGCAACGCCGACAGGGCTTCTGGAGGCGATGGCATGACACGAAATTTATGGCAAATGACGTCATGATCACACAAAGCTAACGGCCGGCATCTCAGCCCTATTATAACATAGCAGGCAGGATAGCTGAGGCTTCAGAAACACTAACTCACCTGGATTGCGTCCGCACCCGGTGGTTGAGTGGTCAGAATGTCAATCCTAAAGGCCCGGGCTCGATTCCCGGCTGGCTCGGAAATTTTCTCCGCTCAGGGACTGGGTGTTGTGTTGTCTTAATCATTATCATTTCATCCCCATCGACGCGCAAGTCGCCGAAGTGGCGTCAAATCGAAAGACTTGCACCCGGTGAACGGTCTATCCGACGGGAGGCCCTAGTCACACTACATTTACATGTTACGTGGCTTGCATATACACCACCTAATGCAGACTGTCGGTGTCAGTTATGCAGTCATCGTCAGCCACTAGTCACGAGGAGTTGTCCACACCTATCCGCTGTCTGGGATAACCCAGCACGCTGCTGCTGACAAACTCTGTCGACTGTAGTTGTAGGCCGCTGCCTATGCTGAGTCAGAATGCAGCCGACATGGTGCCTTTCCATCGGGGGGCCACCCACTGGGTGACTATCAGCTACTACTTGTCACTCTTCTGACGGACCGGGCTTCGAGACTGGGCCATCTAGCTGCCCAGAAGCTTCCATCTGAGTGGGCACATACTGTTGCCTTTCACCATCTTCCACTGCAGGCACGCACCACCATCACCATCCGTGCTGGGGGCCGCAGTTTGATCCCACCTAGTCTAGTACACCTCATGCTGAGCAACAGAGCTAGGCCAACTACGGCAACCCATGCGTTGTCTGTCTGTCACGCACCACCAGTTGCACCCACTACTGAGTCAGAGTTATTACTGACTGTCACCACCGCCTGAGGGACCACGTAGCACACCATCCTCCCGACGGGTCACTGCTGACACCGGTAGGTTTCGCTGGCTGTGGCCGCCTATGTTACTGGGGGCTGTTGGCCGCCTTTCCAGCCTGGTCCTCATTGCTAAAGTTGTTATGAAAGAAAGCATTTATTCAATAATTATTGTTTCCGTCGCGGCTCATCACCAGACACCTGACACAACAGCACTACAGCGCCGTCCGGGGCAGCAAACTGAAGGCATCCTGATCTATCACAGCCAACCTCACCACCAACCGTAGCGGTCACTCAACGCTGCACCGAGCGAGGTGGCGCAGTGGTTAGCACACTGGACTCGCATTCGGGAAGACGACGGTTCAATGCCGTCTCCTGCCATCCTGATTTAGGTTTTCCGTAATTTTCCTAAATCGCTTCAGGCAAATGCCGGGATGGTTCCTTTGAAAGGGCACGGCCGATTTCCTTCCCAATCCATCCCTAACCCGAGCTCGCGCTCCGTCTCTAATGACCTCGTTGTCGACGGGACGTTAAACACTAACCGCCACCACCACTCAACGCTGCATTTTTCTTGGTACGCATCTCTTCATCGAATTTAAACGTATCGGGTGTTAAACGACTGAATATACGATGTTTTGTGTCGTATCATTGTCATTGTAGGCTTGTACCATCAGAAGAAAGGAGAGGATATTGTTCGGTGGCCGGTATCCCCTTTCTATAACAAAGCTGCAAGCGTATATTAACAGGATTCTTTATTTATAAGAATAAGAAAGTAACTTAAGCTAGTTGTTGTAGTACAAGCTATTACTTAACAGTCCACATTAGCCTCACTGCTGGTGAAGTACAAGTGCGCTATGTACATTACACTGGTCTCTAGGTACTGACTGGCTCTGAGCTAGAGGTTGAGGTAACAGAGACTGAGACGCCCACTGGGCTGCGACTGATGACTCGACTCGTTGGCTCACTGGATGACTGACTGTGTCTGCTACTGACTTGGGCCTCTGGTTCGCGGTGGCGATCTAAATATTGGTGGTCGAGAGGGCACTGGTGGAGCGTTTCCTGCGAGTTTGTCTTTGGCCTCTCTTCTGATAGGTTCACTTGCTCCGGTGCCTACTACCGACCTTCTCGCAGCCTGCTTGCCGATCGGTGTGCTTGCGCCAGCTTGCGCCATAACAAGATGATCTATATTTTTTGAACTGATATACTGTAAAAGTTTAAATTTTTGTATAACTAGAGGAAGACTGGAAAAAGTGCGAAAATATCAATATTCGTATCAACGTGACTGCAAAAATTCCACTCATAAATCAGTGCAAACTTAGACTGTTCGTACAAGTGGAACTCCTAAATGTGAAGACCAGTGTTCAAATGGTTCAAATGGCTCTGAGCACTATGGGACTTAACATCTGAGGTCATCAGTCCCCTAGAACTGAGAACTACTTAAACCTAACTATCCAAAGGACATCACACACATCCATGCCCGAGGCAGGATTCGAACCTGCAACCGTAGTAGTCGCGCGGTTCCGGACTGAGACGCCTAGAACCGCTCGGCCACCGCGGCCGGCGTAGACCAGTGTCGTGGACTCTATCAATAACTAGTAGCATTCCAATTTTACTAGCATATCAATAAAACATGGTAAGTTCTTCATTTATGGGGGCAGCTAACTCAAATTAGTTCAGTGTTCCATAACGGTTTTACACACGAAATGCCACTTAACGTGTTCTTTACTATGTGATTAAACAGTCCTTTCCGAGGTACTGCACACTTATATCACTCGGTAAATTTTTACCATTTTATTCTTGATACGCAGCTTAAGAACACCACCGACGTAGGTTCTCTCACTGCTTAACTGCTATGACTGTACAGCGGAGACTGAGAAGGCCGTCTGGAACGCTCCTATAGGAGTACCTGAACGCAGACTGCATATAGAACACCTTCCTGAAGCTTGGTGCGAACCCAGACCATAGCTGCAAAATACCTCTACCGCTTCATTTAATCGCTTATGGCTTTCTGATACTGGTTTTTGTTATAGTGACCTATTTTATTTACGATACAAGATAAACTTATATTGAACCTGAAAAATCATATCCCATAATTTAGTAAACATCTTCATAAAAAAGTAACATTGGCCTTAAAACATAGCCCTAGATTGCCAACACAATGTATTTAAAATTAACTGAAAACAAATCAACTCCGCAATCTGACCCAGAATACCATGCGATGCTGATAGGCCGCCGCGTCATCGTCATTGATATGGCATCATTTTTATACGGTATGGAGGAGCCAATTGTCAGCTTTCTAGACTTTTAGTCGCAGCTTTTCTTTCAAGAAACTCCTCAGTTTGTCTCACGAAGCTATGTTCTCTCCTTCCCAGTCCTCTCAACGAGGAAAATTCCCTGGAAGTACTAGGAATCTAACATGGGTCTTCCACATTCCATTCAAGTATAGTGGTTTAACTGTTGCGCAAGTTGACCACACAGCAAAATAGTTCAGATATACTGATAAAATTTGGTACAATTTTCTTAGTTATTTAATTGGAATGATGGCGAAATTTCTGAATAGTTTCCAAGTTCTCACAAGCAGTAATCAGCATTGTTTTAATGTAGTATAGTTGAAAATTATATTTCCCTCA
Organism: Schistocerca gregaria; assembly: GCF_023897955.1. NCBI lineage: Eukaryota > Metazoa > Arthropoda > Insecta > Orthoptera > Acrididae > Schistocerca > Schistocerca gregaria. The sequence goes on along the minus strand of NC_064931.1, from coordinate 625,427,953 downwards.
ACACACAAAATAATGAAAACATTCCAAAATGGCCTTTCGAACGATGTTTTCATGTTAAAACTCACGTATCCTGCAACTTTCAAATTTGCAGCTATTGTTTGCAGTGGCCCTAAATTTTACGAAAAAAATGAAATATCCCGAAAAGTAGTCTTAAAAATTAAGAAAAATACTTGATATTATTGTCTTCACATAGATAGCATAGTATGTCTTAACAAATTTAAAGCCGCCACTCACGAAAGATTCAGTTGGCCAAATGACCTTGCACCAAGGCGGGAAACTCACATGGGCTGATGTGACTCAGCTTACACGACTGATTATTCAACATGTCCAGAATACGTCGCGACGAGTAACCGAGCCAATGTTAGCCTTATCTTGTTTCCGTGTGTGAGGGATCCAAAGCGGCAGTCCATCTGAGATTCCGGAGAGTCCACTAGGTTTAGCCCAGTGCGAGACCGCTAATAAATGTAATTGTCGTGTGACTAGGGCCTCCCGTCGGGTGGACCATTCGCCGGGTGCAAGTCTTTTGATTTGACGCCACATCGGCGACTTGCGCGTCGATGGGGATGAGATGGTCAAGAGTAGGACAACACAACACCCAGTCCCTGACCGGAGAAAATCTCCGACCCAGCCGGGAATCGAACCCGGGCGCTTAGGATAGACATTCTGTCGCGCTGACCACCCAGCTATCAGGGGCGGACAGCGAGACCGCTTCGCAAATTAGATAGTTCATGTGTGCCAGTCTTGAATAATGATGTCCTGTGAAAGCATAACCTTTCCTTTTGTTTTGGAAGTTTCATTTTAGGTAATGTTCATTGATAATTTTTAGGGGCTTTTCGGATTGAAGGGAATAGTAAGACAACTCATGTTTAGCAAGGAGGCAATTTCATTTTTGTTGTTGTGTATTATTTGTGTTAAGGTTCACAGTTCATTGTGGATGGTTATTTTTTGGTCATTCATTCCCCTAATTTCATCTTCACGTGATTTTGGTCTCTTGGGTGTGTTCATTATAGTTTTTATCATGCTTATACATGATGTCACAGGAGAAATGGTGAATATTCAGGGATATTACAGAGACGATAATTTGAAACAAAGAACTTAATACGAACGTTTGGCTTATTCCGAATGGTTTCCGAGATAGAACTCATTTAAAGTAGACTGTTATTTATTTTCTGTATCGTTCAGTACATTGTAAGATTTACACATGTTCAACAGTCAGTAAAAATAGCAGTATGCGTTTTACAAAGTGTCAACTGACAAATACGTATGTTTACGACATTCACCTGTAAGTATTATCATCCACGTCACATTACAGCTTTTGGCAGCACACAATAAATGTTCGAATTTCCCGTCGTCAAATTCAGCGCATTTGTGTACTCTTGGGAGAACATGTGCTGCTTGTTTCATTGCCTGCACACGTTTCCTACTGAGGTTAGCAGCGTCCACGATGCGACCAAACAGTTCATCTCGATTATTCACCTTTCTTTTTACGCTTCATACTTCATCCAACCTCATAAACAAAAATCTGACAATCTTGATGGCAAGTTAACTCTACTACCACAACCAATCCAGCGATTAAGGTAAGTACGGTTGAGACGTTTCCTCACAGGTTAAGTAAAATGTGGAAGCGCTCCGTCATACTGAAAGTGCATTGTAGTTCGCGTATCCAAAAGAAGTCCCCAAGATGGTCAACGAACCAATTTTCCAAAAAATACAGGTAATTCTGCCCCGTCATTCGCTTTTCTGAAATGGCTGGACCCATACCGCACCAAACATTGATCGAAAAACGAACTTGGAAACTGATTTCCACTATACTGTGTGGATTTACATGTGATTCCATTCCGTGCAAACCTGGCTTCATCAGTGAATAGTGTTAGTGGGAGCAACTGACAACTGCCATTTAACCAGTGACAAAATTATAGTCATGTGGCATAGCCGCCAACCTGAAGGCTGTAGACATTTTGTATGTGAAACGTGTACAAGTATTCGTCATGTAATGTTCGCTGTACACATGTTCGTGACACATTGATATGTGCAGAAGGTAGTCTGTGACGATAGTAAGACTACGATACACTATTTCAACAATGTGTTGCTGTTCCTGCACAGGTTATTGAACTATACGTTCAGAAAAAAATAGGAATTTGGAAGAATAGCTGTTTCACACAATACGCCAAAAATCTGATAAACACTCTACGAATAGGAATTCGACGTGTCAGAAACTGCTGACGGTATTCTTCGACATTAGCAGGAGCAGTGGTGTCGCAGAAGCCTTAGACATACTCCATGTCTGTATCTTCTTCATTAGTTTAGATGTTTGGCATTTTAGCCAGCGTATCTACAAACAGTTAACCGATGCTTTGATACACTCTCAGTCCCTCGCACTATGTCATTCACAACAGACTATGGACATCAGCGTGTTCCACGGGCTAGTTTAATGGCAGAAAGACATCCTGAGCAAAGAGGCTGAAAGCAACGAGGTAGGCTGAACTAGAATAAAATGTCAGAGAGGCTGGGTGGTTAAGACACACAAGAATGCGTCACTAACCCAAAAACAAATTTATTAGGAGAATCAAATGAAAACGAGACATTGAATAGAAAGTAACTATATTGTTTATTATTTCAAAGATAATCGCCACAAGTCTTAATACAGTTACCCTGCTGTGAGACAAAGCGGTCTTTGCCTTCAGGGAAAAATGGTTCAAATGGTTCTGATCACTATGGGACTCAACATCTGAGGTCATTATTCCCCTAGAACTTAGAACTACTTAAACCTAACTAACCTAAGGACATCACACACATCCATGCCCGAGGCAGGATTCGAACCTGCGACCGTAGGGATCGCGCGGTTCCAGACAGTAGCGTGTAGAACCGCTCGGTCACACCTGCCGGCTCAGGGAAAAATGTTTACGGTTGCATGCAGAAGCATGACTGCACGCCGGCATGCACCTCTTCGTCCGAAGCAGGTCTCAAAAAATATTGAAATCGTATGGGGAGAAACCGGGACTGTATGGAGAATATGTAAGGGCTAGCCAGCGGAACTTCTGCAGTGTAGTCCAAACAAATTTGGCAACTTGAAACTTGTGGTGGGAAGGGGGGGGGGGGAATTTTGCAACAGAAATTATGCCGTCTGTCAACATTCCTGGTATTTGGACTTAATGCAGTTTTTGCAAATTGTCCACGTATCGCTGTGCGTTAGTTGTGACACTATGTTCCAGGAAGTAAATGAGCAGCAGGCCCTTGCAGTCAACGAGAAAGGTCATAATGACTTTACTGGACGGCTTTGGATTTTATGTTGAGGGTAAATCGATGTGCTTCCTATGTTGGTACTTGGACACTTTGCTACAGTTGAAGCGCGTCATCGGGTTAAAGTGCCCAGGAATATTGACGGCATCATTCTGTTGCAGAATAATCCCCGCCCACACTGTACCAAGGTTGTTTTGACTAAGATCCAGAAGTTTCAGTGGGAAGCTTTTACATATCCTCCATACAGCCCCGATCTCTTCCCATGCAGTTTCCATATTTCTGGAGCACAGAAGAAAGACACTGACGTCGCCGATTTGCTTCGGACGAAGAAGTGCACGTCTGGGTACGATCATGGTTCCATAGGCAACAGCAAACATTTTTCCATGAATGCATTGTGCTTCTTGCTTCACACTGGGATAAATGTATTAACAATTGTGACGATAACTTTTGAAATAATAAACAATTCACAGAATTTACATGTCTCGATACCCATTATACATTAAATGTGGTCTATCTCGGAAACCTCTCTGCGTAGGCATATGTCAATATGAATTTTTAGTTTCAAATGAGCGTTCCTATCATATTCCTCAATATTGACCATTCCTCCTGGGACACCTTGTATAAACTGCTAGTTTATGTGTTGTAGGATGGAAGGGGCATTCGTGAAGCAGACAGAACGATTCCCATGAAATATTGTAAAATTCCCTTGATTGGAAGAACGTCCTAAACATGGTTACCACTTTTCAAGACAAGTAGTAAAAGTGAACTCATTCAATTAAAAAGTAAAAGTGGACTTCTCTCGCAGTACCACTAGACAGGTTAAATGGAAGCACCACGTGTCTTCAAGATCATAGGTTCAGACCGTCCGAGGTTTTAGAGAAATAGAACTGCAATGTTCATGGTACTATACATAAAATGATGTGTGTCCTATGATTAAATATACAACGAAAATTGTCAACAGAAACTCATGTTTAGAGGCTCTAGAAATATATAGACAACAGAACCTATAATCCCCAGACGTGAATAATAAACAAACGGACACTGAATACAATACATTATTTCCTATATTCAGCACTGAATGTCTCCTCGTAACATACCCCCTCGATTATAAATGGCACTAATGATTTTTTTTCACAGTCGCACATCCATCACCCACCGTCCACACTACCCCCCCCCCCCCCCAAACCACAAACTCTCTTTATTTAAAATCGATAAGTTGTACCACCATACTTCTTTCGGTCACTACCTGACAAAAACGGAAATCGATGTAAATTTAAACACAATCTATAGTCGCTGGATATTGATCTCCGACTCGAGCCGTGTTGTAAATGAATAAGTTAATTAAACATCGTGAACTAGAATTCGTTCGCTCAAAGTAGCAGTCACAGCTCCCTCACAAAGGAGTAATGTCTGTTACTGACAATAACATTCTATATATTATTGGTGATGTTTTACTTTAACTCTTGTTTTCAGAGTCTTGAACCATTTCATAATAATCAGTCAATAACTATTTCTCCTCACACAGATCAACAGCTTTGAAATGACCGCAAGTATAAACAGACGATGCCTTCGAAAAAATAGCCAAACGAATGAAAGACTCTGTCGCCATCCTCATATCAAGTGTGGGAAAGGTGCAAAAAATTTCTGTTGCTGGTGACCTCTCTGGTCCGTTACTGTCATAAAATAATAAGCGATGCTGTTTTCTTGGCAGAGACGCAGAACTTGAATTATCCTCTAGGGTAGGTATTGAGCAGACAAATGCTGATGCGTCAGTCAGACGTAAGGAAACAGATATGGCATTATTTTACACATCTGTCAATTTAGTTGCTAATAATTATGAGTAGGAAAATCGCGAAAATAAACATATTTCATACATGTTGTCTTTTCTTGCCAAAATTTACTTGTGAATTGTATTATTTCTATCAGTATTGTAATGCTAGACTACTGTTAACAGGCCGACCGAAGCGGCCGAGCGGTTCTAGGCCCTTCAGTCTGGAACCTCGCTACCGCTACGATTGCAGGTTCGAATCCTGCCTCGGGCATGGATGTGTGTGATGTCCTTAGATTAGTTAGGTTTAAGTAGTTCTAAGTTCTAGGGGACTGCTGACCTCAGATGTTAAGTCCCATAGTGCTCAGAGCCATTTGAACCATTTTGAACTGTTGACATGTCACTGAAAAAATATTTTAATACACTCCTACAGTCACGAAGTCTTCAAGCAGAATGATGTTGCAGGTGTCATGATTTATTTGCCCAACAAATGGGCTGAAATGGCTGTAATTCAGTTCCTCGTAGGTACAGCCACATGCAACGTGCGGAAAATCTCTTGCGCATGGTGATGGCTTGTGTCGTGTTTAACTCCTTTCCCTCGATTTGGAGCAATTTACGTTGCCTCATCCATTCATAAGTAATTTCGCCAATCACCAAATTCAAATTTCTGCAACAACTTTAAATGAATCAGTTGCTTTCTAGATAAAGCCGTATTTCCTTTTGTTTCCTTTTCAGGTTCCTTTTCTTTTTGCAAACGCAGTGTACATCGGCTCTTAAATTAACGAAATTTTCGTCGTTCATAGCCAGGGTCGTTTACTGAAAGCGCTTCACACTTCAAAATCCCAAACCTCTCCGAAAGGGAGACCCATAGTCACTCGGCTCTGTGTGGCCCATTCATGAGTATCCCGTCATAAGGGCAGCGGTTAATCGGACCAGTCAAAACGGACTACGGCCAAGTGGACTGCTCGTGTGTGGCGGCCTTTATGTGGGCCATACATCAATTATTCTGATGATGTGTTATTGCTTAGTCCCTGTCATCAAGCGACACGCCATACCTAATGCCAGCTGCTACATGCAGTGCCGGGACACCCAGCTCCGCAGGGCACAAGTGGCTAATTACTACCTGGGTCCTATATAGGAAGTTGTACTTGCTTTCCCAAACAGACAGAGCGAACGATACTCTACTCTAGATATGCATGCTTTCCTCGCGAATAACTAACAAAATAACAAGAATTGACGGCGGAAGTCACTTGTAGTGAGGTACTCTTTTGTAACTTAATATTTTTCTAACCATCTCGAAGTCCGTGAAATAATGAGTCATAAATTAAGTACAAAAAAGAAGAAACGAGTGTCACATACGAGGAACCAACTTTATTATGTAGCTCATTATAAATAAGGAAGTATGTACTAACAAAGTACAGGGATTGGTCAGAAATATGGAAACAACGCGAGAAATGCATGATCAAATATAAATGTGAATGCAGACCAAGCCTGCAGGTTGTGCTGTTGTATCTAACTACAAACGGCATCTGTGCAGTTTCCTCAATACATTGCAAGTGATCATAATAGTGTTCTGTGTGGTGAGTGCGTTATGTCGGAGCTAATTGACTTTGTGAGCAAATTGTTGGTGCTCATATCGTGAGTGCTTCTGTAACCAAGGTAACCTAAGGGTTTTGTGCTTCGGGAGGGATTATATCAAAGATTTATACCGCATACAGGGAAAGCGGAAGAACATCATCCGCTTAGTCACAACCCGGAGGAAAATATCAGCCGAGTGATCGTGACAGACGGTTATTGAAGAGGATAGCGTCAGCAAATAAGAAGGCGACAGCCGCAAAAGTTACTGCAGAATCGAATATCGCACTCGAGGACCCATGCAGCACAACAACACAACGGAGCTCCGTAAGAGGGAACCGAAGGGCGAGCTGGAATTCCAGAACCATCATCACTCATGCCTGTGCCCGTCACAAGAAAACTCGGTGCCGAAGCAGTTAATCCTGGACTTTGAGGCCATGGAAAAAAGTCATTTGGTCGGATGAGTCTTCTTTGACACTGTTTCCATCTTCTGGCGAAGTATACGTCCCAAGAGTAAAACATGGCAGGGATTCGGTAATGTTTTGGGAAGCAATATCGTGATATTCCATGGGCACGATAGCTACTTTATACGATCGCATTACTGCCAAGGATTAGAAGAACATTTTGACTGATCAGGTCCGTCCCATGGTGCAATGTTTGTTCTCTATGTTGACGCTTTGTTCCTGTTCAGACAGCTCGCATCGTCCAGGACTGGTTTCCTGAGTACGAGGATGAGACCCTGACCACCAGTCACTAGATCTCAATATTATTGAGCCTTTGTGGTCTACTTTGGAAAGAAGGGTGCATAATCTCTACCCACCTCCATCATCCTTACCTGACCTTCCCACTATTTCGCAAGAAGAATGGTGTTATTGCGATGTAAAACAAGAATGGTAAAATTATAGAACCTGAGTAACTGGCTGTATCAACACAACTATTATACGCCACTTGATCTTATCTAACGTTTTCTGTCTAAAAATTGCCGAAACACTTGCCATAGGTTTATTCCTGGAGAAGTTAAAAGTACACTACTGGCCATTAAAATTGCTGCACCACCAATATGACGTGCTACAGACGCGAAACTTAACCGACAGGAGGAAGATGCTGTGATATGCATTGATTAGCTTTTCAGAGCATTCGCACAGGGCTGGCGCTGGTGGCGACACCTACAACGAGCTGACATGAGGAAAGTTTCCAACCGATTTCTCATACACAAACAGCACTTGACCGGCGTTGCCTGGTGAAACGTTGTTGTGATGCCTCGTGTAAGGAGGAGAAATGCGTACCATCACGTTTCCGACTTTGATAAAGGTCGGATTGTAGCCTATCGCGATTGCGGTTTATCGTATCGCGACATTGCTGCTCGCGTGCGTCGAGATCCAATGACTTTTAGCAGAATATGGAATCGGTGGGGTCAGGAGGGTAATAAGTAACGCCGTGCTGGATCCCAACGGCCTCGTATCACTATCAGTCGAGATGACAGGCTTCTTATCCACATGGCTGTAACGGATCGTGCAGCCACGTCTCGATCCCTGAGTCAACAGATGGGGACGTTTGGTTTGCAAGACAACAACCATCTGCACGAACACTTCGACGACGTTTGCAGCAGCATCGACTATCAGCTTGGGAGCTCCAATGTTAGGCGCGTAATGGGGCCCCTTAGGGATATGGCGGCTAAGGAGGGGAAGAAATCCAGTTTGCACTCCGTGTGCATTCCGGGAGGAGTCATTCCTGATGTGGAAAGGGTCCTTCCGGATGCCATGAAGAGCACAGGGTGGAGCCAGCTGCAGGTGGTGGCACATGTCGGCACTAATGACGTGTGTCGCTTTGGATCTGAGGAAATTCTCTCTGGATTCCAGCGGCTATCTGATTTGGTGAAGGCTGCCGGTCTTGCTTACGAGATGAAGGCAGAGCTCACCATCTGCAGCATCGTTGACAGAACCGACTGCGGACCTTTGGTGCAGAGCCGGGTGGAGGGTCTGAATCAGAGGCTCAGACGGTTTTGCGACCGTATTGGCTGCAGATTCCTTGACTTGCGCCATAGGGTGGTGGGGTTTCGGGTTCCGCTGAATAGGTCAGGAGTTCACTACACTCAGCTGGCGGCTACACGGGTAGCGGAGGCTGTGTGGCATGGACTGGGCGGTTTTTTTAGGTTAGAAGGCCTCGGGAAAGTGCGGGATGGGCTGCAATGTCAAAGGGTGCTTGGCAATTACAGGACGTGCTTGGATCAAGGAACAGTCGGAATTATAGTTGTAAACTGTTGTAGTTGCGCTGGAAAAGTCCCTGAGCTTCAAGCGCTAATAGAAAGCACAGAAGCTGATATCGTTATAGGTACAGAAAGCTGGCCAAAGCCTGAAATAAGTTCTGCAGAAATTTTTACGAAGTCTCAGACGGTGTTCAGGATAGATAGATTAGGCAGAATTGGTGGTGGAGTGTTTGTGTCTGTCAGTAGCGGTTTATCTTGTAGTGAAGTCGAAGTAGATACTCCGTGCGAATTGGTGTGGGTGGAGGTTATACTTAACAGCCGAATTAAGTTAATAATTGGCTCCTTCTACCGACCCCCAGACTCCGATGATACAGTTGCGGAACAGTTCAGAGAAAGTTTGAGTCTCGTAACAAATAAATACCCCACTCATACGGTTATAGTTGGTGGGGACTTCAACCTACCCTCGGTATGTTGGCAAAAATACTTGTTCAAAACCGGTGGTAGGCAGAAAACGTCTTCCGAGATTGTCCTAAATGCATTCTCCGAAAATTATTTAGAGCAGTTAGTCCACGAACCCACGCGAATTGTAAATGGTTGCGAAAACACACTTGACCTCTTGGCCACAAACAATCCAGAGCTGATAGAGAGCATCATGACTGATACAGGGATTAGTGATCACAAGGTCATTGTAGCTAGGCTCAATACCATTTCTTCCAAATCCATCAGAAACAAACGCAAAATAATTTTATTTAAAAAAGCGGATAAAGTGCCACTAGAAGCCTTCCTAAAAGACAATTTCCATTCCTTCCGAACTGACTATGCGAATGTAGACGAGATGTGGCTCAAATTCAAAGATATAGTAGCAACAGCAATTGAGATATTCATACCTCATAAATTGGTAAGAGATGGAACGGATCCCCCGTGGTACACAAAAAAGGTCCGAACGCTGTTGCAGAGGCAACGGAAAAAGCATGCGAAGTTCAGAAGAACGCGAAATCCTGAAGATGGGCTAAAATTTACAGACGCGCGAAATTTGGCACGTACTTCGATGCGAGATGCCTTTAATAGGTTCCACAACGAAACACTGTCTCGAAATTTGGTAGAAAATCCGAAGAAATTCTGGTCGTATGTAAAGTACACAAGCGGCAAGACGCAGTCAATACCTTCGCTGCGCAGTGCCGATGGTACTGTTATCGACGACTGTGCCGCTAAAGCGGAGTTATTGAACGCAGTTTTCCGAAATTCCTTCACCAGGGAAGACGAATGGAATATTCCAGAATTTGAAACACGAACATCTGCTAGCATGAGTTTCTTAGAAGTAGATACCTTAGGGGTTGCGAAGCAACTCAAATCGCTTGATACGGGCAAGTCTTCAGGTCCAGATTGTATACCGATTAGGTTCCTTTCAGATTACGCTGATACTATAGCTCCCTACTTAGCACTCATATACAACCGCTCGCTCACCGATAGATCTGTACCTACAGATTGGAAAATTGCGCAGGTCGCACCAGTGTTCAAGAAGAGTAGTAGGAGTAATCCATTTAACTACAGACCTATATCATTGACGTCGGTTTGCAGTAGGGTTTTGGAGCATATACTGTATTCAAACATTATGAATCACCTCGAAGAGAACGATCTATTGACACGTAATCAGCATGGCTTCAGAAAACATCGCTCTTGTGCAACGCAGCTAGCTCTTTATTCGCACGAAGTAATGGCCGCTATCGACAGAGGATCTCAAGTTGATTCCGTATTTCTAGATTTCCGGAAAGCTTTTGACACCGTTCCTCACAAGCGACTTCTAATCAAGCTGCGGAGCTATGGGGTATCGTCTCAGCTGTGCGACTGGATTCGTGATTTCCTGTCAGGAAGGTCGCAGTTCGTAGTAATAGACGGCAAATCATCGAGTAAAACTGAAGTGATATCAGGTGTTCCCCAGGGAAGCGTCCTGGGACCTCTACTGTTCCTGATCTATATAAATGACCTGGGTGACAATCTGAGCAGTTCTCTTAGACTGTTCGCAGATGATGCTGTAATTTACCGTCTAGTAAGGTCATCCGAAGACCAGTATCAGCTGCAAAGCGATTTAGAAAAAATTGCTGTATGGTGTGTCAGGTGGCAGTTGACGCAAAATAACGAAAAGTGTGAGATGATCCACATGAGTTCCAAAAGAACTCTGTTGGAATTCGATTACTCGATAAATAGTACAATTCTCAAGGCTGTCAATTCAACTAAGTACCTGGGTGTTAAAATTACGAACAACTTCAGTTGGAAGGACCACATAGATAATATTGTCGGGAAGGCGAGCCAAAGGTTGCGTTTCATTGGCAGGACACTTAGAAGATGCAACAAGTCCACTAAAGAGACAGCTTACACTACACTCGTTCGTCCTCTGTTAGAATATTGCTGCGCGGTGTGGGATCCTTACCAGGTGGGATTGACGGAGGACATCGAGAGGGTGCAAAGAAGGGCAGCTCGTTTTGTATTATCGCGTTATAGAGGAGAGAGTGTGGCAGATATGATACACGAGTTGGGATGGAAGTCATTACAGCATAGACGTTTTTCGTCGCGGCGAGAGCTTTTTACGAAATTTCAGTCACCAACTTTCTCTTCCGAATGCGAAAATATTTTGTTGAGCCCAACCTACATAGGTAGGAATGATCATCAAAATAAAATAAGAGAAATCAGAGCTCGAACAGAAAGGTTTAGGTGTTCGTTTTTCCCGCTCGCTGTTCGGGAGTGGAATAGTAGAGAGATAGTATGATTGTGGTTCGATGAACCCTCTGCCAAGCACTTAAATGTGAATTGCAGAGTAGTCATGTAGATGTAGACCATGGCTGCGGTTACCCTTGACGCTGCATCACAGACAGGAGCATCTGCGATGGTGTACTCAACGACAAACCTGGGTGCAGAATGGCAAAACGTCATTTTTTCGGATGAATCCAGGCTCTGTTTACAGCATCATCATGGTCGCATCTGTGTTTGACGACATCGAGGTGAACGCACATTGGAAGCGTGTATTCGTCATCGCCATACTGGCGTATTTCCCTGCGTGATGGTATGGTGTGCCATTGGTTACACGTCTCGGTCACCTCTTGTTCGCATTGACGGAACTTTGAACAGTGGGCGTTACATTACAGATGTGTTACGACCTGTGGCTCTCCCCTTAATTCGATCCCTGCGAAACCCTACATTTCAGCAGGATAATGCACGACCGCATGTTGCAGGTCCGGTACGGGCCTTTCTGGATACAGAAAATGGTCGACTGCTGCCCTGGCCAGCACATTCTCCAGATGTCTCACCAACTGAAAAATTATGGGCAATGGTGGCCGAGCAACTGGCTCGTCACAACACGCCAGTCACTACTCTTGATGAACTGTGGTATCGTGTTGAAGCTGCCTGGTCAGTTGTACTTACACACGCCATGCAAGCTCTGTTTGGCTCAATGCCCAGGCGTATCAGGGCCGTTCTTGCGGCCAGAGGTGGTTTTTCTGCGTACCGCTTTCTCAGGATCTAAGAACCCAAATAGCGTGAAAATGTAATCACATTCTAGTATAATATATTTGTCGAATGAATACCCGTTTATCATCTGCATTTCTTCTTGGTGTAGGAATTTTAATGGCCAGTAGTGTAGTTTATTACAACCTCTGTTTTTTAGAGGGTGCCTGGTCTGATGTGTTCTTGCCAGCTTCAGTTTTAATGTAATATAAGTATCTAGTCATTCTGTATGGTGATGGTAACGAATCAGTGAATTTTCATCCACAGGCCGCTTCTGAAGGAAGTGAAGAAGTCCTCGGAGACGCGAGTAGTCCTGGACTGTGAGCCGGACCTCATACTGGACGTTCTGCGCCAGGCAGACGAGGTCAAACTGATGCATGTTTACCAGTCATTTTTCATCACTTCTCTGGTGAGACATCATGGAGTCTGAAACATATCAGAGTATCTACAAGCGTGTGCAAAATTAAAGGGCGAAAGTATTACTCGATGAAATTTGGACAATATATGTAAAGAGCTACTACAGCATGGGGCAGAAGGCAACTGAAAGAAATACGCAAAGAGACAAACAGAAATGACACTTTTATTCAAAGATAAAAATTACGTTGGAGTCACAACGATTTATGACGGTCCCCTGGACATGACAAAAGGTGGGACATGGTTCTTCATAGGGTGTGTGGTCACTGTGGACGGCAGTGTATCATGTTCTGTAATGTGCCTGCATGCTGGCCACAAGGTTGGTAAGGAGTTCTTATGGTAGGGTCCCCATGCTTCCAGCCACTCGGTTGCCTATTGCTGGATGCTCATTGCTACATGTGGACGTAGTGGACCACACAATTGTTCGATGTGATTGACGTTGGGGAAGGGCAGGGCAGTCCATTCACCGAATATCCTCTCCTTCCAAGTGCTTCTACACCTGCGGTGTTCGATGCGACCGCGCATTCTCATCAACAAATATGATAGCATAGGCGAAAGACGCACATGGGCAAGGAGTACAGTGTCACAATAGTTCCGGCGTAAAGTCAAGCGCCGGGACGCCAGTTGGGAACATTAGAGCATAGAGGGTCGTGAAGAAAACGTCAGCCAATAGCACGCTCACCGACCCCTCTCTGGGATGACATCACAACAGCAGCGGCCTCTAGACGAAATGAACATAAGCGCCACTCCGAATTGACAGTGCCCAGTTCTACAGAAGCATCCACTGTATTACTTGACTTGTATTGGAAACGATGTACTGAAGGACACTGATTATATTTCGTGTCACCCTTTTCTGGCGACACATCTTTGTTTCTGAAAATCAAGTGCTGTCATTTATTGTTGTTGTTGATGTGGTCTTCAGTCCTGAGACTGGTTTGATGCAGCTCTCCGTGCTACTCTATCCTGTGCAAGCTTCTTCATCTCCCAATACCTACTGCGAACTACATCCTTCTGAATCTGTTTAGTGTATTCATCTCTTGGTCTTCTTCTACGATTGTTACCCTGCACACTGCCCTCCAATACTAAATCGGTGATCCCTTGATGCCTCAGAATATGCCCTACCAACCGATCCCTTCTTATAATCAAGTTGTGCCACAAATATCTCTTCTCTCCAATTCTAGTCAATACCTCCTCATTAGTTATGTGATCTACCTATCTAATCTTCAGCATTCTTCTGTAGCACCACATTTCAAAAGCTTCTATTCTCTTCTTGTCTAAACTATTTATCGTCCCCGTTTCACTTGCACACATGGCTACACTCCACACAAATCCTTTCAAAACCGACTTCCTGACACTTAAATCTATACTCAATGTTAAAAAATATCTCTTCTTCAGAAACTCTTTCCTTGCCATTGCCAGTTTACACTTTATATCCTCTCTACTTCGACCATCATCAGTTATTTTGCTCCCCAAATAGCAAAACTCATTTACTACTTTAAGCCTCTCATTTCCTAATCTAATTCCCGCAGCATCACTCAATTTAATTGGACTACATTCCACTATCCTCGTTTTGATTCTATTGATGTTCATCTTATATCCTCTTTTCAAGACACTGTCCATTCAGTTCAGCTGCTCTTCCAGGTCCTTTGCTGTCTCTGACAGAATTACAATGTCATCGGCGAACCTCTAAGTTTTTATTTCTTCTCCACGGATTTTAATTCCTAGTCCGAGTTTTTCTTTTGTTTCCTTTACTGCTCACTCAATATACAGATTGAATAACATCAGGGATAGGCTACAACCCTGTCTCAGTCCCTTCCCAATCACTGCTTCCCTTTCATGCCCCTCGACTCATATAACTGTCATCTGGTTTCTGTACAAATTGTAAATAGCCTTTCGCACCCTGTATTTTACCTCTGATACCTTCAGAATTGGAAATATTGTATTCCAGTCAACATTGTAACAAGCTTTCTCTAAGTCTACAAATGCTAGAAATGTAGGTTTACCTTTCCTTCGTGTATCTTCTAAGGTAAGTCGTAGGGTCAGTATTGCGTCCCGTGTTCCATCATTTCTACGGAATCCAAACTGATCTTCCCGGAGGTCGGCTTCTGCCAGTTTTTCCATTCGTCGTGTCAGTATTTTGCAGCCATGGCTTATTAAACTGATTGTTCGGTAATTGTCACATCTGTCAACACCTGCTTTCTTTAGGATTGGAATTTTATATTCTTCTTGAAGTCTAAGGGTATTTCGCCTGTCTCATACATCTTGCTCACTAGATGGTAGAGTTTTATTAGGTCTGGCTCTCCCAAGGCTGTCAGTAGTTCTAAGGGAATGTTGTCTACTCCCGGGACCATGTTTCGACTTAGATCTTTCAATGTTATGTCAAACTCTTCACGCAGTATCATATTTCATATTTCGTCTTCATCCACATTCTCTTCCATTTCTAAATTATTGTCCTCAAGAACATCGCCCTTGTATAGACCCTCTATATACTCCTTCCACCTTTCTGCTTTCCCTTCTTTGTTTAGAACTGTGCTTCCACCTGAGCTCTTGATATTCATGCGAGTGGTTCTCTTTTCTCCAAAGGTCTCTCTAATTTTCCTGTAGGCAGTATCTATCTTACCCCTAGTGATATGTGCCTCTACATCCTTACATTTGTCCTCTATCCATCCCTACTTGGCCATTTTGTACTTATTGTCGATCTCATTTTTGAGATGCTTGTATTCCTTTTTGTCTGATTCATTTACTGCATTTTTATATTTTCTCATTTCAACAATTAAATACATTATCTCTTCTGTTACCCAAGGGTTTCTATAAGCTTTCGCCTTTTTACCTACTTCATCCTGTGCTGCCTTTACAACTTCTTCCCTCAGAGTTACCCATTCTTCTTCTACTGTATTTTCCCCCATTCCTGTCAATTGTTCCCTTACGCTCTTCCTGAAACTCTGTACAACCTCTGGTTCTTTCAGTTTATCTAGGTCCCATCTCCTTAAATTCCCACCTTTTTGCAGTTTCTTCAGTTTTAATCTACAGTTGATAACCAATAGATCGTGGTCTGAGTCCACATCTGCCCCTGGAATTGTCTTACAATTTAAAACCTGGTTCCTAAATCTCTGTCTTACCATTATATAATCTATCTGAACCTTCTAGTATCTCCAGAGTTCTTCCATGTATACAATCTTCTTTCATGATTCGTGAACCAAGTGTTAGCTATGATTAAGTTGTGCTCTGTGCAAAATTCTACCAGGCGGCTTCCTCTTGCATTTCTTAGCCGCAATCCATATTCACCTACTACGTTTCCTTCACTTCCTTTTCCTAGTATCGAGTTCCAGTCATCCATGACTATTAAATTTTCGCTTCCCTTCACTATCTGAATAAGTTCTTTTACCTCATTGTAGATTTCATCAATCTCTTCGTCATCTGTGGAGCTAGTTGGCATATAAACTTGTACTATTGAGGCAGGCGTGGGCTTCGTATCTATGTTGGCCACAATAATGTGTTCACTATGCTGTTTGTTGTAGCTTACCCGCATTCCTATTTTCCTACTTATTATTAAACCTACTACTGCATTACCCCTACTTGATTTTGTTTTTATAACCCTGTATTCACTTGACCAGAAGTGTTGTTCCTCCTGCCACCGTACTTCACTAATTCCTACTATTTCTAACTTTAACTTATCCATTTCCATTTTTAAATTTTCTAACCTACCTGCCCGATTAAGGGATCTGATATTCCACGCTCCGATCTGTAGAACGCCAGTTTTCTTTCTCCTGATAACAACGTCCTCCTGAGCAGTCCCCGCCCGGAGGTCCGAATGGGGGACTATTTTACCTCCGGAATATTTTACCCAAGAGGACGTCATCATCATTTAACCATACAGTGAAGCTGCATGTCCCCGGGAAAAATTACGGCTGTAGTTTCCCCTGCTTTCAGTACCAGCACAGCAAGGCCGTTTTGATTAGTGTTACAAGGACAGATCAGTCAATCATCCAGACTGTTGCCTCTGCAACAACTGAAAAGGCTGCTGCTCCTTTATTATCTGTTATACAATTTTCTTGAATTGTGTCTAGCGATTCAAGGAAGCAGGTTCCCAAGGCACCCCTTTTTGAAGAGTAGGCAGGATAAAACAACAATAACGTAACCGTGTTCAAAGATTTCGTGGTCAGTACGCCCATGCCACAATCCACTCTCCCCACTACACCGTAACATCTGGACAAACAAAATCAACATGTTAGAGACGATGCTGGACTTCGTCACATATGGCGAGAGGTGAGAACACATAATGCACCGCGAAACATTGTCACACATGAACGCTTTTATGATCCAGGTGTTATGTAGGGAGGCGTAATGTTGCACGGGCGTACTTGCCTCCAAATCTTTGAACACGGGTCACTCACCGGTCAGTGTTATTGTGACTCTGTACTCCTTCCCAAGTGCGTTTTCCCAGGAATGCATTCGGCCCTGACTCTACTTTTATGCATGACTATGGCGACCACATCGAACAGCGCAGGCGGAGGAGTTCTTGGAACGAGAGAATATTCGGCGAATGGACTTGCCTGTCCGCTCCAGTACATAAATCCCACTGATGACGTGTGGTACGCAGTGGGAAGACGTATTGCAGCACGTGTGTCTGACCACCGACCATCCAGCACTTGTCAACCGTGATGTTGGAAAAATGGAACGCTCTACCACAAGAAGTGCTTACCAAACCTGTGAACAACATGGGAGTACGTTGTAGAGCTTTCAATGCCGTCCGTGCTGATCAAACTCCCTAATAAGAAGCATGCACAGCCTTTTGAAATATTAGGTGACTATTACAAATCGTGGCCACTTTCCTGTAAATACTGTCTTCAATAAAAGTGTCTTTTCTGTTGATCTCACTACGTATTTCTTTCTATTGTCTTCTCCACTCTAGTGTACTGTACTCTGCTGCACTGTACTACACTGTAGCAGGTCTTACGTATGGTCCGAGTTTCATAGAGCTATGTACTCGGCATTGACACATCATGCGAAAGTTACTTTCATTTTTAAGTTTTGCACACCAGTGTATTTAGGAAATGAAATATTCTTTATTTCACAAACACAAATATTGCACTTTTCAATTACAGATATAATGTTGTGCAGCCTATTATTTATACAGACAGTTTACTATAATCAGCCAACATATTATGACGTGAAACTTCCTGGCAGATTAAAACTGCGTGCCCGACCGAGACTCGAACTCGCGATCTTTGCCTTTCGCGGGCAAGTGCTCTACCAACTGAGCTACCGAAGCACGAATCACGCCCGCTACTCACAGCTTTACTTCTGCCAGTACCTCGTCTCCTACCTTCCAAACTTTACAGAAGCTCTCCTGCGAACCTTGCAGAACTAGCACTCCTGAAAGAAAGGGTATTGCGGAGACATGGCTTAGCCAAAGCCTGGGGGATGTTTCCAGAATGACATTTTCACTCGGTCGGGCACACAGTTTTAATCTTCCAGGAAGTTTCATATCAGCGCACACTCCGCTGCAGAGTGAAATTCTCATTCTGGAAACATCCCCCAGGCTGTGGCTAAGCCACGTCTCCGCAATATCCTTTCTTTCAGGAGTGCTAGTTCTGCAAGGTTCGCAGGAGAGCTTCTGTAAATTTTGGAAGGTAGGAGACGGATACTGGCAGAAGTAAAGCTGTGAGTACGGCGCGTGAGTCGTGCTTCGGTAGCTCAGTTGGTAGAGCACTCGCCCGCAAAAGGCAAAGATCCCGAGTTCGAGTCTCGGCGGGCACACAGTTTTAATCTGCCAGGAAGTTTCATATCAGCGCACACTCCGCTGCAGAGTGAAAATCTCATTCTGGAAATATTATGACGTCTTCGTAGTTATTAGAATAAGCATTACTCTCTCACTTGAACTGCTGCTGACGGGAAAGTTTTTGAAACATGCTGAAGATTCAGAGAAATCATACGGTTGACTATAAATCCAAAGAATAGCTGATGAACAAGGGTGCGATCGGTATGGCAGCTGCGAGTACCACAGCAACGTCAGTGCTCATCTGATGTTGTTATACTGCTATCATTAGCTTTTATCTAAAGAGACTGAACTCCGTCACATCACAAGGTGGGAACAATCGAGATTTGCCACCTCTGTAAAAGTGAATCGTCAACAAGTAGTGGCGAAACAGATGAAAAATACATCTTGCTGAATTTACAGTATCATAGCTTGTGACTGTTGTCGGCGCAGAAGGTTCGTGTTTGGAACATGGAACGACGGATACGAGTTGTCTAGTGTGATTAATCAGATTCCTGTTACGTCACATATACAGCGTGGTCAAAAATAGTCCGAAAAGCTTGTTATGGTGTTGAAGGTGACGATGTGCTGATAAATAACCGTTAATGAAAAAATTCTACCTGTTGCGCCGTTTTCGAGTTACTTATGTTGAAGTTAACCTATCAGGTAGTCGAGCGAACAAATTCAAGCAGCCTGCAAAAGGCAGTGTCACCTAACATGTTCTCAAACCAAACAAACGGCGCATTTGCTCACCTACCATAAATTTATCACTTCAGAACAAAGCACATTTCAACTAGTAATGGGCATAGTAACAAGTGGTAGCTCAAGAACCCACAGATTTCTGTGCATTACCGCATTTTAGAGCATGCGAGTGCTTCAGTTTGCGTTCCCAATAACCTGATTGGCTAACTTCAATGCTAAATGACTCGGAAACGGCGCAACTTATCGAATTTTTTTCTTAACAGTTATTTACCAGCACAACCTCTCCAACCCGATGTTCTTGCCCCAGTGGTAGCAGCGGTTTCCATCAGGTCCACAAAGTTAAGCGCTCTCAGGCTTGGCTACCACTTGGTTTGGTTATCGTCCGACTCTGCCAAGTGCTATTGGTAAGCGGGGTGCATTCAGCCCTTGTGAAGCCGATTGTGGAGCTACTTGACTGAGAAGTAGCGGCTTTTGTCACGGAAGCTGACAACGGCAGAGAGAGCTGTGTGTTGCCCACATGCCCTTCCATCCCTGCATCCAGTGACGCCTAACGGCTGAGAATGACACGGCGGTCGGTCGGTACCATTGAATCTTCCGAGTCCTGTTCGGACGGAGGAGACAACCTCTCCTGCAACACCCTTACAAACTTTGCAGGCTGTTTTTGACCACCCTGTACAGCCATATAACGCTGAGTTGTTAAGAGAGCCGTTGACTGATACTACACACTGACAGTGGCTATATCTAGTGGGGAACACATGGGTGTTCCACAAGACACTATGATACAGGAGCTCTTCTGTAGTATGAAGCACTGTTAGTAAGTGTTCTGAGAATTGAATGTCAGCTATACAGGACTTTTGTTTATATTGGTGGGGGCTATCAATTCTTGGTGTCTCTTTTCAGAATAAACGTTTTAGCACTATAGTTTGTAAATAATGTCTAAGTATAATTTTATGAATAACTAGCCAAGGTTACAATGTACATGGATGGAGTCTTCATCAGAGGAAAGACTTTACAAAAACTAAAAGAAATATTAAAAAAGATATTCTTCAAATTTTATAGGAACTGCGTAACAACGAATTTAGCAAACTCAGATTTGGTGAAAATGCGTATATTCGAGACACATAGTATCAATGTGAGGAAAATTAATTAATCCTGGAAGATGGAACGTATTTAGACTAACCAGTTCCAAGAAATAGGAAACAAATAAAACTTTTGTAATATTGTGTGTACAAACCTGGTGCAGAGACAACATACAGTAATGGAGAAGGAAGCTCTTGCTATCCAAAAAGTCATGCATTATCTGACTCACGCAATTACTGATAAAAGAGCTGAGTATCTACGATAGCTCTGCTATGAAAATGGCGTTTGCCATTCGAAATTACGCCACTGAAGGGATCCTATCTGCTGGTGAAGCATGTTTACGCTACCTAAATATGGTGATAAATTATGAAAATGGAAGTGAAACAACCTCAGCACGCTGTATTTATGGTAAATGATTGGGCATGTGGCATTACAACAGCGAAGAGCAAAGGAGTAAACGCAAAACAGCACATAATCCCGCAAGAGCTCTTGTATATGGTACCTAAGATTGTGAGAAAATAACTATGGTTGTGATACTGCTAATCTATCCCCATGAATTGCTTTTTGAGCATATGTATGAGAGCATAAAATATTTATATCTGCACCAAAAGACAACTTAACATGTCATTCATTTAGTTGTAGTTTTTCACAACGAACATGTAACAGAAAGTGCAAACTTTCAATGGAGGCATCGTTAGAGAAGAAATGCAAAGCTCTAGTATCACGTATGGCTATGACAAAGATAAAAAATTAGAGAGACCTTTAAAGAGAAAAATCCCTGTATGACTATTAAAAACTAGGATCCAAGTCAGTACTACGCAAAGGAGGAAAGGGTGATAGGGGGAAAGAATATGTTGAAAGGCTACGCAATGAAAACGATCATAAAGACAACATTATGTATAGGGAGGAAGAAATAGATTGATACGATGTGATATATCTGATTGTGCGAGAATAACTTGTCAAACACTGAGAGACTTTAGCCGAAATAAGGCACCTGTAGGAGGTGGTATTTCCTCAGAAAGATTAAGATCCTTGCAAGAACACTCCACGATAATATTATTTAACCTGGTATGCAAGATGCATGAGAGAACTGTAATACCCTCAGCCTTCAAGAAGAATATTCCAAAGAGAGCACGTGATGGCAGCTGTGAAAATTACAGAACCACCATTTTAAGAAGAAATGGTAGCAAAATACTGACACGAATTTTTCACAGAAGAATGGAAAAAACTGGTATGCTGACATCAGGGAAGGTCAGTTCATTTTTCAGAGAAACATAAGACCATACGAGGGAATACTGACCCTACGGTCTATGTTTGAAAATACACCGAAGAAAGTAAATCTTCCTTTAAACACATATAGATTTAGAGAAAGCTTTTGACAGGTTCGATGGGAATACACTCTTTTAAATACCGAATGTAGCAGGTATACAAAACTAGGACCGAATGATTGTCTGCTTGTCTAGAATTCTGCAGAATATAGACTACAGTTACAAGAGCCGAAGGACTCGAAAAGGAAGCAATAGGTTAGAAGGGAGTAAGACACTGTTGTAGCCTATGGGCGATGTTATTCAAGCTGTACCTTCAGCAAGCAGTACAGGAAACTAAGGAGATATTCAGAGGTAAATTAAAGAACAAGGAGAAGAAACAAAAATTTTGAGCGTTACCAATGATGTTACAATTCTGTCGAAAGCTGATGAAAAGCTGAATATCAACAACGGAATGTGGACGAATTAAATCAGGCTGTGCTAAAGGAATTAGATTAGGAAATGAGACACAGAAGCAGAAATTAATTTCTCTATTTAGGGAACAAATAACTGACAGTGGCTGTACTACAGAGAATATACAATGCAGACTAACAATAAACAGCAAGAAAACCGTTCCTCAAAAAGATATATCTGTTAACATACGATATAAATTTAAATGTTAGGAACTCTCTTCTGAAGGCATTTGTCTGGAGTGTACGATTGTGAAAAATGTACTACAAGAAAGACAAGAAAGGAATATAAGCTATTGCGATATAGTGCTACAAAAGAATGTTGAAAATTAGATGGGCAGATCAGATTACGAATGAGGAGGAACTGAACAGAATTGGGGAGAAAAGAAACTTTTGGCACAACTTGATTAAAAGAAGGGAACTGTTGTAAAGGGAGACCAGTGACTGACTACGTTAAGCAGGCTTTACTGGCTGTAGGCTACAGTAGTTACGCAGAGATGAACGACTTCACACAGGACAGACTAGCATAGAGCGCTGTATAAAATCAATCTTTGGAATGGATTCAAGAACAAGAACAACCACAAAAACAGCAACAGTAGAGTAATATTGTGCCAAAACTAAACGTGCTAGAAACTATACATACTAGAAAAAATTTATTCCGAGCAAAAGGCACTTTGAAGGGCCAATTACAATGATATCTTCAGTCATTACAAAATCCAACGAAAAACTATTTTAGATTGCCGTTTGTTAGGCAATTGTTTAATCTCATGGATCTTTTTGGAAATTCAATTTGAATATGGGTTGAATTTCCAAAAGAAATCCATGAGATTTAGCTATTACCTTACAAATGGCAATCTAAAATATCTTTTCGTTGGATTTTGTAGTGACTGGAGATAATTCTGTAGTCGGTCGTTCAAAGTGCCTTTTGCTCGGAAGAAATATCCATTTGTACACAAGTTCGTTATATTTTGAAATGAGGGCATAATACTGTAGCTACTGAATTAGTCAGTGTTTATTAATATGTAATATTTAATTCTTCCAATCATAAAGAAAATAAAATGGAGAACAATAATGAATATTCATAAAAATTTTTGTATGTCGTAAATTAGATGAATTGTAGACAGTTGCAGATAATCTAGTAGGTGTAGATTACCTTTCAATTTGTAATAGAGTACAGAGATATACAGTATTTGTAATCATTCACAGGATGCCCACACTGTAGACTACACGCAGTTCCTGAAGAGTGGAATAAATATCACAACGTTGCGTTTAATCCAACCCGAGCGGGAGTCCGTCATTAAGAAGATGCAAGACTTTACTTATGGAAAATATTACAACAGAGAACTCCTGAAGCCAGAGAGGATCAGGGTGAGCTACGTTCCGTTTGTCCCTTTCTCCGCCGCTTACCTTGTAGGTTTATATGCATAGCTGATATTAACCACTGTCATAATAAAGCTGTGGAGCTATTTACCAAAGTAATAATCATGTTTCAAAGGCATCACTTGTTACAATTAATTAAGAAAATGACTTTTTGTTGTTACCTACTTAGTTCTGACCACCATTAACTCATAACAGTTTGTCAAACAAACCTCATGTGAATATTGTTCTTGTGAGGAAACAGCATTTGAAAAGCATGGTGCCTCCGTTGCCTAAAAATGTACACAGTCGACGGTAATGTACTTTCATTGATTGGAAAAAAGATGATTCGCAAAAGATAGTTATATTAAGGCCAAAGTTATCACACATTCTTATTGGAATGGAGTAGATGGAGCAAGAGATGCTTACTCATTTTCCGTACAAGAAACAATCATTTTTGCATGGGAATAGTGCTATTGAAAAGAAGAAAATTTTTCTCTTGAGTGAAAGCACTTAGAAATTCTTCTTCTTACATTTTATTTTTTATGGTCACTTCAAGTCCTGTTCTATTCTCCTGCATCTTCCGCAGTCCTTCTGATACAGAATATGTTTTCAATCTTCATTTATTTTAAATGAAGACGTCGTTCTTTGCAATCATGAACAGCATCAAAGACCAAGAAACTCCGGGTCACAGAAAATTAGTAGCAGATAAGCCTAGAGAACGCGCTCTATGAGTATACATCAGTATTAAATTTCTTTTAGATTTACCCATATATACTCGAGAACGATGAAAATAGGACACAAGAGAAGAATATCGGTTCGAAATGAAATTTATTAGACACAGTGATACTGTGAGAGATTCACTTGATCCCAAAATCAAGACAAATAAATAAATACAGTGCGTCACAAATAGACAAATACAGTGCAACATCACTAACGCGTTGGACCACCTTTGCTTCAATACATGCCGCAACACGGTTCGGTATGGAATTGATGAGATGTCTGCAGTTGTCCTGAACCAGAATGGCCCACAACTCTTGGACAGCCACCTCCAAATCATTTACAGAGTGGCACGGCGGCTTCTGGCGTTTCAGCTGGTCCAAAATGTGCTCTGTAGGGGAAATTCCAGGGAGCGGCCAGCCATAGAAGATTCGGAACATGACGTAGGAAGTCTTAAGCAACTCGACCTGTATGTGGACGAGTGTATTCTTGCTGGAAATGTGCCCTTGGTTGACCATGCACGGAAGTTTCTACATCGGGCTGAAGTAAAACATCAACATAACTCTGGTCTGTTAAGGTTACATATGCCACAATTACAGGGGATCGGCTATCGTAGGCTATGGCCCCAGCTATGCGGACAGTGTGGCGCACGACAGCGTAGGTGGAACTGTATCGATTACCAGGCTGTCTCCACACCCGTATGTGGTTATCATCTCTCCCCAAAACGAATCGGGATTCGTCATTATACAACATGTTTTGCCAGTCTGTAGCAGTACACGCCGTTCTCGCTTGGCACTACTGTAGACGGAGTTCAAAAATGGTGCAAATGTCTCTGAGCACTATGGGACTTAACATCTGAGGTCATCAGTCCCGTAGAACTTGAACTACTTAAACCTAACTAACCTAAGGACATCATGCATATCCATGCCCGAGGCAGGATTCGAACCTGCGACCGTAGCGGTCGCGCGGTTCCAGACTGAAGCGCCTAGAACCGCTCGGCCACAAACGGCCGGCTGTAGACAGAATGGCCGATGTCTCTCTGCTAAGGGTAGCACACGACAAGGGCGCCTAGGTTGCAAATTCACATCCTCAGGCATGGTATGAGGAAAAACTGCAGCCGGTACATTTACTTTTATCAAGGTGCGAGCCACTGTAGGATCCCTGATTGCTTGCCTCACCATCCTTCGACCACCTCGCTTCGTCGTCTTCCTTGTCGCTCTAGATAAGGTACGTCGCACGTGGGTGCTATCTCGTGTCCAATGCTCCCAACATCGACTCATGGAACACTCCGAAGGATCGACCTTGCGAGCCACTTGACGTGTCGACTAGCCTGCTGTTTTCATGCCGCTAGGTAGACCCCTCTAAAACTGGCTTAACTGTGAGAAACGTCATCTAACACTTCCATGTGGAAGTGAAATGTGTCTTTCACTAGGGCCGTCCGTCGCGTAGACCGGTTGCCTGGTGCAAGTCCTTCCAGTTGACGCCACTTCGACGACTTGCATGTCGATGAGAATGGGATGATGATTAAGACAACACACCAGCCAGTCCCCGTGCTGGGAAAATCTCCGACCCGACGGGGAACAGAACCCGGTCCCCTTGCATGGCATTCTTCCGAGGTGACCACTCGACTATGGAGGTGGACATCCATTAGAATCGCCACGAGGTGCAGCTGTGCGGTCTAGGGCGCCTTCTTCACGGTTCGCGCGGCTCCCCCCGTCGGAGGTTCGAGTCCTCCCTCGGGCATGGGTGTGTGTGTGTTGTCCTTAGCCTAAGTTATATTAGGTAGTGTGTAAGCTTAGGAACCGATGAGCTCAGCAGTTTGGTCCCATAAGATCTTACCACAAATTTCCAAATTTTCCATTTAGAATTCAACAACTACTGACGTCCTCCTCGAATCAGGATGTGATTGTCACTTGAATGGCTCGCCCACTATGCGACTTTTAAATAGGTCGCTGTCCGACTGCAGCGCCACTGCAGGGTCTGTGGGCATGCGCACTGGCACCAAAACTGGACATTTTGGATATCTGACAGCACTGAACTTATCTCCGAAGTTTAGCCGTTGTACCGTTCTCCCCTCTGGGTGCGCTATTTTCAGTGTTCATGGGTGTTTGTATGAACTGTATCAAGATGGTGTAATTAAACCTTGTGCTATTCGGTTACTAGAGAGGTAGTAGTAAAGAAATCCGTTCCAAAATGTAATTACTGCGAACGTTCGCATTAGAAGAGAAAAACAATAGCTGTGAAGTGTTCTGACATTTAAACAGCTTTTATCGGATACGACATCGCAATCTATCTTATTAACGATTGGATTAGATAGCTGGGGTCATACAACAGTCTCGATCAAGTGGCGCTGTCAGGATATTCAGTGTTTTGAAAATACACATATGTATCTCAGTGGTATGTTTACATATTGTCCTGATTCCAGTGAAATTACGTAGATTCACGAAAACTGAACAGCATATGATGCTGGGTGACTAATGGATACGACTAGTCGGCATTTGATTCACTGTATGTATGAAACACTGCCTTGTTGGCATTATTATCTTCATATTCAACGCCATTACTGATACCGACTACTTCTCAAACACTGCTGTCGTTGGCGAACAAACATTTGCAAATCAGTCAGCTAGACACCTTGGGTAAAGTAGTATCTGAAGTTAATTCGAGAACTTTCAGATGCGTGTGTCACGAGACCATAAGCCATTCATCAACTATACCCGTGGAATATGAAATCAGTCACGAAACACCTTGTAATGATACATGAAAGGAAAAACAATACGTAACTTCATCAGTTGAACTACAGAGATATAGATTTTGAGATAGAGTACAGACTACATGGTTTGTCAGTAATAAGAATATAAAATATGCTTAGCACAAGTTGTGTTCACTGGAGTGACATAGCTGTGAAAAGTATCTTCGTACATCGACAGTATCAAGGTAGGAACTCCGAAGATCGGATGATGAGAGCGATCATCTGTCAAAACAGGTCATTGTGGAATAAATTATTATCCAGTGATCTTGGCTGCAGATGAAATTTCTTTTCATTAGTTCAACAGATGGCTCCAAACACATACCATGTCTAGTACCTTCCACCGCGGAAGTCGAACACGCGGCAGAACAAATGGACGTGGTCAGCCCATAGACGGCTCCGCCTCCACGGCGGATATTCCGCGCAGCGGCTCTCGCGCAACGAGAGTGTCACCGCTAAGCCACTTGCAGACAGCGGCCAATAGCCGCTCCCTCCGGTTCCGTATATAGGGACCCGCTCTGTCCTAGTCCAGCATCTAGGGGGTTGGATCCCTTCCTTCGAAAGCGTCAGATTGCAAAGCCTGGGCTACTCTCAGAGTGGAATCTTCGTCTTCGAAGATTGTGTCTGTCTGTCTGCCCGCCGCTTGATGCTGTAACTGTTCGTTCTTCCGTCCGTCCGCTTGCCTGCTCGTTGTCCATCGCCGTCATCGTAACCGCCGCCGCCGCCGCCGTCGTAACCGCCGCCGCCGCCGCCGCCGCTGCTGCTTGCTGTCCGTCCGTCTGTTCGTCGCCGACCATCTCTGACGCCGCCGCCTCCGCCGCCTGCTGCACGTCCGTCTGTCCGTCACTGTTCGTCTGCAACGAGTACTCCCACCTCCACTGTCATCTACACCTCCCCCTTCCCCTCTCCCACAGTCACTTCCTAGAGTGCCGCCCCTGGCCTCCCTCCTTACACCTCCCCTTCCCTTCCCCCACTTACCCATCCCCCTTTCTCCTCCCCTGCTGTATACCCACACCTCTACACCCTTCCTCCAGCCTCCACACCCTCAACAGCTCCCACTACTACCCCCAACCCCAACCCCTCTTTCACCCACCCCGTCGCTTCGTCATCTGCATCTCCCGCACGCATCACGTCGCGCCGAGCCACCATCACCACCACTGAACCGGCTGCTTCTCCCGGCGCCTCCACTTCGCCACAGGGATCTGCCACCCGCCACCCCCCTCTCCTCCCCGTCCCTCTCCCCTCCTCCCAGCCTCCAGTCTCCAAAAAACCCCAAAAGCGCGTCATTACTGACTCTGCCCCCGCCGCTTCCCACAAAAAGTCAACACCGCCTCCCCCTCCCCCTGCCGTCTCCATGGACACCACCCCTCCTCCTGCCACCCATACCTCGACCCCCACCCTCCACACCTTTGTCTTGTCAACTGCCGATCCTAAGTTCCTCGACGCTCATACCCTCACAGTGGAGATACGAAAGTATTTACCTGGTGCTCCCATCTCCCAACACAGTCCCCGCAGGGACTCAGTCATTATAAAGTCCCCATCCCCATCCTTTCACACAGACCTCCTGCGAAAACTCCCATGAGTTATGTTTGGCCCCCACGCCTCTCTGACACCTTCCCTTTCCACTTCCACTCCTTGTCAGCTCCAGCTTCCCCGTCTCTCCCCCCCCCCCCCCACCCCACCTACACCGCTGTGATCACCAAGCTCAGCCCGGTGACCACAGAGGATGAAGTGTTCACAGAACTTAACTTCCACCCCGGACTTGGAAATCCACTCTGCCCGCCGTATCCACAATGCCTCTGGTCCCACCTACCTCATGCGGGTATTCTTGACCATCTCCTCACCCAGGGTGCCCTGATATACAACTGTCGCCAACCTGTCGAATCCTCCAAATCCCCTCCCAAATCCTACTGTTACCAGCGGTGCCTGATGTACAATGACCACCTGACTCCAAACTGCAAGTACTCCCCCACCTGTCCCCATTGCAAGGCCTCTCACTTTCTTAAGAACTGCCTCAACCTCGCTGCTCCTCCTTCCTGTAATATCTGCAATGGCCCCCATCCCACCTACTCCCACAAGTGTGAAGCTAAACCCCCTCCAGCCACCCCTGAGCTTACAGTCCCAGTTCGTTCCGTCGATCCTCCTGTCAATCCCAACAATTCCCTCCAACCACCCCCCACCACTGAGGACATCATCCGGTTCCTTACTGTTGTACTCCAAAACATTCACCCTTTTCAGCGCCCCCACACCTTCCAACAGATCTCCCTTGCTGTTCGCTCTATTTCCACCTGAGCACCTTCGCCACTTATTCCCACAACCAAGCCCACTTCACCTTCTCCCGCCTCGACACCCTAGTTTAAGTCTCTTCCCTTCCCTCTATTCCCCCCCTCCTTCCTGCCATGGCGCGGCATGAGTATCGCATCCTCTTCCAGAACATTTGCTCCTTCCACTCCAACAAATACCTCCTCATGCACACCCTCTCCCACCACCAGGTCGTCACCTTCCTCTTGAACGAAACCTTCCTCCAGCCCCAACATTCTATCCACAACTCTCCCTATATCCTCCACCGCACTGACGCTCGTGGTCCTCGTGCACAGTGTGGAGTTGCGATTGGCCACCTTAACCATCTCCCCGTCCGGCCACAACCTCCCCACAATGACCCCACTGAACACCTTATCCTTAGCGTCTTCTTCCCCTCCCTCACCATTACTTGTGCCACCATCTATGTCCGCTCCACTGCTCCTCTTCCTTATGACTTCATCTCACACATTGACCACACCTTCTACACCTATGTGATTGCCGCCAACCTCAACATCCATAGCCGCACTCCTGCTGCCCTTTGGCAGTGGCATCAGTTCCTCTTCACAATCCAAGGTGACCTTGTTCCCCTTCCCCAGCACACCCAACCCGAAAGTGACACCACCCTCGATGTTGTCATTTCCTCTTCCAACCTCCTTGGGCGTATCGCTGTCGCCGTCCTTGACCAGGTAGCGATCACCTCCCTGTCCTCACCATAACGTCTGCTGACCGCCCCCCTCTGGCTCCGCACCCTGCACCCCCTCCCAAGGTCATCCATGACTATCGCCGTGCCAACTGGGATGCCTACCGGGACTCCATCTCCATCCAGGTCGAAAGCCACCCTCTTACCTATCGCCTTCCTGACGACATCATCCACGCATCGTCCTTCCTTCATAAGGTAATTACTGACGCCGTGGAGGCCCATGTTCCTACTAAAACCATCCACCCACACCGTCCCACTCTCCCGCCACAGGCAGTCCTCCTCCTCCGTGAATCCCGCCGCCTCTATCGCTCCTTCCTGTGCACTTGTGACAGGGATACACTCCAACAGCACCAGCAAATTCAGCGACACGTACGGAACCTTATTACAGCAACAAAACGCCGAGACTGGCGCCAGACCTGCACACGACTCAACGCCACCCTCCCTATCAACTCCTCCAAGTACTGGTCAGCCTTCCATCGCCTTACTGGTTCCCTTTCCGCTCCCCACTACCCCTTTCTCCATAACGATCGCCCACTTCCTGACAACCTCAGTAAGGCCAAACACTTCGCTTCCCACCTTTCCAAAGTCTTCTCTATCCCCACTGATGCCCACTTTGATTATTCTCTTTTCCCCACCGTCATGGAACATGCCGGTACCTCAGTCACTCCACTTGTTCCTAGTCTCCAGTACTTGGGGCAGTTACCCCCCTCCGACATAAACACTCCCATCACAGCACAAGACATTAAACTTATCCTCTAGTCCAAACGCAACACGGCCCCTGGTCACGACTGTGTCACCTACCGTCACCTTTGAGAAAGCCCCTATTCCTTCCTGACTGTCCTCGCCCATCTCTGTAATGTCATCCTGTCTACTGACTTCTACCCTGACCAGTGGAAGACCTCCCACGTCCTCTTATTCCTCAAACCCAACAAACCTCCTTCTGCCGCCTCTTCCTATCGTCCCATCTGCCTCACCTTCATCTTCAGTAAGATCTTTGCATATATCCTCTCCCACCGTATCCCTCAGCACCTTGCTCAACACCAACTCATCCCCCTTACCCAGTGTGGCTTCCGACCCTCCTTCTCTACTGAAGACCAACTCCTCAACCTTGATCACCTTCTGTCCCTCCAGCTCAACTCCCATCACTCCGCCATTTTTGTTTCCCTTGACCTTCAAAATGGCAATGACCATGTATGGCATCCCGGTCTCCTCTTTGAACGCCAAACCTACGTCCTGCCTATCAATTTTGTCCGTCTGGTCGCTTCCTTCCTCTCGCACCATACTTCCTATGTCACCCTCCACAACACCCTCCCACGGCAGGCGTCCACCAGGGTTCTGTCCTCTCCCCTCTCCTTTATCTCTTGTATAAAGCTGATATGCCCAAGCCACCCCCACCAGTCCACCTTCTCCAGTATGCTGATGACACCACCTTCCTGGCTCTCTATCCTACCCTTCAATGGTCTCAACATACCCTCCAAACCCACCTTAACCAGTTCACCACTTGGTGTAACCAGTGGTTCCTCCATCTCAACCCCTCTGAAACACAGGTAATCATCATAGGCCGCACCACTCGCTCCTTTCGCCCCCATGATTTGTACCTCACCCTTTATGCTCATTCCATCCAGCTCACCCCCACCCTGAAATACCTTGGCCTCACCCTCGACCGACACCTTACCTGGACCCCTCATCTCCAGACCATCCAGCAGAAAGCCCATTCCCGCCTCCGCCTTCTGAAACTCCTGTGTGGCCGGACATGGGGATTGCATCCTTCTACCATCCTCCACACCTACAAACCCCTCATCTGTCCTGTCCTCTCTTATGCCAGCGTTGCCTGGATCTCCGCCCCCACCCGCTTTTACAAGGCCCTCCAAATCCTTGAACGTCATGCGCTCCGTCTTGCCTTCCGTATCCGCCTCCCTTTCCCCACACGGTTCCTGTATGAACTGATCCCCTTCCCCCACCTCCTCCTGTTCCTCCAACATCTCTGCATCCTTTACATTGTCTGCAGGACTGTTCCCCCCCCCCCCCCCACCCTCTGGTTTTCTCCTTCCTCTCCAGCCCCCGCCCGTTGCCGCGCCTCTATTGCTGCATCCCTCCCTCTCCTCACCTACAAACCCTCCATCTCCTTCATCAGGGCAATTTCCAACGCCTCCCCCTCCCGGATGACGAACTTTGCTGTGACATCTACCCTTTCTTCCACCTATAACCTGGCCTCGTTCGCCCCCCCCTCCCCAGGGCCCCCTTTTTACTCTTCCCTCTTTCTCCCAGAGTGGATTTTCCTCCTTGCCCCCCTCCCCTGAGACCCTGCACCCCATACTTGCCTCTTTCCTTTTCCACATCCCTCCCTATCTGGCCTTCTTTAGCGTGCCCTCCCCCCCGCTCATCTTCCCCATCTCTTCCCCTCCCACCCTTCTTCAGGTCTCCCTCATCTCCTAGCACCTGGCAGTTCCTATGTTTTGATCATCGTCAGTGTGCCACATCAGTGTTGTGTTTAGTGCTGTTTCTCCTGTGCGTCAAGAGGTGTGATTTTAATTGTGTACTGCCTTGAGGTTCGTCGTCAGTGTTATGTTATGTGCTATGCCATCCGTTGATACTTTTATGCTCCAGTCATACTGTGCCTTGTGTTCTTTTAATCGTCGCAGTGAGTGGCTTTTTGTGTGTGCTACTTTGAAACAGTTTTTTATCTCCATTTTACAGACACCCCGTTTTTTGTCTATTGCCTTCCATGATGTTCCCCCTTTTTTATATCTATGTTCAGTATATTCTCTCCTTTGTTATTTTTAAATGTCTTCTATTGTTTGTTCTATGTCTTTCGGCTGCAGAGCAGCGCATATGCTGCTGCCAGCCCGCCCCGATGGGGAATTGAAATACAATGAAGAAAAAAAAAGAACCTAATACAGCTAGTCTGGTACTCGCTCTGGATTTCGTTTCTATCTCGGCGGTACTGCGTTCTGGTTGTTGCTCGTTGTTGACATTTGCCCGGCTCTGGTTCCGAGTGGATTTACGTTTGGTGTTTGGTGTTGTGGTTTCCACAAGCCTCCGTTGTTAATCTCTTCCTTGTTGTGTCGCTCATAGTCGGTCATGGTCGGTTGTTGTCAGTTGACGTTGGTCTGTCGTCCGACTCGTCCTGTGTTTACTCGGTGGTGCGTGCTCCACCGCGGCCGGCTTCCCCGCCTGGCTGCTCCGA
The DNA here is from genome assembly GCF_023897955.1 of Schistocerca gregaria. Classification (NCBI taxonomy): domain Eukaryota; kingdom Metazoa; phylum Arthropoda; class Insecta; order Orthoptera; family Acrididae; genus Schistocerca; species Schistocerca gregaria. The sequence continues at coordinate 625,394,985 of NC_064931.1, read as the reverse complement.
TCCGCAGCCTAAGGCGTTCCCGCTGTTGGTTGTGGTTACACCATGTGTGACCTACTTACCTGTGAAGGGGGTAGCTTGCAGAACTCTCTTTCGACCAATACGTGAATATTGCTCGTCAATCTGGGATCCATAGCAGATAGGATTGAGAGCGAAAATAAAAAAAGTTCAAAGAAACAAAGAGCGTTTGTTCACAGGTTCATTTAGGAAGCGTCACAGAGATGCTTGTCCAAAATCAGTGGCAGGTGCTGCAAGAGAATGGAAAGCTAGTGGTCACTAGTAGGAAGTAGTCCTGCCAGTCAGGCGGCAGCCACCAGCCAAGGAACAGCAACAGCTGGGAAGTAATCGATTTTTGGACATTTTAAGAGTTCCTAAGCTGGAGCGCATTATAAAGGTTCATCTGTGTGATTTGGTAGTTTATTTTTTGTATTTCTGCGTGTTAAATTTTTCAAGAGACACAGTTCTTCCGTTTTCGTTATTGTCTACAGCAGAGTTCCGCAGTACGTGTCGATAATCGTTTGTCTGTTTACTGTAGTTTTCCACGGTCTTTAGTATAGACAGGGACTGTGATTGCTGTGTGAGGACGCGAGCTGACTTGGTGACGCTTCAGTCTCAGTTCTAGGCTGTGTTGGCTTCGGTTACACAGTTCGAGACTGCAGTGGATGGGCATTACTGTTGTGGACCGGCCGTGTGGATCAAATGGAAGTCCAGCATGACCCACGAGTTGGCAGATTGTTTCGCACAGATGACCAGCCTTGTTACTGCTCTCATTGAGGCTGACCCCTCACCCGTGGTCGAATGGAAATTAGCGAAGGGGCGTGGCAACTGCGAAAGATTTCCTGTGGCCCAAACGTAAGGCCTCCCTGGCTTTTTTGACAAAGAGATTCCAGATAGTGTCTGTGGCTGACAATGTCTCTCACCTAAGATGCAGTCGCCTGACCTCTTTCTGAGGAAACCTCTTAACCTGCTAAATCTGGGCAGTCACAGAGGATGGGATTATTGGAAGTTGGGAGCCCCAGGGTTAGACACGTTATGGTGTTCCTTAGGACATGATTACCAACAAAGCCTGTGCGCACTTCAGACATGGATTGAGTCGTTCTGGATACCATGAAGAGCACAGGATGCAGCCAACTGAAGGTGGTGGCTCACGTCAGTACCAGTAACATATGTCGCTTTCGACTGACGAGATTGTCTCTGGCTTTTGACGGGTGTCTGAAGTGCTTTAGGCTAACAGTTGCACTTTCAAGATGATAACAAAACTCCCCATTTGCAGTATAGACGACAGGACCGATTGCGAACCTCTTCTACGGAGCCAAGTATAGGATCCGAATCAGAAGCTCAAACCGTTCTGTGACCATGTAGGCTGCAAATACCTCAAAACTGGTTCAAATGGCTCTGAGCACTATGGGACTTAACTTCTGAGGTCATCAGTCCCCTGGAACTTAGAAGTACTTAAACTTAACCAACCGAAGGACATCACACACATCCATGCCCGAGGCAGGATTCGAACCTTCGACCGAAGCGGTAGCGCGGTTCCAGACTGAAACGCCTAGAACCGCTCGGTCACACCGGCCGGCGCATATTTCTCGATTTGCGCCATTAGGTGGTGGCTTTTAGGATTGTTCTTAAGAGGTCAGGAGCCCATCACACGCAGGAGACAGCTACACAGGTAGAGGGGGCTTGTGGCGTGGACTGGGCGGTTTTTAGGTTAGAGGGCCTCGAGGAAAGACAAACAGGGCTTCAGTCTCAAATGATGAAGGTCGAACACACGAAGAATGTAGATCTAGGACCATCGGTATAAAAATTGTAAGCTGCCGTAGCTGTGTTGGGAAAATACCAGAACTCCAGAGCTCGAAGCGCTAATAGAACTCATTAATGCTCATATCTCTATAGGTACTAAAAGCTGGCTAAAGCCAAAGGTAAATTCAGCCGAAATTTTTGTGAAGAACTTAACAGTGTTCATAAATGACAGGCTGAATACAGTTAGCGGTGGCGTATTTTTTCCTGTTAGAAGTAGTTTATCTTGTAACGAAATTAAAGTAGACATTTCCTGTGAGTTAGTATGGCTGGAGGTCATTCCTGGCGACAGAAATAAAATAATAATTGGATTGTTTGCTGACCTCCCAACTCAGATGATACAATTTCTGAAAGTTTGAGGGACAACTTGAGTCTAGTTTAAAACATGTACCCGACTCCTAATATTATAGTTGGTGGTGACTTCAATATGTGGGCGAAAATTCATGTTTAAATGTGGAGGTATAAGTAAAACATCATCCGAAATTATTTCGAGCAATTAGTTCACTGGCCCATTCGAATAGTAAACGGTTGTGAAAAAACACTTGGCTTCCTAGTAGCAAAAAATTCTGATCTAATAACGTGCACCGAAACGGGTACAGTAATTAGTGAACACATCGCTGTCGTAGCGAGACTGAATACCGTTAACTCCCAAATCCGCGAAAAATAAACGAAAAATACATTTATTCAAGAAAGCAGATAAAAATTCGCCTGAAGCCTTCCTGAGAGACAATCTCCACTCCTTCCAAATTAACAATGTAGGTGTAGACCAGATGTGGCTTTTATTCAGAGAAGTAATATCGACAGCGGCTAATCGACTTGTACCACATAAATTAAATAAGTTAACAAAAGACGGAACTGATCCCTCATGGTACACAAAGCAGGTCAAAACGTTGTTACAGAAACAACGAAAAAAGCATGCCAGATTTAAACGAACAGAAAATTCCCAACACTGGCGATATTTTACGGCAACTCGAAATTTAGGGCGGACTTCAATGCCAGATGCAACGAAACTTTCCTCGAGACCTAGTAGAAAATCCACAGACATTTCGCTCGTACATAAACTATGCTAGCGGCAGGACACAATCAATGCCTTCTCTGCACGATATCAATAGAAATACTATCGATGACAGTGCTGCTAAAGCGGAGTTACTTAACACAGCCTTCCGAAATTCCTTCCGCAAAGAGTATTAAGTAAATATTCCATAATTCGAATGAAGAGTAGTTGCCAACAAGAATAACTTCTAACATGATATCCTCGGAATATTGAAGCAACGTAAATCACTTAATAAAAGCAAGTCTTCCGGCCCAGACTGTATACCAGTTAGGTTCCTTTCAGAGTATGCTTATGCAATACCTCCATATTTAACACTCATATACAACCACTCGCTCGACGAAATATCCGTACCTAAAAGACTGGAAAGTTGCACAGGTCACACCAATATTCAAGAAAAGCAATAAGAGTACGAGTAAAACACTAAATTACAGCCCATATTATTAACGTCACTGTCCGCCCCCTGGTAACTGAGTGGTCAGCGCGACGGAATGTCATCCCTAACGGCCCGCGTTCGATTCCCGGCTGGGTCGGAGATTTTCTCCGCTCAGGGACTGGGTGTTATATTGTCCGTATCATCATCATTTCATCCCCATTGACACGCAAGTCACCGAAGTGGCGTCAACTCGAAAGACTTTCACCAGGCGAATAGTCTACCTGACGGGAGGTCCTAGCCACACGGCTTTTTATTTTTATTAACGTCTATATGCAGCAGGATTTTGGAACATTTATTTTGCTCGAATATTATGAAATACCTCAAAGAGGTCAGTTTATTAACATATAGTCAACATGGATTTCGAAAACGTCGTTCTTGTGAAACACAACTAGCTCATTACTCACACGAAGTTTCGATCAGGGATTTCAAATTGTTTCCGTATTTATAGATTTCCAGAAGGCTTTTGACTAGGTACCTCACAAGCGGCTTGTAATCAAAGAGGGTGCTTATGGAATACGTATCGTCTCAGTTCTGCGACTGGATTCGTCATTTCCTGTCAAAGGGGTCACATTTCGTAATAATTGACGGGAAGACATCGCGTAAAACAGAAGTGAAATCAAGCGTTCCCCAATGAACTGTTCCTGAATCATATAAACTATTTAGGAGACAATCTGAGAAGCCGTCTTAAGGTGTTTGCAGATGATTCTGTCATTTATCGCCTAGTAAAATCATCAGAAAATCTGAACTAATTGCAAAACGATTTAGATAAGACATCCGTATGGTTTGAAATCTGAAATTGATCCTAAATAATGAAAAGTGTGAGGTCATCCACAAACGTGCTAAAACGAATACTTTAAACTTCGGTTACACTATAAATAAATCAAATCCAAAGGCCGTAAATGCATCTAAACACGTGGGAATTACAATTACGAATAACTTAAATTGGAAAGAACACACAGAAAATGTTGCGTGAAAAGCGAACCAGAGAGTGTGTTTTATTGACAGAACACTTAGAGTACTGCCGCGCGGTATGGGATCCTTACTAGACAGGATTAACACAGTACATCGAGAACGTTTAAAGAAGGGCAGACTGTTTTGTATATCCAGAAACAGTGGAGAGAGTGTCACGGACATGACACAGGATTTAGGGTGGAAATCTTGAATACAAAGGCGTTTCTCGGTGCTGCGGGATCTCCTCACAAAGTTTCATTCACGAGCTTACTTCTCCGAATGCGAAAATATTTTGTCTATGCTCACCTACACAGGGAGGAACGATTATCATAATAAAATAAGTGAAATCAGAGTTTGCAAGGGGAGATATAGGCGCTTGTTTTTTCCGCACACAGTTCGAGAGTGTAATAATGAAGAATTAGTGAGAAGGTGGTTCAATGAAGCCTCTGCCAGGCAGTTAAGTATGATTTGCGGACTAGAAATGTAGATGTAGATGCTGAAGTGTTATAAAGTACGGTGTGCTTAGTTGGTAAAATATCTAGAGCGTACGTTCTTGTAAGAGAGATTCCAGCTCTGACTGGGGCTTACCAGCAACTGGTACACGAAGTACATTTCACTATACAACGTGACCTGCTGAGTACAGATGTAGATACAGATATAGAATATCTGTAGCTTAACATGAAATATGAATTACACTACGAATCTGTATTTTTACATACATAATCCCATAGCGGAGGTGATATTGACGATATGTGGCAAAAAAAACGCCTCAGAAGAGGGGCTAGAGACTGTGGATCAATAGTTTGACCGTTAATCAGGCGAAAAACAAGCCACATGACGATATTTCATTTTTTGGTTCTGTACTTGTAAGTTACTGTAGGTGATTTTACGCCACTATTAACATAAGACCTTTACATACTCCGGTGGAGAGAACCTGCGGTCCAGTCCAGTTCTGAATAACGTATATCATTTGATTTCTTTCGACCGATTCATTAGATGAACTATTACTGTTGGTTGCTGCTGGAGTTTTCTTGACAAGTATGAGCAAGGATCACGTTTTCTGCAAACAATCATTACAGAGGAGGAGACCTGGTTCTGTCATATAGATACCAACGGCCATATAACATAATTCCACATACACATTTCGACGGGTAACCAGACAACTGTGACATCACTGCTTCGAGTTCCATATACTTCGTTAACAGTTTTCAGTAGCTTCGTAAGCGGTACATAAGTTCTATCGCGCCAAGTTGAGGTTTGAAGATGAAAGAAGTAATCTTGTCTGTGTCCTATGCTTTCTCTGCTTTATGGCAATATTCAATAAACTTCTAACCTACCTCATGTTACGGGATATGACACTGAAGAGGCGGTTTAACGCTGGCTGATTCAAAAACAGCTTACTTTACTCATGGGGCAGGAAATTTTAATGGAGGCATTTATGATCAAATAGAACGTTTAAATTTTACCTATCCTAATATTCTAAGAAACGTGATTCCTTAAACATCAGTTGATAACATTTAAGTCTCTTACTTGTAGAAAGCGCTATCGTATCCTCTGTTCAACGGATAAGTAATGTAAGTTACACCAACTGCTAGACGATTTATCTTTACTACATTGCTGCAGGCTTTTTGATACGTGTAGAAACTAACTCTAATTCGAACAATGGGCACCAACTGTTCGTTTTTAACACAGGCGCTTGTTATGAGGGGCGTTCAACAAGTATTGCAACATATTTTCCTGTCTGAAAGCAGATAGGTTTTATTCGAAATTCCAGTATACCATATTATTGCTCAATTTTTTGGCAACAAAACCCTATTTTTCAGCATAATCTCCGTTCAATCCAACGTCTTTACGACACGTAACAGGGAGGGGCTCAGTGTCCTCATGGTACCACACTACTGGTCAATGTTGGAACCAATGTCTTACTGCATCAATAAACTCCCTGTCACGCATGTACTACTTCACATAGAGTGCAGCCTTCATTGGGCTAAACAAATGGAAGTCGGGAGATGCGAGATCTGGCCTGCAGGGTGGATAAGGAAGAATAGTCTAATCAAGTTTTTTGAAGACAAGCAAAAGAGACGTTCGGTCGAGCAGCGAGGTGTTTGTTTGTGATCCACCCATCACCTCGAATGAGAGTGTCCGCACGTTCCAACATCGCAGGAGTTACAGCTGTCTGCTGTCGGCCGGCACGCCGGAGATCGGACAGGTTGAGCAACCTTGTTGTGATGATGACAGACGCCTCTCCCAATGACTCACCGTGCTGTTATTTACTACCAGGTCTCCGTAAACATTGTGCAAGCGCCTATGAATATCTGTAATGGTATGCTTTACCGCCAAAAGAAAATAAGTGACAGCTCTCTGCTTGGAACGCACCTCCGTTACATCCGCCATTCTCAAGGCTATGTGTAGCATCGCCACCTATGGGAACTTCGTGTCGCTATAGGGGCTAAAGTGGAAATATTCCATGACGTTCTGTAAAAAAAATCGTATTTTTTCAACAGAAACTGGCGCAGAATACAAAATGGGCTGCATTACTTATTGAACGCCTCTCGTAGCTTATTTTAGACGGAATTATTCTCATAGATCTGAAGTACTGGTTAAATTCCTTCACTACTTCAGAATTCTTCATGAAACAGTAAATTCTAATGGAGATCTGACTATTATTTATTTGTTTTACCGCTTTATTTTTGAAACATATCCGTTAATTCGACACCTGTGTGGCACTGAGAGATATGAAATTATGAGAACAAATATATTTATATAAAAAATACTACAGGTAACAGTAATGTTCAAATGATAAAGTCCTTAAGAAATACTAATGAGAAAAGGTGTGGATTTGTTATGGTTAGGAAGATTGTCACCATCTTTACCAACAGAGACACTGAGACGCAATTATCTGTTATATAACAGGTGGAAACAGCGTTGGCGTACGACGCAGTGCACGTTTATGCAAATGCGTTGTTCAAGAGAGAGACAGCTGTACCAGTGGCCGACGAGAGCCTCTTCTGCAACGACAGCCTCGTGTGGGACCACGGAATCAGCGTCCGTGATTTTATGTTGAAGGTAAGACCCAATGAACCTATGGACTTCCGTTCACAAATACATCATTAAGTAATTGTATAGCCAGAAGATTATGATTAACACTCTGCCACGTGCTTGGATCACTTGGAAGTCATTTGATTGTGTACTTAAAGTCCCCCAATAAGACACGGATAAACTAAAATACTTTGTTGAAGATGAATAGCAACCAACCACAAATTGGTTTTACACTACTTTATTCAAAAGTTTCGATTTTTTTTTGCAATTCATCATGAAATTTTTTTCATGCTTTCATCAATACTGGTTACCTGTGCGTTACCATAGGATAAACAGTAATTTACACTACTGGCCATTAAAATTGCTACACCAAGAAGAAATGCAGATGATAAACGGGTATTGCCGGCCGGAGTGGCCGAGCGGTTCTAGGCGCTGCAGTCTGGAACCGCCCGACCGCTCCGGTCTCAGGTTCGAATCCTGCCTCGGGCATGGATGTGTGTGATGTCCTTAGGTTAGGTAGGTTTAATTAGTTCTAAGTTCTAGCCGACTAATGACCTCAGAAGTTAAGTCGCATAGTTCTCAGAGCCATTTTTTGATAAACGGGTATTCATTGGGCAAGTATATTATACTAGAACTGACATAAGATTACATTTTCACGCAATTTGGGTCCATAGATCCTGAGAAATGAGTACGCAGAACAACCACCTATGGCCGTAATAACGGCCTTGATACGCCTGGGATTTGAGTCAAACAGAGCTTGGATGGCGTGTACAGGTACAGCTGCCCATGCAGCTACAACACGATACCACAGTTCCTCAAGAATAGTAACTGGCGTATTGTAACGAGCCAGTTGCTCCGCCACCATTGACCAGACGTTTTCAATTGGAGAGACATCAGGAGAATATGCTGGCCAGAGCAGCAGTCGAACATTTTCTGTACCCAGAAAGGCCCGTACAGGACCTGCAACATGCCGTCGTGCATCATCCTGCTGAAATGTAGGGTTTCGCAGGGATCGTTGAAGAGTAGAGCCACGGGTCGTAACACATCTGAAATGTAACGTCTACTGCTCAACGTGCCGTCAATGAGAACAAGAGGTGACCGAGACGTGTAATCAATGGCACCCCATACCATCACGCCGGGTGATACGCCATTATGGTGATGACGAATACACGCTCCCAATGTCCGTTCACTGCGATGTCACCAAACACGGATGCTACCATCATAATGCTGTAAACAGAACCTGGATTCATCCGAAAAAATGACTTTTTGCCATTCGTGCACCCAGGTTCGTCGTTGAATACACCATCGCAGATGCTCGTGTCTGTGATGCAGCGTCAAAGGTAACCGCAGCAATGGTCTCCGAGCTGATAGTCCATGCTGCTGCAAACGTCGTCGAAGTGTTCGTGCAGATGATTGTTGTCTTGCAAACGTCCCCATCTGTTGACTCAGGGATCGAGACGTGGTTGCACGATCCGCTACAGCCATGCGGATAAGATGCCTGTCATCTCGGCTGCTAGTGATACGAGGCCGTTGGGATCCAGCACGGCGTTCCGTATTACTCTCGTGAACACACCGATTCCATATTCTGCTAACAGTCATTGGATCTCGGCCAACGCGAGCTGCAATGTCGCTATACGGTAAACCGCAATCGCGATAGGCTACAATCCGACCTTTATCAAAGTCGGAAACGTGATGGTGCGCATTTCTCCTGCTTACACGAGGCATCACAACAACGTTTCACCAGGCGACGCCGGTCAACTGCTGTTTGTGGATGAGAAATCGGTTGGAAACTTTCCTCATGTCAGCACGTTGTAGGTTGCGCCACCGGCGCCAACGTTGCGTGAATGCTCTGAAAAGCTGATCACTTGCAAATCACAACATCTTTTCCTGTCGGTTAAATTTCGCGTTTGTAGCATGTCATCTTCGCGGTGTAGCAATTTTAATGGCCAGTAGTGTAGAATTCACATATGTGTAACCAAAATTGTTGCACTATATATTTATGTTGGTATGCAACTAACGTGAAACGTCCATTTGACGCAGGTGGAAGGTGTGGTAGTGAAGCAGAATTCCTTATCACCAGAGTTCGCGCCAAAATCCTGTATAAAATTTCAAGTCTCCAGAGAGCTATTCGATAGGAGTAGGCTTTTCAACATCCCCCTTTTCTCACCACCATTCAACACAAACGTGACGCTACACTACCTACAGGTCCTTTGTAGTTATATATACATTTAAGATACACTTAAGACAGACAACTCTCAAACTTTATCAAGGAAAGCTGCTATTGTGCGTGAAGGAAACGAAAATCTGTCCAGTTAGGCCACTGAACCTCCCCTTCGTGGTTTCTTAGCAAAACATGCCGTATGACTATACTTTTTATCTCTAGTATAAAGTGACTACCCAAAAGCATTATGACCACCTGCTTATTAGCGTGTTGGTCCACCTTTGAAATGCGGTACAACAGTGATAATGCGTGGCATCGATTCGGGAAGTCCTTAGTCGTATCCAGCGGTGTGTGGTACCACATATTGTTACGGAGGTCACACAGTTCTTGTAAATTAATGAACCCATGGTTTGTGCATGCAGAGCTGGCGTGGGGAAGCCTCCCAGACGCCAAGGTGTCAACATGACTTCGGTATCATCTTTCCCAAATCACTGTAGTAGGATTCTCACCTTGTGACATGGACACTTGTCATTCTGGAAGATGTCATCGCCATCGGATAATACATCAAACACGAATGATTAGGTTGTGGTGCAATATTGTTAGTGACAGCACGAGAAGCTAGCTTGTGGCGTGAGGGAGTATTAAGTATTTGATGAGTCAGCTAGTTAGCCGTGGCTAGAAAGCCGGATGAAGATTGCGAGGAATTCAGGTAGAGTTGATGGCTCAGCCTCAGGATGCAGGTATTCCCGAGGCGGCGTGTACGCGCTGATTTAATGGGGTGGAGACGACACAGTGGCAGATGAGATTGATTAAATGAATGAGAGATAATGTATACTTTCAATGAAATGACATTACAGACCATACAAACATTACCCAAAAAAGCAAATACACCAGAGGAATTGTGTCTGCTAGATGAGTTCAACGTAATATCAAGCATGACACTAGGATTCTTATTGTAAAATTTACTATTATTTTGAATTGCAATATATTATAAAATTAATAAAAAATAAACAACTGGAGCAGGCTGACCATATTATTCGTCACTTGAAATCTGATGACACAAAAAACCACATTTAAAACCAGCCATGTATAAAGAATTACTGACACGCTTATTAAAAGATAATACACAAATTTTCCAGTCCTATAATCCATCCACAGTGACAAGTAATACGAAGGCAGTATGAGTTTCGCAGATCCCTACCAAATGTTACAAGTGGATGAGTAACAATAATTTTTTATTTGATAAGTATCCATTATTGTGTGGAGAATTTTAGAACTCTCCTTCATAAGTCCTTAGGGGGGGAGGGGGGGGGGGGTACTACACACTTAGATAGCAGGTTCTAGCAAGCGCACATGCCTTTATTCTCAAATGGAAATCACTTGAACGAAGACAATCTTCTTTTTGTAAAAGATTGTTGAGAAAATTTACAGAATCAGCATTTGCAAATGATTGTAGAATGACTCTACTGGTGCCAACGCACATGTTGCGTAAGAACCAAGGAGAAAATATAACACAAATTAGGGCTCATGTGGAGGCATTTATTTATTTAACCTCATCTGATTAGGGCTATCAGGTCGTCTCTTATATCAGACCAGGGTATCACATCTACAGTGCCTTTTTTAAGTCAAAGTTTCCTAAGAAATTAATATTTTAATATCACATATAGTATTAAAATGATCTGAACGTCTGAGGAGGAATTGTGAGTAGATATTACTGACATGAACTAATACAGTTAACAGTGGCAGTACTTGTTCTACTACAGCTGCTGCCACTAATAGTGGTAACATTAATAATAATAACAAATGCCGTGGAGGCTTGTTCTGCCAGTCGTAAAAGGCGACGAAAAGAACAAACCACTAATAGGGCTAACCCCCCTTTTAGTGTGATTAGTTGGTTCAGGACAGAACTTATGGAGCCTCAGACAAGCGCTGTCATGGACGGGGACGACGCTTCAACCCAATGCCCATCCACAATAATAACGACACTGCTAGCCACACGGAAAATAATTTGAATCCAGATAGAGGTGTTTTGCAGGATATGCTTCCTGCAACCACTCTAGAAGGAAAACATAGACAGAGGATGAGATGGTCAGATGAAGTTATCTGACACCTCATGATCTGTTATTACCAAGCAACAAACTTAGGAACCAACACAACTGGATACAGATCACGAGTATACACAACATTTATTGCCAGATACTCAGAATTAAAATTTTTAACAGAACAACGACTAGCTGATTAGATTCGTGTAATAATCAAAAGTAACAGGATACCCCAGCCAGAACTAGAAAACATCAAACAACAAGTACAACAAATACTGGAACAAAATAATGTGAAATCAGAAGAAGAAGAAGAAGAAAATACAGTAATGTACTCAAACATCCCAGAGCAAATAAAGAAAGAACAACATGCATCACTTAAACAATAAGAGGAAACCGATATCGTAAGACAGCCACCAGTACAAGCACAAATAGAACATGAAGTGACACAGGTTAGATATAGAAGAAAAATTTCAGTTGACATATATAGAATACAAAGAGACAAATACAGACATTAGACCATTCTTGCATAGACCACCAAATAATCCAAAAGTCGAAACAACAATAACAACTATCAACACAATCATACACAACAAAAGAAATTAAAATACAACTATGGAAGAGTTACAACTACTTGTTTATGTAGGAGCACTCACTACACTAAATACACACACTAGGCAGAGATCAGAACCAACCAACACACAGAAGAAACCCACAAAACCAGCATGGCAACACAGGCTACAGATCAGAATAGAAAAGCTGAAAAAAGACATCGGACAGCTAACACAATTTATAAGAAATGAAATAACAGACAAAAATGAAAAAGGTTAGGTAAAATCTCACAATAAGAAGCGATAGAGCAATTAGATGCAAAGAAGCAGAAATTACAAGCATTGGCCAAACGATTTAGAAGATACAAAAAAAGTGAAAATAGAAGGAAACAAAATCAAACATTCAACACAAACCAAAAGAAATTTTACCAGACAATAGATAACACACTCATTGAAATAGACAATCCATCAAACATAACAGACATGGAACACTTCTGGAGCAACATACACGGTACAACATTACCCGGTACAACATAACAGACATGCACGGTGGATACAAGCAGAAACAGACTCATACAAGATGATACAACAAATGCCTGAAGTGATAATTTTTCAACATGAAGTCATTCGAGCAATTGATTCTACACACAATTGAAAAGCCCCTGGAAATGATAAAATAGCAAATTTCTGGCTAAAGAAGTTCAACTCAACACATTCATCTCTAACTAAATTATTTACCTATTACATTGCAGACCCATACACAGCCCCTGACACACTTACACAAGGAATAACTTATCTGAAACCTAAAGATCAAGCAGACACAGCAAACCCAGCAAAATATCGCCCCATAACATGCCTACCAACAATATACAAAATATTAATTTCAGTCATTAAACAGAAATTAAGGACAAATACAACACAGAACAAAAATATAAATGAAGAAAAAAAAGGCTGCTGCAAAGGAGCACGAGGATGTAAAGAGCAACTGATAACAGATGCAGAGGTGGCATATGAAGCTAAAACTAAACAAAGGTTGCTGCACTATGCATACATTGATTACCAAATAGCTTTAGGTAGTGTACCCCACTCATGATTACTATAGATATAGGAAATATACAAAGTAGATCCTAAGTTAATACAGTTCCTAAACATAGTAATGAAAAATTGGAGAACCACACTTAATATCCAAACAAATTCAAAGAATAGCACATCACAGCCAATACAGTTTAAGCGTGGAATATACCAAGGAGACTCATTAAGTCCTTTCTGGTTCTGCCTTGGTCTGAACCCACTATCCAACTTGCTAAACAATACAAATTATGGATATAATATTACTGGAACATACCCACACAAAATGACACTTTTGCTATACATGGATGATCTAAAACCACTGGCAGCAACAAATCAACAACTCAACCAATTACTAAAGATAACAGAAGTATTCAGCAATGATATAAAAAT